>NC_041394.2:26166469-26811469 GCF_900747795.2 Erpetoichthys calabaricus | reverse complement strand
ACCTCCCAATCGGTTCTCTGGAAGCAGTCCTGCAACTGTTGGGAGGCCTCCTCGGGCCATATGGTAACAGTCCTGGTCATAATGGGAGCTTGTTTCCTGAGGGGAGTATATGCAGGGATTAGAAGCAGAGATGTATAATCAGACTGGCCAAGGTGTGCTAGGGGTTTAGCCCTATAGGCCTGTCTGATGTTTGTGTACAACTTGTCCAGTGTTTTTACTCCCCTGGTTGCACACTTTATGTGTTGATGGAATTGAGGGAGAACTGCTTTCAGATCTACATGATTAAAGTCCCCAGAAATGATGTGAACAGCCTCAGGATACTTGCTCTGTTTACTGCTGATGGTGTCATGCAAAAGCCCCAGAGCCGAGTTAGCATTAGCATCAGGTGCTATGTACACAGCAGTTAGCAGTATAGCATTGAATTCACGGGGGAGGTATATGGGTCTGCATTTAATTGTCATAAACTCCACGTCTGGAGAGCAGTGTCTGGTGACTATGGTGGAATTTGTGCACCAGCTATTGTTCACATAAATGCACAGCCCCCCTCCTCTCTTCTTACCGGATTGCTCTGTCCTGTCTTGCCGGTGTGCTGTGTGGCCTGCTATCTCGATCGCCGTGTCCGGTATGAGTGGATTAAGCCACGTCTCCGTGATCAGCAATATGCAGCAGTCCCTGATGATCTTTTCCGTTGCAATCCGCAGCTGCCACTCGTCCAGTTTGTTTGCCAGCGACCTCACATTTGAGGAGAAAATGCTTGGAAGCGGTGGTTTGTGTGGCTGCTTCCTTAGCCTCACTAGCACGCCGCCTCGGCACCCCCTCTTTTGTTTACGTTCTTTGCGCCGCCGCCGGCTCCTCGAAGCTGGGATTGTAATCCACGGAGAGCCCGGTGTTCGTGCGATGTCGTCCGGAATGTTGTGGACGCGGAGAAACTCGGAGGTCGAGCAACTCTCGCTCCGTAAACCGATAAGATAAAATATCCTGCCGGCTATACGTGTATTTATCCAGGCAGGGTGGAAAAAACACAATCTGAGTCGGAGAGCACACAGCCGCAGCGTCTAAGCGCGCCGCCATTGTAGAGCTTATGCCCCATTGTAGAGCTTATGCTGATTAACCTAACCTGCAACTCTTTGGGATGTGAAAAGTACCCATTAACTAAAACAGATGTCCTTAGATATATTTTTACATTAAAACAATTTTTAACCACACATATAAACTGAACATGTAAATAAACAACCTGTGATGGATCACCTATGATTTAAGTTTAAATTTCAAAAACACTCAAAATGCTACTTTCTGCAGTAAGCTGGTCCTAGCTGTTTCATCATAGTACTGAATCAAAAGAAATGTTTTTTTTCATTTTTAACATGTGTGCATATCAAGACTTGATCTTCATTAAAAGATTTGTGTAAATGCAACTTGTGTAGATGCATTACCATGGAAAACTATTTTCTTTTCACTGTGACCCTAAACTTTAGTTCTGTGTTATGTGGAAGCATTTACACCAAATAATAGTATTATTTAACATTTTATCTGGAGATACTACAGGCAGAATAGCAGTGAAGGCAAAGTATTCATTTATTCAATACAACATAACATACTAAATACCATAAGGAGCACAGGCAGAACAAGTACTACATAAAGAACACAACCTGGACTCATAGCTGGAGTCATTTTAAGGTGCTCTTTACTTCAGGTAGTGACATTCTTCATTACAGAGCCTATCTAGAGCCACACACCAACTTATGTCAATCTTAAATGTAAAGAAGAAATGACCTCCCACCCAAAGTTAATGCCTGGTTTGATTTTTTTCCCTATCTACTATGCATGGCCATGCTGTGAGTGCTGAGTCACGATTCCTTGTTATCCTTTAAAGCACTCAGTAAACAATCAATGTATAAACTGAACCCTTTGTAAGACAGAAGATAAATTAATTCTTAAACCATAACCTGACCAATAAGAATGCTAAATAAAGACAAACTGTTAAACCATAAACAAATCAAGCAGTTCCAGTTATGTCAGTTCAGTCTGTGTGGCAAAGTCCATGTAATTCCTCCTATGGTCGCACCTCCATAATCAGAATGGTGCAATTCAGTTGCAAATTTTTTAAACTTATGTTGGAACTTGCTTTCATCCAGATATCAATCCCACATTTACCACAGCCTAAAAATAGGGGATGATCAGGTATAAAAAATTAGAACAATATTACAGATGATCCTGGAAGAACAGTGTCTTATTTAAACCTCAGATATTTAGTTGGCTTGCTCTATTGTTGTTGAAGTGTGTGTGTTATCACCATGTTTTAGCTCAAGACAGCTTTCTGTGGTCTGCAGAAAGAAGGTTATATATGCCTAGGAGTCCGAGAAGGGATTTAAAATGATTTTCAGACAACTGGACACTAATCATTCAACTGTCCAGAAGATTTGAAACACAGGCCAACTTATCCAGACCAGTCTGCTCTAGCAAGCTTATCCCGAGAGCAGAACACAAGGCACTGGAAGAAGAACACCAGAATGTCACCTCAGGATCTACAGGCAGCTCTTACCACTTCTATTGGTAGCGTCATGCACTTTGAGATCAGAAAGAAGGTGCATATATTAGATCTACATGAAAGGTATGCTAGAAGGACACCTTTGCTGTCCAGGAAAAACATCAGGGCAAGATTTAAGTTTGACCATGACCACCTAGGCAACGACTGGAATCTCTGAAACAATGTGTTCTGGACAGATAAAGCAAACATAGTTATTTGGCCACAGTACCAAATGACACATTTCGTAAAAACCAAAGATAACATTTGACCAATTGAACCAGAAATCAACTTTAAAGCATTGATGGTGGGAATGTTGTGGTTTGTGGCTGCTTTGCTGCATCCAGGCCTGGACAACTCATCATCATAGAATCCACTATTAATTCTTTATTCTCAAACGCCCACTGGGACAATAATGTGAGACCATTGATCAGAGGATTGAAACTCAAACGAACAAGGATTTTGCAACATTAGCTGAAAAGAAAGAAATGAAGTATTCTAGAATGGTGAAGTCAAACCCAGGATCTGAATCCCATCGAGATGCTGTGGGGTAATTTGAAACTGGCTATGCATGCAAGAAAAAGTTGGATGAGAATTAGCACCTCTAAATCTGAGGTCATGGTTCTAAGCAGGAAAAAGATGGATTGCTATCTCCAGATTGGGGATGAAGTGCTGCCTCAAGCAAAGGAGTTTAATGTGTACCTTGCGGTCTTGCTTATGAGTGAGAGAAAAAGGGAGTGAGAGATTGACAGGTGGACTGAAGCAGTGTCCATGTTCTGGTCTACTGTGGTGAAGAGAGAGCTAAGCTGAAAGGCAAGGCTCTTGATTTACTGTCTATCTATGCTCTGCGCCTCACCTATGGTCATCAGCGTTTGGTGACCAAAATAGATAGATTGCGGATACAAGCAGCATAAATGAGCCTCTTTCACAAGGTGTCTGGGCTCTGCCTTAAGAGACAGAGCGAGGAGGGCAGACATTCTGGAGGGTTTCAAAGTATACCTGCTGCTCCTTTGCATCGAAAGGAGCGAGTAGAGGTGATTTGGGTACCTGATTAGGATGCCTCCTTCTCGAGCATGTCCATCTGGTAAGAGACCTTGAGGCAGACTCAAGATACGATGGAAGATTATATGTCTCAACTGGCCAATAGAATTCCCATATTATTTGGAGTTTAGAGGAATAATGTTTGAGCATTAGGGGCTCTGCGATGTCTTAAAAGTTCATATCAATGTTACTTCTTTAGGGGTGCTGGGGGTAAAAATCATGGAATGAGAGATGCTTGTTGATTATTAACAATTAGCTGCTCTACCAATGTACCACGGAAAGTGTCACAACTCCATACACATAGCGGCATATGCTAATGTTATTACGATGACTCAAAGGTGACTCATTCCAAGTTTATTTAAAATTGCTGCAAATCAAATTCTGTATTGGCATGAAACTATAAAATTCTGCCTCATCAATAAATGAATTTCAAAAAATATCTACCAATAGGAAGCTAGAAATTACTAATTACTTTTACTTTACAGTGTCCTCAGTTGTTTTCTTTCTACCATCTTCTGAACAAAAAAACAAAAGAAAAAAAATAAAGCACGAATCGGCATGCGTTGTACTTTATTGCTTTTCATTGTGACTTGGCAATAGCACATTTTGCTTTTTGTTATCATGTGTGCTAAAGACATGCTGCAAAAAATGCATTAACGTTGAATGTTAATTGGTATTGCAACTTGCAATGTACAATGGCATTGGCACTGGCAAGGCAATGCTTTTTCACATAGTGTAGTCAGTTTATTTCAGTTTTGTTAACTCATGTTCACAGTACAATTACATTTGTATTTGTCTTGAAGTGGTAACAAATTTCTGTCAGTATTCTATTTAATCAGTATCTTGTTCCTCCTCCCAATTCATTATTTCTTTTACATGACAGAGTGGAGGACTCCCTCCCACTTGGAGGTCGGAGTGCATGTATATTATTACAAATTGGGGGTGTGGTCATCTTGAAACTATGAGTGCCGTGATACACTAACATTTAATCGAAGGTTGGGGGAATCCCTGAAGCTTCGAGCATCATCATGTAACCATTTTCCTTGTTTAGCACACAAATCTCGGTTCGAATCCCCGTCACTGCCAAAAGAGATCCTACTCTGCTGGGCCCTTGAGCAAGGCCCTTAACCTGTAATTGCTCCAGGGGCGCTGTACAATGGCTGACCCTGCGCTCTGACCCCAAGGGGTATGCGAAAACTAACAAATTCCTAATACAAGAAATTGTATAAGGCGAAATAAAGAACAAAAAAAAAAAATCTGAGTGCATTCCACCACCTGAATGAACAGCTTCAGGAGACCCTTTAAAATGGTCAAATTTGCCAACATCGCAAAAATAATTTTAACTTGTTTGGCCATTATGACCGATCATGTTAAGGACAGGTAGTAACCTAAAAGACTGATATAAAGAGCAAGAAACCATAGGCACTATGGGTCTGCAAGCACTGTAATGCTACAAATAAACCTGCACTCTTTCCATTCAGGAAATTTTTGCAAATGTTTGGAGCCACTTGACAATTTTTATTTACACCAACAATGTGCCCAGCAAATTGACGATGAAAGATATCACATTGGCTCAGGTGTACTGGGCATCTTTGCTCAGACTGCTGTCCCTGTGACACATACCTGGATAAGCGGCGTTAAATGAATAGATGATTGAATTTATGTGCATGCAAGACACCATTTAAACATTGCACAGCTGAAAGAATTCTTTAGAGAGGAGTGGGAATAACTTTCTCCCAGTCGACGACAGAGACTGCTAGACAGTTACAGGAAATGCCTAACTGAGGTTGTTTCTGCCAAAGAGAGCAATAGCAGCTATTAAAGCAAAGGGTGCTCTTATTGTTTCCATAGATGGAAATGTATATCTGTTTATTTTTTTGCTGAATAAATTATTGCAAAGTTACATTTTCATTGTTTTTTTTCCAAGTTACATCACCTTTACCTAAAAATACTGCATAAATAAGATCAAAGCTTGGTGTGTCCACATTGTTTTTCACACAACTGTATAGTGCTAAATCTGCTCTTGAACTTCACTATCATTTTTAGGAAGAAAAATTTGTACTGTCATAAAAATAACCAAATTACATATTATGATAACATGCATGAATGTAGTCTGTTGCAATTGTTAATGTTTGGCTTTGCCAAGGTAAGTTGTTATTATAAGAAAGGTTAGCGTTTAGAGCAAAGGAGCACAATTCTGGCCCTGGAGAGTCACAATGACTAGAGCTTTTTACTGCAATTGATCTATTGATTAGGTGAGTTGTTTTTAATATTTATTTTAATCGAATCCTAGTTTAATTAACTTCATGCTGACTTGTTTCTACACTGTGTGTCATGGATAGCCATATTAATCGAATTACTAAGGGTAATTCTAAGATAGGATGACAATATTGACCTTGAAATGTGGGTATGGTATAGCTGTGACTCGGTGTTCAGTTTTGATTAAATTTTTCATATATTCAGAACACTACTTAAATGCCAGAATAAGAATATATTCCAGTATCTTTCAACTACATTAACTCTGCTTTCGCTGCCACTCAGACCATACAGGCCACGATATTGCTGCACTGTAGAGGAAGAAATGTACCTAACAGGATGACATCCACTCTTCACAAACTCAAAAAAAAATGCTATACAGTAATCCCTCGCTATATCGCGCTTCGCCTTTCGCGGCTTCACTCCATCGCGGATTTTATATGTAAGCATATTTAAATATATATCGCGGATTTTTTGCTGGTTCGCGGATTTCTGCGGACAATGGGTCTTTTAATTTCTGGTACATGCTTCCTCAGTTGGTTTGCCCAGTTGATTTCATACAAGGGACGCTATTGGCAGATGGCTGAGAAGCTACCCGGCTTACTTTTCTGTCTCTCTTGCGCTGACTTTCTCTGATCCTGACGTAGGGGGATTGAGCAGGGGGGGCTGTTCGCACACCTAGACAATAAGGACGCTCGTCTAAAAATGCTGAAAGATTATCTTCACGTTGCTATCTTTTGTGCAGCTGCTTCCTGAAACGACATGCTGCACTGTGCTTCGCATACTTAAAAGCTCGAAGGGCACGTATTGATTTTTGATTGAAAAACAAACTCTGTCTCTCTCTCTCTCTCTTCCTGCTCCTGACGGAGGGGGTGTGAGCTGCCGCCTTCAACAGCTTTGTGCCGCCTTCAACAGCTTTGTGCCGCGGTGCTTCACATACTTAAAAGCAAACAGCCCTATTGATTTGCTTGCTTTCCTCTGTCTTTCTGACAGACTTTGCTCCTGACGCGCACTCCTTTGAAGAGGAAAATATGTTTGCATTCTTTTACTTGTGAGACGGAACTGTCATCTCTGTCTTGTCATGGAGCACAGTTTAAACTTTTGAAAAAGAGACAAATGTTTGTTTGCAGTGTTTGAATAACGTTCCTGTCTCTCTACAACCTCCTGTGTTTCTGCGCAAATCTGTGACCCAAGCATGACAATATAAAAATAACCATATAAACATATGGTTTCTACTTCGCGGATTTTCTTATTTCGCGGGTGGCTCTGGAACGCAACCCCCGCGATGGAGGAGGGATTACTGTATAATGCTACGGTCAGCTATCCTATCACAAAAGCAAAGTTGCAAAATGTTCATTCTTAGCTGAAAATATTGGGCTGGTCATTCTCTGCCAGAGGACTGTACCTTTCACTTAAAGAGACTGAAGAACCCATGACCTTAGAAACTGAAAATCTGACTGATATTATCCTGTCTCTTTTGGATACAACTGATGTGTTCAGTGATTAAACATAGTATATAAATGTATAGCTGGTGAGGAGTAATGTGCTGCATATCCTCATTGTAATGTTTTCATGTGTTATTGGAGCGAGACTTTAAAATTACATTCTCAAAATTGTTTAGTCCTATTCACTTTCCAAGAAGATTACCAGAGCATATCCCAGTTGCACTAGGCATACGGTAATAAACACTACTGGATACTGCAATTATCCATCACTCACACAGTAATAATTTTGGAATTACCAATTAATCTTATCTGCCCCTATTTCAGAATATGGGAAAAAAAAGAATAGCCAGCAGAAAACCCACAAGGAAACAGGGAGAATGTGCAAATTCCACATAGACAACAACCAGGAGAGAGAGATCTGAACACAATGCTGGGTTCACGTGATGGCACAGTAACACACTGTGTCACAATGCCATCCTCAGAATAAGAAATTAGATGTATTTTTTTTAAATAACCAAGAACACCAAAAACATCTAGCTACCATACTCTAATGTAAAAATGCTTACTTAATACATCTCACAACTTGCTGCAGCTAAAAAATAAGACTGTTCTGTTCTTGATAAACCTACTTCATTTACCAGAAAGAGAGAAAAGGTGATGTAGGACCATGAATCCAGACTCTAGAGCAAACATTGTGTGATGCACACTGTTCTCTTTGTTTGTTTCATATCCTTTAAAGAGCTACTGCCACACCAATCTGTGATGGAACAAACACTGATCTAGAACATTTTTGCAAAAGTAGTTTTTAAATCTGGTAATGTTCAATGAAGATACACAACTGTGACAAAAAAAAACCCCACAAAAACACAAAAAAAACCAACTGTAGAAAAAGTGAGTCTAAGTCTAATTTACACTAGCATTAGTTCAGTGAAATAAATCTGCTTTCTACAGAATACATAAATGAAATGTATAACACAATGTAGAAGCTATTAAACAAAAAGTTAAATTAACCCAGAGGTCAACAAGACACAAACCTACTTCTGATGAAGAGATCGGTTAATGTGAAAAGCAGTAGCAAGTGTAGTCCCCTCTAATCAGAATTGAGCATCCTTGCTCTAGAAGATAAATACTATATTCAAATAAAAATACTTACCAAATATACTCACGGATAAGTCAGAACTTGATTTTACAGTATAATTTCTGGTATTTTATAATGTCGTCGATATAAGTTGAGTGCGGAAAACTCACGCTATTGGTACAAGGGATTATGATATGCTAAAGCCCACCTGAGAAAGTAACCACAGAGCACACTGCCTTTTATTTCTATGTGGGTGCAGCAATGTGCTGTATCAGAGTGTGCTCCTAACCTCTCTCTCTATTGTGCCTACGTGACCACACAGTAATACCCAAACTATTCCGAAGCAAAGTTTGCACTGATTTGTTGTTTTTTTTTTTTTTGTATCTCACACCCTCATACATCTTTATCATAAGAGCATCCCTTATCTATGATGGAGCATTCGATCAGAAGAAATATGAAGCTGGTTTTAAATTAAACATTGTTGAAGTAGCGAAAGAAATTGGTAACTGTGCTGCTGCAACAAAATTCGATGCATCTTAGAAAATGATGCGAGACTGGAGGAGGCAAGAAGATGTAAAAAAATAAATAAATAAAATAATTAAGTGTCGCATTTTTGAACAGGCATACAATTTTATGATTTATTTTTTGGGTTTCAAAACCCGACTTATACATGAGTATATACAGTAAATATTTTAGAATAATATAACCGGTTGTGCTTCACGTTTCATTGATTGATTGATTGATTGATTGATTGATTGATAGATTGATAACTTTATTAATCCCAAGGGGAAATTCACATACTCCAGCAGCACCTTACTGATACAAAAAAAACTATTAAAGATTGATAATAATGCAGGTAAAAAAACAGACAATAACTTTATATAATGTTAACGTTTACCCCCCCGGGTGGAATTGAAGAATTGCATAGTTTGGGGGAGGAACGATTTTCTCAGTCTGTCAGTGGAGCAGGACAGTGACAGCAGTCTGTCGCTGAAGCTGCTCCTCTGTCTAGAAATGACACCGTTTAGTGGATGCAGTGGATTTTCCATAATTGATAGGAGCCTGCTGAGCGCCCATCGCTCTGCCACAGATGTCAAACTGTCTAGCTCCATGCCAACAATATAGCCTGCCTTCCTCACCAGTTTGTCCAGGCGTGCGGCGTCTTTTTTCTTAAATAGTCATAATCAGTGATCTCAAATCTAAATTGCTTGCAAAAACATGCAAAATTTGACTTTAGTGTCTTGGTACCTAAGTAACAAACTACAGGAATTACCAAGGAACATAGTTTCATTTTTTCATGTTTTTGTACTGATGTAGCAAAACTGTTGTAAGTTTCAGTCTCTCTAGTAGTGAGGACTGTAACAACTTTATGCAGAAAAAATGAAAGCCATGAAATAGTTACTAGTGGCTGCTACTGATATTACCTGCAGCTGGGCCATGACTTTGGATTGTACACCCTCATACTTCTGTGATTTCCAGAGTGCTTTTATTGGTTTTGGGCCAGTCTCTTCTCTTTCCATCTCCCTCTCTCTGCAGCGTCGCTGGATTTCTCGCATCCTTCGTACATTTTCCTTTTCATGATTTTTTGCCTCTTTTTCTGAAAAATATTACCAGTATTTTAATTTCTAATTAGGTACTATAATTAATCAATCTTCATCCTTAGAGTGAAATAAGAGAGAGGTTACTTCATTATCAGTGTGTAAATTAAGACAGATTGAATTCTAACTTGTACCCTGAAACCTGACAGATGTTAGGGAAAAAAAATGTTCACCTTGTTGCTGTAGCCATAGAGTAATAAGCAGTGATTTATGCAGTTCTACAGTCTGATCTGGATATTGATGAATTAGACAAATCACTACAGCATAATCTATACACATTTCTATCTTGTATTTTTCTTGTGAATGTAAAATCAATGCAACAAGACAGGAAATCAAAGATCTATATTTTAAAGTAGAAATAGTTTGCACACAAGTGTTTGAATTTCACCCTGCCAGAAAAAGTGAACCCATTTACTTAATCTAGACAAAGAGATTTTCGGGAAGAAATGCATTTAAAAGAGGCAACCAGTTTCACATGTAGCAAATTGGACATAGTTTACGTTAAACTTGAGTTCATAGTCCTAGTAAAAAATAACTACTTTTGAAAAGGAGAAATTGAAAACAGCTTATTAATAATAATAATATTAAAAAAAAATCACAAAAAAAAAAAACAAAATTTGATATGTATTAAGAATGAGTAACAAAAAAATAAATAGATATACTTGTCGGGTGGGCATCTATGTGTAAAGCAACTCCCTCCAGCTGCAAAAGATTGCCAACACTCCCTTTCTTGCTTCTCTCCAGGATGTCAGTGGCATTAGGGCGAACACGTGGTACAGGTGCAGGTCGTGCACTATAGCAGGCTGGGTATAATGTGGGATCAGGTGCCAGAGGTCCAGAGAGAAAATCCAGTTTAAGATCATTGCCTTCCAATCTTCCTCGTGCTGTTGTAGAAGCAAAAACACCACTTTCAATTTTTTTTTAATTTTAGTTAAAATGGTGGTACAGGCAAATTAGTTGTTTTGTGCAGAAGTGTGACTTATGATAAGAAAACACTAAGACAATTGTGACGAGGACAGGCCATTAAGCCTAGCAAGCTCCAACATCTTATTTAACTAGACTAAAATTACATCAAGCTAAGATTTGAGTCTCCATAAAAGCCTACTCTCCACTACACTACTAAGGTAATTTATTCAGTGTGTCTATGTGTGAAGAAAATCTTTCAAACATTTGTGTGAAATCTGTCCTGTGTTCTTGTTGAAGAATTTGTTTTAAAGTAACAACTGGGATCCACTGTACTTATTCCCTTCATAATTGTAAACATTTTAGTCAGGTCACATCTTAATTTCTGTTTGTTTAAACTGAAAAGGTTAATGTTCTTTATATTCTCCTCGCAGCTCATACCCCTCAGTCCTGAATCAGCCTAGTTGTTCTTCTTCTGGAGTTTTTCTAGAACTGCACAATCTTTTTTAATATGGAGACCAAAACAGTACACAGTGCGCCAGGTGAGGTATTGCATTACATAACTTAGGTATAACTTCCATGACTTAGTATTCTACACGTCATTAAGTATAACCTCGCATCCTGTTAGGCTTCCTGATCACTTCTGTACATCATCTTGATATACACAAGATAAGAGTGATTAGTCCACTGTGATTCCTAGATCCTTCTCATAAATTGTACTTTTAAGTTTCAGATCTCACACTGTGTTTTTAAACCTGACATTTCTACTTTCTATCTATAAGATCTTACATTTACTTATCTTACACTTCATATGCCACAAATCCGCCTAAGACCGTATGCTGTCCAAGTCCCTCTGTAATAGTTCGGCTGATTCTACAGTATATTGTCTGTTCCTCCACCTGGTTTGGTAAATTGTACTGTCTGTATTAGTTCTGTATTAAAAGCACTGATCCACAAGCGTTGCTTTTAACACTCGCCTAAAAAAGTTTCCCTCATCATAACCCTTTTTTCTTTGTGTGTTGGAGACAATTTTTTTACCCATCTACACACTGTGCCTTGAATTCTCACTTCTTTTAGTTTGATCACTAACCTTTCAGATGGTATGTTCTCAAAAGCCTTCTAAAAATCAAGATACATAATGATATATAATTTTATCAAATGCTTTAATTGCAGCGTTGAATTCTAATATATTAATGAAACACAACTTTCCCATTTGAAACCATGCTGAGTATTTGCTAATATACCTATTCCAGAGATGTGCTGCTCAGTCTTTTCCTTTAAAACTGCTTACATTAATTTTTTACCTCTGATGCATATTAAGCTTACTGGCCTACAGTTGCTTGGATCACCCTTTTCATACAGTGGGACAGTATTGGCTAGCCTGCAATCTTCAGGAATTTTCCCAGTATGTGGAGATTTTCAAAAATGTGCATCAATGATTTATACATATACTCACCAAAATCTTAAGCACTTAAGAATAAATTTTACCTGGTCCTGACGACTTGTTAGCTTTTGGTACTTCTCTACAATGTCTAAATCAGGGGTGGGCAGATTTAGTCTTGGAGGGTCCAGTGGCTGCAGGTTTTTGTTCCAACTCAATTGCTTAATAAGATGCACTTATTGTTCAAGTAACACTTCTGCTTCACTTTAGTTGCCTTGCTCGTTAAGATTTGGAACCCTTATTGCTGATTTCAATCTTAAACAGCTGTAGTCTTGGTTTTTAATTGCTCCTTATTAACAATAAGATGCAAATGACAAAAGAAACCAGCATTTCTCAATTTAGCTTGTTTCCATTTGTACCTGTGTGTATTTATCATGCACTATTGGGTTTAATTAAATACTTAAAAGTGAAGAGAAAAAAGTGAAACACTGAGAATAACTCGTTTGTTTTAGACTTCAGATCATTTGGATGATATCCATAGAAAGGAAAAAAAATCTAGGATATGAGCATGACCTGACACAGAGTTAAAGCGCTAGCAAGCCATGAAATTAAATAACTGACAAGGATTGGTTTTTAATTAAGCAACTGGGTTGGAACAAAAACCTGCAACCACTGCGGCTCTCCAGGACTGAATCTGCCCACCCATGGTCTAAATCATTAAAGACCTTATTAGTAGCCCTTGTTACTTTTTGGGAGATATCAACTTCTGTACAAAAATAAACTTCAGTAAAATGTAAGTTCAAAGCATTTGCTATTTCACAATCTATATATGAAACCTGCACCATTTCTACTCTTAATCTCCTTCTTGACCTTTTTAATATTTTTAAAATAATCTCTTTGATCTTCTTTCAACTTTTCTGCAATATTTCTCTCCAATTTGCCTTTAGCTTTCCTAATATCCTTCTTAATGGCTGATCTCATGCTCTCACCTGCCCTACAGCTGGAGTTATTGTTCTTACACTTCTTAAACAGCTGTTTTTTTCTTTTGCAACTTTTTTTTAATCTCCTTATTCATCCACCACAGGGATTTCTTTTTTTCTTACTGCTTCCACATTTTATATCATATGTGAAACAGTTTTAAATCTGCCCAACATCACCTCATTCATTATAGGTTTATCCCTATTTAGGCTTATTTTCTTTGCCACAACAGCTCAGAATTTGCTCTACTAAAATTAAACCATTTTTTGTTTTTGAATATGCACTCTGCCAAATACTCTAATGCATTCTATTATGATAGTTGGATCCTATTGGTTCAATCACATCTATACCCCGAATTCTATCCTGATTGGTTCAGAGCACAAAATCTAGACAGGGTTCCCTCCCTCCTCTCTTCCAAACCCCACCCGAAACAACCCAAAAAAAGTGGTTTCAAACATGGCATTAAAAACAGTTATTGATTACATCAAAAAACTCCTGTTCTTGTCCTCTACTATTTGTATGGCTAGCCCAGTGCCTGTTTAATATTTGGGTAATTCTATTTCCTCCTGACCATAACATATCCCTCTAAACTTGCCTTTTTAATGAAAATAACATTTTGAAATACATTAATTGAAGCATTTGTCAGTCATTTTAAAAATTATATTGGTAATAAACATATAGTCCTGATAACAACTACTACAATAGTTAAAGAGAAAAAGAAAAACGAAACTCTTACCAGACATAGGGCGCTTATAACTGTCAGGAAATAGTGTTGGATCGGGAGGTATTGGGCCACATATTTTTGATAGACCTTCTGACATTTTATATCTTCTACAATATCTGTAGATAAATATTAATTTTACTCACTTAAGTTACAGATTAAAGTATTCATTTCTCCATTATATACAATCCTGATATTATTAGTTAACATAATGTATCAACATATTTATCTGAAATAAAACGTAAATATCTACATATTTATATCTTAGATAGAATGTATCCACATTTCTAGTAACACCAATGTTGATAGTGTAATACTTTTAAGATATACAATATAGTTCTATGAGTCATCTTAGGATAAAAAGCACCACAGAAAAAATAGATGGAAATTAAAAAACAATGCAAAAATGTAAAGTTGATTCTAAGCTAATGCTTTCTGAAACAATAATGTAAACTCATAGATAGCACTTTAAGTGCTCCTCATCACTTACGCTTGCCAGTGTGGCCTAATGACTAAGCTGAATACAGTAGCACTTTATGTCTTTGTGTGTCATTTTGGATAAAAGTATCAGCTAAATATGTTCACAGAGTACATTTTTCTTTCCTCACCATGTAATGAAACAACATATGTAAACCACAATCTGACTTCACATGATTTCCTAGGAGTGAAAATTATGTAAAATAACAAGATGTTAATTAACATACTACTTTAAAATTAAAGTTGTAAAGGTATTCAAAAGCCCACAAAAAAGGAAAAAAATGATTGTATAGGGGGCATTCCCTTTGTGAGCATGAGTATGTGCATAAGTGGGCCTTCAGATAGCCTAGGCTGTTTCCTGCACTGTGTTCAGTTCTATCAGGATAGGTTCTGGCCTTCCACAATCCTAAAGTGAATTCTGTAGGTTTAAGAATGTTATATTTAGATTCTAAAAACTGCCAAGAATGTAGTCATCTTCCTAGAAGGCACAAGTGGCAATGTTACAACATTTTACTGGTTATCACTCATTTCTCCCTGATTTGAAAGAGTAATATACAGTGCATCCGGAAAGTATTCACAGCACATCACTTTTTCCACATTTTGTTATGTTACAGCCTTATTCCAAAATGTTTTAAATTCATTTTTTTCCCTCAGAATTCTACACACAACACCCCGTAATGACAACATGAAAAAAGTTTGAGGTTTTTGCAAATTTTTTAAAAATAAAAAAAATTGAGAAAGCACATGTACATAAGTATTCACAGTCTTTGTCATGAAGCTCAAAATTGAGTTCAGGTACATACTGTTTCCCCTGATCATCCTTGAGATGTTTCTGCAGCTTAATTGGAGTCCACCTGTGGTAAATTCAGTTGATTGAACATAATTTGGAAAGGCACACACCTGTCTATATAAGGTCCCACAGTTGACAGTTCACGTCAGGGCACAAACCAAGCATGAAGTCAAAGAAATTGTCTGTAGACCTCCGAGACAGGATTGTCTCGAGGCACAAATCTGGGGAAGGTTACAGAAAAATTTCTGCTGCTTTGAAGGTCCCAATGAGCACAGTGGCCTCCATCATCCGTAAGTGGAAGAAGTTCGAAACCACCAGGACTCTTCCTAGAGCTGGCCAGCCATCTAAACTGAGCAATCAGGGGAGAAGGGCCTTAGTCAGGGAGGTGACCAAGAACCCGATGGTCACTCTGTGGAGAGAGGAGAACCTTCCAGAAGGACAACCATCTCTACAGCGATCCACCAATCAGGCCTGTATGGTAGAGTGGCCAGACGGAAGCCACTCCTTAGTAAAAGGCACATGGCAGCCCATCTGGAGTTTGCCAAAAGGCACCTGGAGGACTCTCAGACCATGAGAAACAAAATTCTCTGGTCTGATGAGACAAAGATTGAACTCTTTGGTGTGAATGCCAGGCGTCACATTTGGGGGAAACCTGGCACCATCCCTACAGTGAAGTACGGTGGTGGCAGCGTCATGCTGTGGGGATGTTTTTCAGCGGCAGGAACTGGGAGACTAGTCAGGATAAAGGGAAAGAAGACTGCAGCAATGTACAGAGAAACCCTGGATGAAAACCTGCACCAGAGCACTCTTGACCTCAGACTGGGGCGACGGTTCATCTTTCAGCAGGACAACGACCCTAAGCACACAGCCAAGATATCAAAGGATTGGCTTCAGGACAACTCTGTGAATGTCCTTGAGTGGCCCAGCCAGAGCCCAAACTTGAATCCGATTGAACATCTCTGGAGAGATCTTAAAATGGCTGTGCACCGATGCTTCCCATCCAACCTGATGGAGCTTAAGAGGTGCTGCAAAGAGGAATGGGCGAAACTGGCCAAGGATAGGTGTGCCAAGCTTGTGGCATCATATTCAAAAAGATTTGAGGCTGTAATTGCTGCCAAAGGTGCATCGACAAAGTATTGAGCAAAGGCTGTGAATACTTATGTACATGTGATTTCTCAGTTTTTTTATTTTTAATAAATTTGCAAAAACCTCAAACTTTTTTCATGTTGTCATTATGGGGTGTTGTGTGTAGAATTCTGAGGAAAAAAATGAATTTAATTCATTTTGGAATAAGGCTGTAACATAACAAAATGTGGAAAAAGTGATGCGCTGTGAATACTTTCCGGATGCACTGTATTTCTGTTGGGAGCAAAATGGCACTACATTGTAGTACGGGAAGCCATTGTAAGAGGTCTATTACATCCTTTAATTTATCTTTTAATTCTTGACCTAGATATTATAATGTCAGCCTCTAACGACCCAAGCTATAGTTTTACATTCAAAAATCAAATGTTCACATTTACTGTATGTGTCAATCTGATCTTTGAACTGTTGAAGTTCTTTCTAGAACTCTTCTTTGTATTCTGATTGCCACAGGGGGTACTGATATGAGCAATGGTGGCAAGGTAAGGTCACTCAGGTCTTGAAACTGTTTGTGGATAAGTATAAGTGTGGCAAAGACAGGTCACAGTAAATGAAACAAGCATTAAAATTAGTCTCTTCAGATAACAAAATATCACGATTGCAGGGATATACATTCCCACAGTAAAACAATTTCAGAGTCACCAAATGCAGAATGCCCAGACAAAAGCTGTTGTTATAACATGTAAATTGTACACCATGGACAGACAGTCCTCCACCTGGAGAGCCATGATACACGTTTTTTAGCAAAATAATTTTGTAAATTTCAGTCTCCTTGTTAATTAACTCAATGTTTAATCAGATAACCTACTCTAGTCCTCTGACTCTCCTTTCTGAAATCACTCAAGTCACATAGCATCTTTAGCAAGTGAGAGGAAAATCCATGGAAAGAATGCATAAACTCTGTAGATATATAGTGGTAATTACTGCACCACCCTGCCATCCATCCTGGAGCTTATCTTTAAATAAGGGACTATTTTTCTCTCCAATCATCATGTTGAGAAATGAAAAATAAGGGCTGAAAGTTTTTGATTTGGCACAGTAAGATTTCCTTACCAATTAAAAGTTTTGACACACCAATAAATTTTCTTTTTTTGATGGAAATCAATACCTTAAATTGATTTAATAATATAGCCAAGACATTCCTAGTGTTTCTAATATCTTCTAGTGCATGAAATGACTGTTTTTTACTTTATTATTCACATATGACTACAAAGGCCCATTTTCAGCAGCCATTCCTATAGTGTCCTAATGTTCAACTCCCTTAGCTTACCTAATCTATCTTTTAAATCAAATAACCTGATATTCTGTTAGCATGGGCTGCAAAGTAGTGGTTTTCCTAAAGTTCAGGTCTGGGTTCAAAAATGACCAAAATGAAACAACGTTCTCAAGAAACATGTCAGTGTCTCTCTCTCTCTCTCATATATATATATATATATATATATATATATATATATATATATATATATATATATTTTTTTTTGCAAAAAGAAGGTTATTTCATGCAACAGATGTATCCAAAGGTGTCTATTATTGCTTTGAGGGAAAAGAGAAAGCTGGATACAACCAGGACAGAAAAAGATGAGGAATACCCAGGTGCACAACTGCATAACAGAATAAGAACATCAGAGACAGTAGTTTAAGACAAATGACTTACAGGTAGTGCTGGGTGTTTTTTTGAATAAATGATTTAATTCTACATTTTTTAAAGCAATGCTCAATTTCCTTTTTTACCAAATGGTATGGTTAAACAGTCCAGCAAACACCCAAGTCTGTTTAGCTGGCCACGTGTGTTAAAATCAAAAGATATTAATGCAAAGAATAGCGATAAGCGTTGTGTCTCTAGCAAATGAGATTGTTCCAGAGAAAGACTGTAACATTAATTTGGTTGCCTAGAACTGGTTTGGATATGAAAGATCTGATGTGAAACAAACTAATGTAAAATGCAAATTTTGCAAAAATACAACGGAAGTTAAAAGTGGCAGCACATCCAATTTATTTCAGCACTTAAAATGGAAAAAGCAGAATGGAACTGACTTGATAAAGCACAGGACCAAGATAAAGCCTGTCCTCTACTGACAATTCTGGGGCATTGGTTGTTCTGTTTCAGCAAGGCATGCTCCCCGTTACATATTCCAATACACTGCGTGATTACGTCAGGAGCACAGTGTGCTTTGTCCGAGACCAGTGGAAGAATATGCTGGAGCGATACATGTTTTCTTACCCTGCAACAGTCACTGGGCTATGGTGGGGAGAAAGAACAAGCTGGCATCTATTTAAGGAAGCAGCCAACAGAAGACTAGCCATTGCATTTTTATTTTTCAGACTACAGAATTTATGCACTTATCCTTTTATGCAATTCTGCATTTAGGCCTTGACCTTCTTATTCTATTCTAGTCAGGTTCAGTATGCCCTCTTCTCTCAAGACAGCAATAGACAACTTTGCATGAAATGTTCAGTTTCTGGCTATCTGACACATTGAATAACCTTCATTCTGCAAAAAAAAAAAACATTAAAAAAATACAAAAACAATAAATTGACATATCTTAAGAAAACTGTTTCATTTTGGAAACTAGAAATGGACTTTAGGAATGCCAGTACCCTGCAACCCAAGTAAACAGAATAACAGATTTTGGTAATGCTGATACAATTACAAAGGTTCTCCTAATAATCAATTAGCATTTACATGTGACAAATTAAAGATACATTAAGGCAGTTTACTAGAAGGACACCGAAGGAATGGCAGCTGAAAATGGGGCTTTGCAGTTGTATGGGAACAATAATTTAAGAATCAGTGATTTCAAGCTGTAATGGCCTTTAGAAAAACTAGTAACATCAAGGCTATATTTTAAAATCAATTTAATGGCATCTTGAAAAAAAATCAATGTTTATCAAAAACAAATATTTCTGAGTGTGTCTATCCTTTCCATTGGTATTGTATAAGAGTATAATATCGAATTGAATGGCATAATCCATAAACCAAAAGAATTAGACTTTAACTACGAAATTAACTTGAACAAAACTTGCGTGTGCAGCTGCCCGTGTTTTGCCCACTCATGTTGTACTGGATTTCAAATTAGTGCTGCCCCACCAAGCAAACGTTTTAATTTACAGCTACTGCACATTAAGCTACTACATGTACTACATAAGCTACTTCACCTAGATGCCCTGCTAAATGTATCTTTCTCAGGCAACTACACGTTTTAAGTAAATGTGGAAAAAACATCAAACACCACACACACACACACACACACACACACACACACACACATATATATATATCTCATAATTGCTATGATCCAACGTCCAGGTCGAAACTGGAAAGTGTTGAGACAATGAGAACAGAACGGGAGTAGACAGTAATACGCTTCCTTAACTGACAAACTTTTCTAGAAAAACTGCTACCTACTTTATTTGCACTTTAGTTAGAAGGCTCGTTTACCCACTTTCTAATATGGTCAGGCGACCTGAACATTGTGACTGCACTCGAATATACTTAAGCGATTATATCTAAGACTTCCTAAATCCACACATAATAAACAAACGTACATCACTAACGTCTTTAACGATAATTCATACAGTGGCAACACGTTCACACACTCGATGCAGCTAAATTGTTCTTGTGTGCGCTCTTAAAACAAATACCGTTGTCTGCCGTTTATATACTAGTATCATTCCTGAGCATGCCATATAAAAAAAGCAGGTAATTTACCAAGCAAACTGCCCAATTTCGCTGCCCTCCTTGTCTACTCCGGAAAGCACTAGCCTTCCATCAACTGCTTGCTGCACGCAGAGCGCGTACGTACTGCAAGCCAAACGGACGACGACGTCTCACCATGACAACAGGACTTGTATGAGGCAAGCAACCAACTTTAAAAAGTTGAAGCATGCGCAGTAGAGGCACAGCTAATGTGCCGTTTGTGAACTGCACTTCTTTTTCTTCCTCCATCTCATCTTTTTCCGCTTCAATGTGGGGTCGATATGCTTGATCATCCTTCTCCATACAGGTCAGGTCTGCACCGCCTCCTCAGTAAAACCATATTATTTCATATTTTTATTTACTTTATTCGTCCATCTCCGCTTTAGGCTCCCTTGCTTTTTCTTCCCTTGTATTGCCATTCCCCTGTTTTACACACAGTAGCTGCATTATTGTCTCATTTCTTATTATGCCCTTTTTTGTAACTCCACACTACCATCTCAACATTCTCATATTCTCAACATTCTCATTTCTGCCACATACAATTTCTTTTCCTGCACTCCCTTTACTGCCCATGTCTCAGTTCCTACATTACTGCTGGTCTTATCACTGTCTTAAAAACTTTACCTTTAACCTTCGTTTTAATTCTTCAATCTCAAAATACTCATCAACAACAACAACAACATTTATTTATATAGCACATTTTCATACAAAAAGTAGCTCAAAGTGCTTTACATAATGAAGAGAAGAAAAATAAAAGACAAAATAAGAAATTAAAATAAGACAACATTAGTTAACATAGAAAGGAGTAAGGTCCGATGGCCAGGGTGGACAGAAAAAACAAAAAAAAAACTCCAGAAGGCTGGAGAAAAAAATAAAATCTGTAGGGGTTCCAGGCCACGAGACCGCCCAGTCCAATTGTTCCATCCACATTGCACTCTATGGGTCATCACTGCATCTAGCTTACCATATTGTGCTACCACATATCCTAAAATGTATCTTTTCAGTTAGCTAACTTCTGAATCCTGATCAACATTATCCTTATGTATCATATATTCTGTCATCTTATTTATTTTCAGTCCTCTATACCTGAGATAATTGCTTGTTTTGGTTAGGGCACCCATGCTTGGGGCTACTACTTTTAACCTAATAATATTGTTGAGCCACCAATTCATGTGAAATTTAAACTGATTTTTTTCACAAAAAGAATCAAGAAACCAGTTAAATCTGTTCCAGGAATAATAGTGCTTAATACTCTGTCCCTATATTTTTTTTCCTTCATATTTTTTCTTCACATTTGCAACCATGTAGATGTGTCGGTGGCAGGACTATAGTACCCATCCTGATTTTGGCTTTATAGTTTATTCTCAGAGTCCCTATATGTTTATCCGGACAGGGGTTCATACAAGCCTCTCAGTATGAGAATATTGTTGTGCTGGAATCGTGTTCTGCGTACTGATAGAAGAGGGTGTGAAACCAAAGGGTCTTCCACATGCAACCTTTTTTACTGGACTATTGTTTGGCTCCTTTTGTTCCATGTTCTGGTCTTCAAAGACTGATCAGGATTATCTACCGACTCTGTAGGGTTCTGTGAAAGATTAGATAATAACTCCCTATTCACCTTTGTTGACTGCATGGCAGAATGCAGATCTGTAAAAGGCTCTATCAATGTTTACCATGTTTGAACATGGGGAAACCTTTTGCCAGTAAGTTTCTATCTTCCAGCACTTTGTGCGATCACAAGGCAGTGGCTTCATGCAAACTGAATTCCCCACCTAAAGTTCTGGCAAATCTCTTGCTGAGGAATCGTGGTGAAATTTGGATATCTGGCACTGTTTTACAGGAACATCAAGTAATTTATCATTCACTGGTAGGGATGTCTTTAGTCTCCTGGACCTAAATCATAGTGCTAGGCTGCTATCCATGCCCTCTGAAGGAGTATTTCACCAGTCAAGAACAACTTTCCATAAATCCTCATCCTGATGCTTTGCTTTTCTCCACAACTGCTTCACTATTTTAACTGAAGATTCTGGCTTGTCATTTGCTTCAGGGTGCCATGGAAATGATGTGACATGCCTGAATTCCCATTCTATAGCAAACTCTTGAAGTGTTCACTTAAAAACTGAGGACGATTGTCTGAAATGCCTCAATATCAGGCTGCTCATAATAAGCAAGTTGGGCTTTGCAACATCTAGTAATGGCTTCAGATGACCAATCTGGAAACAACTCAACCTCCCAGAAATCTGAATAGTGGTCAACAATAAACAGGAATTCTAGTCCTGCAAAACAAAACAAATTCATACTTACTATTTTCAAGGATCATATCAGCAATTTGTGAGTCATCAGTCTCCTTGACATGGACTTGTGCAATTTCATTATAGATTGAAGAGTTACTTACAAAGTTCTTGATTTCTGCCTGCATACAGTATTAGGGCAATATAATGAGACTTGTGCTTGTCGGTAGATAATCCTGGACCAGTCTTTGAAGACCAGAAAATGGAACAAAAGGAGCCGAACAATACTCCAGTAAAAAAGGTTGCATGTGGAAAACCCCTTGGTTTCACACCCTCTCCTATCAGCATGCAGAACACGATTCCAGCACAACGATATTCTTGTTCTGGGAGGCTTGTATGAACCCCCGTCTGACTGAACTTGTAGGGACTCTGGGAAGAGTGTAAAGCCAAAATCAGGATACTAAATCAAATGAAAGGAATTGCAGGGATGCTTATTATACATAGTTTACATTGAAGATAATTTTCATAAGGGTGGCATGGTGGCACGGTGGTGCAGTGGTATCGCTGCTGCCTCGCAGTTAGGAGACCTGGGTTCGCTTCCCGGGTCATCCCTGCGTGGAGTCTGCATGTTCTCCCCGCGTCTGTGTGGGTTTCCTCTGGGCGCTCCGGTTTCCTCCCACAGTCCAAAGACATGCAGGTTAGGTGGATTGGCGATTCTAAATTGGCCCTAGTGCGTGCTTGGTGTGTTTGTGTGTGTCCTGCGGTGGGTTGGCACCCTGCCCAGGATTGGTTCCTGCCGTTTGCCCTGTGTTGGCTGGGATTGGCTCAAGCAGACCCCCGTGACCCTGTGTTCGGATTCAGCGGGTTGGAAAATGGATGGATAGATGGATAATTTTCATAACCTTTGAAACAAATGCTGTGGGTGGTGAGTACCCAGCTAATCAGCTCGGCTGTATACTTTATTGATTAAGTGCGCCATGCACTAAGTTTGAACCTGATGACCTCCAGTTGCCTCACTGGACTAAAGCTTTTGTCTAGCAGTGTGCCTTTTTGTCTCATCTTGATTGTCTTTAACCATTGCATTTCCAAGAACACTGTTACCCTGCTTATTTTCACATGGAACCTTTTCCTATAAATCAACTCTTTTTAGTGAATTTTGGGTTTGCAAAGGTGCAGGCGAAATCAATTTTAGTGCCAATTTCTCTAAGCTCTACATGAAGGGAAATTTGACTCATTTCTCATCACTCTCTTTTATTTTTTGTGATATTTTACATACATAGTAACCCTATTCAGGAAAAATGGTTTCAGAAAACATGATTATTGTACACTGCGGTGGGCTGGTGCCCTGCTCAGGGATTTGTTCCTGCCTTGCGCACTGTGTTGGCAGTAATTGGCTCCAGCAGACCCTCGTGGCCCTGTGTTACGTTATAGCGGGTTGGAAGATGACTGACTGAATGACTGACTGGTTATTGTACATAACCTAGTGAGATTTAGATAAGGACAGTGGCAGCATAGTACTTGTTGGCCTTACAGGCTAATAGGAATGACATTGTAATATGTACACGAGATAAGAATATAACAAATAACATTATACTTTTCATCAAAGAATGCATTACAATTTAAAAATGCCAAGGCTATCATTCACCTGCATCATATGTTCGCAATGCTAATTAGCACTCAGCTTTATGTGCTTTTTTGCAGCATGTCATTTGCAAAATAGTAAAATAGTAAAATGGGGAATATGCAAATGAATTGAATAGCTCTGTTGTGTTGGTCAAGTAAAATGAAATTGGATGCTATCCTGTCAGTGCAAAACAGCAAGAAATTATAACACTGCAATTATAAAGATTTAAAAAAGAGATTATGTAAGTGGAAAAACAAAACAAACATCATATTACATATTACACAACAAGACATTTTTCACAATTTGTTGCTACTTATTGCATAATCTGTTCCCTTTAAAGTTTCACTGTGTGAGCATCATTTAGTGCAGTCAGAGCCTTTGGGTAAAAGCTATTTTTTAGTCTATTTGTCTGTGTTTTTATTGTTTTGAAGCCTCTGCCTGAAGGCAGCAATTCAAACAGACAGTGACCAGGGTGGGATGGATCTTTAATTATGCTCCAGGCCCTGTAAAGATCTTCCAAGGATGGGAGAGGATATCCGATGATCTTCTGGGCAGTGGTGACGACCCTCAGATGCAATAAGTCAATATGCTCTCTATGGAGCAACAGTAGAAGGATATGAGTAGTTTTTGGTTGAAATGGTTCTCCCTGAGGATCCTCAGTAAGTAAAGTCTCTGCTGTGCCATCTTTACCAGCTCGGTGGTGTTAGCGCTGCAGTTAAGGTCCTCCTCTATATGCGCACGCAGGAACCAGAAGTTCGAGACCATCTTCACACAATCCCCGCCAATGAAAGGGACTGAATATTCATTTTCTTCCTCCTAAAGTTGATGATCAGCTCCTTGGCTTTGGTGGTGTTAAGATCCAGATTGTTGTCTCTGCACCACCCAGACAACCGTTCCACTTCATGCCAATAAGAGGACTCATTCCCCCCAAAGATGAGCCCCACCATGGTCATCCACATATTTGATGATGCTGTTGCTGGAGTGGGCAGGGGTGCAGTTGTGGGTGTAGAGGGCAAAGAGAAGGGGGCTCAGCAAGGTCCAGTGGATCTTTTAACATGACTGAATGTTAAAATCCTGTGGAGAACCAGTGTTGAGGCTTAGAAGATGTGGGGGCCTACTCTTATCCTCTAGGAGCGATCAGAGAGGAAGTCCATAATCCAGAGGCAGATGGAGTGAGACAATCCCTGATCTGTCAGTTTGGTCACCAGTTTATGAGGGAGGATGGTATTAAATGCAGAGCTAAAGTCTACAAAGAACAGTGTAACTCCCCTGCTGCTCTAAGTGGGTTAGGATAGTATGAAGAGTTGTGGCTCTGGCATCCTCTGTAGACCTGTTTGCCCTGTAAGCATATTGGTGTGTGTCTAACATTGGTGGATGGCTTGAAATGATGTGAGTTCAGACCAGTTTCTCAAAGCACTTCATGATCACTGAAGTAAGTGCCACTGGGCAGTAATCATTTAGGCTACTCATGATAGACTTTTTTGGCAGTGGAGATATAATGAATGGAATGGTGGACTAGGATAAGAACTGGTTGAAGATTTTGGTGAAAACTCAGCCAGCTGATCCGTGCAATCCAACAGCACTCGACCACAGACGCCATCAGATCCAGTAGCCTTCCTCAAGTTCACCGCCCTCAGTGTGCACCCTACTGCATGCTCCCCCACCACAAAGATATAGCCAAGTTATGATGAAACAGAATAAAGCATGATTTTTTTCTATAATGCATGCTGAGTTGCTTTTCTTCAGAAGATGGCAGAAGGAGAACGACTGAGGACACAGTGTTTAAATGAGTAAAAATAGTTGGTAAATTTTATAGTTTCTTCTTGGCAGACATTTATTCAAATCCATTTTGAGGCAGATCTAATTTTAATGTTTGATGCCAATACAGCACCTTGTAGCAATTTGAAATCAATTAGATTTTAATTATAATAAACCCAATATCACTACACGTGCTGACCTGCATTAATCTTTGAGACACCCAATGTACTGTATAGGCTTTCCACAGTGTGCATCATTATTCATTTAGAGACTACTATTCCTAGTTAACTGGGGTGATACTTTACCATGAATCTGTCTTCTTCAGTCATTTCTGTCTTCCACATTGCTCTCTTTTATGCCTTTCAATTTTAAGTCCACATTTACAGTATAACCTCCTTCAAGGTTTTCTCAGGTCTGGTTTTGTGCCTGCCTTCGCTAACTTGCAAGATCATCACTTTCTTGATTCATGTGTCCTCATCTTTCCTTTACATATGTCCAGACCAACATAAACAACTTTTTCTTATTTCTTGTGCCACATCTTCCATATCAAACAGACTGCAAATTTCACAATTTGTTTTGTGCTCTCTCAGTGACACACCAGCTATCCACCTCAGCATCCTCATTTTCATTCGCTGTATAGTCGTGACCTCCTAACCTTTCATAGTCCATGGTTGGCTGCACACATACTTTGTACATTATGTCTTTTATTTTTAGAGCACATCTTATTTTTCAGCACTGGCATCCTTACATCTCCTATTGCACTCAGAGTGCCCCCAAAGTAACAATGTATGACAGGCATCATAGTTGTGTCTATCAATAGAGAATACTGTGATTTTTGGACTTTCTTTTAGATCACCTTTACATTGCCTGCGTATAAAACCATCTGCTGCTGTTCCAAAGGCACCTCTGATTCTACTGCACAGGATTTGCACCCAACTATTACACTGTATTGGGTTTGTCCACATGTTTCTTTTGTAGACAGAGCACAGAAACCTATACAGCTTTGTACCTGACTGCAGTGACTTTAGTTGGCTCATCTTTTCTCTGTTCACTCTTTGTTCTCAGGTCATTTGAATCAGGAACTCAGTGTCTTCTTTAGCTTATTCAAACTAGGTGTCAACAGTGTCAGATTGTTAGTTTAGAGAAGTTCTTTATGCAGACCTTCCTTTCCGTTTTTAGATAAAGCTTTCAGGACCACAGCAAAAAGAAGAGGACTAAAGACAGATCACTGATGCATGCCCACCTCAACACTGAAGTAGCTGCTCATGCCCACATCAGTCAGGATGTGCCCTCATCAGCCACACCTTAACACCTGTGTCTCTCATTACCCATTTGACCACTTGTCTTTGCACCCTATCAAAGGACTTCTCCAAATCAACAAAGGCCCACCATACTTCTTTTACCTTCTCCCTATATTTTCCTTGCATCTGACGGGCAACAATGATGCCATTCTTGGTGCTGACACCTGATCTGAAACCAACTGCATTTCGTTTTGCACTCTGTCCCTCAGTTTTCTTTCAAACACTACTTTGACTGCCTTCATGCCTTGGTAAAGAACCTTTATCCCTCTTAATGATATACATTCTGTGGAGTTTCATTTATGTTTATAGACTGGCACAATTTCACTAAAATCCCAGCTCTCTGGAATCTTGTGGAAATTAGTTCATAGCAAACAGCAGATGGACTCAGGCCTGTCTGAACAGCATCACAGTCCCTTTAGCAATGTAGTACGCTGGGACCCCTGTTAAGATAGCAAAACAGAAACATAGGCATCAGAAAAATCGTGGTCCCCTATGCTGCTGGGGCCCCAGGCCAATGCTCATTCTGCCCATACATTAAGATGGTCTATTAACATCATTTCTCCCTGCAGCTTTAATAATTTCCATACAGAGCCAATTGGAACAAGCTGCCTTTCCATACTTCATATTTCAAGGCTGTTTCAAAATTCAGACTTGTTAAAAGATATGCTGGACGTTCTTTCAGATTTTCAAAAAGGATTTCATCCCAGTCATTTTCAACATTTAAAAGCTTATTAAAGTATTCTCTCCACTTTTCCATGATCCTTTCTTCGCTTGTGATGATTTCATTCACTTCGCCTTTCAAACATCGAACTCCAAATAACATCTTGTCTATGAAAATGATACAGGAAGTAGGTATGGTATTATTAAACTTTCCTGTTTAAATTCAAATGATACCGCAGCAGTAAAGTAATTTCTTTTAAAAGAACATGGTTGCTGTAAAAAATATCTGAAGTGCAAATTCGCTTTAGCGCGCGTGTCCGATGCGAGGAGCTCGAAAAAGAAACGGTAGGGTTACGTGCGCACGTGAGCGAGCGAAAAGGGTGACTTGGTAGGCGGGAGCGCGCGTATGAACGCGCTGCTTGGGGAGGTGGAGTGCAGGGTTGGCTGACACAAGCACAAGAAAGCCGCAGACACGAAGTACTCGAGCTCACTCGCTTTAGACCAGTGAGAGGCGATTAAAAAAAGAAAGAGCAAACATGTCAGCGAGTTGTAGATCTGGACTTTTGCTGTTGTTTTTTTTCTTGTTTTACCTTTGCTATCTGTTGTTGGGCGCTCTGATTTTTTCTGCTATAGAAAAACCTGAAGAAATACGCCTAAAAGTCGAGTTAAGGGCACTAAAAGCACAGTTTCTAAACCAAAGCTGCATCAGCTCCGCTTCGCTAGAAAGTTTCCTGGAGCAGGTTTTAGAGGCCAACAAGTACGGCGTGTCCATCCTGAAGAACGCCACCGTCAACACCAACTGGGACTTCGCGTCGTCGTTGTTTTTCGCCGGCACACTGGTCACGACCGTGGGTAAGTTGCTAAATTTAAATGAAAGGCTTGTTGTGCAGTTTACATGTTTATTTACAGTATTGTTTTGTTCAGTACTTTTGTTAATCATGATTAACGTTTACGGTAAACGTTCGGAAACTTTGTGTGAAACACATCCTTACTGTTTCCCCTACCAAAACATTGGCACGAAAAACCGGTATGGGTGCCGGCAGCAATGTGAACCCGCTTCCGGGACACGTTTGACACCCGTGCACCCTCAAGCAGGGTGTGCTCAATCCGGAATTGTCGTCATTTAGTGGATACTCTCACTGCAGCCTGAAGGAAAAGACTAACCACTTGGTTTCAAACACAAGACAGGAACTATCCCTGGTAGGGATGCCAGTCTGACTCTTTCACGCACACGTCAGCACTCGCTCATACCAGGCCTATTCTGTGTTTTACAGTTAGCGATTAGATACGATGCAATACCACATGCGACTAGGGACAAATTAAATTATTATGCTTGTTATGGCAAATCATAATATATGAGAGCTTAGTAATAACACAGTTTATCTATATAGAGCATTTCATTTATTGAAAAGGTTGTAGTAATAATAATAATAAACAAGTAATATAAAGCTTATTGTCATGACATAGTACAATTAAATTAAAGCTTACTCTGAAAATCCAGAAGACTAGAGAAACTCAATTTAACTTTAAGAGCCTGAAATCTTCTTGTTCACCCATTGTTGTTCTGGGAGAGGGGGTAAAATAGTGACTGACTATAAATACTTAGGAACTATCCCAGATAATGATCTTGCCTGGAATATTAATACAAAGATTGTATACTTTAAAAGCACTCAGTGCTTATTTACCCACAGTAAGACTATTTAAAGCGATCAATGACTTCTTTTATTGCAGTGTGATCCAGTCTGTCATCACTTTGAGTTTCATTACCTGGTTTAGTAGCCTGACAAATCAAAATCTAAAAATCCCCAGCACTTTACCAAACATTTAGCTAATGTTTTTGGAGCTGATGTAGATGATTTGATAAGTGTGCATCAGAAGGCAGTGTTAAAAAATGTAAGTTATTCAATACATTTTTAATGTTCCAGGATGGACATTTGGTTTGTCAACAGGTTTTACAGAGAGACCGTGACGTAACATTAAAAACAAATCGATGAAGAACACAGCCATGACACATAAACATACTAATACAAATTAATGAAATACAGTAACGAGTGCAATACTAAATGGTGAAATGTTAGATCAAGCATAAAAGACATACACATTAAACCAACATTTAAACTTGAATGATGAATAATGCAAATGCTCACTGTTCACCATATGATTTAAGTTTATGGATGTTTATTATTATTTTTTTTCTATTTTATTGAATTTATTAAAAGCAAGTAACATTCCATAAAAGCAAGTCAAACTTGACAAAACTAAATTCAGTTCAGCTCCCACCCATGAGAAAGAGAGGAAGGCCAACAGCCAGAGTAAACCTTTAAGAGTAGAAAAAGGTGAGAGAATCCTTTTCCCCAATATAAATGCTTATTCTAAAATGTTATTAATTAGATCCTGGATGCTTATTAAAATTGAACTTGTTTAGCATTTGGAATAAAACCAGTTCCTTTTCATCCTTGGAACATGGAACCCGTGACCTGATGGCAACAACTGGAATTGAAATTGAAGTCTTGACAAAATACACTCTGCTTTCCATAATACTTGCTTTTTAAAATGGTCTGTGAGACTGGATTGTTGAGACTTTATTATTTTGCTGTTTGGTTTATTTTGTTTTTGTTGCTGATATTAGGATTTCCAAACCAGGCCGGTAGAACACTAGTAAAAACAGATTCAGTATATGATTTATAAAAGAGGAGTGACATAATAGTAGAACACTCGTTAAAAACACTATGCATCCTTAGACAGTAGAGGTGCTGCTGTCCCTTTTTGCAAATGGTTTCAGTGTTTTCCTTAAAAGTCAATTTTGAGTCTATTCTTGTACCTGCATATTTATAATTGCCAACACCCTCCACTTCCTGGGCTTTTATGGTTGTTTCTTGTGAGTGAATGCTGTTTTTTTTCTGAAATCAGTTATGAGTCCCATAGTTTTTGTAAGGTTTAGATGGAGAAAAGACTCATCACGCCAGTTAGCAAAATCATCTACCTTTGGACCATGACTGCAGTAGGCTTGCAATCAGTGAGACAAATTTTATGACAGACTTTATTTTAAATTGATTACAAGCAGCTTTTAGTCACAGAACCTTACTTCAGTGTACAGTGATCCCGCACCTATCGCGGAAGTTACATTCCAGACCCATCAGTGATAGGTGAAACTCCGCAATATAGAAAGACCATATAAATAAACATTTTTTTTTATATAGTTTAAGCCTTAAAATACCCCTCCCACACGCTTTAAACACATGTAAACTTATTAAAACACACTTTGTAAACACATATGATATGAGGATGTCGGGCTAAGGATATGAGTAACATCTCTCTATTACAAAAAAAACTTGGTAGGGAGACGAGGTTTGATCTTCTCAGAAGACAATTTGACATCCCGTGAGAGACATTTTAACGTCACGCAAGACAATGCAATGAGACAGAAGGACAGCTGCTGTACAGGCTTTTAAATGATCGACACACATAACGACATGGGCATCTTGGTAGAAGCAGCACAAAGCCAGTAGCTGATCCGTCCACTTCTCCTTAGCATGCATTCAGCGCCCCACCCCACCCCCCCACCCTTCACAATGCGAACGGGAGAGATGCGAAGTGGCAGGAGCATAGCACGCCTCCGGGGTGGGGGGGTTTGGGTTGAGCGAAGCTATTGAGACCAGATCATCTCGGAGAGACACTTTGACGATACGCAAGACTAGACATTACAACCTTAGGAAAAACCCTTGAGACGGTGACTTTTGCATGTCACGCCCTACTTACAAACAATTTAAAACAAGTACTCTGACATCTAACCTAGCAGTTGTTGAAATGCTTTTGGCAGGCAAGCTCCAGGTGCCCCCAGCTCTTAAAACAATGACAAGCAGAACATGCAGCTTGCCACCAGTAGCAGCTGCAGCAAGCCAACAGATGATCCGAGCACTTCTCCTTAGCGTGTGTTCAGCCCTCACACCCCCCCACCCTCCTCCTTCAGAACGCTAGTGACAGAGACGCGAAGTGGCAAAAGGACAGCTGCTGTACAGGCTTTTAAGTGATTGACGCAAAGTGTGACAAGCACAACACACAGCTGGCCAGCAGCAGCAGCAAGACACCAGCTGAACCAATCGCATCTCTTTTGCGTGCGTTCAGACCCCCCCTTCATAACGCGAGCAGTGTTATAAGTGCCGCGAGAAAGAGATTTAACCACGCCCGGGGCAGGAAATAAAGGACAAATATTGTTTTTACAAAAGTTTTAAAGTAAAAATGAAAATAATGCATATGCAACAATTCCCATGAAAATAAAATCTATTTAAATTGTTTATCTGGTAAACCAAACCCTGGGGTGGACTAGCGAAGTGAGCAGGGGGCGGAGCCCCCTAGTAATAATAATAATAAATCTGCGATATAGCGGGGGATCACTGTATCAGGGAGGGTAGTCACTTTAAAGACCCATACAAACTTCTACAGAAATTCACTTCTTCTCTGTGCTATACATCTTTTTAATAAGGATTATAGGAGATATTAGAAATTTTCAGAAGTGTACATTTTGCATGTATCATGTAACCATTTTAAGCAAACATGAAGTATCAAACTGCTAGAAGTAGTTAGCAAAGAATTTATTTTCAAATGTTGTGAATATTTTAGAATTTCTGCCTAGATTTCACATTTAGTTGTTTAAATCTGACTAAAAAGCTTCCAACATTAAATCTTCTTAGTATAATGACAGTATCACCACACCAGCAAAAGACCCACACACTTACATAAAGGTGTAATAGAGTGCAGCTATATTGTAAATACAGTTGGCATATGTACAGTGTTTGTAATGTTAACATTTCATGCAATAACACAAAATTGAACACCAAATAAAAGATAAATACATGAAACAAAGACCAAAATTAGAGTAAGAAAAGTGAGAAGAAATAAAAAATGTTAGAAGAAAACTATGGACACATCATAAAGTGTAATAATATGTCTGGAAAGAAAGAATAAGTTCTTAAAAAGGACAAGAATGACAGTATAAGTCAAATGCCACCCGAACATACTGTATGTTTTTGAAGTTGCTTTTTCTTACCCTCACAACATTTTTGAATGCTGACTCAGTGCTGTGCTTTCTGGGCTTTTTAGATCCAATTCTGACACCCCTGTTAAAAGTGCCCCTGTTTTATATTGATTGCCCATCTTAGCCTGTAGTAGTGATGATCCTAAGTTTCAGAACAAATAATGTTTAGGATTTTTTTATTCAATGTAAACAAATGGTACCCTGAATAGAGAGTGAAATCCACTGAAGTAGATGGGTAGACACAAAGACAGTAATTTATTTGTTCCAAACAGAAATATGATGGGTCAAATTTGACCCAAAGTACATTGTAGTGTTCAAAATGTGTAGCAACTGTACAAATATGACTGTGTGGAAACATTTTTGTAAAGTAACAATGCTTTATTAAAAGCTTTAACAAGTCTGAGCTGAAAAGATAGCATTTAGGCACTTTTTATGCGTTATAAACAACCTACCCTAAATGCAGTGGAAAATCTCTTAGAGTCAATGGTGACATGAAGGACATGGTAGTGTTCATAATGTGTAGCCATTGTACAACCCCAATTCCAAAAAACACTGGTGTAAAAACAGAATGTAATGATTTGCAAATCTCATAAACCGATATTTTATTTCATAATAGAACACAGAAAACATATCACATGTTGAAATTGAGACAGTTTACTATTTCATGAAAAATATTAGCTCATTTTGGATTTGATAGCAGTAACACGTCTCAAAAATGTTTGGACAGGGGCAACAAAGGGCTGGAAAAGTAAGTGATACTAAAAAGAAACAGCTTGGAGGAACATTTTGCAGCTAATTAGGTTAATTGGCAACAGGTCAGTAACATGATTGGGTATAAAAAGAGCATCTTAGAAAGGCAGAGTTCACAATTGACTAATTGTTCACAAATGTGGAACAATTTCAGAGTAATGTTTCTCAACATAAAATTGCAAAGACTGAATATCTCAACATCTACAGTGCATAATTTCATCAAAAGATTCAGAGAATCTGGAGAAATCTCTATGCGCAAAGGGTAAGGCCCTCAGGCAGCTCTGCATTAAAAACAGGCATGTTTTTAGAGGAAATCGTTGTATGGGCTCAGGAACACTTCCAGAAATCATTGTCTGTGAACACAGCTTGCAGTGCCATCCACAAATACAGGTTAAAGCTATGTCATGCCAAGAAGAAACCATATGTGAACATGATCCAGAAATGCCACTGTCATCTTTGGGCCAAAGCTCATTTAAAATGGACTGGGGCAAAGTTGAAAACTGTTCTGTGGTCAGATGAATCGAAATTTGAAATTTTTTTTGGAAAACACGGACGCCATGTCCTTAGGACTAATGAGTAAAGGGGCCATCCGGCTTGTTATCAGTACTTAGTTCAAAAGCGTGCATTTCTGATGGTATGGGGGCACATTAGTGCCTATGGAATTGGCAGCGGCACCATCAATGCCGAAAGCTATAGACAGGTTTCAGAACAAAATATGCTGCAGACAATGTTTTTTTCAGGGAAGGCCTTGCATATTTCAGCTTGACAATGCTAAACTGCATACTGCATGTATTACAACAGCATGGCTTCGTAGTAGAAGAGTCCGGGTGTTGAACTGGCCTGCCTACAGTCCAGACCTTTCACAAATTGAAAGCAGTTGGTACATCGTGAAATGAAAAATATGACAAAGGAGACCCAGGACTGTTGAGTTGCTAGAATCCTGTATCAGACAAGAATGGGACAACATTCCTCTCCCAAAAGTCCAGCAATTGGTCTCCTCAGTTCCCAGATGTTTACATACTGTTGTTAAAAGAATAGGGGATGCTATACAGTGGTAAACATGACCCAGTCCCAACTTTTTTGAGACATGTTGCTGCCATCAAATTCAAAATGACCTTATTCTGTTCTTAAAATGGTATATTTTCTCAGTTTAAACATTTAATGTTTTCTATGTTCTATTGTGAAAACATAGAAATTTGGATATCATTGCATTCTGTTTTTACTTACATTTTACACAGTTTCTCATCTGTTTTGGAATTGGGGTTGTAGAAAAATGTGATATTTGGAAAGTTTTTTGCTTTTTGCAAAGTCGGGGCACTTTACTAAAATCCTTTACAATTATGAGCTGAAATGATGACATTTAGGTGGTTTTATAGGTTGTGAACAAACCATCCTTAATTGTGGTTCAAAATTGATGCGAAAGAGATGGCAAGATTACCATCTTAAAGAGCTGTACAAATTATGGGTTTTTTTTTCTTCCACTCTTCATTAACTGGGGGAAATGTTGGAAAAGTCACAAAGCTTCACAAATGAACAGATGAAAGTTAGGGTGCTTTTCTGATTTATGACACCTAAATTGGTCAAATTTGACCTGAAGAAAATGTAAGGGTTAAAAATTGAATAAAGATGGTCAATTTAATTCATTTAGGGAGGTTGTTCCAAATTCAGGATGCAGTAGAACAGAACCAACTTTTGTCCATAGACAATATGTGATTGTAAATTAACTCCTTGACTAATTAGATTTCTTGCCTAGCTAATAATAGCAGTTCAGTTTTTAATAGTATTCAAACATTCATTATCAATGGATGTCAAGTTGAAAGATCTTTGGCCAGAGCTGAGACAAAGATCAAGTGCAGTGAATAGTGAATACATAACATATTGTTCCTCAAGTCTTTCATTTTAAAATATATTTTAAAATCTGTTACTGACTTTCAAAACTGTTAATGTCACCACCTACACCCTACTTTCTCCTAATGTCACCACCTTCATAGCCTGACATAGCTGTTTGCCTCATACCAAAATGGCAGATGACTGACATCTTCTGACACTTACCTTCACATGACAAGGACCTGTGTAACTCTCATCCAGTTCTCATTTAGCCTTGCAGCTCCGGCTACCTGGAATTCTCACCCACTAGAATGATGTATGTCTCTTCATCAGATGACAATTAATATTACAGTTAAAAATTAATTTTGTCTCTGCCCTTTTAATACCCTATACACCTATTGTAATGGGGGTCACAAGGAGTGCAGCGACCTGTTTGAGTTGGTTGTTGGTACTTTTCATTGACAGAATGCCAAAATAATGGAAGGATCATAAGGAATGCTGACTATGACAATGTATTACCCTGCACCTGCCCCACTTTGGATTTCTGCAGAGTTGCCTGGGAATTGTGGTTTGGTTGGGGAAACCCTGTTAGGAACCTCTGGTATTACTGAGGGGGAGTTCATGGGATGCACCTGCACCCTCTCTGTTCCTCGAGTCTTTGTCTGACCTGGAAGTGCTTTCAGACTGCACTCCTGCTGTGCCGGAAGTACAGAAGTACAGTAAGAAAAGCATATACGCGTCAGCCATATGAGTCAATAGAGCAATGTTGGTGGGAGCTCAGCTGGCATGATGGGGAAATGATAGAGACTGAGGTTTTAAATGAAGGAAGCAGGTTACATTGGTTGGAATTGTCTAACTGAGGGATTCATATTGAAAAATCCGTGTATGACATCCACAACTTGTCACAACATAAATACATTCTCCAATTTGAATTTGCTATAGCGACTTCACTGATCCTGTTTCTACTGTCTTGTCATCTGATGCTCTCAGTCTGCACTCATGCTGTACTCCCTGTTACTTCTGTTTGTTTTCCTTGTCACATAACACTATTAAATAACCTGGATTTTATCGTTGTAACTTTGAACTGTACTGTGGGTTGCTTCATAAAGTTCTGCTTCATAAAGTGTGATGACATGCACTCTAGTGGGAGCTGTATAAAAATAAACATTGATTTATTTGCTTTTCATTTGAGCATTGGCATGATCCTGTTGCCTCATAGCTTTTAGAACCTGAATCTTTTTTTTTTAGTTTTTGTGTAATGTTTACACAGGTGCTCAAATTGTATGTATGTTAAATTAATTGATCACTTTAAATATGCCTGGTATGCATCCATGAGTATGTTTATATTTGCTTTAATAAAATGGTTATTCACAGAAACCTGGTTTCTAAAATGCAATGGAAACCCTAATTTTGGTTAGAGAAACTGGGTTATTGGTCTCTGCGAGTAACCTGGTTATTTTGCCATGTAAACCCTTAAATGGGTTACAGTTAAGAATTTTCTAGTCTGTGCATGTCCTTTGCTTAGCTTTGCACACACATTCAGCAACCATTGCTAGATGTGCCATCATGATAAATTTTCTGAGGCAAATGCTTGGACAATTGCGTTACTCCTTCTCCTGGTTAAAATAGTCAGTCATTATTTCAGAAATTGAATTTTATGTTGATGATCTGAATGTACAGTGTAAAGCTCAGCAGCACAGTCTTGGTAGCAGTAGGATAACATGTTAAAAGTAACGTACATTACGTAATTACTTTTTGAAGTTGAGTAACATAACGCAGTACTTAATAGTAGTACAGATACCTGCATTCTTGTTATCCTAGCAGCATTGGGTGTAAGGCAAGAAGAAATTGTATTGGTACATCGCTCCTTTGCAGAGCTCAATTCCACAGCCAAGTGGAAAAGAGTGTGCTGCATGCAGTCCAGTAAGATATGTTGAAACAGTTTGATTAGATGACACAGCAGACAGTGTCCATACCACTAATCGTCAGTGGCTCAGGTTGAAGATGTAAAAGGGCATGAATGTGATTTGCTTCACGGTACATGAAGGACTAAACATATATTTAAAAATCAAAAGAAAATTATCACAGGTTTCATGCTTGCTTTCAGATTCATGGTGGACAATGACGATGCTTTACTCCTTTTTACGAAGTTTAGTGACACCTGAGAGTTTTGTCAAAGGAGAACTCCAGAAGTGTACTTGCACATGTAAATGGAGATTTTTAAGAAATCAAGTTTCTGCCTAACCAGTTACTGACATGGTTTTGTGTGTACATGTCAATGCATTGAATGTGAGTGAGAATCTGCATAAGATGGTACCCTGAATGGACTGGCATTCCCATGATGAGTTTTTGAAGTAGACCCCCTCCTGTACTTTGGGGAACAAATGGATGAATACAGAGTTTCTTCATAAACGATATCTATACATATCACATGGTCTCTCTTTGTTTTTGTATCCCGTCCTCTGACATCACAAGCATGTTCGTGATTTTTTTTATTTTGTTTTGTTTTTTTTTTTATCTGTGACTCTTAATTGGCAACGTTGGTGTGAGAGTCCCTTGGTGTCTCTTGCAAGGGTAGTTCCTGTTTTGTGCTTGATGGTCCTGTCAAAGTCTTTCCTTCTATGTATCCTAGTTGAGATTCAGTTGCCGATCCACTGTTCGCTTTCCTTTGTTATGCTGTTTGCCCTGCTCAATCCTGCCATCCTGAATATCATTCATCCTCTTATATTTTGTGAGCTAGCTCTTTCTGTTTTCCTTGAAAAAGATAAGTTTAATATCAAAGACGTGGGTATGAATGGCAGTGTACTCCTAGGAATGATAGTCACAAGATTATTTTTACCTGTTCTGTAATCCACTGCATTGCAATTTTCTTATTATTTTTGTTTGCTTCTTTGGGTGCTGATTAGTTTTATATTTGATATTATATTGTAATTATGTTTGCTCTGTAAACTTGTGATGGTATTTGCTGTTAATAGAATAAAATATATAAGGAGTCAAAAAATAGATTGTTTATTGTCCTTAAAATGTAAAAAAAGTAATTTGTGAGACTGTAAGCAGCTGTGTAATGAACACATGATTCAGTATAGATTATTCTTATAAAGCACACTTCCCCTTAAGTCCAGCATGCTTCACACTATTATAAATCTAGCAGAGATATAATATCAAAGGACCCACAGCTATGATGATAGTGCTGCTATTCAGCATGCCGCCGTTTAGAATTTATTTGATGCTGATAAGGAGCTGTAAGAAGAACAGATTCAGTTTCTTAGTTTTCTCAAAAAATACACGTGATGCTGGAAGTTTTTAATTAGAAAGGATATGCTGAGGAACAATTAGAATTCCTTAGTGATTTAGATCTTCTGAAGTTAGCATTGTTTCAATGAAACCTGGTCTTATTGAGGACGTAGAGCATCTTTTGTTCCTCAAAGAGTTGACAATCTGAGTCTCAGTTCATCCATCCTGTTTTCTAGAGATTACATATTTGCAAAGGTCAGTTAGACCTACCATTCAGCTTCACTTATACAGTAGCTCCACTTGCTTACCACATTTCTACTTGCTACATCATTGTGAGGGGTTTAGCATTTACAGTACATTGATATATGTAATTTTTTTAATGTTCCAACTCTTCTAGAGCAGTAGGCTTTTTACTCCAACTAAATGTACTCTGCATCACAGCACAGGCAATTGTTGACATTTACAAAAGCACTTGGTACCAATGCAAGACTCCAAGGAGACCAAATTAGATTTAGCAGGTATAATTAGAGGGTAAGAGATAATCAATTAACTCCTACAGTTATTAAAAAGCATTACAAATATGGTAATATAGCAACAGTGCATCATGTTCGCATCATGTCTGGGGTGACTTCCTATGAAGTCAGTAGATGGATTTGGGAGAGCATGAGGGTCGCTTGAAAGGGGTGTGTGGTGCTTCTGATATCTCTGCAAAAGGACAAAGGTCCAAGTCTTTAGAGGATTTGTGCTCCCTGTTTTGCTATATGGCTGAGTGACATGGACGCTATCCAGTGACTTGAGAGGAAGACTTCGGTACTGTGTCTTTTTGGAGTCTCTAATTACAAGAATGACCAAAGCAAAGACCAGTGTTCACTTGGGCCCTCCTTTATGGTGGTGGAAGTAACTGACATAAAAGATCTTGTTACTGAAGTAATCTTCTTGTTTATTCACTCTGTCTACAGTACATAACTAACAGTTCTTAGAAATTATGAACATATGGTGGTTAAGATTGAGCCTTTTTGGGAAATATTAAAGAGAAGTGGTAATTTTCTGATGTCTCAGCATCCCTGACCCAACCTGACAGCTTCTGTTGAGAACTATACATTAGATGGCATTTCATTTCATCCGATATGTTGTAAACTTCTGAAATTTGCTATTTTTAGATGTAAAAAAGTGAATGGAAAACTAAATAGAATACAGTAATATGTCATTTTAAAGGGTTTTTACAGTTATGCACTAATATTCCCTCAAAATGTAAAACCACTCACATAGATACTGATGGTGCTTTGAGTTTACAATTAAACTAATAAACAAGAATGCTGACAAGTCAGATTCTTAATATGAAACTGAAGCCTCTACTGAGAGAGTATTGAACATAGTAAGTCATGATGGGCATGGAAGTTTGCATATGCTTTGAATAATATATATTACCCATGCACATTTAATATTTTGGTTGATGTCTTTATTCAAGTTGAGTTACAACATAGGAGATTAAAGTGGTTACACTTGTTTTTGTTTTTCCAATCGCAGCACAAGCAGGTAAGTAACTTGCTCATGGTCACACAGTGTAGGCATTGGGGTTTAAACCCACAGTCTTTGGGCTTGAAGTCCAAAGACTTATCCACTGCACCACACTACCTGTCTATAGCTACAATAAATATTTTTCCTTTTATCCCCAGATACCTACCTCAATCTCTCTGCATCTATGGTAATTTTCATATTTTAATTTTGCTTTGAATGTAAGTTGGCTGTTATCCCCCTGTTACAAATTTGCCTTTAGGTGACTATCCTTGGATCACCTCTTCAAAAAAACTGCATGTGCAGTGCCTTGTAAACATATTCAATTCCAAAAACTATTTTTACATTTTATTGTCTCAAATTATAAACTTACATTATAGTAAAGTAAGAGTTCCAGCAGATTTACAAATAGTACACATCATGCCAAATCAAAAAAAGCTAAAAAAACAAACAAAATTTGCTAGGTTTAAAAAGTATTCATACCCATTGTAAATATAAAGCTTACTTCGCTTAGGTACAGTGTATTAGTACCTTACCAACTAACCCAAGTGGTTGATGGTCTCCACCAGTGTAGAAAATGTCTGGAATACTTTTATTGATCTTTTTTAATTTTTCTGGCACTTCCATTACATCTAGTGGTTCCCATATGTATCTTCATTGTACTGTGTCAAATGCTGCTTTTAAATCAAGAAACGCCAGGTATACTTCTTTATTTTTAACTAATCTTTTCTCAATTATTGTTCTTATAGTGAAAATAAGTTCTTGTGTTTGACTTCCTGGTCTGTATGCTGCTTGATCTTTTTGTAGTTTATTCTCAATTGCTGTTCTTAACCTTCTTTCTGTTATCCTTGAATATATTTTAACACTACTGATGACAAACCTATTGCTCCATAGTTACCACCATTTGTTGAATCTCCCTTTTTGTATATTGGCACAGTTATATTTATTTCCAATTCATCCAGGTACTGCCTTTATGTTCCATGCCTGGAAGAAGATTTTCTTGAACCATTTAGCCACCATTGCTCCTTCATACTGTACTATTTCAGTTGTTATCCCATCTGCCCCAGCTTTTTATTTCTTCTTCCTTTATTCTTCCATGCTTTTCTTCTTCATCTGCATTCTTCATTTTCTCTTGTAATGGATATTTGTGTTGTTCTTCTTCCCTTATTGCTTCTTCTTCAAATTTTTTTGAATAGTGAGATCTACAGACTTCAAGAATCTCGTCTACCTCTGTCTACAACACTCCTTTCAAGTTTTTTTTTAATGATTTGTATTTTCTGTGTTGGATTTCCCTTTAACCTTTTTCCATACCACATGTATTTCAGAACAGGTGATCCACCTGAACCGAAGCATGTTCAGGCCCGGCCAGTACTTGGATGGGAGACCATCTAGGAAAAGCTTGGGGGACTGTTGGAAAAGGTGTTGGATGGGCCAACAGAGGGCACTTACATTGTGGTCTGTGTATGGATCTCTGTGTCCCAGTGCAGTGACGGGGATCCTGTGCTATGAAAATGGCGTTGTCCTTCAAATGAAACATAAAACCAAGGTCAAGATTCTCTGTGGACATTAAAGATCCCTGGGTATCCTTTGTAAAAAGCATAGTGTATCCCAATGTCCAGGCTAAATTCACCTATATGGCCTAGTTATTCTGCCTCCCTAATGACCCCCAGTCTCTAACTGACTATCTCTCTTCACCACTTAATAGCTCATGTGTGGTGATCGTTCTGGTGTAAAATTGCTGCCGTTGTACTATCCAGGTGGATGCTACACATTGGTGGTGGTTGAAGTAGATCCCCACTCTCTATGTAAAGCAGTTTGAGTAAATAATAATTATTATTTGAGAAATGCTTTTTGACTTTTCAATATAATTTTGCTCTATTTTCTTTGGTTATTTCACAATCTCTTTAGCCTCTTCTCACTTTTGTTTTTATACTACCCTTTCTTTCTGTTTTTGTTCTTAAAATATTTTGTCCAGGCCTCCTTTTTCTCTGCCACCTTTCTCTTTACTTCATCATTCCACCATTTTATTCTTTTCTGCTTAAGGTCCTGTATTACTGTTTTAACTCCACTGATATCTGTAGCTGTTTGTAATAATTCTTTAAATTTTATCCATGTTTTATTTAAGGTCCACTTTTCTTTGCTGCTTTTTTTCATTTTCCTCTATTATGGTTCTGAGGTGTCACTTGTTGCATGGCTGCACTTGGGTCCTAGCTTGGGATCCTGAGGTGGTTTGTCATGTAGTGGGTGCAGCAACGTGTTGTATCAGTGCATGCTCCCAACCACCTCCTCCTCCTCTATTACTTTTTCTTTAAGTATATTTGCATATTCCTTTCCTCATGTGGTTTCTTCCAATGATTATAATTTAATTACTTGAGTATTTTCTTATTTGATCTGTAACCGGTATCTGAATGTTCAAATTTGCTGTTTCCAGTTTGTGTTTGGTACATAGTTCTTTTCCCCATCATACTCTGCATACCTCATGTTTCTTGCATAAGTAATGTAGTTTATTATGCCTTTATGATCCATTTCTTCTACTTCATAAGTAATTTTGTGAATGGTTTTGTGTTTGAACCAAGTGTTGAAAACCGTATGGTGAGGAACCAATTCAATGAGTATGCATGAACAACACTAATCATAAACTTGTGTTGCTGTCTGATTGTGAAAGCAGTGCTTTCTTGTCAAATACTGGACTTACTGGCCAGAAAAGCACTGATTTATCCATCATGTTTTTTCTATTCAGAATATTTGTTCTTGATAATGCACTGAATTTAGTATCATGTTATTATCATGCATTTCCTTGCAACATAAATATATATCTATATCTATGCAAGATAAAGAGTCATCAAGTTTAACAGGTGTGAACTGACTTAATATGCTTGTGATATTAATAAGTGTCTTACTGGATGAGTGCCCAGGTGTGACTGATGTAGTGTGTCAAAGTGTAAGTGTGTGTTTAGAATGCTTTTTTTTTTTTTTTTTAGTGAAGTCTGACCCAAAGAGTATTTGTGAGAAATTGGCCATAGGTCAAGTCTCAAATGTTTTTGAAGACTTGTACAAATTGTGTCTGTTTAGCAAAATGTCTTTTTGGAGGCATATTTAAAATGCTAAAGTTATTATACATTTTTGGACCTGTTTATTAAATTAAAGTTTTCATGTCTTAAGCTACTCGGTGGTATTGAAGTAGATTAGACGGGTGTTTTACAAGTCAATAATTTTAAATTCTTTTTTTTTTTTTGGCTCTTTATTGACCATTCTGTTATTAACCTTTGAAAATGGTTGCCAGATTAGCTATCACCAACTGAACCCACATTCAGATGATATTTTCTTCTTCCTTTAAGTGCTATGACATTTTAATTATGTTATTATACTCAGAAGATGGCATCCAGGTGAAAATTTGTTGTTTTTCAGGATGAACAGGGTGGGTGTTCACCGCTGTTGAAGTTCAGCAGTGAAAGTGCTATACAAGCATAGACTCAGTAGCTTCATTGCTATACTTTATACTGTATATACTATTATACTAGTTTTTATAAACATTACATGAAGGAAAATGATTTTTGTGAGTAGATTGTCCATATATATTTTACACAATGAATGGAGGTCATTGACTAGGTGATAATGATTACCCTTCAAGTCTTAGAGTGCAGAAAGACCTTGCAGGCAAACAACTTTCTTCTACATTTTTCAGGGCAGAGCAAGAGATGCATCTAAATCATAATGGTAAATTATATACTTTAATTATACCTGCCATTGCCACACCAAAGAATGTAATGTTTATAGCTTATATGATTAATAAGGTTTTATTTTCTAGTGTGTGTATATATGTGCATGTTTTTTGTGTATGTATATGTGTGTGTGTGTGTTATTAGCTAGAAATCCACAAAGGTACAAAATAACTTGCTATTCTTAAAATAGTTCTTCATTCCTAAGCACCTAAAGTTACAACACCGCCTTCCTCATTTGCTACATATTGCCTTTGATTCCTATATGTTTATAATCATTTTCCTCTGATGATGACACCTGGTAGGTTGTCAAAAATGTAGGTATAAAAAGCAATAACTGAAGTGTTTATTTTTTAATACAAAACAGTTGTACGAATCACTTACCTATGTATATTAAATTATTTCAGTAAGTCTATAGAACAATTTTTTGTAACGGAAACAAACTGAATAAACAGTCAGTCATCCAACCCGCAATAACCCCCACGGGGGTCTGCTGGAGCCAATCCCAGCCAGCACAGGACGCAAGGCAGGAACAAACCCTGGGCAGGGCGCCAGCCCATGGCAGGAAACACACACACACACACCAAGCACACACCAGGGACAATTTAGGATTGCCAATGCACCTAACCTGCATGTCTTTGGACTGTGGGAGGAAACCGGAGCACCCAGAGGAAACCCACGCATTCGTGGGGAGAACATGCAAACTCCATGCAGGGAGGACCCGGGAAGTGAAGGCAGCAGTGCTACCACTGCGCCACCGTGCTGCCCTGAATAAACAGTAAGACACTATAATTAATCAACAGCTCAAAGTAAGTTATTTTTTTAGTCACAGCACAATGCAAATTAGTCTAGTACTTTGATTTGTTCCTTCAATAAGTCTGCCTTTAAAATGATATGAAGATTAAAATAAGACATTATTGGTATTCTGACTGTTTATTCAGCATGATACTTGAATAACTAGTGCTAAATAAAGTGATATCCTTAAGAGATGAGAATCAATCTCAGCAATTCAGTTTGCCACAGGTAAATTCCAATCAATTCTTAGACATCTCTCAAGGAGAATTAAAGCAAACAGGATTCACTTGAACAAGATTTGGAATGCCACATCAAAATGTCTGAAAACTTAATATAACTGAAAGATTTCAGTTTTTCCCTTTTTAATAATTTTTTTGCAAGCCTTTCTAAAAACATGTTTTAACTCTATCATTCTGGGTATTGAATGTAGATTGATTTGCCACAAACAGCAAATGTATCCATTTAAAATGAGAACTACAACACATAATATTTGTTACAGATAAAGGCTTTATGCATCTTGCTAAGTGCTTGGTTCATGATATTCACAAATGAGCAGTGCTTCTAAATACCATGCACATCGAGTAAAAGCAGGCACATTTTGTTTCTTCTCACTTAATTGCTAGCTACAGTACTTGAAATGTACATTTTTGCCATATAAGGGATGCTGTGATATGTCTTAGCATGTATTCTTTATCGAGAACCAATCTTTTACTGTATGGAACACAATTTCAATGTGAACTCAATGCACACAAAAGTGGAACTTATGTTGTACCACCATATTTGAATAATATGGGAGTGACCAAGATGCTGTCTGCAATTGCAAGTATTCTGTTATAATTGTTTAGGGCCAGACCTGTCCCATTGTTAATTCTTGGTAAGACTGGGCAATCTGGGCAATCTAATCAGTTATGAGAAATATCTCGAAGACAAAACATGCTCTTTTTTCAGATCTTTAAATTTTTTATTGTATGCTGTTTCAGTGTCTAAATAGGGATTCGTCATATTTTTATGTTTCCATTGTTGGAAATCTAGTTATTTTTTCATGTTTTAATAAAAGCTCTTGTATTTGCCTATATTATTAACAGAATTTTCACTTCAGAATCAGCTGTCAAAAAATTTTACCTGTACACCACCAAAAACAAGAGGCAGACATCCAGCACACTTCCCATTTCTTAAAATGTCAGGTGAAAGGAAATTTCTGAGATGACTTACAGGTCCTCAGTGTGCTGTTGGTAACTTTTTCAGTGTATGCGCTGTTCTGTAACAAAATTCTTCTTAACATTTGTGTGATGTTTTTTTCCTTAACTAGCCTACGCCTCTGTCTCTTTATTCCTGCTGAACAATACATTTTAAAGTAAAGGTGACCTGCTCCTTACTTGACTCAATAATTTTTAACAATTCAGTTACCTTCTAATCTGTTCATTTTAACTATATAGATTAAGCTGTTTCATTCATTGTTTGCATGTAGTGTATGTCTTTCACTAGTGGCATGCTGCATGTCTAGTCTGCTAGCTGTGCAGTATCTAGTGTTGTTATGCCTTTCTTGTAATATTGTATCTGAAACTGAATGTAGTATTTAAAATGTAGCCTACTAAGTGCATTTGACAGTTTGAAAATAACCTAGCTTGTCTTGAACCCCACCCAGCATGCTGTAGAATCCAACACCCTATTAATCTTTTTACTTTTGTGCATTGTCTGGTGTATATATATAGATGTGCGTACAGCTTCATATAGAAAAAGCAGCAGACTTAGACATTTGTATATTGACTTAAGGGAAGGGTGTGATTCTATGTGTTAAACTGTGCTGCTATTGTGAAATCTGAAAAAGGAATTTCTAGTTCAACATAGTCACTCAGCCAAAAAGTCATTTAAGCTTACAGTGCTTCAATTAAGTACCAATAGACTCAAAAATTAATGGTCATCACTATTTTAAAATGTATTTTTTATAACTAAATTTTTCCACTTTTATCATACAATTGCTTGCTAATGGTACTGGTTAAAAAAATGTGTATAATCTTTGTGGATTTTTTTTTATAAATTCTTCAACCAAGTTAATTGATTTAAAACTTTATTTTTACATAAATTAAAATTCCTTCATGTGCTTGTTTCTGCCTTGGCTCACTGTCGTCTTTACCACTGAAGAGTGGGGTACTGAAACTGTTTAAATGATCCGATCACATTTTTCATGCTCTTCATTTGTGCTGCCTCAGTTTTAACTTGAAAACACTTTCAGGGGAATGGCGATGTCAGGGTGCACTTTAGGGCAGGGGTTGGAAATATACAGTACATAAATTCATATCCACATGTGAATAATAATTCTAAAAAAAAACACATGCCAGGAAAGGTAGATTGTGAGCCTAAACCAGCTTTTTCTTGGGTGACACTTTTATCCTTTTCTTAGTAATTTAATTGCCAGCTGTCCTGAACCAAAACAAGGTGACACTATACTCTGTGCCATTTTCTGGCTGTGTAGGGCCTTCTGTGACACCCATGAAACAGTAAATGCTAAGCAGTTTCAGGAAACATCGATCACTGCACTTGTAGGGCTTACATACAAACTTATATTTAGGTTTTGTAATTGTGGATAGCTTGGTTCATGATTTTTTTTTTTTTTTTTTTGTAGCTGACCAACTCTGGTAAAAAACAAGTGTATCCTGTGTTACTAAAAGTGGTAAAAACAGTTTTAAAAAGCACTTTGATGCTAATATTTAAACTTTTTTGTGTCACAACTTACTCTTTCAGATGTTTACAGTAGATCAAAAAGAGTTGAGTACATCATGTTATCAATCAGTCTTTCAAATAATTTATCTTATGTATTTTAACTTTAAATACATTGAAATAATTCTTTAATTTTGAATGTAAAGATTTCCAGACTTGCAAGGTAAAAAATTGAATCAGTTGAGAAAAACAAAAAATCTAGAGAATGTAAAATAAAATATAATGAAAAAAATAAGTAATTTTATCCATACTATGCTCTTTTTTTCTGTCAGATTATAATTTTCTGCAGCTCTAAGACAACTGAGCAGTCAGTATAAGGTTGATGGAGTGAATGATGTTAATTTCAGATATTTACTTAAAATATGGTTAACATATTCTTAGCACAGGTAGCACAGTAGTGCAAACTGATTAGCACTGCCATGTTATAAATCCAGCATACTAGGTTTAAACCCAGCAGTTGATTGTCTGTGTGGAGTTTTCATATTCACCCTGTGTCCCTGTGGTTTTTCTTCTGGTTATTCTAGTTTTCCTTCCACATTCTCAAAGCCTTGTAGATCTGGTTAAATGGTCCCAGTATGAGTGTGAGTGTGTGCACGAGTGGACCCTGCAATGGATTTATACTCTATCCAGGCCTTTTTACTCCATTATGCCCAGTGCTACCAGGATAGGATCTTGCTCTGTGCTCCTCTGAATTGGGGAACGTGGGTTTGAGAATGAAACTATTATTAGTTTGCCAGTGAGCCTAATCTAATTTACTTTAAAGGTTACCACAGCCTGATGCCAAAGTCAGAAGTTATTTCTAAAGGAATGTAAGATTGTAAATGTGAATTGTAGCACCATAGCGAAATGTGTTCTAGCTTTTCTACTAAATTGTCATCCTTTTCAGTGTTAGGTGGGCAGCCTTAGCTATGGGCATGCTTATTTTCTTCAAAGTTATCTCTTGAGCATCATTTCTTATTCATTTGTATGTGTCATTGAATTTATTTTTCAAATTTAGGCTTGAAGGCAATCAGCCCATCATAAATATTTTAAGGAAATGACAATGTCTTTAAACGTCCTAACGTCCTAATTGTCAGAGATCAGCGAGTCAAATAAAATAAACTGAATATGAATTCAATAAAAATACAAGTCGCCTTCCCAGTTTTTTTTTTTTTAAATTAATTTTGGAACAAGATTGTAGCCTTCAATGTAAGAAATTTTAGTCTCTTTTTGTCTAAAGCACAGTTTAAACACGCGGCACCACACACCACCCACTTCTTTGACTCCAGCACATATCCACTGAACAGTCGCTTAGACTGCCAAATTCCACAGCTCCATGTTCTGGTCAAGAGTAATTGCAACAGGTACGTGACATCCTATGCATGTCAGATAAATATTATGCAAGCAATTAAAAAATATATATAGTAAATGAACAATTATGCACAATTATAAAATGGTTCTTTTAAAAAGACAGTAGATATTCTTGCAACATGCAAGAAAATCATTGTTTACCAAATAAATATATGCAGGAAATTTGTTAACTAAAAATATGAATTTGGAATTACTAAATTTGTGCAGGATACCTACACCGTGCAGAATTTCATACCCTGTAATTAATAGGAATTTTTTGAATTATGAACTGTGTTTATTAAACTACCTAAACAAGCTTAAATTGATTTAAGCTTTGATATTTTCAGTGATTTGTAGGAAAGTCAGTTTATTTGGAAAATGTACATTTGTACAGTTTTTGTAACTGTTTGTCACTTAATGTGTTTATCATAAGGATTTTTGTTGCATCAGACCCTTAGACCAAAATCAAGCAAATGCCACCACTCCTCCCTTCTGTCTGTACATTGCAAAGCAATTTAAATTTAAAGACTAATAAATATTTATTCTTCTTTTAACTTTTTAAACAGCACCACCGTGCCTCATTATTTCAGTCCTGGTCCTTGATGCTCTATGACAATGGTAAATTTTCACTTTTATGGAGTGCTTAAAGAATGATCATTTAAAAAAGCAAAAATTGTGCATTTCATTAGAGAGTAGAGTTTTTAGAGTGAGAATTTTACTGCCTTGAGTATTAATTATGAAAAATTCTTGAGCCGGATATGCAATCTTGAGGTAAACATGTATACCCCAATAAAAATGGCAGGCTTGGCCTGCAGTAACTTACTCACTCTTTATATTTGTGTAATAGATATTTGATTCAGAAAGCCTGAAGAGAAATCAACATGAGGTGATTTAACCTTTAGTAAGTATTGCCAGTCTGCTAAAAAAAAGTAATCGCAGAGGTGATCAATGAGATTGTTAAGGCCCTGACTTCTCACAATTTGTCCACTTGTTCTACTGAGAATGTGATTGGTAAAGGGCTGGACAAGCCAAAATTCCCAGTTTATGGCAGTAATCTTGAGGCATCATCACACTTATTTGCTTTGTGCCAAATCAGAAGATGATTGGATAACTTTGTTTCAGCCACTGCTTATTTTGGTTGCATTTTACACAGCCAACTTTTCCCCATGGATGTTCTGTGTAATTTTTTTCCCAGAAAAATAATCATGAATGCTTGATAAGAGCTACATCACTACATTTGCAATAACTATGTAGTTTGTTTATCAAACACGGCTCTATGAGCATAATGCCGTTTATCTGAAAACTAGAAGAGTACATGAAAATGATGTACTACTTTGCATGCGACAGAAATAACACGTTTCATTGAGGCGAATCTACAGATGGCAAGCCCTGCTGAGGGCATATGGTGATGTGCTTCCATTTCTTCAAACGACAGTAGATGTTTCGGGTAAAATCCATTTCATTGTATAATGTTGTGTATTGACTCTCCAGGAACCTAGTATATGAATATATATCCACTGTTAGTTTATCTCAAATCACACACCTAATGTCTTTATACCTGTAAATATTTGATGAAAATGTTCACTTTGGACTATTTAACATTTACTTCACTTCGCACTTGCATTGTGCCCAAAAACTGGTTGTATTGAGAGGACGCCCCATCATTTTTGAGGGATTGATTATTGGTTGCACAGGGCATTTGTACTGTATCTTGCCAATCCTGTATGTGGTGTGAGTACCTGATCAAGTGAATTTGCACCTTTGTTTATTTATTTATTTTTTGCATGAACATGATCATCCAATTGTGAGAGAGAGATAAGATGACTGAGGTGCTAGGATTGCTCTGATTGGCTGGTATTTGTGCAATTTGTTTTATGTAAAATTGCATGCGTATTTTTTGTTTATGCTGAGACTGCCTAATTACCAGAACAAATGGTGCAGTGTGACTACCACAGCTCACATAAAGTTTTCCTTAATGAACAGCATTTCCAGTCTTGCATCACTCAAAATGCTCCGCTTAGTAGCATGCTGAGACCAATGTTTCTAAAGGGTGTCATTCTGGTCGTTCTTGTCAGGACCAGAGTATGATAGGCATTTTGGGAAAAATTGCTTCAGAGTTCGAGACAACTGCTTTAACCAAAGTTGGTGTGTAAATGCCTTCATTTTCTCTGTGGAGAATTCTTAGATGTTCTCAAATCAAAATTTAATTCTTGCAATTTGTGTATCTTCTCATAGTCGGCCACCTCTGGCAATATACACTCCTATCAAAAATTGTACTAAATGCTCACATTATTTTGGCTCCTCTCAATCTGGAGCAAACACTGCTGTACCTTAAAATCTGCATGGATTTCTAACCTGTCAAGAGTGTTGTCCTTGGAACCTAAAATAAACCCCTAATTTTTTGCCAGTCTACACCCACAATTGTTTCAGCTTTAACGCTTTCATTCAATCCGGCAATTTAATGAATATGCATTTCTTTATGAAATAATTATTTTTAATTTGACAGCATGTTAGCATAATGCAGTACTTTCAGTTACTTACTTACCATTACATACAAACTGCTTAATGCAAACAGATTTTCAGGTTACTTTTAAATAAGCCTAATTATAATGCACCAGTGTTTAGCAAATATAATTAATATTAGAATTGTTCATTTACATGTTTCTTAACAATGCAACATATAGTTAAGCGTATCAGTTAAGCCTGTATAAATATCACAAAGACCTGTGGCGTAAAAAGAGAAGACATTTTAAGGGACAAGGAAGCTGGATGTAAAGCATTTATAAATGAGAGTGAGTTAATTTGAATACCACAGTGTTCCCACGGTCTCATCCTGTTTTTCTTTCCCTAAATGAGTTTCGACAACATGAACATTCAGTTTCAAACACCATCAATCCTTACAGTATGTGTAATAAAATGGATCCTGCTCTTTCATCGTGACTTACCTTCCCCACAGTATGGGTTCTTTATTTGAATGAAAGGTTTCGTTTTTTTTTTTTAATTTGAATTTTATAAAGGCCAGTGAATAGGAGCAAATGCCCTCATGTCAAGAAATAACATGACTTACCTTACTTACAGTATATTGCTTCTTGTGTCTTGTATTACACATAGTATTCCAGTGTCAGCAATGCACTGCAGCAACCAGGCGTAATCTTTCTTAGTTTCTGTCTGTCAATTTTTATGATGTAGCTTGTAATTTAGTCTTTTTAATTATATCTGCATAAACCTTTGATGACAGGAATATTGGTAGAATACAAACTTTAACCATATACAGTAAGCATGTCCACATTTCTGAGTTACTATTGCCCTTTTATCTTCTTATATTTATGCACTGTACATTAATCAGGAATATGTTCTGCATCTGTGATTTAGTTTTTTGATTACTTTTCTGTCACTATTGTCTTGCAGTCTTAGGAATTGGTTGCTTGCATATCTATGTTTTAACATTATTCTTAGAATTTCACAGTAATTGCATCGTGCAGATCCTCTACAAGTGGAGAGATGCCATTAGCTAACCAGAATATACTGTATATAATTCAGTATTTCATATCAATTTTTGCAAGTGCTACATATGCTTTCATATATATGACTCTCTCATCTGGGAAGGCTGCTAGCCGTTCTCTCTTTTCTGATGTTAATAGCTTTGAGTGTTACTGGGGAAACAAAGACATCCATTCACTCAGCAGTGTAGCAAAACAATTTTCAAAGCCAATTGAATGCAATTTTAGCCTTTTTTTTCTTTTCCTAAATTCACCATTAAAGAACCTTTTTCCCCATAACTAACCAATATTTATGTTTAGTACTCCTTCTTTTTTAGAGGGAACAAACATTTGTATAGAGAGGCTTAAGACTAAGATGCTAACTTGAATTCTTAGGCGCTGTTTTTCTGTAGTTTTACCTCCAATTAAATCTTCTTATCTCAGATGTCTTACAGTATATCATTTTTTAAAATGTGTTTTTCTTTTAATAATTGTCTTTTTATAAACTTATCACAATGATAAATGAATAGCATACTTTTAAGATGAATACTGCACATTGCTATGCTGTATGATACAGTATACGGTTTATTTCATTGCAGTTCTTGTGTGGCATTTTTCTAATTACCAATGCTCTTTTCTCAATGTGTCTTAAAGAATAGTTTGGTACATTCGAAATTGAATTTATTTTTTCACATTTATGGTTTATATTAATTTGTCACATGACACAGTGTTCATAAATGGGGAACGTTCTATTAATTTTCAATACTTTTTCCTGTTCTTGTTGTTGAAAATGTGTTTTTTACATCTTACAATGTCAGTAATATTTTTAATGTTGTTCTTAGACATTGGGGAAAACCCTGCCCCACGATACAATCCACATTTTATGGTTCCTCAATAAGAAGTTCTTTTAGCTTCTTCTGCAAAACCTAAAGCCAAAACAATGGAAAGATGTTGTCCATTGAGCCTAGCATGCATACCCTTAGGATATCTAAGTTAGCTTTAGTCTTGTACTGATTTGTATTCTACCTGTATTATGGGAAAAGTGTACCATCACTAATTAGGTCACTCAATTTTGCTCAGGGGGTTGGCACTCCAGCCACTGTTTAACTCTTTGAGGGCTGAATATTTTTTCCAAAAAATAGTTTCTGAAAAGCAATGTTTTCACACAGAAATCAATATAAAATGTCTGTTACTGAATGCTGTAGCAGCCAGTTTGACAAGAATGTGCGGCAGGCTTGCTGCCAAGCTATCTTCACGTAGCTGAGGCAGCAGGGATCATGGTTTCTACCTCTTATCATTGTTAAGTGGCACTCCTCCCTGGTGAACATTGCCGTAGGCGTATCAGCTACATGAACCGTTCAGCACCGTGATTAGCTGGGGACCAGTCAACTGAAGCTGGAACCTCACATTCGTTTTCGATCACTTGTATCAAAATCAGAGTCCAACAAGTCATAGTCCAGTTCAGAGATAATAGGCCAAACGTCGTCCACGCAGTAGTTTGCTTTATGCATTCACTTTGATCTCTCGCTTGATGTCAGTGCCATTTTTGCTGTTGCTTGCGCCTTACTACTCGCACAAGCGCAGGAAATCTTGGTCAAACCAATGAAGCTAACTTTTCTTCTAGCAATGAGGGTCCAGCTAAAACATAACAGTTTACAGTCGATGACCATCGTCAACTCCTCCTTTTGACAAAAATTGACATCAGCCCTGAAAGAGTTAAAAAAAAAAAAAAAGGTGTGGTGCTGCAGTGTCACCCGTTGCACAGCTGTGCTCAGTTCCTAATTTCGGCTCCTGAGGTGGTTTGTCATGTAGTGGGTGCAGCAATGCACTGTATCAGTACACGCTTTGAACCTCTCTCTCTCTCTCTCTCTCTCTCTCTCTCTCTCTCTCTCTCTCTCTCTCTCTCTCTCTCTCTCTCTCTCTCTCTGCTCATCTCTAGTGCTCCTGTTTCATTACTAACTAGTCAGTCATTGTTCTTTGCCTCATACGTTTTTATGTTATTTATGCCATAGTGGTATGGTGGTTAGAACTACTGCCTCTGAAATCCAGAAACTTAGGCTCAATATCCAGCCAGATAATTGTCTATGAAGTTTGCACTTTTTATCTGTGCTGTATGGGGTTTGCTCAGGGTTCAGCCATTTCCTTCCATATTCAAAAGATGTGTATATTAACCTGATTGGCAGCTGTGCATTGTCCAAAGGAAGGAGTTTGTGTAAATATGCCCTGTGATGGATGGTGTTCATGCAGAGGGGATCGTGTCTGTGGCTTAGACATTCATATTTGGACCATTAAGCCCAACAAAGCTTGCCAGTCCTATTCACTTAATTCTTACAAAGCAGCATGAAGTGTATTACAACTCTGTTAGCAAATTGAGAAAACATGGATAAGAATGTATCCATCCGTTTTGTTACTTGCTTGTGTGGTTTAGTGTCACAAAGAGCTTTTGTGGATCTCTGCATCCACAAAAGGGAATGTATGTTTTTAAAATTACTAATTGTAGTTATTTAAATAAATAGTAAAAGATTTACTATTTTAAATCCAAGTAACAGGAAATGAAAATACTGAGCAATTTTTGTTTGTATCTGTGTTGCATTTAAACTTGGTGTGATCAACTTTGAATATTTTTATATTAGAATCCTAATGTATAGGAATATGATTGCAAAATCTCAATTCAACCAATTTTGTACTGGCATTTTAAAGAGTTTGCTACCAGCTTAAATTGTGAAATCTAAGACATCCCATTGCTGTTGTTTACCCCATATTATTATCCACTCGTAAGATCCCTCATATGTCCATATGCCCCCTTTTCCACACACCATCTTTGAGGCTCCTTTACTTTTATGGTTATTGTACAATATCATTATGATCATCCTGCTTTCAACATCATGAATAATGTTGTGCAAACTTCATTTGAACTTTATTTCTTGAATTTTATATAGTTATTATATATGTACTGTATATGTATACAGTATATCCATATGCATGTATATGCATGCAGCCCTCAATTTAAAGACTAGTTTTGTATTTGGGTTTTGCTTAAGTCGTAACTTGCACAGAAAATATCTGAAAAAAATACATAATGCTTTATTGCTTACTTTACAGAAATAAATTTCCAAGTTATTAATAAAATTACAGTGAAACAGAATTACTGTACGTTAAGTCACAAAACTCAATTTAAATTAAAATAAACCAAGGCAATGTATAGTTATGTAACAGTGCTGACAAGTTGCATCAGCTTGGGTTTGGCATCACTGATGAGTCACGAACATTGTGAGCTGCCATTTCTGCATTCAAATGAGCAGCTTCTGAACTAGCTGCAGAGGAGCCTATAAAAACAGAAAGCCTGCCAAAGTCACCTAAATTTTTATTAGTGCGGCAAAGTGAGCTGTCCTTCTGAGGACAGGGAGCTACTTAAAAGAGAGACAAAAGAACAAGAATCCCTTGTGTTGCTGCCAGTAAGCAGTGGTGTGACACTAATGTATGTTTCCCTTATGCTTAAACATCTGGAGTTTTTGATGATGCAATACCTCACAGAGTTGGAAAAGGTACAAAGATTGCTTGAATTGTGAACACTAACTGACTGTTGATCCTTCAGCATAGTTGTGCTGTGTTTTAACTTGAGAGATTGACTATCTGTCCCAGCAGCACTACTCCTTGAGATGTCATGGCTGGAACACATGATTAGAATGCTGTTGATTACAAACTGCAGGTTATGCTTCCCCTCAGCTAAGTGAACTTTTTCCTGTCTAGCTGCTCACCTGCGACAGAGCGTACGTTCAGTGAAATGTGTATCTATTGCTCAGGGGTCACAGATTGATGCCTGTGCTGTAAATTGTTTTGTAAATTAATTACAGTATTAATTTGGGACTAACTTACTTTTCTTACATTAACTCGGCTCCTTAATTTTTGTCTAATTTAGCTCTCCACAGGAAAAGGCAAGCCCTGCATACAGAACTTAACATCTTAACAACTAAAGAAACTGAACAACTTATTTATAAGTCTAGACATCATTACTATGAACATGGAGAAAAAGCTAATAAGCTTTTAGCTCAACAAATTCACAAACAAGAAGTTCGCAATGCAATACCAGTAATCACCAACACGAATGGAGAAGAAATTATTGACCATAAAAATATAATGCACGCATTTAGAGATTATTATAAATCCTTATATTCTACTGAGCTCAAAGAAGACAACACACAATCTAATGCATTTCTGGATACATTACAGACACCACAAATAGATGCTTTAAGTGCTGAGGAACTGGATAAACCTCTGATGCTAACAGAATTACTAGATGCTATAAAGTCACTTCAAAGCGGGAAATCAGCAGGCCCTGATGGTTACCCCATAGAATTTTATAAGAAATTCTCCACTCAGCTAGCTTCCCTCTTATTGGCAACATTTACAGAAGCTAGAGACAACCAAATACTACCTCAAACATTTCATCAAGCATTAATCACCGTCTTTCCTAAACAAAATAAGGACTTGTTACAAAGTGCATCATACAGACCAATTTCACTCCTGAATAATGATGTTAAGATACTCTCAAAAATTCTAGCTAGAAGGATGGTGAAAGTGCTGCCCTCTGTAATATCACAGGATCAAACTGGATTTATTAAAGGCCAACACCTGTCTTCCAATCTCCGACGCTTGTTTAATGTTATATATTCACCAGCAAAATCAAACACCCCAGAGATATTACTATCATTAGATGCAGAAAAAGCATTTGATATGATTGAATGGAACTGCCTTTTCACTGCATTGGAGAAATTTGGTTTTGGCCCGAATATTTGTGCATGGATCAAACTACTGTATACCAATCCAGAAGCTTCAGTTTGTATTAATAACATTTGCTCAGACTACTTTAAGCTAGAACGTGGTACCAGACAAGGATGTCCCTTGTCGCCACTGCTGTTTGCAGTCGCCATTGAACCACTGGCGGTTCACTGCCAAAATTCTTATCAGATAAAGGGGATTGTAAGAGAAGGACTGGAACAGAAAATTTCTCTATATGCAGATGATATGGTTTTATATATATCAGACCCAGAAAACACTGTCCCTGCAGTTTTAACAGCACTAACAGAATTTCAAAAGATATCTGGTCTTAGAATTAATCTGAATAAAAGTATACTCTTTCCAGTGAATTCACAAGCATATAATATTAGATTGGACACCCTACCTTTTACCATATCAGATCAGTTTAAATACGTAGGGGTAAATATCACAAGTAAACGTAAAGCTCTTTATCAACAAAATTTTGCCGTCTGTATGGAAAAAATTAAGCAATACTTGCATAGATGGTCAACCCTTCATCTCACTCTAGCCGGAAGAATTAACGTTGTTAAGATGAATATCCTTCCTAAACTTCTTTTTTTATTTCAAAACATTCCAATATATATCAATAAATCATTTTTTAAACTGTTAGATTCAATAATAACCTCATTCATTTGGAACTCAAAACACCCACGTATCCGAATAGCGACCCTACAAAGACATCAGGCAGAAGGTGGCATGGCTTCACCTAATTTTCAGTTTTATTACTGGGCAGCAAACATACAAGCCATAAAAACCTGGACACAAATATATAAACATACACAGGCTTGGTCCGCAATAGAAGTAAAATCCTGTAGTACTTCTTTATACTCCCTGCTCTGCTCTCCAATAAATGCAAGTTATCGCAAATATACTAATAACCCAATTGTGCTTTACTCACTCAGAATATGGAACCAACTTAAAAGATTTTCCATCTTAAAATGCTTTCTATCTGTGGCACCTCTGCAAGAGAACCACCTCTTTCAACCCTCACAAACATATCCAGTTTTTAATACCTGGAAAAGTTTCAGGATTAAAATGCTCAGAGATCTTTATATAGACAACATATTTGCATCTTTTGAACAATTACGTTAAAAATTCAACCTCCCAGCTACACATTTCTTTCACTATGTTCAAATTAGATATTTTGTTAAACAGAAATTCCCTGATTTTCCCCACCTCATACCCTCCACAATGCTGGAAAAAATACTGCTCAATTTCGAGGAATTAAACACCATTTCTGCATTATATAAAATCCTATTAGAGTCCCTACCTTTCAAAGATCCAAGAGGACATTGGGAAGAAAATCTCTTAATCAATCCACATTACTAACCGAGAATGCTAAACCGGATGGACGCAGGGACATCCGGCCATGGGCCGTAGCCGCAAAAAGACGTACTGCGCAGGCGCCCCAAGAAATGAGGCGCCGCGAGAGGCGGCCAAGACCACAGAAAAGCCGCGACCACAGAAAAAAGGAGTCAGCACAGAAAAAAGGAGTCAAACGCCGGCGACGCACACAGCGCCGCACGAAAGCCATTGCACACGAAACTAGCACACAAAAAAAAAGAAGCCGCTCGCGCCCCACAAATCCCACACCCACCTCCAAGCCCCCCCCCCCCCCCACAAGCAATGGACGGGACACACACAAAGAGGAGGATTCAACAAGCCCCTGGCACACAAAAAGAAAGAAGACGCTCGCGCCCCACTAATCCCACCACCCCCTCCAAGCAACACCCAAACGCCGGCAAAGCACACAGTGCCGCACGAATCCCATTGCACATGAAACGGGACGCACACAAAGAGGAGGATTCAACAAGCTCCTACCACACCAAAAAAAAGAAGCCGTGACCGCCACACCAAGCCCATTAGAGACAAAACGGGACAGACTACGGACATGGCACACGAAACGTTCACAACAACGACGATTCAGACCCACAAACACACTAACATCAATAAGAATTGACACCCAAAGCCCCATTTCTAAAGGAACCGTCCGCAGACTTTCGCCACTTAGCTGACAACGCGTTCAATAATGAGTCCACTATTGAGGAAAATTCATTGGGATTAATGAATGTCATTTGCAATCATTGTCATTCACTTAACTTCCCTGAAGAAACAACTGGCAATACAAGTAATGAATTTACACGTTGTTGTCAAAAGGGTCAGATTAGACTGCCTCCTTTACATTCATATCCTGAATATCTACAGAAGCTTCTAACTAACGATGTACCTGAAAGTAAAAACTTTATGAACTTCATTAGATCCTACAATAATTCATTTACTTTTGCATCTACCGGAGTAAATATCAGGCCACCAAAAGGCAATGGCCCATACTGCTTTCGCATATGTGGACAAATATTGCATCGCATTGGAACAGTGCACCCTGAAACAAATCAACAGCGCAAATATGCACAAATCTACACACAAAGCCCCATTTCTAAATGAACCGTCCGTATTAAACATACGTCATCTCAACACGTTCACACTGCAGCATAGGTGGATCTCATTACAATAAGGCACTATTAACCATTCAACCGCAGAAAAGGCTCCATATTAACAGTGAGTGCGATCCTCCTTATTACTTATCCATATTTCTAACGCTGAAGAACAAACAATTCATGAATTCACGATCACGGGTACAAACCGATACGGCTCGAGTAACGGGACCAAACACACGAACCCGCATGAAAAAAAACAATACACGTCAGCTCCAACGCGCTTCTGAAACTGGAAGAAAAAATGTCTCGGCTCCAAAAACGCAAAGCTCAACTAACACAGTTACAGAAACGAACCCAAATGGACAGACACACTGAACGTGGACGCATGCAGCGCGCGTCTCACACTACTGCATCGAAACAGGCACGGCTTCAAAACGAAACACCTCCCGTCTCAGACATACAGAAACGGCAGCGAGGGGACAAAATAAATAAACGCGCTACATTCATATCCTGAATATCTACAGAAGCTTCTAACTAACGATGTACCTGAAAGTGAAATCTTTATGAACTGCATTAGATCCTACAAATCGATATCCACTATGAACATTAACAGTGGCACTGCACATGACATCCGTCTTGCAAAACTGTTAATTATGGATGAATGTACAATGGCATCCACTCACTTACTCAACACCATTCATAAACTTCTACAAACGTTTATGAATAATAATCTTCCCTTTGGAGGAAAGGTACTTTTATTACGAGGAGATTTTAGACAGTGCTTAGCTATTGTTCCACATTCCATGCGCTCAGCTATTGTTCAGTGCACCTTAACATACGCAGACAATTGGCATTGCTTTCAAAAGATACAGTTAGTACAAAACATGCGATGTCCACATCCAGATCATAACAATTGGTTATTACAACTGGGACATGGTACACTCACCAATACAGATAGACTTCACCCAGATATTATTACAATTCCTCAAGCCTTTATCTGCACCGACTTAGTTACAGACAGATTTGAAACAGCAATCTCATTAGACCAAATGCCCCTTTTAACACAACGCACTATATTATGTCCAAAAAATATTAATGTGGAAAACATAAATACCCAAGTCATTGCATTACTTCCTGGAGAGACACAACTCTTTCTAAGCTCTGACAAACTTGACTCTGATCACGACAATAACCATCTTCATTGAACTTACAAGTTCTGACCTGGAATTACCTTTTACACTTAAACGGCGTGTACAAAGAAATTTTCCAATAAACCTTTACACTGTGCCACACACTTTATTGTTTGCTTTCTATTTGCATCATCTACACCTTCACACTATTCTATATCTCATTCATACATCACGCTCTTTCTCATTCCCAACACCAGGGGTTGGCGAGCGAAGCGAGCAGGGGGTGGAGCCCCCTAGTATATCAGAAAAGGAGTGGAAGGTAGCAAAGCAGAGAATTCACTCGAGCTCCATATGCGCAAAGCATAGAATTATTCAACTGAAAATTATATATCGAGCTCATCTGTCTCGCTTAAAACTGTCCAAAATGTTTCCAGGGCAAGATCCAGCCTGCGAACGCTGCAACCAAGCTCCTGCCTCACTGGGTCACATATTCTGGGCCTGCACCAAACTAACATCATTTTGGACCAAAATTTTTAAGTGCCTTTCAGACAGCCTTGGTATCACAATTCCTCCTAACCCATTAACAGCTGTGTTCGGTGTTCTTCCAGACGGACTTGAAGTGGAGAAGGACAAGCAAACAGTGATTGCATTCACTACACTTTTGGCACGCAGACTTATTCTCTTAAATTGGAAGAATCCTAACTCTCCTCTGATAAGTCAGTGGAAAACCGATGTTTTATATTATTTGAAATTGGAAAAAATCTAATTCTCAGTTAGAGGATCTGTACAAAATTTTTTCAAAACCTGGCAGAATCTAATCAATATTATTTTATAATAAGAGAAATAACTATTACCGCATTTAACTTCTCCATTTCTTATTTAACTATATATTTATTTCTCCCTTTCTTTTGTTTATTGTTGCCTTATTAAAAAGCCCTAAGCAATTCTCCTTTGGCTAAGCTCTCCTTCTCAGGGGTGGGGTTTGATTTGTCTTCAATTTAGTTTGGTTATAAATTGATCTATTTGTATGGAATGATTACAATAAAAATGAATAAATAAATAAAATAAAAAAAAATTTGTCTAATTTGGAAGAATTCTCGATCATATGTTTATTCAACAGGGGTCAAATCTGTTATTTAAAATATGGCAACTCTTCTGTAGCTAGAGTGGTGGCTCTGAGGCTATTGATTTGCACCAGCCATTGGAAGCTTGCTGGTTCGAATCCTGTAAAATGCCAGAAGTGACTCTACTCCGTTGGGCCTTTGAGCAAGGCCCTTAACCTGCAATTGCTTTGTCCTGGGTATGACGTTAACCTGCATCCAGCTCTGCAAGCAGGTCCTCCAAGTTGCAGGGAAATGCTTGATTGGCACTCCAGCCACTGTAAAAAAAACCTCACTCTCTTCAGTGTGTTGCTGAGGTGTCACCCGTTGCACGGCTGCACTCTGATCTCAATCCGGGTGGTTTGTCATGTGGTTGGTGCGGCAATGTGCTGTAATCAGCGTATGCTGCCAACCTCCCCCTCCTCCTCTGGGATGTAGATTTTTTTATTTTATTTTTTTTAAAACTTGCAGTGTAGCCTTAAACCTTTCTTTTCTCCTGTCCATTCAACTGTATGTTTTTAGTGAGCGATAGAAGAGAACAATTACTGGTTAAGAGAAATACAGTATAAAATGTAATATATCAGTCTTAAACTTAATAAATATTCTGCAAGTTTACACAGAGGCCCAATAGTGTTTTATAATAGGGGCAATAAACCGAAAATATATCTATAACAACAATTATAAGCTCCTACCTAACTAATTTTCCTGATGTCTGTTTAGTCTGCCCCTTAAAACAAACAAACAAACAAAACAAAAGCTCCAGAATCCCCAGGGGGGTATTTTCCGTACGTCGCTTAAATCATCCGAGATCAGATGCCTCATCTTGGATGAGTTAATGCCAGTGAAACTCATCCTGGATAAGTCGGTTTTTCAAACGCAGGTGTGTAGTAAATTAGTCTAGCTGTATCTAATCAACCGAGATGAATGCGCGCGCCCGCGCTGATTGAAAAGCCCATACTGTATATATTGAGTCTAGAAAACATGATCGGCAAGTCTTTGATAGGCTGTAACAAAATGACGAAAGAACGGCCGCATTTTTTTTTCCACACAAGCGGAGCAGGACCTTTATTCGAAGGACATGAAGAATTTCAAGATTTAATATGCACAAGGGGTAACACTGCAATAGCAGCCCAAACCAGAAAAGACCGCTGGCAAAAAGTGGCCGACAAATTAAACGCTAAGTAGTGTTCATTGTACTTACTGAATGCAGCGTTTCATTTCCTATGTGTCAGATTAATTATTATTTAATGTGTCATAATTCCAGATCAAACGTGAGCACAAGGAGAACATGGGAACAGATTATAGTGAAGTACAAGAATATACTTCCAACTGGTAAATATTGGTGTATATATAACTATTTAAAGAATTGTTGACATAAATAATCATATATAATATAAAAAAACACTTAATTTTTAAAGCTAATAAGAAGGCAGACAAGCAAAAAACAGGTGGAGGTCCACGAGGTCCAGACCTAACCCCAGCAGAAGAGTTGGCTAAACAGCAAAATGCCCATCGCCCTGTTTCTGAGGGCATTCCAAGGGGAAGCTCTTACCCAGAACCAGTGGCAGGATGCAGTGATCACTTCATTTCAGGTAAAGGATGGTCATTGCATATGTTTGTCCTCCATGTGTGCCACTGGTATGTTCCATATAGCCCTCTTTTTTTTTTTGTTGGGTCAGTTGCAGGGAATGTCATATCCCTAGAACTTGTGTCTGACCTACGGGATATTGACGAAGGTCAAATATTTGATGAAGACACTGTGTCTGATTATTCATCGGGAGGAGAGGTACATTTTCCAAATAATGTTTGATAAACTCCACTCTGATCAGTCCCATGTGCCCCAATCACATTTGGAAATCCTGGGTAATGAGAATGTTAGGCTGATTGTGAGATTCTTTATGGAACTGTGGGTGTTTTTACCTGTTTATTACCTACCTGCAATGGCATGAAACGCCTCTTTTGTCTGCACACGCAGGTGTCCAGGAAACACAATGAAAACCCGAAGGAAATCTTTCAGAGCCAAACAGACTTTACGAATTGCCTGGCAAACTGCACTTTTAGATAGATTTTCCACATCGCCTACAGTATATAAAAAAAGTTCCGCTTGCAAAAAACCTCAAAGCAATGCATACTGTCTGTGTGGTTGTGAGAGCCCGACTTCACCGAGTTTGACTTCGAATATAAGGTCCTAATAAATTTTTGGGGTACAATATTCCCCCTCGGCTAAAGCGGTATCTTTCAAAAAGAATTTCCTCCGGGAGCAATAAAGGATCTTGCCGATCGCGCAAACCCCTCTATGAAATTCTCTTCTTATAATTTGCGTACTGATATCAATTGGTACTTCATTCATGAACGAAGAAGTCATGACTGAATGAATTCCACACATGGACACTGATTAAGTGTGTGAGCTAATCCTTGTTTACATCGAACAAACCTGCTCCGAGCAGGTTTGAGGATTAGGATGTGTTGCTATGACAACACTTCCAGCAAGAGTTTCAAAAAAACCGATAGATCCAGGATCAGGCCAAATCGTCAACAATTACATCCAGCTAAACGAGTTATCCCTGTACGAAAAATACCCCCTAGGTCAACTCACGAGCTTGTGCTTTGTCCAGCCCTCATTGGTCATTCAGAACAAAAGCAGTGTGAAAGGCGTCGGACAATGTGAGCCCTTATGAGCTCCCAGATGAACCAGGGATGAGTCGGAGACAAATGAAGATGAGCTGGTATCTAAATAAGATGCAACGTGTGTTGTTTGGTCATACTTTCGCAACAGCAAACAAGATACTGATCAAACAGAAGTAAAATGTCAACTGGTGCTGTGACTAAACATAACACGAGCAGCTTGTTTTGTTACCTGAAACATGAAACACAACTATTTTGTGCAATACACAGAGTGTATAGCTAAAAAAAGATAGAAACTGACAAATGCACTCATAGCCAAAGTGATTTCCCAAAGCAACAATTTCTCCATCCATTTCCTACACCTTATCCAGTGCAGAGATATGGGAATGTTTTAGCTTGTCCCATCAGGTGCAAGGCAGAGGAAAATTCCTGGACAAAGTGACAGTATGTTGTGCACACTATACCTTCCCTGCAGAATAGCTAATACCACTGTAACACTATTTCATAGTTAGTTTTAAAAGTTCACAGACATATAAAAAATTAATTTTGTTTTTTTTATGTTAAACCAGGCAATATTTGGTTGAATTTAAGTATAAAATATATATATATATTTTTTTAGAAGATACATATTTCTAGCATGATTTTGTTGAAAATGTATAAGACATGAGAAACAGATTTAGTTTGCATTATATAATCTATTACATACTTAATATTTTAAATGTGCTTTGTACAGCATGTTAAAATATTCCATAAATAAACAAGACCTTGAGATGAGGTGTTTACAGCTTTAATAGTTTTGCATGTTTAAAATAATCTTTCAGCTTATCATGTAATACACTTGCTTAGATATCTCGGTACTATGACAACTAAACTCTGTTTAAAAATACCACTTTAATTTTTTTTTTTTTACTTTGGTTTTAAAAAAAATAATTATCACCATTGATTTAAATTTGTTAAATTTTGGCAATATTCATTTGCGGTCATATTGCCCAACCATACGTACTTTATAACCAGTCCTACTTTTTATATGACCTTATTTGCACATATCAATTTATATCCAAGTGTACCTTAACATTAAAAATTATACTAGTTTGCTCAGAGTCCCTCACTGTGAAGCTAGCTATTTTAATTACATGATATTTCACCTAAGTTTGAGGAAGTACAGGATGCCCTTTTAGTGTTCCTGTAGCTTTCGGAGTTGCTTATGAAACATGTTGATTAGCAGAGGATGTGCATAAACATAAAATATCCTCTCTTAACCCTTAAGTGAGGGAACATCCTATTTGTCATTTAACTTCTCTTCTGAAAAAACACCATTATTTTTAATTTAAATTTGTTTTGCTTGATTCCAAGGCTCATCTGTCATCAGATTTTGATGTTGATCTATTTCTTACAATATAAGATTTTGGGGGGAACAAAAGCTGTATGATTACGACGCAAATAATTCATGAAAGCTGTCATGTTAATATGTTTAACATTATATACACGCAAGCGAAGCTTTTCCAAAAATAATTTGTATTAGATTTAAGTCCTATATCTTTCCAAATATTCCTAGAAACTTTTGTCATGTAGATCATAAATTAATTAAATTAATAAAAGGACACTTCCACACATACTGTCACAATTATAAATTAAAGCGCTGTATAGATGGCTTCATTTCTCAACAAAGAGGTAATTTAACTTGTTTATAGTGTTGTGTTGTTGCTTTCTGGCACACCTAAAAACCTACACAGGATAATGCTTCCATTCCAACTGTCCAGAAAAGGCAAATTCATAGCCTTACTGACCTAAAGATTTGCTCATCATTCGTTTTCAGGAATGTATTTTCCTTTCAGTAAAGATAACTCTCAGGTAGGTGAGAAGTTAAAGCAAATTATTTTGGCCACAGGGTTTCTGTTGGTGATGAAATACAGCAAACAAAGTTTCACCTGCCTTGGGATCTTGCACAGGTCTGTTAATTTTACATTCCCTGACTTCACTCTCTTTCTGGAACAGACCCCTGATTAATACTACATAGCAAGGAACATAAAATTAATTATAATACATTTTATTTATATAGCACCTTTCCCATGCTCAACGTAATCTAGCAGTAAAGATACAATGTATAAATAGTTAATGCAAAACAATAAAGCATTTTCATAATATTCTCATTATAGTCATCTAATGTACTCCTCAAATGAAAATTCTGCAATTTTTTTTTATTTTATTTTAATACATGCATGACAAATCTGGCTGGAGTAATGACATCAAGTATGTGCAAAGCAGATGGGAGAGCGATGTGAAGTGGAGTATGCATACAGTATACACACGTGAACTTTCTTAAAGCTCTGTGATATCAACTGGCACTGAGGGGAAAAAAATGTTTGTCCAAGCCGGCCGCATTGCAAATTTCCAGAAAAATATTCAGCGAAAAGCACACCAACAAACACCGCAAATACTTTGGTGAATTTTGCCAGTCAATGCTATGCATCACAAAAGATAGTATAATAATTATCTATTCTTTATAGCAAAGTGATTTAATGTATCATCAGCCCCCCTCCACCAATATTTTCAATTAGCAACGACTTTCACATTGTTGTTGGGTTGGATAATAATGTGTTTGTAAGTTTGTAAGTTATGGTCTTTACAGACAGATGAAATACTTGTGACTTCAAAGTTTCCAAAATTCTGCAGCTTCAGCTTACTTCATAGAATGATTCAGCCAATAGTGGAACACGTAACTGTATGCAATATAATTCACAATCCAAGTATTCTCATTTGAAAAGTTTTAGTAAAGTTCAGAACAAAAGTTCACACAAAATAAAACAGAAAAATTAATATTACAAAGAAAAGAAAAAGTTCTTGTATAAGATGTTTAAGATTTAAATGTCGTATTACATTTTGTGTTTTAAAAAAAATAAATAAAAAAAAAACAGTTGGGAAACTGTATGCCAGTGTTCTATTTGTAGTGCTGAGAGACTACCCATATTAAGGTAGGTATAAGATCCATTGGGTAGTTATTTGAGAAAATAAAAAATAATTGAGCTTTTGAGATGAAATAAAAGTATTTTTAGTCCTAAAATTTGGGTATCTGTGATTATAGATAGATAGATAGATAGATAGATAGATAGATAGATAGATAGATAGATAGATACTTTATTAAAACCAAGGGGAAATTCACAGTATTGTATTGTTTGTATTGTAATACAAACTATATTATAAGAGAGAGTCCATGGTGCTCCAGTGACTTCAAGTAAAATTTTTTGTTAACAGATCACATTTTAAAGTGTTCCAACTGCATAGTTGAATGATTGATTAATTTGAGACTAATATATATTATATCATTTAAAATTCTAATACCATTACACATGTTAACTGGTTTTTTTTTTGGTCTTTACAGGTTATGGCCACACAACTCCACTATCAGACAGTGGAAAGGCATTTTCGATCTTCTTTGCTCTTCTGGGAGTACCCTTCACCATGCTTATTCTGACCGCCTGTGTGCAACGACTCATGTATTTCTTCACATACATTCCAATTGGGCAGTGTCAGCAGCGTTCTGGATGGCAGCACAAGGCAGCCTCCAAGGTCCATTTTATTGTTGTGGCTTTAATTTCAGTGATATGTTTTTTTGTTATACCAGCTGCGATCTTCAGCTCCATTGAGCAGACCTGGAGCTACCTTGATTCATTCTACTTTTGCTTCATCTCGCTCTGCACTATCGGACTAGGTGACTTTGTGCCAGGAGAGCAATATGGCCAAAAGCTACGTCCTCTTTATAAGATATCTGTTGTAGGTATGTGCTTCAGTCATTTATTTTTTCATTCCAAAATTTTTTGTTGTTTGTGCTTATGCATTCTGTACACACATCACTCTAGTTTTTCACAATCTTTGTTTTCATTTACTGCTTCTCCACATTTAGTCTAAGTGTTAGTGATAATTCCACACCTTAAATGAGTTGGAATTTTTTGCCAAATAATACATGAAATGATGTAAAGCCTAAGAATGTGTTACTCAAGGGTTCCCACTTAAGAAACTTTTTTTAAAGTATTTACATAATCAAGTACATTTAAAATCGTTATGTAAATCTTTTGCGCAAATTTGACAGTCTGCAATTAAACATGTACTGTACCAGCTTTACAGGATGCGTATAAAAATGAAAATTATATTAAAGGGGTAAAGTTGTTGAGATGGTAAGTCTTAAGGCATTTTTAAAATTAGACATCAACATAGTTGATTATATGCCTTTCATGGAAATACTTGTTATAATTTATTAGGGCGTCATAAAAATTTCTTTTGAAATGTACAAACGTAATGTTTGTGTAAGTATAAACATCATAGTGTTTTGCAATGACTAAACTAAGCTGAAATTCAAATTAAAAGTACTGTGCACATTACCCTACACAATTCAGATTTATTATTCTGGTCAAATTTTTATATTTTCATATTACCATGATTCACTCCATGTGTTCGAAAGAACAGGCCAGCACAAGGAAATAACCCAAAAAATGTTACATACTGTTTACACTAATAGCATTGCTTAACAATATGTATAGACAATTGGCAAAAATGATAAAAATGAAAGAGAACATTCTTAATGGAGCCAACACCAGCTTAAAAGACAGAGATTTCTTTGCGAGTAAACTTGGTGATTTGGCTATGTAAACTCTTAAACGGGTTATACATTAGTTAAGAATTTCGTAGTCTGCGACTGTCAGCCATGCTCTGTTTGCCTTCATAGCTTCACATATGCATTCAGCAGCCACAAAGATGAATATCCTGAGACAAATGCTTGGGAGATCACATTATTCCTTTTCCTTATTGAAGTAATCTGTCTCAGCATTTCAGAAATCAATAAATTTACAGTAAATAAATGTACAGTGCTAAGCTCAGCAGCAATATCTCAGGAGCAGTGTTGGGGTAACACATTAAAATGTCCACTACTGTATTAAGTAGTTTTATTTTATTGAAGCAAAAATACCCGTATTATTATTGTCCCAGCAACACTGGGTGTGAGGCAAGAAGTACACGTACTGGTGCGCTGCTCCTTTGCAGGACTCAGTCACACAGCCAATCAGTAAAGAGTGTGCTACATGCAATCTGGTAACAGGAACATATTACTAAAATGTGTTTTAATCCAGCTATTTGATATATGACATGTTAAAACAGTGTGATGTGGTGATTCAGTGGCCAGTGTCCATACCATGAATCACGAGATGTAAAAAGGGAATGGATGTTATTTACTTCACAGCACATAAAGGGTCAAAACTTATATATAAACGTCTACGCGTGGAAGTGTGTGTGTGTGTATGTGTTTGTTTGTCTGTCTGTCTGTAAGGTCCGGAAGTGTTAGGCTACAGCATGAAGGTCAAAGAAAGAGACTCTGTTGCCAAAGTGAAACCGCTGAGAAAAGAGAAACTCACTTAGCCGCTAATACACAAATGGGGTGAGCACATCAGCAAAACAAAACCTCCGACGAGAGAGAAACTCGCTTAGCTGTTGATAGACAAGGGGGGTGAGCGTGCTGGCAAAATGAAACCGCCAACAAAAGAGAACCTTGATAAACCACTAATGCACAAGTGATGCGATTGATTGATTGATTGAAGTGCCAGAATCCATGGTTTCTAGGAGTCCGGGCTTTTTATAGCACAGGCTTACACAGCGAGTGTATTTATAAAACGCAAGAAAATGATCATGCTTGGCTATGTCTCAGGTCAGTTTAATAAAGGTTGATATTTGGGCTTAGGATTTAATAACAAATGCTAGCCAGTCGAATGTACAGTTTTCATAAAAAAAAAGAAAAAGTAATTCACTGTTTATGCATTACATAACATATTTAGTTAGTTTCATTAGTCATTACTTACAAAAAGAAGGTTACTTTTAAAAGTGTACTTGCCCATGTAAACGCAGATTTAAAAAAAAAATAACAGGTTCCTGCCTTAACCGGGTTACTCCCCTTATCGCGGTTTTGTGTGTTGTCATGCTCTTACTCCTTGGGTAGGTCAATTACTATCCTGATCTATTTCACTAACTTTTGCGTGGAACTGTTTCATCACAGGATAACCTGTGACATCCAGGCCAATATCTCCTTAACAAGAATAAAAAAGGATAACCTTTTCATTTCCATGCTAATATCTCCTTAGTCACCGTTTATCAAGCTTGCTGAAATTTCTGCCTGCACTCTCTGAAAGTAATTCAGATCTTTTCTTTGAGCTGTGATATTCAACATAACAAACACTTGGGTATGTGTGGTGTTTTTTTTAATCTTGAGTATAAACCAGGGGTCTCCAACCTTTTTTCCCCCCTGAGAGCTACTTCTATAAAATCAAAATGGCCGAGAGCTACTCATGTTTTCTAACGTTTATTCTCATAGCTTATTTCAACCCAAACAAACTGAATAAGCTTGTTTTGGTGTCCACAACTCACATTTTGCATTAAAACATCACAAACAAATGTTTAGTTCACCTGCATGTGCATTTTGTATGTCTGTAAGCATTTTCTAGTGCATCTCACACTACTGAATTAAAACATGAATGCTGTCAAAACAAAGCAATGCAATTCCAAATACACAGATACTGTATGACTTATTCATTTGTCAGTTTGTTCCATGTCAATGTTTCACTTTATTCACATGTCCAGTTGCATGTGTGATGTGTTTTTTAGTTAGTCAGATGACTCAACAAGAGAGGCAGGTGTGTGATGGAATGGATCCACTGAGGTTCACTCTTCTGGAGTCATTTCAAAGTTCATCTGTCAGTCTTGTTCTGCACTTTGATTTCACAACATTCATGTCAGACTCACAGAGGTATGGAGACCCAAACAAAGCAGACATTTTCAGAGCTGCTTGGTGAAGATTCTTACAGTTTTCTGGCTCTACTAAGCTCCAGAAATGCTGTTGAGACTTTAGCTGCACATTATTTTGATGGTTTACTAATATATAATACTAGGGGGCTTCGCTCGCCAACCCCTGTGTTTGGTTTTCTGGATACACACTTTTAAGATTTTTTTTTTTCTTTAAATTGTTGCTATTTCATTAGTTTCACTTTTATTTCAGAACTTCTATAAAAACAATATTTGTAATCTTGCGAGTCCCAATATGCTGAATCTCTTTAATGAGATCAGGATAGGTTTCTCTGTTTGGAATTTCAGCACAGACAAAATGATCTACATCATCAGCAGTTAATAATTTTTTTTTACAAAGTAAAAAAGTAAGTAGAGTTCTGCATTGGACTCCTGTCTGTAAAGTTGTGCTATTTTCCTCTCACAGTTCCAAAAGTACATGGGGTTACCAAGGTGATACCCAGCTTTTGTCTAGGTTTTTGTACAAGGGCTAGACAGAACGTTTTTGACTCCTGGGGTAAATGTAGCATTTTAAATAAGCAGACAGATAAATATATATACATTAACAAAGTAACCAATAAATGCATGTGCGGTAAAATTCTCAAATTCTTTATTTGTCACATGCATAGTTATACAGGACAACACGCAGTGAAATGCATCCTGATCCACTTATCAAAAACTGTGCAAAGTTAGAAGAATATCAGTTAAATTAACAAAAAGTCATAAATTGAAAGATAACAGTATAGTAGAACATAATAAATACGTACAATTATGTGAATAAAGTAGAATTAAGTGTTAAGGTGCAATAGTGTAATTATTGTGCAAAACCAAAGTTAGACTGGTGCATAGTTAAATGAGGCAGTTTGTTTGTTTGCGCTACTGCGATCTTTACTTTCTTTTTTTATATTTTCTAATTTTCCTACTTTCATATCCTTTAATTTTCTCCACATGTGCATAGTACCATTTTTTTTTTTTTGAGCCTTTCTAATTTCACTGGTTTCATAGTCTCTAACCTGCTCTGCATGTGTTTAGCGCCAACGTTTGTAAACGTCTTTATGAAGTTCTACTTTGTCATTTTACTCATTGTCTTTTAATTCTGAGCCGTACAGTACAATACATAGAACAGAATAAATCCTCAATACAGTGTAAAAATAAAAATTCTAGAAATACGGTGTAAAATTTCACATTAGATGATATCACATAATATGATTTGGATTTGTTTTAAGTCCGGGAGACCTCATTCATCAAGCTCCCTCCCCCATTTTGCCATTCCACATCTGAAATAGCACTAATCCGATGAAAGGACCCCTCATTCCCACGTCCCCATTCATCAGGGATGACTTTACCTTAGGCAGGCAATCTACAATTTAAAGAGATTGTTATTTTCTTGTGAATTGTTACATATGCATTATTTTCACTTTTACTTAAAAACTTTTGTAAAAACAATACTTGTTTGTTTATTTCCTGCCCCGCACGAGGTTACATCTCTTTCTTCCCAGACATATAATACTGCTCATGTTGTGAAGGGTGTTGCGGCTGAACGTATGCTAAGGATATGCCTTTGGATCATTTGCTGTCTTTTTGCTGCTTGCTAGCTGCCTCTTCTGCCTGTCGCATGTCGTTGTTTTAAGAACTGGGAACACATGATGCTTGCCTGCCAAAAACAATCCATCAACTGCTAGCTTAAAGGTCTGTTGACTTGTTTTGTGGCTGTGATGGCTCACTGCCTGGTCTTGCGTGACGTTGTAAAAGCAATACCTGTCTTTTATTTCTGGCCACAGGCGTGGTCGAATTCTTTCTTGCAGGACGTATAATGCTGCTCTCGTTCGGTTGGGGTAGCTGCTGTCGTAGCTTTCTCCACATGTCTATAGCGCCGTTTTTTTTTTTTGGTTTTTTTTTGAGCCTTTCTAATTTCAGTGGTTTCATAGTCTCTAACCTGCTCTGCATTTGTTTAGCGTCAACGTTTGTAAGCGTATTTATGAAATTCTACCTTCTTTTACTCATTGTCTTTTAATTCTGAGCTGGATTGGACGTGCTTTTTTTTCAATTCCACTTGTTCTGGGCTGATAATTACTTTCCTTATTTTCTGAATTTGCACCTCGATTATTCTTTTTTGCTCTTTTTTCTGTCCAACGCATTTGAGTCTCTTTTCTCTGCACCTGATTGGACGTGCTTTTTTTTCCATTCCACTTGTTCCAGGCTGATCATCACATTCCTTATTTTTTAAATTTGCACCTAGATTATTGTTTATCTTTTTAGCATTTTTTTCTCTCCATTGCTTTTGGGTCTCTTTTCTCCGTGCTTTTCTTTCTTCTTCGTTTAATCATCGACGTTTCATTTCTACCCTATTTATTTAATTTCTACCCTATTCATTTCTACCGTATTGAGCTGTGTGTGCTGCATGACTGCCTTTACACTACTGATTTGTTTTTTTTTGTTTTTTTGATATTGCTTGTAAGTAGGGTGCGTCTTGCAAGACTCTTGTTCTGTGTTCCCGTGAGACGCACCGTGGCAGGTCTCTTTCGTCTCGCGGGTCTTTAAATTATCTTCTGAGAAGATCACGTATCGTAGACTATCAGGACAGGGGACAGGATTTCTTTTTATAATAGAGAGATATAAAATCCACTGTCTCTCTGTCTGCATGTCTGGCTGCATTTTCATGAGAGAAATGCATAACGGATTTAGATTGGGTTTTTTTCTATAATTTGCCTGAACATTCCGGTTGATTTTGCGACTTCTCTAATTTCGTTCTGTATCATAGTTCGCTTGTGGTACCAATTTATTTGCGCGAATCCAAGAAACATGCAGCGGGCCGGGTGGAGGGGCCTTCCTTATTCACTCGCCAGCTTCGGGGCGTGTTCCTTAACTCCGCTTAGCTAGCGAACGAGAGAACAATTGAATTCAACTTTGTTTGTTATTTAAAATAAAGTGTTAATTAGGTCTTGATGAGTTTGAATCTGGATATTCTCTTAAGTGTATGCCACATTGAAAAGACAGATTGCAATTCAGATTGTGGATCGTAATATGAATTTTTGGAAAGATCGGCCACGCCTAATTTGACTAATCAAGTTTTCAGATTTATGTAGGATTCATTAACCCTTTGCTGAGCTACTTGGAAAGGTGTTGTGAGCTACCAGTAGCTCGCGAGCGATATGTTGGAGACCCCTAGTATAAACCAATGACTGCACACCTCTGTGAAAGCACCTGCTTTTTTTTTTTCTTTTTTATCTTCTATTTACTTTAATAATAGAGTAAATACTTTAACAAGAAAGTTAATTATTTAATTGGTCAACTCTTTTTTCAAGCAAAGTACCAAATAAACACAAACGACTTTTCTCTTAAAGCTTTTAATTTTTCTTTGCCTCTGTGTATATGATTGATGGATAAACTCTTTTTAGTTACACCAGCAACTTTTCCGTCAAATATCTTCTTAGGACTTTTCCTTCAAATATCTTAATTTAAAATCTGTAGTTTAGCTTATAATGAGGTGCCATACCACCACCAACTACCATTAAACCTGTGACCTCGCTGAGGTATGTTGTGTTTTAACATTGCAATTAATCAGTAATATAAAAAAAATGTTTTCAGCTTCAAAAATACAATAGAAACGTGCTCACATGAGTTGCATTTTAAGAATCAGAATGAATTTAGCAAGTTTAACCCTTCAACATAATGTAGTGTTGCCTGTTCTTTTTGTTTTATGATTTACTAGCTGTGTTACTCAGTTTCAATTGGGACATTTCCAAAAACAATGTTCCAGCCCCAGTTAAATTGCTGTTAGTTAATTGGATATGTAAGAAGTACAGTGTAACTAACTCACTACTTTTTGTATGCAATATTTGTGGGGTTTTTTTCTTTTTTTACCATGGGCTAATATTAGTTCACTGAAACTCCTTACTCTGAAATATCCTGCGTACAATTTCACATTACTAAAATATTCCTGCCATTGATCAATTAAATAATAATACCTGGTATTTAGCATTTTTTAATATGTAAATTATGATTGGAGTGAGGTGTTAGAAGTGAAATACTGCAAATTCGTAGTCCATTATATAATGAAAAATTCAAAATTGAATATAGCTATGTGTAATATAACTGGGTTCTTATAATCTGATGTTCTCTCTGATCCTATAACTGTAAAATGGGTTTAAGAAAGTAGAAAGAGGACAAGAATGTTTTAGCCAGCATCATACAAAGAATCCAGGGCATTCACGAGTTACCTAGGAATCTAATGGTGTTTGCTTGTTCTCACTGCTCAGGGTTATCCATTACATTCCTAGGCTGATTACATTCCCATGTGGTGCTCTTGGATTGTGTGGAGTCAAGGGAAAGGAGAGCCTACACGTTATTAAAACTTACAGTATTGATGAAACTTAAAAAAAAAAAAAAAAAACTGAGCAACTTAACTCCGTAACCCCATATTTATTTAAGACATCTTCTTGTATTTTTTCCTCCATTCTCTACAGTAACAGTTTGTCAGAATATTCTGAAGAGTGCTGTACAACAATACACTGTATTGAGTTGAATTATTATTTTTTTATCTTGTCAGTTGCAATATCATCCTCAACTCAGATGGAGAATTGCTCCTTTGTTTTAGAGTCTAATTTCCAGAAGTCTGTCAAATGACTAGCCACACAAAGAAAAATGATACTACATCTGTCATTTGTTTGTGAAAACACTCAATCTACTCACATACATGTATGTGATTACCTGAGTATCTTATGATCACTTAATTTGTATTAATGTACACTCATCTGACATAAGCCTGTTGGGACTTATTACGTGCTTTATCCAGTAACTTCCAGACTTTGTTTGAACACAAGCTGTGGAAACATTCTAGGTCTTGACCAAAATAATCACTGTGCTGAGTATCCCTAGATCTCAGTGCTGCCATTCATTCACACATGACTTCGACTTGTTAGTGTACTGGTAAATTCCTTGGGTAGTTTGCATATCACACAGTTAATGGAAAAGTGAGCATTCGTGGATGGTAAAACCTCAGAAAAACCACAGATAAACATATTTTACAGCTAGAAATATTCAATTAATTTAGTCTAAAAGGCATAAATTAGCGTTTATGTAACCCCTGATCTTGTGTTGTTTTAAATAACAGGATGTATTTGCCATTAGCTGGTGTGACTCTGAAAAGTTATTTTACCTTGATTTATTGGCAGTATTAAAATAGATTAGTGTTGGTACAGTGGAGTATAGCAGTGACTGCAATGCTGTCGTTTGTGTTATTGTGTTCTGATGCATCTTCCTTTTTGATCGAAAACAAGTGCATTTTTATTTGCTTTACGGATAACTGAGATTGCAGCCTCTGTTTATGTAATTGTATTCCATAAGTGAATGCCATATAAAGACTTTGTTTTCCAACTTTAGCTTTAGATTTACAAATGTGAATCTGATGGAAGAATAAATTGTAGCCCATATGGTCATACTTTATTATTTTTGTTTGTTATGACCAGAAGGAAAGATGTTGATTATTTTAAAACTCACATTGACTTTCAATTTGTGTTTCATGATAAAGCAATTTGTAAAACTGTCCTGGTTAAGCCAGTCTTTGTATTGGAGTCTCATTAATATGTTGCCTAAGGTAGCTTAAACCGTGGCCAGTAAAGGCACACCACTGCTCTCCTGAGAATGATACAAAATGATATATATATAATATTAAAAAAGTCCTTCGACGAGACAAGACTTTTTTGAAAGAGAGATGTTTTCAAGTCCCGGGAGACAAGACTTTTGCCTTGACATTTTTTCAAGTCCCGCCCTCCTCTGAGACGTTTTCAAACAAGACCATGGTCCTCTCAACTCTCATTCATGTGAATGCTTTTGTCAGACACACCTCCTGCACTCTCAGCTCTCTCTGTCTCTCACTTTAAGTTCACAATTAAAGAAGACTTATTATGTCCAAATCGTATTGAAGAATTTCATCACGAAGGGTTATCAACATAAAAAATGAGTACATGCGCAATCCTAGCACCGAGAAACCGAGAAAAATGTTGATCGGTTACACATCAAATTGGTTAAATGGGTCCAAAAATGTTGAACGGTTTCACGGCAGATTGGTTAAATGCGCATCAAAAGACTATGCTGAAACAGTTGGTGGCGATCGTGAGGAAGATGAAAACAGCAACTTACAATATCACAAAGAATATCTATAACCATTAACACCATCCGGTCTTCCTCCTCAAGAATTACTGTAGAAAGAAGGCTGTATCCAAAAAAGGTAACGTAGTACATCTCCCGCGGACAACATTACAGACCAAAGGAGATCTTGATATGCCATTCGTATTAAAACGTTTCCTGTTAGAATAGCTTTTGCAAAGAAAATTAACAAATCTCAGAGTCAAACATTTGAAAAAGTTGTTTTATTTAATAGAGAGAAAGAAACGAAATTCAATCGGGGCAGTTATGTGTTGCGTTGATGTATATGTAACAATTCCCAAGAAAATAAAAATCTTTTTAAATTGTACATCTACATCCCCATACACAAGCAGCACAAGCGCAAAAAGGCTAGGGTGTAGCGCAGGCCAGGTGGTTGGTGAGCAAAGTGAGCAAGGGGCAAAACACCCTAGTGTACATTTTTATTTTCATTTTTCTTGTATGATTACTAGCAGTCACTGACAAGGATGTATTTTTCTTTTCTTTTTAATATCTCTCCAAAATAAGAAGGAGAGAAGAGTAAAGAATGTCTGTTAGTTTTTTAAAATGTGTACAGTAAAATTAATTATTTTTTCTCATCTTTTTTTTTGGTCTAGTTTATCTTTTCTTAGGCCTAATGGTGATGCTGTTTGTTCTGCGTACTTTCCATAAAGCGGCTGATCTGCATGGACTGACAGGTGTGTTCCACTTGCCCCAGTGTGAAGAGGAAGATCAAGAACCCATTATTAGGGAATCGCCAGGCACCGAAGATAAAACTGCACATGACCGTGATAGGCTTGCACAAAGTCAGCCATCCTATGACTCCATTGGGAGATAAGAGGCCGCCATAGGCATTTGAACATCCAAACATATTGGAACATAGAAGGCAATAAGCAAAGGATATTCTGTGAAAGCTGAGAATTACAGGATCTTACACCTAGCTTGGTAAAAGCTGGTATTTGTGGTTGATGTTTACACTTTAGGCTTTTAAATAATTACAAATGCAGTTCGGTATTTTATTTTACTTGTTCTATACAAGTGTCAAATGTGTTGAACAGTGTCCGGTATCGTCATACATTTTAAAATGATTTGTATTGTATCTTGGATGTCTGGGGCCAAATTTTCTTTTAAATTAAACCGGTTTAAGTAAACTTTAGAAAAGTGATGAAAGCTTTAAATGGTTTGTTTTAAATTAAGAAAAGGAGTTGACTAAGCTTGAACAACTCCTTTTACAGTTAAGACTATAGTATGGTAATACTTGCTGCAATAATAGCTTTTTGTATTCATTTATTTGATTTCAAGAATAGTTGAAGTCTTATTGTAAAATAAAGAAATCTAGCATTTTACTTAGAATCTGTCATGCAATGTAATATTTAAATGGAATTTAATATTTTTAAATGTAAGATGTTTAATGACTGTGCTATCATACATTTCTCCCAAGTATCTAATGGATTGGCTTAGGTATATTTTAATATGTGCAATCTGGTTTTTATTTTGTGAGTGAGCATAACTCCATTATGTTTTAAATAAATCAATTTTTAATTTTAGAGTTTTTATACAGTTCTTTCATATCACAACTTAAACAGGTAGGATTTCGAATATTTCATTATTACTCTGGTTAAGTGTGAATGATTGTCAATTGCTATTTTATAACATTAATGTGAGTTTTCAAATGGAGACAAAAAAAATTATATACATTTAAATATGTGAAATATTCAGAAATCATACATTGCAGTATCCAGGTCATGTAATCATTTTGAAGCTTATTATTATTGAAGCTCAGTATTGCTTGAATAAAGCTGGTCAATGTTGAAAGCAATGCTCATTGTCTCTGGTACCCAGTTTAGACTTTGGGTACCAGCAAGTCTCGTTGCTTAAAAATGTTTGTGTAATAGCAATTACAAAACTCTTGCCAAAAAAATGTATTTTAAAATTGTATCCATAAAACCATTCACCTCACCTAATGTAAGTTTGCAGAGGTTTACTGTATTACATTAGCATATATAGTACTGACAGTTATGTCATAGCTTTGTGTAAGAGGGTGTATGCCAATCTGTTTGTTTTACAAGCTATATTCCCTCTAAGCAACGTGTCTGCACGCCGTTTTTCAGGGTGCCATACAGCACTTATGAACTGCCACGCAAGATGTTGTCATCCTGGTGACTCCTTGTCCTGTGCAGCAGTTTCAAAGTGCCGCTCCTGAAATCTCTCCATTTGTTGTTCATTGATTGGTGCTTCACACTGATCGTTGCAACATGGAGGATCTCCCACTACAACTTGTGTAGTAATTTGAAAGGGGGACCAAAGAAAAAAATTTGGTCAGATATAAAGTACCAGCTTATGTTTTATTCACACCCGCTAATCAGTTTTAAAAAAAAAAAAACTTGGAAGGAACATTGTTTAAAAACTGTTTTTCGCAGAGAGTTGTCCGTGTGATGAACTGGAATGCCCATCACTATTTATTGTGGTCCAGATATTTTAGTTCAGTTCAGTGAAAATATTTGGATCATTGGCTCACTGATTTGTTCATACATAAAAACACCAACCCAACTCACAGTGCTGATGCTGTCCCAAAAAAAGCAAAATAATTCAATGAAATACAGTCAGTCAGTCATTGTCCAACCCGCTAGATCCTGAACACAGGGTCACAGGGGTCTGCTGGATCCAATCCCAGCCAGCACAAGGCAGGAACAAACCCCGGGCAGGGCACAAGCCCACCACAGGGCACACTCACACGCACACACTAGGTGCAATTCAAGATCGCCAATGCACCTAACCTGCATGTCTTTGGAATGTGGGAGGAAACCCATGCAGACACGGGGAGAACATGCAAACTCTACGCAGGGAGGACCTGGGAAGCGAACCCAGGTCTCCTTACTGCAAGGCAGCAGCACTACCACTGCACCACTGTGCTGCCATCAATGAAATACATAAGTAATAAATCTGATTGTGGTAAATGCTTCCAGTGCGCAGTAATAAAGCACAGTTTAAACAACATGTTCCTTTTAGTATTGCCTACATGAAGTTGTGACAAATCAGTGAGTGAATTACGAAATCCCTGATAAGTCCTGTTCATTTGCGGAGTATTCCAATATGTCAGTTACAGGTTAGTGGTGGTACTCGCATTTAACAGTTCCTATAGATTAAACGATTATTTTTTGGCAAAAGAATTTATTTCTCTGCTCTCTTCAAATGCATTATTCAGTGTGTGTGTATGTGAATGTTGAGACGTATGGGGACGGACAAAGCTGCACTTTCTCTTACTAGACATATTTATACACTTTCATACAGGCACTAATCTGAGAGATGCAACTTCAGCTGTGTGTTAACTGCTAGAATTTGCTCTTACAAGTTCAAGAATAAAGTGTTCCAACTGTACAACTCAAAACCCAGAAACATTAATACTGTAATTATTTATAGACACATAATATTTTGTACTGACTGAACTAATCATTTCTCAAAGTTATTCAGTTCATTTATTTCACCAAAACATCACAGAAAATTACTGCTTAGCACTTCTTTTTAACTAGACGTGTATCCTAGGGAAGTAGAAAAACAAAAGCATTTGTTCTCAGTACATGTACTTCTTCTTCTTGTGACCCACATTTTTTGGTGAATTCTCAAATCTTTTTCTAAATGAACTGATTGTCTATAGTCTACCAAATTAATTTCCAAATTATGCAATTAGGAAGCTTGGATGTCAGATGATAATTATTTAATCCTCTCTTCTGTACCCTGTGTCTATGTGGCTTAGTAAATGTTTGGTCTTTGTGCTTTGGGCTGAATTGAGTGGTATCACAGGCAGTTTATTCTAAAAAGAAAGCAGTTAAACTAATTGCTTATTTTATTTTGGCTTTTTTTTATTTAAGTATATAATTGAGTTGGAATTAGCAGACTGTGTGTGCTTTGAGAACCATAATTTAGAAAGACTGTAATAGAAAAAATATACAAGAAAATGTACAGATTTTTAAACATGTTTGCTTATTTGCAACAGGTAGGTACATAAATCTGAATACAGAATTATTTTCATCCATTTATTGAATCAGCTTATTCAAAGTTCCCTGTTGCACACACCTAGTACCCCAGATTGGATCTAACCCTGAGTGGGAAACAGTCACAGGGCAAACTCAAACACCCAGACTGGGCCAACTTAGAGAGTGGTCAGTGACCTTGATGTACATGTTACAAACACTGGCATATCTACAGCAAAGCCTATGCAGACATTGGGGGAAAAAATGTAAAATAATAGCAGCTGAGCTGAGATTCAAACCCAGTCTTCTGGAAGTAACAAAGAATACCACCATGCTGTCTGAACAGAGAGAGTGTTTAAAACCGTGATTATATTGCTTATATGCAATGTACTTTTAAATTTGGATGTGGAAATAAGTTCAGATTAGGCAGGGATACAATGAAGAAGAGTACAAAGTTTTAAAGAAGTCAAAACTGGATAATGTTTCCTTCCAACAGTACTGATTCTGAACCAAATCATCAGTTCAGAGTTTAGATGTTTACTTCAAAGAACCACCAGAGGGAGGCAGAGTTTAAGGTGGAAAGGCACTTGGAGAGTGTATTATATTGTCAGGAACAGAAAATAAATGCAAACTTAATTTTATTGAAATGAATACTTGCTCAAAAAGAATAGAATTCTTATTCAAAGACAAAGATTCGGCAACATGTTCCACAGTTGCTGAATTTTCTTTATGCATTTCGTTTGGTAAAAAAAGGGCAAGAAACATTTTTAAGCTAAATAACAAATATCATCTAAACTGTTTAGAAATAAAAGATTAAAAGTATCCATTACAGGAGCAGTGCAAATTTCATAATAAGCAGAATAACATTTAGTTACTTTCTTAAAGACTTGTTTTTTCGAGCTGCCTTGACTTGAGGTTACTTGCATTAGGAATTCTTTTTACATTTCTCCACAATTAGGAAAAACTGACAACCAATACAATTTGTGCTGCATACATAGACATTTAAAGTAGTTTTGTGGGTGAACATACAGTGAATTAATTGCATCATTCAATGCAACCATAGCTGTTAGTGTTTTGTTTCATTTTTTCCCCCCATCATGAACAGAGACTTTTTGAAGTATACAGAAGAAGACAGTGCAAATATGGTCCTTTCCCTTCCAGCTGGTTCCCTTTACAATAAGGTATGATGAACATTACCCTTCTTCCTCGTCATATTCTGAGTAACCACAGATCACACCCACATCTTCTTTATGGGAGCAGTTATGTTGTCCAATTTTAGATCGCTGACAGTCGAGCAGAGTTCTTTCAGTCCCCTCACATTTCACATCATCCAAAAGTATGCTGAGATGGTTACCTTGCCCCATTTCTGCTCGCTTAGCTACTCTGATTGCAAAGGGGTAACCCAGCTGCCGGCAAACCACAGTTGCTGCTTTACGGTCAAACAGATCATCACAGATGGTCCCCCATTCTCCTTTAATGAAGATTTCTACTCTACCACGGTCCAGCCTTTTCCCTGGACTGGCCAACCTCACCATGCCTTGGCGGAGTTTTCTGCGCCTTCCTTTCCTTGGCTTTGAGTTTGGGTCTTTCTTGTTTACGCGGTTGCCAATTGAGTCATCCTTTAGGCCGTCCATTTTGCCTGAGTGTCCTTTGTTCAGTTTACTTGCAGTCTTTGGTAGTGTATAGTATGGTTTGTGGGTGGCTGCAGGCCTGCCAGTTGTGCCTCTGAGTCGTGAAGTTGGACTGGCTGTAGATGAATGGGCTTTGGTGACCTGCTCTGTGTGTGACTGTGTAACTTCTGTTTGTTTGGTAGACCGCCCAGTGCTTGTCTGTTGTTTGGAAGTAGAATAGGTAGTTGAATGAGTGAATCTTTCGGGTTTATGAGTGCTTGGGACATAAGTAACCCTTGGCTTTTGAGTGGTTGGAGTTTTAGCTGGGGTTGTGTAGTACACCACAGGAGTCTGTGTGACACCATACCTCGAACTGGGGGACAGTGTGGTGCTTCTCAAGGTATTGTAATTTGTCAGTCCTCTGGTGGTGGTTGCCCATCTTGCATTGGTAGGAGTAGTGGATCTAATGGCAGTTGTAACTGTCCTCAGTGTGGTGGTGGTGGTGGTGATTGTGGTTGTGCTTTTGGTGGTGGTGGTGGTTTTGGGTTTGGTGGTGTTTGCCGAGCCAGCTGTCTTGGGTTGAACGGTGACTGGAGATGGCTTGGATTTTATTACGAGTCCTAAAAATAAAAATACAATTACGTAAACATAAAGCTTATATATCTTAATAAACAAAATCTTTAAAATTATAATAATAATAGTAGTCTGACAGTCCTAGGCATTTCAATACATATTCTAGTTTAGTCTCTTATGTTAAGATTTCATTTTTTGCAGTGTAGTATTTTAACAAGCCAGAAAATCTTGAAAAGAAATAATAGATCTTGTTTTTTTTATTTTAAGAATAACTGACTTGAGTAGATTTCTATGTGTAAGATATATAATCTCATTTTTAGAAAATTTAACAAGTTAAACTTTCTCACTATATTGGCAGATAATTTTGCTTGATTCTAATACCTTTTTCTTGTTTTTCTTGTTAAAACAAGAAAAAGGTATTAGAATCAAGCAAAATTATCTGCCAATATAGTGAGAAAGTTTAACTTGTTAAATTTTCTAAAAATGAGATTATATATCTTACACATAGAAATCTACTCAAGTCAGTTATTCTTAAAATAAAAAAAACAAGATCTATTATTTCTTTTCAAGATTTTCTGGCATGTTAAGATTTCATTTTTTGCAGTGTAGGAAGTAAAATACAGGCTCAACCATCAAAATGTGACCTTTTTCTAGCATGGAAATAACCTTTAACTCCTTTAACTATTTATTTTTATGTATTTTTTATAAAAATAATCAGCAATGCAGTGAGAATTGATGTATACATGTTTTGTGTAATTTATCAAAAACTTTTTTTGCTTATTATGCTAGACTCTCATAGGTCAACGTGTAATGAAATACGAGATGCTCTTTGTGTTAGAGACAATCTTGAACGTCTATTTGTAGCCTTTCCTTAGACGTTAGACATATGCTGAAACTAAGCCAAAACACTTTTTGTTTTAGTGAGTTTCTTTCCTTAATTCAGCTTGGTGGTACTTACTCTCCCTTGGATGGAAATGATACAACTTTCCTTTCACTGGAACTGGATGTGCTGTAAAGCTGCATTTTCCTGGTGGGGCCCTCCTGAGGCAAAAGAAACATGTAAAGCACTGTGAGAGATCCGATATTAAATATTCTGTAAGCGCTGCAATTATCTTCTATTACACTGCCTGCTGAAGCCTCAATTTTATAATAATTATATGTTGGTAAACAAAATCACCAGGTTTGATGGCTTCTGCTAATCAAGCAGAAATCCAATTTACTTTTTGTTATCCTTACTAGCAGAGTTACTCGGCATGGCCTGTCTGAGAAAATGGAAAGGTGGAGAGATTTAAAATGAATACTAAATTTAGTACATGACTATTGTTAGTATTGCAAGGGTTCTTTTTATGTAATTTGCTGTTTGTTTTCTTTCTGGTGGAAAGAACTTCAAATTCCATTAAATAACTCTAGAGCCAATAAGTGTGTTTACATGCACACACAAAACCAGGATTACCGTAGGTGTGTAACTCGATTTCTTAAAAACCCCTCTTAACATGTGCGAGTCCACTTATGGACTTCTTCCTTGGCAGAACACTCTGATGTCATGAAAAAATGCTAAAACAAAACATTAAACATCAACGTGAATTTGAAAACAAGCTATGGAGCCTGTGGCTCTTGAGTTTGAGCTGCAGAGCTTAGTGTTGTACGCTCAGCTCATCAACATACATTTACCAATTTTTTTTTTTTTTTTTTGAAACATTAAGGCAGATTATTTCAACAAGGGGAAGGACAAATGCAATCGCCAAGATATCTGCCTCAGTTAACGTACATTTCTGGATGCTTCCACTGTTTTATACCTGTGGCGGCTGGATGTGTGTGCAAAGCTAAGACATGTGCAGGCTAACGGAGTGCAAAGAACAAGTGCAGACAGCAAAATCCTTAACAGCAACCTGGTTAGAAGTTTATATGGCCACGCAACCGGGTTACTCGCTGAGAAATCTGTGTGTGTTAACCTGGTTTATCAAACTGGAATAATGATATTCATGACAAATTTAAAACCCAGTTTCTGTGAATAACTGGGCTATCAAAGGGCATATAAACATACACAGTGTTGCCCTACATGGGGTGACTTGTGGCCAAAAAAGAGATTGAGAGAAATGCTCAATTATAGAAAAAGTTAAATACAGTATGATAGACAGGAATTGAGCCCAGATTTCTTGGTCCACAGGCAATTGCACCAACCATTAAACTACCTGTGTGGTGCAGTTTCCCTATCAGTAGATCACACTGTAATATTTCTTGCTACTTCTTCTGACTCTAATCCACCTCTGTCACCCACCCAAGGGTCACAGCTTAATATAGTTTGTTAAAAACCCGATACATTTCACTTTGAAGACTTGGAAAACAAACCTTTGCAGATAAAAACAAACAAAGAATACGCTTTATAATGTAGAAGTCATATAAAAATGGAGATGAGAAGGCTACTTGCATTCATGTTTGAAGTATTAGAACTGTAAGCTGCTAAATGCTGAAAGGTGCTAACACACAAAAAAAGAACCATTGTGACACATCAAACAGAGACTCACCTGGAGGGGTCAACAATCTTGTAGATCACGCCAGCATAAGTCTTTGCACTGGGAATTCGAGTGGAGAGGAAGTAAAGTTCTCCTATATTCACAAAAATGTAACAATAGTTTAATTACTACAATATTAACTCAAACGTATGCTGTGTGCTCTAATGGCTAAGGCTTTGGACTTTAAATTTATTTGCTGCTTTTACACCTACTGGTGACTGTTGAGACCCTGATTTAATCTCTTAACTGATTTTTTTTTTCCAGTTATGGTATTTCTTCATCTTCGGCAGTTTGCACATATGGTCCTTTCCCTTTCTTGAATCCTGCTGAACTGTTTTGCAATTTTGTGCATGTGGTGTTTACAAAGCTGATGTCCTGTTCTCAGTTACAGAGAAATCACATGTTTAAAGCAGTTTGAAAGAGTTATCTGAACCAAGAGTTTGTTTTCTGTTTGCATTTTTTATCTTTAGCTATCAATGTTGTATGATTCTCTGTTTATAGCAGTGGTGCTCTGAAGGCTGCACAGGAAGCACATGATTTAACTGCAGCAATATTTTAGTGAGACACTCATTCCTACCTTTCTTTTCTTAATGCCCTTTGTATACACATTTTGATGTACATTTATGATAGTCGACTCTTCTTTGTTTTGCTTTCAGTAAATGCAGTCCATGTAACTTTAGAACCATCCAGACGAGAACAGGCCATTCAGCCCAACAAAGCTTGCCAGTCCTATCCACTTAATTCTTCTAACATAACATCAAGTCGAGTTTTGAAAGTCCCTGAAGTCCTACCATCTACCATACTACTTGGTCACTTATTCCAAGTGTACTTCCTAATATTTGTGTTGAAATTTACCCTTAACAAGTTTTCAACTGTGTCCCCATGTTCTTAATGAAGTCCTTTTAAAGTCAAAGTCTCAATCCAGTGCACTTATGTTAAACACTCAGAAATCTCTGCTCCTTGTAGTACACGTGTGTTTGTTCCCCTGACTCTGATTTGTATGAAGAAATTGCGAGTTATAATGCATGTTGGAAGGCAAAGTAAATGTGTAAATATACAATGTTTAGAGCTGAAAAGTAGCTTGGTCCTTGTCATTCTCTTCCCTTTGTTTTTGAGGTCAAAAAGTAAAGTGGCACCTGTGTATTAAATGAAGCTATTCTCCTTAACATCATACTGTAGATTATTTTTTAAACACACCACTTAGGAAGAGATGCATGCAAACAGTATGTTTTAAGGCAGGGGTTAGTTCAAAAATCTCAAAGAAACTGATAAAGTTGAATCAACAGAATTGCAAATCGCATACTGGATGACAGCGGTAGGAATAAAGTGGAAGTGCATTTAAAATGGAGGCCTGGAAATGCTATACCTCTGGAACAAACCAGCAAAGCGTGTTATTGTGAGAATACCTTGATAATTTTTAAAAATGCACTTGGATGAGATACAGGACTAGCTTAACTATTAGCTAACTAAAATGAGCTTGATATACTGGATGGTCCCCTGTCATTTAACTGATTATGGAATTAGTGGTGCAGAAAACCTTTATTCACTGCAGCTCTTTAGATAAAATTCTAACTAAAATTGCTCTTTAGTGTTTTTAACTCTTATACATATCAATTTTTGATTAACTTAATTAACAGCTTATGTGGGTGCAACAATGCCAAAGTGAAATACTGTGTGTGTGTGTGTGTGTGTGTGTGTGTACAGTCGGCCTATCTTCAGTTTTTTGACACCACTAACAGACGCGTGTATTCCTTCATTCAGAAAACAAGCAGGGTAAGTAATGTACTGTAGGAGTAGGAAGTGTAATTTGACCTAAGAATGTTTCAGTTTTAAACTGAGCTCTTAAGCCATATGATTTAAATTTTTTAAAACTTACTGTTCTGGATCTAATGATTCCTAATCCTTTGTGTTGCAAACAAAAACTACTGGCAGACTGTAATTGTTTTTTTTTTTAATTATAATCTACTCATTAGATATTCATTATTTGTTGAAGGGATACTCCACCCAAGAATGATTTTTTAAATATATGTACCTGTGTAGTTTGAAGAAAATATGTTAACCTCATGTTAGAATATGTAGAATAGAGACAAAAAGGTATATAATATAATACAAGTGTAATTTGTATATATTTGTAATGTACTTTTATTACTATTCCTTTTCTTGTTTTTTAACTCGTATGCCTTTCACTGAGTTGACAGCACCTTCAATTTCATTGTTCTTTTGTAAAAGTGACAATGACAATAAAGATTTATCTATCTACAAGTCAATGGTGACCAATACTGTACAACAGCAAACAATGTGGAAAATGCCCATAATTCACATGTTATTTATCCAGTTGTATGCTCACAATGTACAAAAGCACTTGCACTTTTTGCTAAAGCATTGTTAAATGGAAGCTTCTGGAAAAATCAGTGCACATAATAAATGGGGAATGCAGGTCACATGGGACAGAGTTTTTGAATTGAAGATAAGACTCTTGACCAGTGAATGACAGAGAGGGGCAGTGGATTAAATCTTATCGTTTTTGGTTGAAGTGTTCTTTTAGGTATTTTACATTCTCTATACCTCATATAGTGGAAACTATTCAAAGAGTTGGAATTTTAAGTTTACATTATCAATAGGTTATACGCTTTTAGGTGTCTCATTTGACCGTTTATAGCTTGATGTGCCGAGGAGACAGAGAGAGACAGCTTATGAATGAATCAGACATTCACTTAACAAATATGAGACTCTTATATAAAAAATCTTGGGAGGAGACCAGACTTTTTCAGAGAGATAATTTCAGTCCCCTGAGATGAGACTTTGTGCCAAGAGATGAATTGAAAACCTAACAGGTCCAAGCGGGGGTGGAAATTAAAGACAAACAGTAGAAGAAGAAAAGACAAAGAGTAGAAAACCAAGTAGAACGTTGTAAAGAGGTTCAAAAACGTTGGTGTGATACACATGCAGAGCAGGTTAGAGATTATGAAGGTACTAAAATTCGAAAATCTCAAAAAACTGATAGTAAAGATTGCATTAGCGCTAACAAACAGAAATTATTACTCGGTGAAATAACGGAACAGCGAAAAGAGATCGAATATATGGACATAGAGAGATTGTTCGACTTTAAAGTTTAAGTGGGAGACTTGTAGATCGTCTAAGTTGTGTTACCTTCAGGGAGAAGTAGTGTTTCTTCCCATTGGAAAGGCGTATCCAAGAGAAATGAAAGATTTGTTATTTGGTGAAAGTGAAATCCACAAACACTACAGGCAAAATATCCGAATCTACAATAATCTGTTCGCGTTTGCATCATTCAAAACGTAGATTTACACGATTCAGGACCATACACCATGAGAATCTGTGGTCCTACAACAATTGAAGCTACTACATGTTGAATTTCAAAGAAACCACAGTTCACTCAGGTTTATATTTATGATCACGGAGAAGCGATGCAACATAGAATCGAAAGAGTTAAACAATCGTACGTATTAGAAATTCTACAATTAATAATGGATACAAATCCATACGTCCAAATGCGGATAACATTAGACAACAAAGGACATCTTGATATGCCATTCGTATTAAAACGTTTTACAGTTTCCCGTTAGAATAGCTTTTGCAAAGACAATTAACAAGTCTCAGAGCCAAACATTCGAAAAAGTCATTTTATTTAATAGAAAGAAACAAAATTCAATCACGGGAAGTTATACGTTGTATTGATGCATATGTAACAATTCCCATGAAAATAAAAATCTTTTTAAATTGTACATCCGCATCCCCATACGCAAGCGGCAGAACCGCAAAGAAGCTAGCGTGTAGCACAGGCTGGGGGGTTAGTGAGTGAAGCTCTCTAGTATTTATTTAAAAAAAATAAAATGGCTCATGAGAACTTTAAATCTTTTTTTAAAGTTTGAAATAAAAGTTAGAAAAATGTAGAACTTATGTAAGTATTGTCTGAGTCTTTTTTTTTTTAAACATTTCGTATCACATTCATCAAACATCCATTTACATAACACAGAAACTGGGAAATCTCGCTTAATTAAAAAGGGCCGCAGTTACAATGAGAAATTGGTTGGGATGAAAACCTGTAGCCATAAGGGCCCACTAGAACTAAACGTGAGAACCACTGGCCATTTGTACTGGATGATCCTAGTGGCTAAATACTAACAGAGGAGCTGCTTAAAGTTACCTGCCTCATCTTCAGCAAATGAAATGATATATTTGACATAGTTGTTTATCAGCTTGGGAAAATTGCAACTTTGTCCTGTTCCCATGCAGATCTCCTTGTAGTTCCACTCACCAGTGCTGGGATCTTCTTTGAGTGACATCAAGCGTCTAGAAAGGGGAAAAAAAACGAATTTGAACTTTTTGACATTTCTGCAATATTTATAATACATTTGTTTAACGTGCCCAATGCTTTAAATTTTGATTGCCTTTCTAATCCCAACCAAAGGGCAAATATGCAACCTTCATACACAGAGTGACAAAGTATATGATTCAAAACCAGGACACGGTGCCAATGAGGCAGCAGCACTAATCATTGCATGACTAAGGCTGTCGAGAATTTATGCAAGATTTTATTTTTTCAGTGACTGTGTTGTCACTTATGGAGGGATATCTCTTGTCAAAATCAAATGCATTCCTATGTATAGAGGAGGAGAATACACTGAAATGCAAAACTTTTTTCTGTTGTGCAGTACACTGAAATGCAATGCACATTTCTGTTGGGAATTTAATTTTGGCATGATTTTTGTAAATATTTAAAAAGGAATTAATTAAACAATTCGTTGATTTTTAATAGAATACAATGCCTGCGCCAATATGAAATACAATACAAAAGTGTATTTTGTTTTAATTCATGTCCATTAGATTTCATACTCCATGTGCCTTAAATAAAAGCAAAGCCGACTCATTAAATTTCACTTAAGTGTCCACTTGGTGCTCATTGCGTTTCTTTTCACAATCAAAAACTAAAAGTGGAAAAACGAAACAAAGTCGAATGAGCATTCGGAGTCAGAGAGATGTAAAGGGGCATTCCAACAGAATGGTGAGATGTGTAATTCTCATCTCTCTGAAAACGTTTATTCAGGGTAAGTGGTGTAATGTTTGTTACTAATTATCAGTGTGAGTTAAATTTCCAAGGTGTAGTCAGTCATCTGTTTTAAGTTTCCAAATGCGGAATATTGGCAAACATTTGTCAGTGTTAATGTTATCATTGAGCGTTGGCTCTTCATACTTTTCTTTTATTCTCCCCTCTTGTGATAGTTATTGTAGATTTTATACAAGATCTATATCTGATATTTTTGATCTTCATTTCAGTGTGTTGTATACATTAGATTTGATTCAATTTTGCCACATATGAGGGGGTACCCAAAATAAACAGAATCTGTACCCGGCGCTCAATCCAGACTTAGTTGTGAATTTCGCTGCTGAGTGTAGCATACTTACAGTTCTCTGTGGCAGTCTGCCAAGTGGCATTGCTGTGTGTTGTTCGTACTCCATACCGTGTCAGTTTTTCTTGGTGCTTATTAAACGAGTTCTGCGATTTTTGTAATGGGTGATCATAAAGAACAGCGAGTCTGTGTTAAATTTTGTTTTCTGTTAGGCTGCTAAAACTGCTTTTAAAGAGGAAGCTTTAAGTAAAACACGTGTACGAGGGGTTTTCACATTTCAAACAAGCGGAACTTGATCTTTGCTCCTTGTGACTTTTTCTTGTTCCTGCATATGAATAAAGAACTCAATTCCAAAAATGTTTCCACTAGTGGGAGAACTGTTGGGATAAGTGCGTTCATTCATATGGAGAGTATTTTGAAGGAGAATAAAGTTTCAGTAAGTAAAAATGATTAAAATGTTTTTTTTTTCCCAATATGTACCCCCTCGTATAATCCTTCATGGTCCAGGGCCATGAGCACAAAACCAGTCCTAAACTGTGACTCACCCCCCACAATTTTTGACATAAATGAGAAGGTTATTTCATGCATTTAAATGTCACTAACTAGCAATAATTGATTGATAAGCACATTATTAATTAATACACCTACAAATAAATTTGCAACACATTTTCACAAATTAAATAATTCCAACAATTCTGCAGTGTAATGGCATTCCAAGAAAGGCTGCTGTAGTTTGCTGCACCCATTTTAAAAATTTAATTTGGCTTTGCACTCTTGAGTGTTCTGTGGTGGACTGGCGCCCTGCCCGGGGTTTGTTCGTGCCTTGTGCCCTCTGTTGGCTGGGATTGGCTCCAGCAGACCCCTGTGACTCTGTGTTAGGATATAGCAGGTTGGACAATGACTGACTGACTGACTCTGTGTTTCCCAGCCCTGTTTGCCTTCGGTTCCCTGCATTACCTTTGTTTGCCTAATGATGGCTCTGTGTCTACTCATTTTAACATTTCAGAATCATATTTAATTAATACTAATAAAAGCTTTCATCTCCTCCGGATCAACAAAAAAAAAACAAAACAATTGGTGTCCACCGTAAGTCCAGCTAATGGTAGAATATGAGGGTTATTGATGAAGAACACACTACTTGTCATAAATTGCTACCAAAGTATACTAAGCTCTGAGACAAAACCCTGACCCATATGGAGTAATATTTCAGAATCGAAGAAATAAATAGGCAAATAATAAATATTTATTGTTGCATCTCACAATAGAATCAAAAATACAATGATATGAGCAGAAATAATTAAATGTTCCTTGGAATATGTTTTTGTTTCTTATTTCTTTATGCATTTAACTATTTCCTCACCTTTTTTATTTCTGTCACAATGCAAATAACACGAAATCCACCTTGAAATGAAAACTGTCATTTTCACCTGTCAAAGTTCAGTTGGTGGGCTCTAGTGAGTCCTGTGCTTTGATTGGTGCATCGACAGTAGAGGGGATGCATACAGTCGTGACTGTGCACATGCCTGTTAGCCACAGGATTCACAAAATAAGCAAACCGCTTAAAGTTGTGACTGTGCGTGTGTGGTAGATAAGAGTGCATGAAGAGGGTGGGCAGAATTACTGCATGAAGGGGCTACGTTAATTCAAGAAACCCTGAATTCATCGTCCTTTCAGGAGATTTCAGCTCAAGTGTCTATCTATAAAAGCAATACTCGATGGCCAAACACTTACATACACGAAAAAACACAAACAGCCCACCCTCTCAACTTTGACAAATGAAAATGGCAGTTTTCATTTCAAGGCATATTTCGTGTTGTGTGCGGGGTCACTTAAAAAAAAAAAACCAATTTTAATAAGTACATAAAAAAGCAACAAAAAATATATTTCATAAAATGTTTAATTATGCCTATGTGCCATTGTGTTTTTACTTATTTACTGTCAAATTTCACAATATTTGTTTATTTGCTTTGCATATTTATTTAATTTTGCCTGAAATATTCTCTCATAGCTGCGGTGGGCTTGTGCCCTTCCCGGGATTTGTTCCTGCCTTGCGCCCTGTGTTGGCTGGGATTGGCTCCAGCAGACCCCCATGACCCTGTGTTAGGATATAGAAGGTTGGAAAATGACTGACTGACTGACTGACTATTCCTTCATAGACTGGGGTCTCATTTATAAAATTTGCTTGGATTAGAGTGTGAAAATATGCGCACACCTTAAAAAATTGCACAAGCCAACAAAAATCAGATTTATGCATGTGGCGTAGGCAGATTTCTATGTAATTTACCCTTTATAAATCGCAATCATCTTGTAAATATGCATAGGTGAGCATGCCTTGAACCTGCTCTGAAACATCCAGATATGGAGCAGGCTGATCATCATCATACATCTGGAATCACAATGCTACTGAATGTCCTTTGCTGGCAGAACAGCCTCCCAGTTGATGCACTGAGACCCCGCCACCTGCATTCAAGAGTATCTGGATGTGCTCCGCGGCTGATCTCACAAGATGGCATGCAGCATCGTGTGGGTGTCTAAGAAAGAAGTAGGTCACAGCATCTGAGCGGGTATCCACTCTCACCTGGCACATATAATGGCATGATAGCTGTTACAATGTATAGAAGAGGCCATATGAAATACTGAGGGTTCAGCCAGTTACCTTACCAACAAGCCAGTCACCACATATAGCACCGTCATGTCTGTCAAAGCTACTTGGCCTCAAAATAAATTAATCACGGGTTGCCGCAGCCAACCAAGACATGACGTTTATCAGACTAATCTTGATGTTTCAGATGACTTGTACATTAATGGAACGTCACTGCTTATGGTTAACAAAAGTAGTTTCATTCTCACTAAGGGCCTTTATTGCAATACGAGTGCAGAAATTGCTCCAAACTGCTGTAAATCGCCTTTTTATGTTCACAGAAACATGTTATGTTTTATATATGTGCACCACACCATATAAAAACTAGATGTACAGTAGCTCTTCGTCAGCACAGGCATGATGGAGTGAAGCTTGGCTGAGATACTCCTGACTTCCTGTCGGCTAATTTCCTGAGAAGTTTCAACAGGTAGCTTACTGTATATAAAGTGACAAATAACCAAAATAAATTCTTCACTGCAAATACGCTGCATTAGCCCTCTTAAAAGGGAACAGAAATAGTGTATAGTCTATATATTCATCATAGTGGGCAGCATGGTGGCGCAGTGGGTAGTGCTGCTGCCTCGCAGTTGGGAGACCTGGGGACCCGGGTTCACTTCCTGGGTCCACCCTGCGTGGAGTTTGCATGTTCTCCCTGTGTCTGCGTGGGTTTCCTCCAGGCGCTCCGGTTTCCTCCCACAGTCCAAAGAGTGCAGGTTAGGTGGATTGGTGATTGTAAATTGGCCCTAGTGTGTGCTTGGTGTGTGGGTGTGTTTGTGTGTGTCCTGCGGTGGGTTGGCACCCTGCCCAGGATTGGTTCCTGCCTTGTGCCCTCTGTTGGCTGGGATTGGCTCCAGCAGACCCCCGTGACCCTGTTTTCGGATTCAGCGGAATGGATGGATGGATGGATATTCATCATATTTGAGTTGTAATACAGTATATTTATCAAATTAGTGCACATTATAATAATGGCTTTGTAGTATACATTATTATACAAATGAGTTGTCATTTAGGTGGTCTGACTGCATTTCCCTACTTGATCAAAGGTGTCGCCATTTCCCAGTTTCTCTAAAATGTTGTGTATGGATGGGTCAGTGTTGCCGTAAATATACTCAAGTTCCTCAGTGAAGTTTTCTTTTTTAAATCCGAGTGCTTTGCATGGCAGGTTGTGTACCGCATGCACATTTCAATCCTCTTTTTGTGTGTATACAAGCTTTATAAATGAGGCCCCAGGATTGTGCATGGAAAATACATCACCTGATGTGTCATATGAATATGCTGCTTTGAGAAAAGTGACTTCAATAATTTAATAATTATTAATAATAATTATTTTAATAATTCTTTGCATTTATATAGAGGTTTTCTCACTACTCAAAGAGCTCAGCAATTGCAGGTTAAGGACCTTGCTCAAGGGCCCAACAGAGCAGAGTCCCTATTGGCATTTACGGGATTCAAACCGGCAACCTTCCGATTGCCAGTGCATATCCATACCCTCAGATCCACCACTCTGCTACTTTAGTTCTGTGAATTAAATCAGGTTGGAAAATGGATGGATAGATGCATGAAAAACAAAGTCAACGTGCAATAAGAAGCTACATGCAGCCAACAAAGTCAAGGAAACAATGGAGTAAATGAGACATATGAGCCTTATTTAAGGCAGTTGGTGTGTCCATTAAGACGATTTACATCCCTTCTTGCTAATTATGTTGACTACCAAGGGAGCTCTGTGACTAAGGTGATGCTGGCAAGGAACTTGTGCATTAATTTAAAGTGTAAGGAAAAACAGAATGCAGCATCATTTAACTAAAGATGTCAACCTGCGACAGGAGCAGGAAGTTTCAGTAAGGACAGTCTTCTTAAAGCCTGACGTATAATATATACATCTGGAATAACCATGAGTAAATTTTGCTCAAAACTGGATGGAAACAATTAGATGGCTCACTGAATGTCACATTTACAGGGTGGTGCAGGAAATTTTGTAACTAGGTGTTAGCGTCCCTGGGGCATCGGCAGTTGTTTGGGACCGAGGCGACCTCGTTTAGAACCCCTTGCCATTAGTTATAATGGAGCAGTGGAGTTGTGCGTAACGAGCGCGCGCTGAGAACGCCTTTTATAAGAATGGTGAGAGTGTGACTGCTGCGTCACTACCAGTTAGGACATCATGATCGTGTCCCGTCTGCTCAATTGATTACAACATGGGTGCGTAATTTCGAAGAAACTGTTCAGCCTTAAAAAAAGAAGTCCCCAGGTGGAGCCACTTCGCATACTGCCCGACAATCAATGGCAGCTATTTGGCGATTGTTTGGAAGGTGTGTCATTCCATGGCTTCTGAGACCCCCAGATCTCACTGTTTGTGACTTTTTTTCTCTGGGGACATCTTAAAAGCCAAGTGTACCGCACACGTCCTGCAACTGTTGCTGAACTACAAAAGGAGGTTTGAAGAGGAAATTGCTGGCATTCCTCTTGACGTGTTACATCAAGGCTGTCAGAATGTGTATGGAGAAATGGACAACACCTTCATGATGTTTTCTTCAAAACATTGAATGAATATTGATTACCATCATTAACTGCATATACTGTACAATACATTTCATCATTAAATGTATTTTGTAATGTGTTTTTTCGTGCATTGAACGTCAATTGAAAATTTCCCGTTTCCCTGCGCCTCCCTGTATAAATCAATCCAACACATGAAGGTGGCACTTAAAGTAGGGGTGGTGATTTTGAACTGCAAAGACCAGAGGTGGTCTCGTTAATCTGGTCTGATAGACAGCAAGCTTCTGATTACGCTGGACCACCTACAGTCAAAAGTCTACTAAAACATATAAATGTCTGTCACGTGTGCAGAGAGCATGTTGCACGTTTCAAAAATAAACATAACCCGATGCAAGAGAATAACCTTTCTGTAGTTTCAGAATTTACATTGGCATCAATGGATGAATGGTAAATGTGAATGATATGCTGTGTGTGCACTCTGACGTTCAGCGTTGCCACGATAGTGTAGGAGTCGATGTAAGCTTGAAAGATTTGGCAGCTCTAATCATGAGATTATGAACTACAGAATATGAATTTGAAGTAAACAGTGCATCACACTCCATCATAAGGACTGCTGTTAAGAGAGCTGATCATGAAGAGGCACAGGAGATGCAGACTTCAGTACTCAAAACACCCGAATCAACAAATTTGCCTAACAACACTGGTAGATGAACAGATGAGGCTGCACAACATCCACCTTCTGACTGTACGACTAAATGAGTAACTAAAGGAAGTTAACGTTACTGTCTAATTGCAAGTGCATTTATGCCACAACAAATAAATGACACAACAGTCCCAAAGGTATCATGTCCTAGTGAGCTGAATGACTTCCGGTATGTCGCTCTGACGTCACATGTGATGAAGACCATGGAGCGGCTGCTGCTTCACCACCTGAGTTCACGGGTCCGTCACACCCTTGACCCTCTGCCGTTCGCATACCAGGAGAAGGTGGGAGCGGAGAATGCAATCATCTATATGCTACACCGATCACTCTCCCACTTGGACAGAGGCTGTGGTGCAGTAAGAATTATGTTTCTAGACTTCTCTAGCACCTTCAACACCATCCAACCTCTGCTCCTTAGGGACAAGCTGACAGAGATGGGAGTAGATTCGTACCTGGTGGCATGGATCTTAAAGGCAGACCTCAGTATGTGCGTCTCGGGAACTGCAGGTCAGACATTGTGGTCAGCAACACAGGAGCGCCGCAGGGGACTGTACTTTCTCTGGTCCTGTTCAGCCTATATACATCGGACTTCCAATACAACTCAGAGTCCTGCCACATGCAAAAGTTCGCTGATGACGCTGCTATCGTGGGCTGCATCAGGAGTGGGCAGGAGGAGGTGTATAGGAACCTCATCAAGGACTTTGTTAAATGGTGCGACTCAAACCACCTACACCTGAACACCAGCAAAACCAAGGAGCTGGTGGTGGATTTTAGGAGGACCGGGCACCTCATGGACCCCGTGATCATCAGAGGTGACTGTGTGCAGATGGTGCAGACCTATAAATATCTGGGAGTGCAGCTGGATGATAAATTAGACTGGACTGCCAATACTGATTCTCTGTGCAAGAGCCAACTATACTTCCTTAGAAGACTGGCGTTCTTCAACATCTGCAATAAGATGCTGCAGATGTTCTATCAGATGGTTGTGGTGAGTGCCCTCTTCTACGCGGTGGTGTGCTGGGGAGGCAGCATTAAGAAGAAGGACGCCTCACGCCTGGACAAACTGGTGAGAAAGGCAGGCTCTATTGTAGGCATGGAGCTGGACAGTTTGACATCTGTGGCAGAGTGACGGGCGCTGAGAAGGCTCCTGTCAATTATGGAGAATCCACTGCATCCACTGAACAGTATCATCTCCAGACAGAAGAGCAGCTTCAGTGACAGACTGCTGTCACTGTCCTGCTCCACTGACAGACAGGAGATCGTTCCTCCCCCAAACTACTTTTTATATTCCTCTCAGTGTCAAGCCTTTTGGTCAGCATCTTTTGCTATCTTCCTGAAAACCTGGCAAAGATTTAAAACACATGGCCTGGAGGAACTGGGGGCAGGTCGTTTAGGAAGACACCCTGTGGGCGGAGCCTTTGAATTCGCCGTATTCACTGCACACTTTCTAATTGGTTGTCCCTAGACGTGTGGGTATCATGTTTAGCCCCTCAAGACTACATTAAGGACTTCCTGTCGAGAGCTTCACATATAGGCATACTGGAGTAGCACATATTTGTTTTACACTTAAAAATGTGGTGTAAAGCACAGGAAGCAAGCAGTGGTGTAAGAAAAAGTCAACTGGCCAGAAGAGTAACTTTATTCTCAAAAAGCAGAGCAATAAGACGTGTGGGTCACAGTGGTCCACGGTGGAGGTCTGCACTATACTGTTTTTACAATCATCCAGCTGTTCTGAACAAAGTTTCATCCCACTTTCTGCCTCTCCTAAAAAAGTTCAGTTCTGCTGCTAGCTGCATTTCTGTTTACCCCTCTAAAAGGCACAGAAATTGAGCACATAGCCCTAAGTGGGAGCTTAAAAACCGCAGAATCCACAAGGATGCGTCAGGCTTGGGTCACACAGTTGCACAGATTCATTCAGGGTTTTTAAGAAACATAAACTTTATTCGTAAACAGCATAATAAAGCATAAAGAATAAAGCAGAGGATGTCTGGGGGAGAAGAGACACAAGGCAGTAAGACAGAGTAGGACAGCAGCTGTACAGGCTTTTAACTGTTTGAAGTGCTGTGTGAAATGCAGATCACATGGCACGGCAGCAGCAGCAGCAATCCAGCAGCTGATTGAGCAAAGAGGAGGTAAAAAAACAACTGTATTTGTTTCCCATTGTATCACCGTTTAAGAGGGGGTTTGGGAGGAGCGACCGAGTCTTCTAGGGGTGCGTTCAGCCGCCCTCTTCACAGAGGAAATAAAAAAAGAAAGCGAAATTGCAACCAGTGGTCACTGGCATGATCTGCATCTGCCTTTACAAGCCGCCATGTGTATGCCTGCAATAATTCATCTGAAAACTCAGGTTTAGAAAACCGAGATGCCATCGTGTCACAGACACATATATGCAGTTTTTCAGTGCTGCAGTATTGATTGGAATATTTGATTTGTTTATTTATTTTGTAAGAAACAATTTGATCATGATGAGCGGCACGGTGGCACAGTGGTAGCGCTGCTGCCTTGCAGTTAGGAGACCCGGGTTCGCTTCCCGGGTCCTCCCTGTGTGGAGTTTGCATGTTCTCCCCGTGTCTGCGTGGGTATCCTCCGGGTGCTCTGGTTTCCTCCCACAGTCCAAAGACATGCAGGTTAAGTGGATTGGCAATTCTAAATTGGCCCTAGTGTGTGTGTGCGCCCTGCGGTGGGCTGGAGCCCTGCCTGGGGTTTGTTTCCTGCCCTGGGATTGGCTCCAGGTGACCCTGTGTTTGGAATCAGCAGGTTGGAAAATGGATGGATGGATTTGATCAGGGGTTCATCTACACTCTTGCCACTCACCCTCAACCACAAGAATAAAGTCCAACTGCCAACATGCACTCAGAACTTTTAAACCTAGCCCAATTGTTGCAAAACCTTGAGTTGGATACCAAGGGATTTCTTGCGGGAATGTGGACCTCTAATCTACAGGCCTGTTGTTTCCCGCATTGAAGTGTTTTGTTGGCACTTTGGCAGAGGGGGACATTTTCTTGGCTTGGATTAAGTACAACAGCTGCTTTAAAGATCAACGTAAAGGCAGATAAATGCAAAGCCATTCTGGGTGATCACGTTCATCCTATAGGGGAGCATTATCTACCCTGATGGTGTGGGGATCAATGGATGGCTTGATGCACATTGGCAGCCCAGTTGAGCACTGGAGCAGTGTGTGAATTTTTACCACTGGAAACAAAAATGTGATGAAACGTCTAAGGGGAGGATGGTATTACTAGCCTTCAGTACATTTGGAGACGCTTGTGGAATCCACACTGAGGTGCATAGAAGATCATGGTGGCACAGTAATGTACTAAGACAATGTAAGTCTGTTATCATTATTTTAAACAATGGTTAACTGTGAGCTGCCTGTTGGTTGGAGAGTAACTAGTGTCGCAGGTGTCTTTGGGGGGGGGGGGGGGGGTTGGGGGGGGCTGGCGACCACCCTGGCGGCTATGGGGACCACAGGTACAGAGCTTTGAAGCTCAACCCTTTAGGGGCCTGTGGTCACCACCAGGAGGTGCCTCAATGCCTTGAGAGCCCTGGACCTCAGCACTTCCGCCATACCCGGAAGTTCTGTGAGGAAGAGGACCGGGGACACCCGGAGTGTTTCCGGGTGTGCAGCCGGCACTTCTGCCACACTGGGGAGTGCCGGTGGAAGATTGTCAGGAGGCACCTGGAGCACATCCGGGTGATTATAAAAGGGGCCGCCTCCCTCCATTCAGGGACTTGAGTCGGGTGGAAGCAGGACGAGGTCTGGGAGGAGGCAAGGAGGTGGCCTGAAGAGAGAGAAGGCATTGTGTTGTGGCCAGGACTTTGGGGACTGTGAGCACTTAACTGTAAATACGGAGAATGTAAATAAACGTGTGTGGGGTGATTTAAACATGTCTGCCTGTCTGTGTCCGGGTGATTGTTCCACCCCAGTTAAAGCTGATGGCTCACGTAAATATTCACGGTGGCCATTATGGCCCTGTTGCTTTCCTCTGTTCACAGCCTATGATTACAGAAAATATGCCTGTGTTTATGAATACAAGATACAATAAATTTATTGTCATATACACAGTAAAAACACACGTTAAAACCATGTAATGAAATTCTTACTTTGCTTGCTCACCTTCATATACAAAGACAGAAAGACAAAAGAAGTATAAAAACAAATAGCAATTACAATTATAACAGTGCCTGATGATATACCGCAGCAGTCAATCCCATTTATGAGGCTATGAGTTGTGGTTTGAATTGACTTTAACTTTTAGCTTTGTTGAGGAGTCTGATTGCTTGTAAAATAAAACTATGTGTCAGTCTTGTGGTGCGTGATTTCACACTCCTGTAGCGTCTCCCTGAGGGAAGCAGCATGAAAAGCGTGTGTTGAGGATGAGTATTGTCTTTAATTATGCTGCGCACCCTCCTGATGACCCTACCAGTGTAGATGTCCTGTAGGGAGGAGAAGGTTGCTCCAGAGATGTGCTGTGCAGTTTTAATTACACGCTGGAGTGCCGTCTTTTCCTGCAAGGAGCAGTTACTGTGCCGTACAATAAGACAGCAGGTGATAACACTCTCTGTTGTACCCCTGTAGAAATTGGTGAGAATTTTGGTTGGCATGCCAAATTTCTTCAACTTCCTCAGAAAGAACAGTCTTTTGTGTGCTTGGTTAATGAGGTGTTGTGTATTGTAAGACCAAGTCAGGTCCTCACTGACGTGGGTTCCAAGGAATTTGAAGGTTTCTACTCTCTCCACCTCCGCCTCACCGATGTAAATGGGAGTGTGCTGCAGCTTCCTCTTCCTTGGGTCGGTAACCATCTCCTTGGTTTTATCTGTATTCAGGGAGAGGTTGTTTTCCTGACACCAGGCCACGAGTCCTGCCACCTCTGTCCTATATTCTGTCTCCACCCCCCAGTAATCAACCCTATGACTGTGGTGTCATTAGCAAATGTAATGATGCTGGTGTTGTTCTGAGAGGCCACACAGCCATAGATAAACAGGGTGTAGAACAGTGGACTTAGCACACAGACTTGGGGGCAGCTGGTGCTGATTGTTCTTGTGCCTGATGTCTGGTTTCCCACTCTGACTGACTGGGGTCTGTCTGTAAGGAAATTCAGCACCCAGCTGCAGAGGGATGATGTCAGTCCAAGGGAGACAAGTTTATTGCACAGTTTCCATGGGACAACTGTATTGAACGCTGAACTATAGTCCATAAACAGCATTCTTACATATGTGTTCCTTTTCTCCAGGTGTGTGAGGATTGTGTGGATGGCAGCATTGACTGCATCATCAGTGGACCGATTTTGGTGGTAAGCATACTGTAGGGGGTCGAGGGTTGCTGGAATTGACTTCTGAATGTGTGCCATGAATACGACAGAATGAATTAGCAGTCAAAGAAAACAAAGATCTGCACACAGAGTGGGTGGTTTTTCAAAATGCTATGTGCTGCTTCAGTTCTGCAATAAATGTCCCGTTTGTATTTGTTTGTCTGTTTGGATCCCCTTTGGGCAATTATTATAATATTTTTAAGATGAGTACATTCAGAAATGTAGACAGTTATTCATGATGTTGCTCTTCTTGTGGGCCATTGGGAAATGAGGATGTGAGGCCTTCATGGTTTGGAGCAGAAAAAGCTTATGCGGTTTTGGGGGGGAGGGGGGGATTTCATTACTAGACTGGTCTTTTTTTTAATGTACATGAATGTTTGAAAACTGCTATGTTGCTCTTACAAAGCTAAAGGAGATGTGAGATATCTGAAGAAGGGGCAGGAACATACCATAGCAAAGCACTGACAGACTCCACAGAACATTTCCATTTATCATTTTCAGCGGGTTCAGAAAGGATTGAGACCCCTTCACTTTCTGCACATTTTATTGGGTTTTACGTTTAATTACACTGGTCTACAAAAAAATATTTTTGTTTGCCACTGGGAACTTCAGACCAGCTCTCTGTTAAGTTTTTTTACACTGATTTCATATATGAAATCGGAATTAAGCCAGCACGTCAGGTTTTTGAGATACACATCATTGACGTTTTTGACACTTTTGAATATCAGTATAATATATCAACACAATATCTAGAGTTTGGACTATGTCCCACCAAAATTGTTTTGATGTGTTTATTCTGAAAACAAACCAAAAGACGATACCAGAGACACTTTAAAACATGTTTATGTCAATTTATGTCAATATAAAAGCGAGGTCACTGTGCCCAAAATTGTCTGAGGCACTCACTTTTGCGCTTGTACTGCACATCCGTGTCTCTTTGCATGAACCAACAGTAGTCACCCATCATGCTCGGAGTAAATTTTCCCTGATTTTACATCACCTTTGTATCTTGATTAAATCTTTCCCCATGCTTATCTCTGACAGTGCTTAGATTTGGTGGAAAAAAGTCGAGGTGAGAATGTAAAAAATGCGTCTTCAGTGACATTCTGGCTCCCATACGCTGATACGTTTTCAGCAGGATCTCCATAAGCTCAGTATAATTCTCTGCTCTGTGCTTGTCAAGAAAATTCTGGACAACCGAATGAGGGTGCTGATTCAGTTGGCTTCAGTTTCCTTTTGAACTCATCTTCAAGCATCAGTTCACGGATTTCCTTAATTTTGGCTTCACTTTTCTCGAGACCAAACTTATTTCTTAAATGCTTAAACGCATCGCCTTTACTGTCCAGTCACCCTAGTTGTCCAAGACCTGGAACATCATAACTAAAAAATGGGACGTGCTGGACGAAAACGGTTTTCAGATTTGGAGTCAGCAATTGAAATTTGTTAAAGTACAGGTGAAAGAATCCCAGTAGCAAAATGCTTGTTGACCAGTGTTATAAATCGCTATGTTTGCCATTTTTGTCCCTCAAATCTGCATTTAAAAAACCTGTAATGACGAAATGAAAATGTGTTAAGAAAGGTTTGCTACGGAGCCCTGTAGGTGTCAAGCAAAAAAAAAAAAAACCTGTTGGAACGAATTATTAACTCATTCAAATTAATTATGTAACTCGTTCAAACTCGATTATTTTTATTTTTTTCCCTGACTCTTACTTCAGTAGTACAGAACCCCATTCTACATTAATTCATTTGAACAGTTGTTCTCATTTTTCCACCTTGCACTCCAGTTCTTATTCTGGAGCCCCATACGGTTTTCCTGGTGTACAGTTCAACTGTAAGGTGTGTGTTAACATCAGTGAACCGGAAGAGGAAGTAGTCGGAAGACCTCCATGGTTGAAACACTTCTTTTGAGGAGTCCTGAAACAAGTTTCAAATGCAGTGGAAGTTACAAGAATAGATTTATGGAATTTTCTCTAAGGACGTGATATTCCGGCGTCACACGTGGAAATGTTAATGGAAGAAAAGGCAAGTTTAAAATCTGGTCAATAATGGTACTGAACAATGGAGAATAGACTGGAAACTATTGGCTTCTGGTTCCGGTTCACTAAACAGCGACTGAAATAGGGTGGCGGAGTGGTGGCTCTGAGGTTAGGGATCTGCACTGGCAATCAGAAGGTTTCTGGTTCAAATCCCGTAAACGCCAGAAGTGACTCTACTCTGTTGGGCCCTTGAGTAAGGCCCTTAACCTGTAATCCGTCCTGGGTATGACGTTAATCCAAGTAGGACCTCCAAACCTCAAGGGAAAAACTTGGGGGTTGGTGGCAGGATTGGCACTCCAGCCACCATAAAAAACCTCATGCTGTTCCATTCCACCTGAACTAGTGTGGTGCTGAGATGTCACCCGTCGCATGGCTGCACTCGGGTCCTAATCTGGGATCTTGAGGTGGTTTGTCATGTGGTGGGTGCGGCAATACACTGTATCAGTGCAGGCCTCTAGCCTCTCTCTCTGAAATGAGAAAAAATTAAACATCCGTTCAATTGAATTACATAATTCATTCAAACGAGTCAATAATAATAATATTATTGCCTGACACCTACAGTTTGAAAATGCATTAAAACTGAAATCTGTCTTTCCTATAAACATTCAGAACCTTTTGTTGCAGCACTCCAGGCTGTGGTGTGGTTCCGGTGCCTCCTGTTTGCTTTAGTTCTCTTTGTGGTATGTCTAGAACTTGATTGGAGCCCACCTGTGCCAAAGTGAATCGACTGGAGTTCGTTTAGAATGGCAGACAACTGCGTATGGAAGATCTCACAATTCACCCTGAATGTCAGGACAAAAAGCAAGCCATGAGGTCCAAGTAGCTCTTTGTAGCTCTACCTGGAGTTGGCCATCCAAAACACTGTGCTTCCATAAAACCCTTCCGTGAAATATCCGTCCATCCATTCATGTTATTAACCTGTAAAGCCCAGAGAGCCAGAGCCTATCGCAGCAGCACTGGGCAAAATGGGGTTCATGTTATTTTGAGGTGACAGTTAATCTAACTGAGGTAGTAGTGCTGCTGCCTTGTAGTAAGCAGACCAGGGTTCCTATCCTGAGTCCTGCCTGTGTGGAGTTTGCATGTTCTCCCTGTGTCTGTGTGGGTTTTCTCCAGCTGCTCCAAAGAAATGCAGGTTAGGTTAATTGGCCATCCTAAATTGGCTCTAGTGTGTTGTAGGGATCTGTGTGTGTGTGTGTGTGTTTGCCCTATGATGGATTGGCGGCCTGTCCTGGATTTGGTCCTGCCTTGCACCCTTTGCTAGCTGGGATAGGCTCCAGCAGACCTTGAGACCTTGTTCAGGACTAAGCGGGTTAGAAAATGACTGACTGACAGTTAACCTAATTAATAAACTTAATACACAAGTCTGTCTGTGAGGAGACAAAGGAAGAATGTGCAATCTCTACAAGGCCAGTGGCAAGCCTATTAGAGCTTTGAGGCAGCTTACTTCTCATTTATGAAACAAAGCAAAAAGTCAGCAATAGTTCTCTTCATTCATCAACTCAACAGATCATAAAAACAAGCCCAAACTTCAAGGGTATCCCATTTTCTTCAAAGAGCCCACATCATACCCGCTCATGAAATCTCCAAAGATGTACAGGCCATTCAGATTTGGCATTTCGCAGCCCCTGTAGATATACCCTCCTGTTACCGACTTCCCGATCTTGTGTGGGTAGGCAAAGATGGGCAGAATATCATCTGCAAAGGAAATAAACGGGATTAGCTGATGTGGTGTAGAAAAGCAGATGGTCACTGAAAGTGATTAATGCATTTTTCAACAGGGTACCAGCTTCATAAATAACTTAGGAAACTATTGGAAACCAAATCATTTTAATAAGCTGAGGGTGTTTTCTTGCAGTGAGGCACAGTAGATAGAACTGCGTCTAAGACTACACTAATAATCCAACTGTCCTTCAATCACTCAGAATATGGAACCAATGTAAGAAGCACTTTAAGACAGAGGAGCTCTTATCTGTTGCACTTCTACATGACAACCACTCTTTTCCACCGTCTCAAACATAAACACAGTATATAATGTTTGGAAAATGTCTGAGATTAAAACATTTAGAGACTTGTACATCGATAATGTTCTTTCATTCTATGAACAATTATGCTGTAAATGTAACTTCTCATCAACACAATTTTTCCACGACTTTCAAATTTGAAACTATCCTCACCCATTTCTATTCCAGAAGAAATATTGATTAGCCTTGAAGACTCAGACTGTATCTCCACAATTTATAAAAAATAACATTTTAAAGTCCCTTCCTTTCAAAGATCCCAGGGTATGGTGGGGAAAAGACCTTTCACTTAACATTTCAAAGAGGAGTGGAGAAGACAGCCATGCACAGAATTCACTCTAGCCCCATATGCGCAAAGTATAGAATTATTCAAGTTAAAATCTTTTAGCAAGCGTATTTATCTTGTTTAAAATTGTCCAAAATGTATCCAGGGCAAGATTCAACCTGTGAACGTTGCAATTGAGCTCCAGCCTCACTGGGTCACATGTTCTGGGTGGGCACTAAATTAACATCATTCTGGACAGAAATTTTTAAATGCCTTTCAGACAGCCTTGGCGTCACAATCCCTCCTAATACACTAACAGCTGTGTTTGGTGGGCTCACAGAGGGGCTTAAAGTGGAGAAGGACAAACAAACTGTGATTGCCTTTACTACACTACTAGCACGTAGACTTATCTTGTTCAACTGGAAGAATCCTAACCCATCTCTTTTAAGTCAGTAGGTAACTTATGTTATATTTTATTTGAAACTGGAAAAAATCAAATTCTCACTTAGAGGATCTGTGCAGAACTTTATTAACCTCCTTAGCGTTAGACCCAAGCATCATTCGGACTGTTAAAACAAGCATTAGTCCTGAGTGTCTCTTTGGCAACAGTGTAGACACACCTCATATAAGCATTAGACCTTTACTCGGGCTGTAAAAGTGCCAACAGTGTTAGTGTCGAGTGCTACCCAATCAACAGTGTAGGCGTGTCTCGTGCAAGCATCAGGCCCGAGCGTTACCAGGGCAATGGTGTAGGTGTGTCTTGTTCCAGCATCAGGCCCTAATATTACCAGGGCAACGGTGTAGGCGTGTCTTGTTCAAACATCTGGTCCTAATATTACCAGGGCAACGGTGTAGGTGTGTCTTGTCCAAGCATCTGAACATAACATTACCAGGGCAACGGTGTAGGCGTGTCTTGTTCCAGCATCAGGCCCTAATATTACCAGGGCAACGGTGTAGGCGTGTCTTGTTCAAACATCTGGTCCTAATATTACCAGGGCAACGGTGTAGGTGTGTCTTGTTCAAACATCTGGTCCTAATATTACCAGGGCAATGGTGTAGGCGTGCCTTGTGCAAGCATCTGGTCCTAATATTACCAGGGTAACAGTGTAGGTGTGTCTTGTTCAAACATCTGGTCCTAATATTACCAGGGCAACGGTGTAGGTGTGTCTTGTCCAAGCATCTGAACAGAACATTACCAGGGCAACGGTGTAGGCGTGTCTTGTTCCAGCATCAGGCCCTAATATTACCAGGGCAACGGTGTAGGCGTGTCTTGTTCAAACATCTGGTCCTAATATTACCAGGGCAACGGTGTAGGTGTGTCTTGTTCAAACATCTGGTCCTAATATTACCAGGGCAATGGTGTAGGCGTGCCTTGTGCAAGCATCTGGTCCTAATATTACCAGGGTAACAGTGTAGGTGTGTCTTGTCCAAGCATCTGAACATAACATTAACAGGGCAACGGTGTAGGCGTGCCTTGTGCAAGCATCAGGCCCTAATATTACCAGGGCAACGGTGTAGGCGTGTCTGGTTCAAACATCTGGTCCTAATATTACCAGGGCAACGGTGTAGGTGTGTCTTGTTCAAACATCTGGTCCTAATATTACCAGGGCAATGGTGTAGGCGTGCCTTGTGCAAGCATCTGGTCCTAATATTACCAGGGTAACAGTGTAGGTGTGTCTTGTCCAAGCATCTGAACATAACATTACCAGGGCAACGGTGTAGGCGTGTCTTGTTCCAGCATCAGGCCCTAATATTACCAGGGCAACGGTGTAGGCGTGTCTTGTTCAAACATCTGGTCCTAATATTACCAGGGCAACGGTGTAGGTGTGTCTTGTTCAAACATCTGGTCCTAATATTACCAGGGCAACGGTGTAGGTGTGCCTTGTTCAAACATCTGGTCCTAATATTACCAGGGCAACGGTGTAGGTGTGTCTTGTTCAAACATCTGGTCCTAATATTACCAGGGCAACGGTGTAGGTGTGCCTTGTACAAGCATCTGGTCCTAATATTACCAGGGTAACAGTGTAGGTGTGTCTTGTCCAAGCATCTGAACATAACATTAACAGGGCAACGGTGTAGGCGTGCCTTGTGCAAGCATCAGGTCCTAACGTTACCAGGGCAACAGTACAGATATGTCTTCTAGCCTCATAATGGTGCCTTTTAATAAACACCTCTCACCAGCAGTGGTGACGAAGTCAGTTGGTCTTCAGGCAGTGAAATTACAATGGCCAGTGAAACTGAAAGTGACACTCTCATCACTTGCACATGTGCAGTGTGCTGTTCAAATTATTATTATTCATCATCATTATTATTATTTGCACCATTATTATACTTTCTACACTTCTGACTTTGTACTTTTAGTGCTTTGCAAATTTTACAGTAGAAAGATGAGATATAATGTAATTTTTCAAGTCAAAAAAAATGCAACGGTTTTTGCATGTTTTTTTGAGAAAAAACTGAACACTTAGGAGGATAAATATGGCAGGATCTAATCAATAACATTTTAGAATAAACATCTATATCAGGGGCAAAGGATACTCTTCCCTTCTTGCTGCTTTTAAGATTTGCTCTGGTTGTTTGCTCTCATCTCTTTCTCTCAGGTGGAGGTTGAATTTTGGTTAGTTAAGTTTGATGTGATTGTATGGAATGTTACTTGCTTCAAATAAAATCAATTAAAAAGAATTGCGCCTTACAGCTTCGGCAGTCCGTGTTCAAATTCCGTCTCAAAGTGTGCAGTTTTCATGTCCTTCCCTCATGCCTGAGCAGATATTTGTCCAGGTGCTCCAGGTTTCTTTTCTCGTCCCAAAGAAATGTCTGTGGGTCTAACTGGGGCCTCTGAACTAGTCCTGTGTAAGTCATTAGGGAATTGTGTGAATGTGCCTGGCGCCCAAAACAGGGTTGGTTACTCTCTTACACCTGATGAATGAGGATAAACACAGGTCCTGAACTGGATAAAATGAGTTCAATCATAGATGGAAAAATGTATACCTTCCTGGACAACACGATGTAAAACAAACGAGCAGAGGCTAATAAAGGCCACCTAATTTGTAAAGTGTTTATCCACAACATTTCAGCTACAAAAGAAGTCCATCCTTAGAAAAATTTTATTATATGAATTGCTGACCACTGGGATCAGCAACTGGCTTCACAACTTCTAATTGACCTGGGCTGTATTTCATAAGGGGCGGCACGGTGGCGCAGTGGGTAGTGCTGCTGCCTCGCAGTTGGGAGACCTGGGGACCTGGGTTTGCTTCCCGGATCCTCCCTGCATGGAGTTTGCATGTTCTCCCCGTGTCTGCATGGGTTTCCTCCGGGCGCTCCGGGTTCCTCCCACAGTCCAAAGACATGCAGGTTAGGTGGATTGGTGATTCTAAATTTTCCCTAGTGTGTGCTTGGTGTGTGGGTGTGTTTGTGTGTGACTCTGCGGTGGGTTGGCACCCTGCCCAGGATTGGTTCCTGCCTTGTGCCCTGTGTTGGCTGGGATTGGCTCCAGCAGACCCCCGTGACCCTGTGTTCAGATTCAGCAGGTTGGAAAATGGATGGATGGATGTATTTCATAAGCTGAGATTGTTTTGGGCAGTTATTTTATGAAATAAATTAGGATTTTTAAAAGGACAGTAGTCAAATGGTATGTTGTTCTAGCAGATCTGTATCTGTGAATGACACAGATGAATGACGTACAGTGGATTCAGAAAGTATGCTGTCCCCTTCACTTTCTACTCAATTTATTGGGTTTACTGTCAAATGGATAAAGGGCTCGAGAGGTTTGAGGAAAACGATTCTGTGGTCTGAGGACACAAATTGAATTGAGGTTAGTAAGAACCCTAATGGTCATTCCTCTGCTGGCAGAAGGACACCCATGAGGTGTTTATTATGATAGAGTGGTTAGACAGAAGACACTCTTGTCAAACAGCATTTAAAGGACTGTGAGAACATGAGGATAAAGATTCTCTGCTCTTTTGAGACAGAAATTGAACTGTTTTGGGCACAACTCCAAGCACTATGTCTGGTCGAAGACCACACACTGCTCATCATCTGCCTACAACGGTCCCTACAGTGAAGTATGATGGTGACAGCATCCTGCTATGGGGGTTCTTCTCAGCATCAGGAACAGGAAGACTGATCAAGACTGAGGGAAGATAAGTTTGTGAAGAAAAGCTGCTCCAGAGTGCACACAACAGTTCACCTTTTAGCATGACAATGACCTGAATCATACAGCCAAGATGATGCTGGAGTGGCTTTGGGACAGATATCTGTCTGTCTGTCTGTCCGTCCTTGAGTGGTCCAGACAAAGCTCAGCCGTAAACCCCATTGAACAAATGTGGTGAAATCTGAAGATGGCAGTTTACAGACGCTTCCCATCCAAGTCTAATGGAGCTTGAGAGGAACAAACAGGAGGAATAGGCTGAACTGCCCAAATCCAGGTGTATAAAGCCTGTAGAGACTTCCCCCAAAGAGACTCAAAGGTGGAATTGCTGCCAAAGGGGCTTCTACAAAATACTGAATTAAGGGCCTGAACACTTGTATGAATAAGAGATTTCAATTTTTCATCTATTATAAAAAAAATAATCTTAGAAGGCTGGAAGGAGACGAGATGTGACTTTCTCAGAAAGACACTTTCACGTCCCGCAAGATGACTCTTTGTGCCAAGAGATTTTACCACAAAGTAGAACATCGTAAAGAATTCAACAACGTACACATGCAGAGCAGGTTAGGGATAATGTAAGTTTGAAAACTCGAAAGTCTCAAAAAAAAGGATGGTAAAGATCGCATTAGTGCAAACAAGCGGAAATTATTACTTGGTGAAATAACAGAACAGCGAAAAGAGATCGAATATATTGTTCGGATTTAAACTTTAAGTCGGAGACTTGTAGATCGTCTAATTTGTGTTGTCATCAGGGAAAAGAAAAGTAGTGTTTCTTCCCAATGAAGAGGTGTATCTGCGAGAATTAAAAGATTTGTTGTTTGGTGGAAGTGAAATCCCGCGAGAGAAATCATTTCTCATTTGTGTGAATGCTATTGTCAGACACATTTCTTGTAGAGAGAAAGAAATGATATTCATTCACGGGCAGTTATATGTTGCATTGTCATGATGTAATTCCAAACACGGAATCAAAATTCAATGTGATATTGATGAAAAGGTAAAAGAGAAAAGATATCAAATATATGGACATATGTGATATGATAGAAGTGCGCTGTGTGAGATGCAGATCACGTGGCACAGCAGCAGCAGCAAGGCAGCAGCTGATCGAGCAAAGAGGAGGTAAAAAAAAACTGGATTTGTTTCCCATTGTATCACCGTTTAAGAGGGGGTTTCAAAGAAGTGACTGCGTCTCCTTGGGGTGCGTTCAGCCCCCCTCTTCACAATGTGAGTGGCAGAGACGCAAAGTGGCTGGCGTGTAGTGCAGACCGGGGGAGGAGGGGGTTGGTGAGTGGAGTGAGCAGGGGGCAAAGCCCCCTAGTTTTTAATAAATTTGAAAAACTTTGTGAAAACTTGCCTTCGCTGTGTCATTATTGGTTATTGAATGAGATGTATTGGGAAAGGTGACAAATTTATCTATTTAAAATTAAGTCTGCGATATAATAAAGTCTGCAGGAACTGAAGGGGTTGGAATACTTTCTGAATATATTGTACCTGGAAAACATTATGAATCTCAAAGTGGCCATAATAGGAGAAAAAGAGATTGTGACACAAAGGGAGAATTAAACCTGTGCAAAATGGACTGGGCGAGGAACACAACACTGACTGTGAGAAGACTCCAGATAACATACTGTGCCATTTGAATTAAGGGACTCACCAAGAGGGTGAGGATGAACTTTATATTTGGTTATAGTGGTTGTTAGTTAAAAGGGGCAATAAGCTCTAATGACTGGGTCAGGACACCGTAATTCAGTTTGAGATAAAATTAACGTCACCCAGCATGAGAAATTTCTTACACAGATTTAATCTCTTGGCTGGCTAAGTGCCCCCCTAGAGGTAACAGTTTGTAAAATGTTTACTGTAGTTTGGTAATGTGATTTATTTTCAGTATTTTTTTTTTAATTGTAAATGAAAATCATTAAATTAGATGCAGAAAACTCAATGGACTCATCTAGGCCAACTGAATAGTCTCTAATTAGACTAACACTGAATTTGATTGTTTCTGATTTGCGCCCTCGCCCACCATAACCTGTTGTCTATAGAGGAGGAGTGAAAGCTTTCCTGTTTTCAAAGGATCTCAACGGTTTAGGGTCCCCTGGTACCAAAAACATTGATATCTTGATGAAGGGTGTGTGTCTGTCTGTGTGCCACAGTTTCTCAAAGGCAGTCTAGAGATAAAACAGCTGGACAGAAAAATATCAAAGTCGAAACTCAAGTGGGTTATGAGATGACGATGAGCTGATTAGTGTTTGAGCCAAGCTGTGCAAGAGAAAGAGGCACTCTAGAGGAGGGGTCCCCAACCCCCGGTCCGCGGCCCACTACCGGGCCGCAGCCGTCTGACAGCCGGGCCGCGAGGGAACTGCCGGCAACGGAGACTCACCCAGACTTTTCAGAACGCTTGGCGGGCGGGGCTTTGCAGCGGCGCAGAGAGAGGAGAGAGACCGAGGTGAGAGACTATTACAACAAAGTATTGTTACGGTCCCGACAGTTTCCCATATGACACGAGTTTATAGAAATCGCGTTACTACGAAGTACATTCAGCAGATGTTTTCATTACAACGAAGTGACCTTGAAATGCTTGAACGAATCATCCACAGAGCAGTTAGATCTGTGGTCGCAGCTCAGATGTGCACGTTTGCACAACGATCCCCAAACAGAAACATTGTAAAAAAAATCTCTTTCTTCGAACTTTCCTCGTACTGTTTTTTTTTTTTTGCTGTTTTTGTTGTCTGTGGTTTTCAGTGATTCCTTTTGCTTATTGCTTGTCAACATTTGAAAAACATCCATTGGAATTTAACTCAGTCACCCTCCAATAGAAACGGCAGACACGAAAAAAAGATAGCAGTGTTAATGTTTGTGATGTGCAGTCTGTAGGAATGGCAAATGCAAAGCATAGGTCTTTGTTATATGCAAAAAAAAGAAGAAAAATCTCGGCTTGCAAACGTATGCGAACTGCTTAATAACTTAATAATAATAGAAATGTTATGTAAATTGAGTATAAAACTTCCCCCCCCCCCCGACCGGTCCGTGGAAAAATTTGCATCTAATGAAGTGGTCCTTGCTGTCAAAAAGGTTGGGGACCACTGATCTAGAGGATCCCTCAAATGCCGTAATTCTGCTATTAATTATTATTATCTGACATTGTGGTCAGCAACACAGGAGCGCCACAAGGGACTGTACTTTCTCCGGTCCTGTTCAGCCTATATACATCGGACTTCCAATACAACTCGGAGTCCTGCCACCTGCAAAAGTTCGCTGACGACACTGCTATTGTGTGCTGCATCAGGAGTGGGCAGGAGGAGGAGTATAGGAACCTAATCAAGGACTCAAACCACCTACACCTGAACACCAGCAAAACCAAGGAGCTGGTGGTGGATTTTAGGAGGCCCAGGCCCCTCATGGACCCCATGATCATCAGAGGTGACTGTGTACTTTTCATCTCCTGGTTAGTATTACATTTAAAATCTGTCTCTTCGGATATTAGTGCAGCAAGCATATTTTGCCATTTGCCACAAATAGTTTGGATGTCTTTTCACCATCTTCCTCCTCAGGATTTGTCAGAGTGAGCTCTCACTTAGCTTTAGCATGCAGATTGAAGCAAAGGGGTTGAATATCAGTTGTGTGCTCTGAACACAGAATTTCAGTGTTCTCTTTTGCCAGGTGCTTTTAGCAAACACAGTTGTGTAAAACAGAACTTGGACATTCTCTCCTTCATTTAGAACAATTTCTAACAGTTATACATATCGAAATTCTTTTAATCAACACTAATGGTAATGTGGCATGCAGTAGTTAACAGAGTATATTGTTTCACGCAATTTACTACATTGTGATTTTCTTTTTAATTATATGGCATTTTATAATTGTAAGTGTTTTGCAATTCATGTGCCATATTTATGTTTTGAACCACTGGACTTTGTTTCCACAGTTAGAGACCACCAAGCAAGAGGTCCATTATGAGTAAGCTGTTGTGCCTACTGGTAACCCCATCCTTATGACTGAACTCTTGAGGTGAACCGCAAGTTTAACATTTTGAGAATAACAAAATTTGCACCCTCCATAATCTATTCCTGGTTGTCCCTAATGCAGCACTTGGTGGGGTAAATGTTGACAAGAGAACTGCACATTATAGTGTGTTAGGATTAGGCGACGCACCAGCAGAGAGTGCTATTGATGAGGGAGATTGTCTAAATATGGACAGAGCCAGTTGTCCTTCCACCTCACTGCAGGATACACTGTACATTTTCAGCCAGCACAACACAAAGCCACCATGTCCTAGATGGTGTGAACCCCTTGGACCAGGTCCTGTTGACACTTTTTCCCAGAACACAATTCATTTATTTGTCCCACTTCACCCTTAACCAGACATGTTTATTCCTTGTGACCCAAATTTTTAATTGTGGCTTGTCCTTCGTGATAACATATTTCTGGACCCTAACAATATTCTCACAACATGAAACTCCTTTCTAGCCAATTACTGTATAATCTGCAAAATCATTAGCAATGCTTACTTAGGGAAGAGTTGTGGCAGAGCTTGTTATCGTAGCAGGAGAAACCTTCCTTTGCTCGCCAACCATAGTTTCCTCCCTTGATGATGAGGTCAACTTCCTCAAACTTGTTCTGACCTACGTCGCCGCAGAAAAGACGACCCCGACCTGCCCCTGTGCCAGGATCACCACGGTCGAAAGAGCAGCGCCACATATTTCTCACACCGTATGCATACACCTCCGGCCGAGCCTTGACATCCTGAAGGAACGGGTTATCCACAGGGATCCAGTAAGGTGGGCCATCATTATTATCGTCAACATCGACTCGGAGGACTTTTCCAAGCAGGGACGACCTATTTAAAAGAGAAAGAAAACAGAGAGGCTGTATGAGGAGTCTGATTGTTTGTATTATTAGTTATTATATACAGTACGATTTGAAGGCCAACATTCCAAATCATTTTCATTATCCCTTCAGCCAACTCTTGATGCCCAGCACTGCACAGGGATGAGCAAAAATCCATCTGCTGTTATAAGAGGGTTTATAAAAGTCTAATCTACTCACTGAAGTGTATAGTGGCTGAATACACACTTGGAGGGCCCTGGAGGGCATTATGAGACGAACGCTTCAGATGGGAGCAGCCCCTTAAGCTGGCCAGCATTTAAGTGACATGAAGCACAAGTGCCAAGGCAATCCTTAAGGATGCCTTTGGCTGGCACATTTCACAGTTAAAGACTTTCTAGTAAGTGCTTAAACTCAGGCATAAGTAAATAAGTTAGTTTCAGCATTATTTGATCTCATCAGAAATATCCAGAAGAGAGGAACTGAATTTTTTTGAAGGAGTTTAGCATAGACTGGTGCAATTTAAACACTGTAGTACATTTTGAATTGAATCCACTTGAGTGTAGAATTATGCTAGCTGAGCTTCTTCTTCTTTTGAGTGTTTCTGCTTTTGACACCTATTGCTGTTCTCTGTTGAACTGGCTGCATCAAATTTTTTTCAAAAACCAATTTATTCAGTAATCTTGGCAAGGCAAGTGAGTTACTGTACGTTTCCAAAGAAACAAGAATGTACTGTATACGGATGGATGAATCTTGTTTTTACACCTACTTATCTAGAGTAGGGTCGCACGGCAGCTGGAACCGATCCCAGCAAGCAATAGCAACAGGCAGGAACAACCCCTGGACTGGGTGCCAGCCCACCGCTGCATGAAGCTGTTACTCTAAATGCAAATATGGACACTAGCCTCCTACCACTTTGCACATGAATGGCATCCTGACATCCTGACCACTGATCATATAGCAAACTAACCTGAACTCTAAGGGTGGCAGGGCCTTCAGCTGTATAGCGCCCAGACTTTGGAATGACCTCCCGAAATCAACCAGATCAGCTGACTCCATTCATTCTTTTAAAAGACAACTTAAAACTCATTGGTTCAGGAAGGCTTTTAACTTCACCTGACATTCTGCCCCTTCTTTCAGTTTTCCTTTCTGTCCAGATGCTCAGGATAATTTGCATGTGTGTGTGATATCACAAATTATGTTATTTGTTCAGGGTTTTCTTTTAGTATTGAATTTAGTATTATACTCTGATTCATTTCTTCTTTTATTCTATTTAATGCATTTTATATCCTTTATTTATTTGTTTATTGTTCTATGCAGAAAATATTTGCATCTTAAGCTCCTTAGGCATGGGAAAAGAACTATATAGATAAAATGTATTATCATTATTATTTTATTATTGTACTAGTCATTTAGCCCGTTACAATAACGGGTGCTAGAACAGTAGTGCATAAAAATTAGTAGGAACAATCTATATTAAATGGCAAGGGACTTTGACCTCATTCTTTTTGTTGGTCGTATTTTTCTTTGTCTTTCAGCCTTTCTTTTGTTGTTTACTTGTTGAGCTGACCATTCTTCATGGGCTGCTGCTGTGTATTGTGTGTCTTTAATATTCTGTGACAGTAATACCGTCTTGTACGTCCGCTGGCTTGTACGTCCGTAATATACCTTTAATTTTCTCTGGCGGTAATACAGGCATGCGCGTTCGTAATATGCCTTTAATCTCCTCTGACAGTAATACTGGCTTGTATGTGGCTGTAATATGCGTCACTGTATTGTGTACCTTTAATTTCCTCTCGCAGTAATACTGGTTTGTATTTCTGTAAAATGCCTGTAACATTCTCTGACAGTAATATCGCGCATCGCACCGTGCCCCGCACATGTGCACTTCACCAGAAGACACCCACACACCGACACCTGGACACACACAGGGATTTTATTAAAGAGGATATGTGTTTACGGTATTTTTATATAGCTTCATTAATATCTATTAAGAAGCAGGTTTAATATGTCTCTCTATTATAATAAAAAAATCTTATCGATACGTGATCTTCTCGGAAGACACTTTGACATCCCAGTGAGACAAAAGGACAGCTGCTGTACAAGCTTTTAAATGATCGACGCACAGTGTGACAAGCAGAACACGCAGCTCAGCAGCTGCAGCAGAAAGCCAGCAGCTGATCCGTCCGCATCTCCTTAGCGTGCATTCAGCCCACAACCCCCCCACCAAGGGTGGGCGAGCGAAGCGAGCTGGGGGCAAAGCCCCCTAGATATATATAATATTCTTTGACTTTTCCAGTGGTTTTAACAACATTCTGGGGAGCATGCACTGGTACAGTGTGTTGCCATACCCACCACAAGATGAAACAGCACAGGACCCTGGCTGGCAACCCCCCAGGCAGACACGTGGTCCAGTTCCACCCTCCAGAAATAACCCTCTATCTGCCACAGCCAGGTGTTATGTGAGTGTCCCCTTGGGCTGGTCCAGTTGCTCAGGTCCTCAACAATGAGGATCCAATGAGTCAGAGCACCCTCGGGGAATCGCGCCACATGGCCGTAGTGCTGTAACTTCCACTCCCTCACAATGCAGGTAAAGTGTCTCTGTGAGCAACTGCTTGTTCGACACAAAGTCAAACTGGTGGTGGTACCCATGGATTCAACTGGGAGAATCTTGATGTCTCCACATTCTAATTGGATCATGGACTCCCTGACCAAAACACAGAAGTTTGAGAGGCTGACAGACTGTGTGTCAGAAATGGTGGTGTGCACCTCAGGGAACTGTCCTGTCTCCCTTCCTGTGTACCCTCTACACAAGAGATTTCCAGCACAATACCAGTGCTTACCATCTACAGAAAGTTTCAGATGACTCGTCCATCATTGGCAGCATTAATAATGGAGATGAATCACAATACAGGAAGGTTGTGGAGGACTTCATTTTGTGGTGCAGAGACAACTACTTGCAACTCAGCATCAGCAAGACAAAAGAGCTGGCGGTGGGCTTTAGGCATGCCAAGGAGCCACTGAGACCAGTCACCATTCAGGGGGAGGAAGTTGAAGTGGTGCAGAGCTACAAGTACAGGGGGTCCATATAAATAACAAACTGGACTGGTCTGACAACACAGTGGCTCTGTATAAGAAATGCCAGAGCAGACTGTACTTTGAGATTCAGGTCTTTTGATTGATGCAGCAAGTACTGGAAATATTCTGTCAGTCCATAATAGCATGTAAAAACATGTAAACTCCACACAGGGAGTAACCAGCCTGGTGTTTCTGGAGGACTTGGGCCACCATGTTGCCCCAACTTTAATCAATGAAACCAAATATATTTTATAAAGTGCCTTTGTTACCACATATTGGGTGTAACTTTGGTCTTGTAATTCTATGTAATGTGTGTCTAAACTGGGTGAAAAAGTTTTTCACATTCTGACTCTAGAGTCTGCATTGAATTAGCTGCATCCACATATCTTGTAATCTCCCTAAGCCCTGTGTCATGCTGTGAATTAGCTTGTTTGATGGAGCCTTGTTTTAAGGACGTATTAAACTCACAACTTTTTTTCAGGTCCCAGAACTTGACATGGCTTACTCCTACAACGCTTTCTCAGACCTTCATGATGCAAACATCTTCTGATCAGACCCCTGCTACACATATCCCTTGTAAGTACTGTACTTCTGATTAGCTGTGTTGTAATATGAGGGGCTCTCCAGATCCAAAATGATTCCAAGGTGGGCAAAACTTGTCTTAGTATAGGCACCATATTACAAAAAACACAGGTAGGGAGTAAACAAACAGAGTTGTAGAATGGGACCTAGCTATTCCAACATTTTCGTTGGTTGCGTTGGAAGAGAATTTTTCTTCCTACCTAGGCTTTATGTTGAACCTGTTCTAAAGATATTTTAATGATTGTGTTGGTGATGCCCCTGCTCTAGAAGCCAACTATAGGAATTCATGAATAATTTTGTTAAGTTTCCCTCCATTTCTCAGGTTAGATTTGATGTTTCCATCACAACCTTATCATTTTTAGGTATCAGTAATTCTATCAGCTTTCTGGGACTTAAAACTTCCATCTAATACAACCAAACTGACTCACACAGTTTTCTTCTCTACAGCTCCTCCCATCCCTGGCATAATAAAAACTCTCAACTTCTTTCAGAGTTCCTTAGACTCTGCTGTCTCTGCACTGATGAGGTTGACTTCAGCAATGAAGAACTCAGAATGAGGGGTTTCTTCATCGATAGAGGATCCCCTTCTCATATTGTATACAGAGCCTTCAATGAAGCCAGCAGCAGACCTCATAACATCCACACCAAAAAAGAAACCCAAGTAATGCAACATGCATCAGGCTGGTCCTCCCATTCCACCATAACACTCTAAAACCACACTTCACAGTTGAGTTCCTTTTACTTCGCCACGTCTGCAGTGAGGAGGCCGACTTCTCACAATGAGGAGTTTCTTCATCAACAGAGGATACCCTTCTCATATTGCAGACAGGGCCCTCAATCAGGCCAGCAGTAGGTCTCACAACATCCACTCCAAGAGGAACCCCAATAATGAAACACACACCCCACTGGCCCTCCCATTCCACTGTAATACCTCAGGTCTTCCAACTAAAAATTTCCAAACTGTCCCATTCATGGGACCCTTTTTTCCTTTAACCCAATCTCGTCCGCAGCTCACTTCACAGAGATAGAGACACATTCCTCAGCAGGCACTTGGACCTGTAACAGGAGCTGCAGAGTCACTTGAAAATATGTCACCAGCAATACCCTTGTACAGTATCTGGTCCCTCTGGTAAATTCAAGCTTAAACAACTGGCCTTTTGCTAGTCTAAAACTCTTGTTTAGTGCATTTGTTTTATAAGAAATGTTCAATCATTTAGATTCTGAAGGTGAAACAGGGAGACGGCTAACAGATCATTTATGGAAATCAAAGACCTTACAGAGCCTGTTGTGGGACACTTCTCTGTTTGTGTTCCTTCACAGGGCTTCAAAGACACTTTTCAAATTTAAATATAAGAAGTCAAGCTCATTCTCAGCCTGGGATCACTTATTTCTCTGGGTTTTAATGACTGAGTAACCTTCCAATCTCCCTTCATCTTCTCTAATGGCAGATTTTTCACAGCTACTCTTACATTCTCCTTTTATTTGCCTGGTTTTCTTCTTTCCTTTCATTTATATGTCATCTGCTCTTGCTTATTCAGTTTTACACTTGATAAAGGCCGTGCAGCCAAAATGTTGTGCCTTAACTCTTGTTTCTTTTAAAATGTGAAAATAACCTTTAACCTTTTTTTTGTTCTTTGCAGATGCATGATGACACAGGCCTAGACCAACTCCAGGTAAATTAAATAAAATACAAAACCACGTTGTCTCTCTGCAGCTTGCCTGTAAAGATACAGTCTATCAGGTGGGAAAGTTTGCCAGTTTGCCCACCACAGTCCCTAACACAGGTGCTCGTTTTTGCCACCTTCTCTTTCTCTCTAACCTGATCTTTCCTCCTCCAGACACCAGCTCTACACTCACTGGGTTACTGGTCTGACGCAGCTTTATTGATTTAGAAACCAGGAAGTATTTTTTTTTAATGTAAAGAGCGGTTTGTTTAATGTTGCAGCTGGCAGCAAACACGTCTTTCACTTTTACCACCAGTCCCATGAAGCCTTTGTATGCCAAAATATTATCTGGTTTTAAGGAATGTTTTTTTCCTTTGCAACAGGTTATACAGTGATCCCCCGCTATATTGCGGTTCAGCTATCATGCCCCCGCTACATCGCAGATTTATTAATACTATTATTATTACTAGAGGGCTCCGTCCCCTGCTCGCTTCGCTCGCCCACCCCCGGGTTTGGTTTACTGGATAAACAATTTAAAGAGATTGTTATTTTCATGGGAACTGTTACATATGCATTATTTTCATTTTTACTTTAAAACTTTTGTAAAAAGAATATTTGTCCTTGTGGTATATGATCCGGACACAGACAGGCAGACACATTTAAGTCACCCCCAAGATTATTATAGTTAACGAAATCTAAAATCAAAACTGAAACTATTATTAAAAAAACATTTTCGTAAACTGAAATAAAATAATTAACAAAACCGAAATGAAAAACTAAAACTAAACGAAACTATTAGAGTAGCTGGAAAGACTAACTGAAATAAAATAATAATTTACTAAAGTATTTTTAGTTTTCATTTTTGAATACATTTTCTTGCCGTTAGTCTTTAACCCTTGTAAGTTTAACTCTAAAACAGAAAGTCATCCACCACGAGCCGTCCCAGCACATATTCATCAAGTGAACAGCACTGGTGACGGAGGGCGGCAGTTCACACAGCATATGCGGTGGCATAGCATGCTAAATGAGGGTGCGTAAAGCGTGTGAAATAGAAAGTGACTTACATGCTGCCTTTATTTGTGCTTGTTGTATATCAAGATGTAATTCAAACGGCTGAAATCAGAATGTGCTGGTCAACAAAACGTTTACCATATGGACAGAAAAATCACAAGTGAGTAAGGTTTCAGTTTATTTCTCAGGTGACTGCTTTTTGTTGACAGCAATTTACCTGCCACTTTGCACAGGAGAAATCGTTTTTACTTCCTCATATACGAAGTATAGAGAAAGTATAGTAATCATGAAAAAATTCAACCTCCATATTTTGATGAATCTTGACGTTATAGACCTTCCAGAGTCCAAAAATACCATTTTTTGGAATTGTGTGTGTGCGCGTGCGCATGTGCATGTGTCTGTGTGTGTGTAAACACGATAACTCAAAAACTAGCCCCTCATAGAAATTTGGCATGTGGTTGTTACACCATAATTGTAGATCTGTATTAACTTTTGGGCCAAATCCAAAACCTGAATCCTTTACCTGAACACATACTTGATTTTTTTTTTATTCATGCAGCTGCAGTGTCCTGTTTATTCAACTTTACTTTTATAATAATTGTTCAATATATTATTAATTTGATTTGTTGTTGATGGTTCTTTAATGTACATAATACAAAAATATAATCATTGTCTTGTGGTTTACTCCTCAAATATCCATCCCCATATTTGAGTATACAAGAAAGTTGAGGGGAGAGCACTCCCGATTTTTGAAAATAAAACAGCACTGCTCGAGAGACTGACTGGGTCATCAGACAAGATCAGCATATTGTTGCTGACCAATCACTTTTGCTTTAAAAACAGTTTAACAATGAAGCAATACAAACAAAGGTAGAGAGTCTGCCAAGTGATGAAAAACTAAACATACTAATGGGTTTTTGTATTTATTCTATATTTATTAATTTATCTTTTTTAGTTCATATTCGGCACGGTGGCACAGTGGGTAGCGCTGCTGCTTCGCAGTTGGGAGACCTGGGGACCTGGGTTCGCTACCCGGGTCCTCCCTGCGTGGAGTTTGCATGTTCTCCCTGTGTCTGCGTGGGTTTCCTCCGGGCGCTCCGGTTTCCTCCCACAGTCCAAAGACATGCAGGTTAGGTGGATTGGCGATTCTAAATTGGCCCTAGTGTGTGTTTGTGTGTGTCCTGCGGTGGGTTGGCACCCTGCCCAGGATTGTTTCCTGCCTTGTGCCCTGTGTTGGCTGGGATTGGGTTCAGCAGACCCCCGTGACCCTGTGTTCGGATTCAGCGGGTTGGAAAATGGATGGATGGATGGTTAGTTCATATTCACAACTCAAAATACCTGATATTGCCCCCTAACCCTTGGCACTACATGCTTGTTTTTCTTCGTTTCCCTCAATACAGTGGGGTCTGCACACTGATTCAAGTCAAAGAGCCCTGTTCTTCCTAAGCCCCTGTGATGTTCGTGAGAAAATATTTTAAAAATCATAAACTTCTGTAAAAATTTTTCATATTCAGTGGTGGGTTGGCACCCTGCCCGGGATTGGTTCCTGCCTTGTGGCCTGTGTTGGCTGGGATTGGATCCAGCAGACCCCCGTGACCCTGTGTTCAGATTCAGCGGGTTGGAAAATGGATGGATGGAGTATCTAGTTTTGATTATGCTTGTTTTTATCAGACAAACACAAAACCAGATTGTAAACCATTAGCTTCCACTAACATTAAACCTGTATCTGTTAAGTGTACAGTTCTGTCTGATTGTGACACAAAACTAAACTCCGTAGGAGCTCCATGCCATAATTACTAAAACTAAAACTGAAACTAATAGATATAAAAATAAAATAGAAATGTCTTTGTGGAATAAAAACTAAACTAAAACTAAAAATACATGATGAAGGAAAATTAAAACTAAACTGAATTTCTAAGTAAGGTCAGAAAAAATATCAAAATAAAAACTAATATAAAAAGGCAAAACTATAATAACCTTGGTCACCCCACACGTTTATTAACACAGCGCATATTTACAATTAAGTGCTCACAAGTCCTCAAAGTCCTGGCCAGCAACACACAATGCCTTCTCTTCTTCAGGCCACCTCTTTGCCTCCTCCCAGACCTCGTCCGTCTTCCACCCGACTCAAGTCCTGAATAAAGGGAGGCGGCCCCTTTTATAATCACCTGGATGTGCTCCAGGTGCCTCCCGGCAATCTTCCACCGGCACTCCCCAGTGTGGTGAAAGTGCCGGCTGCGTACTCAGAAGCACTCCGGGTGTCCCCGATCCTTTTCCCCCCAGCACTTCTAGCTGTGGCGGAAGTGCTGAGGTCCAGGGCTTCCAAGGCATTTGGGCGCCCCCCTGGTGGTGACCACAGGCCCCTACAGGGTTGAGCTTCAAAGCTCTGTACCCGTGGTCCCCATAGCTGCCAGGGTGGTCACCCCCATGTGGTCTGGGGGAGGCGTAAGCCCTCTTCCGGTCCTCTGGGGCGTTCCCCCCCCCCCAGCCACCTGCGACAGTCCTTTATTTCCTGCCCCGGGCGTGGTTAAATCTCTTTCTCACGGCACTTATAACGCTGCTCATGTTGTGAAGGGTGGGGGTCTGAACACACGCTAAAGAGATGCGATCGGTTCAGCTGGTGTCTTGCTGCTGCTGCTGGCCAGCTGTGTGTTGCGCTTGTCGTGCTTTGCGTCAATCACTTAAAAGCCTGTACAGCAGCTGTCCTTTTGCCACTTTGCGTCTCGGCCGCTCACTTTGTGAAAGGGGGGGAGCTGAACGCACGCTAAGCAGAAGTGGACAGATCAGCTACTGGCTTTGTGCTGCTTCCACCAAGATGCCTGTTCTGCTTGTTGCTCTGAAGGAGGAGGGGGGGGGGGGGGGGGGGTTGGGGCGAGGGCTGAATGCACGCTAAGGAGAAGTGCTCGGATCATCTGCTGGGTTTCTGCAGCTGCTTCTGGCAAGCTGTGCATTCTGCTTCTCGCCAAAAGCATTCCAGCAACTCCTAGGTTCAATGTCAGTGAACTTGTTTTAAATTGGTCTCGATTGCTTTGCTCAAACTCCCCCCCCCCCGACTCCCCAGCAGGCGTGCTACGCTCCTGCCGCTTCACGTTGTAAAGGGGGGGGGGGTAAAAGGGGGGCTGAATGTACGCTAAGGAGAACTGGACTTTGTGTTGGCTTTGTGCTGCTTCTGCCAAGATGCTTGCTCTGCTTGTCACTCTGCGCGTCAATCATTTAAAAGCCTGTACAGCAGTTGTCCTTCTGTCTCACTGCCTTGTCTCGCGTGACGTTAAAATGTTTTATAATAGAGAGATGTTACTCATATCCTTAGCCCGACATCCACATATCATATGTGTTTGCAAAGTGTGTTTTAATAAGTTTACATGTGTTTAAAGCGTGTGGGAGGGGTATTTTAAGGCTTAAACTATAAAAAAACAATGTGGACTTTCTGTATCGCGGATTTTCACCTATCGTGGGTGGGTCTGGAACGTAACTTGTGCGATAAGCGGGGGATCACTGTACTTATTTTTAACATTTACTGTGTTCTCTGCACACTTGACACACATTTATATAAAAAAGCTGCCAGGTAGTGTGGTGGAGAGTAGGACTTTAGGGGCCTTCAAATCTTGACTTGATTTTATTTTGGTCATCTAAGTGAATAAAATGGATAATCTTGTTGGGCTGAATGGCCTGTCCTCGTCACAATTTTTCTAGTGTTCTGTATTATTAACAGTTGTGTTTTGGGAAGACTTTTCAGCGCTAGATGGCTAGGCGATTTTAACTAAAGGCTATTGTTTGGACGACATTGACAAGACCACCATTGCTCCTCACTGTTTAGCCCAATGAGGCTCTGGATTGGTTTAGAAATGTAATACTCGGTCAACTGTCTTATTGTTCCTGCCCACATTTAATTTAAATTCTACTCATGGTTGTCTTGAGACGTATAATTATTATGTCTGGCCCTGTGAGACTAAACTCTTTTGTTTATGTGAATAGTCAGATATGCAGTATAGTGAGCTGCAAATACAATCAATAACTTGTATGTCACTGTGAGTTATGCTTTAAATAGAAACGCACACATCTATAATTTTTTTGCACTGATTGAGCCTGCATTTATGGACACATTTAAAAGTATTTAAGCCTCTGCAAGAAATATTAGATACCCTAACGGGAGCAGCTGGAAGAAGCAGAAGAAGAAGAAGAAGCAGAAGAAGAAGAAGAAGAAGCAGAAAAAGAAGAAGCAGAAGAAGAAGAAGAAGCAGCAGAAGAAGCAGCAGCAGAAGAAGAAGAAGAAGAAGAAGAAGAAGAAGAAGAAGAAGAAGAAGAAGAAGAAGAAGAAGAAGAAGAAGAAATATTAGATACCATGTGTGTGGTACGCAAAGGCAGTTTGAAATCCAGAAACAATAGGGAGCTGAAGGTCCAACACCAAATCTTTCATATAACGAAGAATTTCTCAGAATATTCAGGTTATGGATAAGGGGTATTTGTAATAACAAAATTGTTTTGTTGTTGTAAGGAATATTTCAATAAAATGATAAAAGAGTAGCCATCACACTCTGCTGCTTGCTGTCTACATTTAACATTGGAGTGCTGTTAAAAATATTAGAAAAGTTGTGATGGGAACAGGCCATTCAGTCCATCGACAATCTAGATCCTGTTCATCTAGATCAGTGGTTCTTAAATGTTTTTTTGATGCAATTCGTTTTTGCCTTTTTTGTGTCTTCACGACCCACAACATCCGGGGAATTCAACCCCTTTGTAGAATTGCTACTGACTGGTGTGTAACATTGGATGGGGGATCCCCTTGGAAATCGACACTGATCGTTGTCCTAAAACCATTTGCGACCCTTACTCATTCAGTACTATTATGATTGGCAACTTGGTGTGACCCAAGTTCAGGTATCACATAGTTTAATAAACACTAATCTAGATTGTCCTAAATAGGATCATGTCAAGATCTGAAGTCTTCTCTTCAAACAAAACCACCTGAGCACCATCTTCTCAGCATCATAGGCCCCAGGGCAAAGTAATTCATTGGGGCTCGTATTTTGATAGCAAAACAGAAACAAACATAGGCACCAGAAACATTGTGGACCCATTGTGCCCACAGGTTAAGATGGTCCTGGCACAGCCAAACAGCCAGTGACTCTGCAACAGACACAAAACTCAACTATGTTCCAGCCCAAGAGACTCGTTTTGATGTGTAGGCAGCAGTGAAGATTGATATTATTTAGTGTGTTACTGTAGTCTGTGGATTAAACAAGCTCTGTATTCATATTAATAGTGTGCTTATGAAATATACTTGAAAAGATGATAATATGTATCTTATTTCAGCTTAATATAAGTATTGTGTTACCGTGCTTGCCATGCCTTACTTCCTTTTGTTTTTTTTCTTGTGCTACATAAATTTGTGAGAATTCATTTCTTGAGTTTTACTAGGAGAAATGTCCTTGTTTTTCTGTGGTTTCTAAAAACACCGATTGGTTTATTACACTAAAACAATACAGGGTGAGTCAAAGTTATGTTACTCTTTGAATGGAAGGAAGCAATTAATTCACGAAACATACTTCATATGTGCATGATGATTTACAGGAATGTCTCAACCTCTTCACCATCATGTTCACCACATGTACCATATGTGGCACATAAAATTGTCCAAAACAATTGTATAGAAGTATATACATAGCAGTACCATTAGTGTTAACATATTTTTGACTCACCCTGTATTATCTTAAAGATATAGAAATTGTTACCACACCATGGTAGGCCACCAGAGTTGGACCATGAATATGCTGGAGCACCACAGCTGCTGATCTGCTCCACCGGTGGACTTTTGAATTCCGTCTCTCCATAACCATCCACACTTCTACATGCCACACAACACCTGCAGGTGACTACTGCCAGAGAACCGAGAGCAGCTCGACTAATTGATGCATTCATCTCTGTCGACTTTTATCTCGAATCTCCCGACTCAGCCTGACTGTCAAACTGCATGCTGAAAGATTTTTTAATACAAGCTACGTATAAAGTTATTATCTGTAGCTTTGAGGCAATACTTTAATGGAAATACTTCTCCCCAGTGCTATTCCCAGCATTGAACCTGAGCCATTCATGGTAGCTATTGATCACTGCAGGAAATATGACGTTCATAAATGGGTTCAGACATTACTCAGACCCTTTCACTTTCAGCACACTTTACTGTGTTGTACAATTTATTTTAAGTTGATAAATTTACCATTTTTGCTCATCAATAAATACTTATATTCATCCATTTTCTAACCTGCTGAATCTGAACACAGGGTCACAGGGGTCTACTGGAGCCAATCCCAGCCAACACAGTGCGCAAGGCAGGGAACCAATCCCGGGCAGGGCGCAATAAATACTTCATAACCCTTAATGATGAAGTAAAAACATTTTCAGAAAGGTTTGCATATTAAAAATTTTAAATTGATACTTCATTTATACAAGTATTCAGACCATTAATTAACTACAAAGCACCTTTGTCAGCAGTTCCATGCCCAGGTCTTCTTGGTAAGTCTCTACAAGCTTGGTACACCTGCATTTGGGCAGTTACTCTCATTTCTCCTGGCAGATCCTCTCAAACTCCATTAGAATGGATGGTAAGTGTTGGTAATCTGCCATCTTCAGGTCTGTCTACACATGTCCTCTGTGTTTTGGCTGGGCCACTCAAGGACACTCGCCCTGAAGTCACTCCAGTGTTCTCTTGACTGTACACTTGAGGTCATTGTTGTGCTGCAAGGCAGACTGCTGTCCCGGTCTATGGTGGCGCGCACTCTGGAGCAGATTTTCCTCTGTATTTGGCTGCATTCATCCTTCCCTCAATTCTGACCCGTCTCCATTGAGATGAATCTCCATAGCATGATTCTGCCACCACCATTCTTCACTGTAGGTCTGTTAATAGTAAGTTGACGAGCATTACCAGATCTTTACCAGACATTGTGCTTGAAATTCTGTCTAAAGTGTTCAATTTTAGAGAATTTTTTTTAAATATCTCATGCCTTTTACTGAATGGTGGCTTCCGTCTAGGTGGTCGTCTTGCCGACAGATTCTCCCATCTCTGTGAATGATTTCTGCAGCTCTGTGACCATTAGATTCTTGGTCACCTCCCTGACTAAGGCCTTTCTTGCTTAATTGCTCAGTTTGGCAACAGTCGTTGTGATTATAAACTTCTTCGATTTCTCAATTATTGAGGCCACTATCCTCCTGGGAACGCTGAAAGCTTTAGAAATGGTGTTATCCCCGTGTCCTGATCTGTGCCTCACGACAATTTGACAACAGAGGTCTATGGAGAGTTCCTAGGACTTCACTGCTTGGTTTTCGTCCTGACATGCAGTGTGAATTGTGGGGCCTTCTATACACAGGTGTGTGCATTTGATGACCAATCAATTCAGTTTAGCATAGGTGGGCTCGGGTCAAGTTCTGGACACATCTCAAAGGGAATTAAGGCAAGCAGACAATTTGGAGTGATATACCAAAGGGTCTGAATACTTCCGGGAATGAGATTTTGGTTTTTGATTTTTAATAAATCTGCAGACTTTTCTGAAGTCACGTTTTCATGTTGTGAACTATTGAGTGTAGACTGATGGGCCCAATGGCAAATGTATACTTTTGAAATTAATTATACAAACACAATAAAGTGTGCAGAAAGTAAAACCACTGAAGCCACTGTATATGCTGTGTTGCCAGTCCCTTTGTCTGCTTAGATGTTCGGAGTTAAACTGGCATTAAAAACCAAGCCAAGTGGTATTTTCAGTGAGTGTTTTGTCTTCTTCTGCCTATTTTGAGGTGTGTGTGGGAGTGCTTTCAGACTGGCGTGTTTATGTGTGTTTTCCCTCTCACATATTCTGTGCCCTGCTTTGTCTCATTTCTTTTTCTGCCTATAGAGTATTTTCATTTTCTGGGGGTGCATTATTTTAACAATATTTTATCAAATGCTCCATGCATTTTGCACATTGTGAGCATGTGACTGGATGACCTGACATGAGGATTATGTGACACAAGTAACTTGAGATTTTCCATGAACTTCCTTATATTGTTTTGTGCTGTCCAGCATTGGTCAGCAAGAGCGGCATTTGGGGGGGGGGGGGGGGGGGGGGCAAGTGGGGCAACAGCCCCAGGCCTCACTTTTGAGGTCTGTTCAAGCGGATTTGTCAAGTTATATTCTACAGTTATATTTTGATAAAGTCTGTGTGTTACCTTACAAAAATTTAGCTGAATACTGTAATGAGAAAATCCAGTGTATATTAACATTATTTTTATTAAATTCATGCACAAATTTATACAGTCCACACATTCCGGTAACATCGTTTCACGTAACCGGCCCCGCGTGGGGATGGTCAGCCCGAGGCCCCGCACACCCCTAGGCTGCCTCTGTTGGTCAGTATAGGCTCCCATTAAATCAGTAAGTACAGGATGATTCAAAAAGATTCATCCGATTTCAAAATGATTTATGTCAATATTGCAGTAAACTGTAAATGGTTTAGGTGAGCATAAAGTTTATTATTTAATTTCCAAGTGCTCAATATGACCTCCTGCAGCTGTATGTACAACATCAACGTGATAGTCGAATTCATTCCATACTCGATTGAGCATGGCAGGTGTCACTGTACTCACTAGGGAATCCATTCCCGGACGGGTTTATCCATTCCTGGGAATCCCGGCCTCCCGGGGATGACACAGTGCACCGGCATCTCACAAGTGAATGGTTTTAGAACAACCGACACTTATTTTTAATAAATCTACTGCAATATGTTGACACCAATAAAAGACTAACCGTATCTACAAGCAGTTCATGCTGTCATATAAGTACATGTATCTAGTTAGTTGCGGTAATAAGAGCGTAGAAAGCACAACGTGTCCAGCGTGCGGTCATCCAGGCGAGAGCGCACCTTCATGCAGAGTATGCCAGCCGCTGAGAAAGCACGCTCTGCCTCCACTGAAGTAGGCGGCACAGTCATCAGATACTGATACACTTATTCTAAACAATGCCCGCGCTCACCGTTGCGCTGAAACACCGCCATTTCAGCTTTTACTGATGCATCCAGTTTCTTGTCATCATTCTGTGATGGCAAGTTTCTTGGCACAGATAATGCGGATGCAACAGACTGACGCATTGCAATTTCAAGTTGCTGTTCAAAGCTGTTGTCCGATGAAGTGTGAGCTGCAGCAATGGAGCCACCTTAATTATTTTCAACTATAACTCTGTTATTTCTTGATCGATTGTTACATTCTTACACGCTATATATGCAAGCTTCATTCCCGGGAATGAAAAATGTCTGGGAATGGATTCCCTAGTACTCACGGCTCTTTCAATACAATTTCGGAGATCATCCAGTGTTGTTGAGAGAGGTGGCACATAAACAGAATTCTTAACGTACCCCCCAAAAAAAAAAGTCACACAGAGTGAGATCAGATGATCGGGGCCAGATGTGGAGTGCCAAATTGTGGGCTCCTTTATGGCCAATCCAGTGATGAGGGAGCTCATTGTTGAGAAACAGTTCAGTTGCAGACTGAAGGGGGCCTTCTTCTGGTGACAGACAGAAACTCTATGACCCCCTCTTTCAATTGGTATGTGATTGGTTCCTAGGCACCTCACGGTTGTAAAAATATGGCACTTTGAAATCGCATGAATCTTTTTGAATCATCCCGTATAATATCTCCATTTGCCATGAAAATATGAGACTAAACGTTTTCCTTGTCCACTACTAAATCCACACAGGGTAAGTGACATATATATAAAAATATCATTTTTGAATGACATATTTCTTTAACATGCTTTCATGTAGCTTAATTGTTGAGTGTTAAGTTCCACTGCTGCCATGCCTGTTCTCCTCTCCTGACACACAGTGGATCCCGACTGCTCAGTCTCAGACTCTTACACACACACACGCACACACACACACACACTCACACACACACACAAAGTTAGTGATCCACTCCCCTCTGAAGATGCCGCTTCTTCTCACAGACATGAGGTCTGAAGTGATGATGGCTAACAAAACTGGAAATCAAAGGAGGTACTTGGAGGAAATGACTCATGAAATTAAATCTGTCATGTTGAGAGAAGCAGGGAAAAGTTGGAAGCTTGTAAATCTGGATCAGCGGGACATACTGACAGCTTTATAGAGCTGTAAACAGCTTGAACATGATGCAAAGGCGAGTCATTAAGAGAGAGTGTCACGCTTAATGGCGGGGACTGTTAGCCACTTTCCTCATTCAGGAATGGCTGCATTTTAATTCTGAACTCTCAGGTTTTCCACCCTTTCCAGATACCAACGCTAATGCCCTTCCTTAGGGCTCCTAGTCCCTCAGCTTTACTGTTATTGTGATCATGAATGGAAAGAAAGGATGGTGCCAATTTGCACTACCCATCTTACCACATGAGCTGTCCCTGGGGTGTGGACAGTAATGGCAGCTAATTGGTTTGTGGGTTGGATTGGGTGTGTGTGTGTGTGTGTGTTTGGTGGTTGATGGGGGGGAGGGGGGAATGTTACACCCACCGATTCTAATTCTAAGACACCAGGCTGTAATCACAATGCTGCCCACCACTGAGTCACAGAGCGGCTCTTGGTAAGTCCCTTTATCTAGAAGTTGTACATAACTGTCCCACGCACTTGGACTTTATATATTACTTTGAGTATACATGACAGATAAATAAATAACTCAGCATTTGTGTCTTTGCAGAGCCGATTGGGGCCAGACGTTATCTAAGCAGCATGAGACAGGAATCAAATAGATATAGTGATAAGTAGGTTATTCAAAAAGTAGTGTGACAGATAGGGGGTGCTGTCGTCCCCTTGAACCTTCGGACCAGACGCCAGACACCAGATAAAAGTCCAATAATTATTTTATTTGGACAATACAGTGCACAAAGCACCCTCCACTCCACAATACTCCAATAAGTCAATACAGTAAACAATAATCAATCCTCCACTCCCAGACGCGTTGTCACCCTCCCTCCCGACTCAGCTCGCCCGTCTGGGATCTCCCACAGTCCTTTATAGCCCTTGACCCGGAAGTGCTCCTGATTCTTCAGTCCATGTGATTATCCAGCACTTCTGGGTCAGGTGAAAACTCTTCTTCTTCATCCGGAAGTACGTCATTTCCTCTGTCGCTGTGACTAAGACGTACTTCGGGTTATAGGGAAAATACAAGTCCTTGAGCCTCCCTGTAGCGTCCTCTGGTGGCCCCCACAGTATCCAGCAGGGTTATGAATAGAGACTCCATTGTCCATGATTCCCTGCTGGCATTCTGGGCACCTCCATGCTGCAGGGAGGGCTCATCTGGCGGCCTGGGGGTATTGGCGGGATGAATGGCCGGCCATATCCCACTGTAGAAATAATATTAATTACAAAAGAGGAGAATATACAAAATTCAAATTTCATTGATTTAGAAAATGAAATAGACATCAACATCCAGAAACATGGTTTATATACAAGGCATCAATGAACCATTGAGTGCTAACTCTATTGATGTCCCACTGCCTTCTTAAGTATGCAAGAAAAATCGTGGTATGGGATACCTTATAAATATGTCCAAAGTATTCAACAGACATCTGAATTAGACCCTCAGAACTCCAATTTATAATAGAACCAACTACAAGAATACAACGGTTTACTTGTGATTTACAGGGCAGGAACCAACCTGAGAAATATCTGTATGTTGATTATGAACGGTGTCATTGATCATGGGGCGCTATTTGAAATGAAAGACGATGCACTTTATACAGGTCGATCTGAATACAACGGAAACCACTGAGTGAGTGATTTCAACCATTCTTTCATTCATTTTGTGAAATTAATAACTGCAATAAGGAAAAAGAGGGAACTGCACATACCAGAAGGGAGGCCACTTCAATGACCACCTCACTTTGAGACCCTGATCGAATCGCTTCACCCACCTGGTCTCAAAAGTGTAGTGAAGACCTGCAAAAAGGCTCAGAATGAAGGCTCAGAGTTCTGGAACAAGTTCCTAGGCAAAGTACAATTACAAACTTACTAATTACATTGTGCAAACACATAAAGATACAGATTAGCTAAAACACACAGGCACTCGCCGCCAGCACATTTAGGGACAGTTTCTAGCCACATAAGGTTGCTGCGCAGTTCATTCAGAAGAACAAATATTGTAACATAAGAAACAGTGCATATGTGTAACTGAGTGGACGTGGCAGATGTCTGCCGACTGGCTGACCAACCACAAGCGTTACCTGGTAGGTAATCAACCAAATATCAGATTGTGATCAGACCTCTGCATGTAATACTCCGATCTACACCTAGGGCCCTATGGAATCCGTTTTATTTTTTTCACAAATTTCATTTTATTTTTTCCTGATTCGGATTTCTGTTTTTTTGTTTTTTTTTTTTTAACCTGTAAGTAGCAACAGCTACAACAAAACAAACAAGCAATAATGAAATGGCACTTTACATTCCTTTTAATGAAACAGCACACTAGCACAACTGAACCTTATTTTGCAGATCCTCCATGATGCTGTATGCTGAGACTGCAGTAGGACAGTAAGGGCCCTCCAGAATCGTAAGAGCTGTTACTAGTTTGATTCATTCTTCTGAGATGAAGGTTAACTTCACTTTTATGGTCTAGGATGTTTGTTACAGCCTGAGCTGATGTGTTCCCAGCCAGGAGGAACTCTTTGCAGAGGTGAACATGTTCAGCGAGGTACCCTACTGATTTGAACCAGCTATTCCATATGGTGTTTCCTGTCTCAGGGGTTCCTGGCAGGCTTCTTGAAGAAGGCAGACTTTACCCACATCACTAGTGATGCCGCCTCACTAAAATATTTATAGTGCTGCCAGGTCTCTCCCACCAAACTGAAGACTTGAGACAAGCAGACTGAATGTACACTGTTAGGCATGACCCCTTTTAAAACTTCTTGGTATGCTTTCAGACAGTATGATGCAACCACTGATGTAACCACTGCTAAAGTGTCATTAAGTATTGGTCTTCAGTACCTGTAATTGTAACTATTTAAATTATTTCTATTGATTCTTAAACCTTAAATGTTTACAGAGTGACAGCGTGCATCATTACATCTGTAGCTTCATCTACTGCATATCTTAAAATAATTAAATTACAAAGCAAAAGCAAACTAATCTGCAAGACGCTAAATCTGGAAATTAAACAGAAAAAAAGAAAGAGAGCCCTGCTTTTACAGGCTCAATTCACATCTGAGGAGAAGCCTGCTCTTCTGCTCAGGTTTGTAGTGCCGAGTTTATAACGGAAGAGCTCAAATGTGGACCTGGCGTGTCTCGTCACCGTGAGGCAAAACATTTATTAAATCCAGAAACATCATTGTTAATTTTTTAAAGGGAACCCATTAACAATCAGTGCCGTTCACTAATAACATTTTTCTATGGAAAAGACTGTCAGTACCGATTAAATATAATTTCATCCATCCATCCATCCATTTTCCAACCCGCTGAATCTGAACACAGGGTCACGGGGGGTCTGCTGGAGCCCAATCCCAGCCAACACAGGGCACAAGGCAGGGAACCAATCCCCGGGCAGGGTGCCAACCCACCGCAGGGACACACACAAACACACCCACACACCAAGCACACACTAGGGCCAATTGAGAATCGCCAATCCACCTAACCTGCATGTCTTTGGACTGTGGGAGGAAACCGGAGCGCCCTGGAGGAAACCCACGCAGACACGGGCGAGAACATGCAAACTCCACGCAGGGAGGACCCGGAAGTGAACCCGGGTCCCCAGATCTCCAACTGCGAGGCAGCAGCGCCTACCCACTGCGCCACCGTGCCGCCCATATAATTTCATGTACAATTACATAAAACAATTACCATACTGCCAAATGTTTACTCGCCTATCACTATGATAAGAACTATGTGGTCTCGGCTATCTGTGATTTCATCAACTACAGCATACATTTTATTGCCACTAATCTTTCGAAGAACGGCGTCCATATGTTGTTCAAAGACACGGGGCAAAGGAGTTTGACGAAGACAGCTCTCATTTTCTGGAAGCACGCCTCCCTATTTACAAGGCTTAATAAAGAAAGGACGCGTCTTTGTCATTTTTTCAAGCGGTATGTCCGACTCCGCACACATGGCCACAAAGTCTTCCATGAACTGACGCCTTGCATCTGACGATTTTGTTGTTTCCTCTGTTGTTACCTGAAGGGGAACACTTTTTGATCTTAATTTCTTCTTGTTTTTCAGATGGGTTTTAGCTTTGACGTGGTCATTGCAAGTATCTTTTCGTGTCCAGTCTGTAATATACTGGCAAAACCTGCAGAAAAGTTGTTGTCCAGATTCGTAAATGTCGCTGGGATATTGTTGTGCCCTCAGTTTTGCAGTTAAGCTTGTGTTTCTTAGTTTTTTCAACAACTGAATCTTATTTTGCAGTTCCACTCTTCAGGTAGGAGCCCACATCCTCCATGATGTTGTATGCTGAGACAATTGTAAGAGCTGTTACTAGTTTGATTCATCCTTCTGAGATGAAGATTAATTTCACTTTAAGGGTCTAAGATGTTTGTTACAGCCTGAGCTGATGTGTTCTCAGCCAGAAAGAACTCTGTTACAGAGGTGAACATGTTCAGCGAGGTATCCTACTGATTCGAATCAGCTATAAAGGACGCATCTTCGTCATTGTTTCGAGTGGTATGTCCGACTCCGCACACATGGCCACAAAGTCTTCCATGAACTGTCGTCTTGCATCTAACGATTTTGTTGTTTCCTCTGTTGTTAGTGGAAAGGGAACACTTTTTGATCTTAACTTCTCCTTGTTTTTTTTAGGTGGTTTTAGATTTGACGTGATCATTGCAATTATCTTTTTGTGTCCAGTCTGTGGTATGCTGGCAAAACTTGCAGAAAAGTTGTTGCCCAGATTCGTATTTTGTTGTGCCCTCAATTTTGCAGTTAAGCTCGTGTTTCTTAGAAAACTTAGAAAAGTTGCTGTCCAGATTCGTAAAAGTGGCCAGGATATTGTTCTTCCCTCTATTTTGCAGTTAAGCTCATGTTTCTTAGTTTTTTCAACGTAGTTAAGGTATCTGATATTGCTCGCTTTGACATTTCTGTCTAATGCAGATGGCTAATTCGCATACCTTTAATGAGAAAATGCACAGGAAACACGCACACAAACAGATAGAGGCACGACTGAATTTCTACGAAAAACTACATTCACTTGAAAAAGAACAAACTAGAAAATAGTATTTGAATGATAGAACTCCAGATTATTCAACTGTTTAATTTTTTGGAAAATTTTGTAACAGTCATCCCTTCAGTCTCTAAATTCCGCACATTTCCATTTTTAAATCTAAAATCCGTTTTTATGCGTTAATTCCGTGATTCCATCCGTGTTTTCCACATCTCAAAAATCATAGGGCCCTATTCACCCTGTCAAGTACACGAACCAGCCACCGTGGTTCAATGTCTAGGCTTTACCTCAGGCTTTGACGTCTGAGGTTCTATCCCCGCAAGGGGAAGCAAAACTGCGTACACCTGAAGAGCCCCAAATAGGTTGAAACATGTGTTGCGTATACTTTGTGTTATTTGCCAGGTACTATATATCATGTCTATGACTTGACTGAGAGGGCTTGGCGGGTGTGTGCCGACTGGCTGACCAACCACAAGTGTTATCTGGTAGGTGACCACCCAAATCTCAAATTGTGATCAGACCTATGCATACACACGGTATACACAACTGTATGCAGTGGATTCAGAAAGTATTCAGACCTCTTCATTTTTTTTGCACACTTTATTGTGTTGTAGGTTTAATTTTGAATGAATGAATAAATGTGTAATTTTTGCATGTCAATCTACATCCAATAACCCGTAATGACAAAGTGAAACATGTTTTCAGAAACGTTTGCAAACATATTAAAAATCTCCTTCATATAAGTATTCAGACCCTTTGTTGTGGCACTCCAAATTGTATTCAGGTGCCTCCTTGAGATGTGTCTAGAAATTGATTGGAGTTCCACCAGTAACAAACTGTATTGATTGGTCATCGTTTGGAAAGGCACACACCTGTGTATTTGAGGTCCAACAATTCACACTGCATGTCAGGACAAAAAATGAAGCCAAGACTTCCAAGACATAGATTAGAATAAAGGGATAACACCATTTCGAAAGCTTTTGAGTGTTCCCAGTAGCACAATGGCCTCAATCATTGAAAAATGGAAGAAGTTTGTAAACACCTGGGACATCATGTATAACGCCGTGCGTAGAATTCACACTATAACATGGCGTACGGACAAAAGTGGAAATGTGCTGTCACACGTATGCATGGGGGGCAGCTAAGGGGCTTGAGTAAGGGCTGTTCCGAGTCACACCGGGATGTGGCAGAGTGCACTGACTCTTTTTCTCCCTTTCCTGCAGACCATTCATGGGAGATTCCACCTGGCACTCTTGATGTCACTTCCGGGACCGAGCCTATGGAAGGAGACCCTTGCCAGCTCCGGCCCCAGTGTTGTCGAACATGTGGCTGAAGACCTACATGAGCCCGACCCCTTTGACCTCACTTCCTGTCTTCCCCTTTAAAAGCCTCCACCTTTTCCCTATTCCCTCAGTTCTGTTTTGGACTCGGTTTTTGTGCACATCAGTGCTGTGTAATATACTCACGACTTTGCAGCCAGGATACCAATTATACAGATGGCTGCCCCAGACCTTGTTATGGCTCTTTTTGGCATTTGTGACAGTGCTTATACACAAAAAAATCCAGATGCATAAATCTTTGAGAACGGCAACTTCCATGTTCTTTCGCTACATAAATCCCAGTCAGCGTGAAAAGTAACGCTCGTGCACGCGCCTGCTGTCCCACCCCAACTCCTCCTAGAATTACGCATATTGCATATTGATTTGTATATTGATTTGAATATGCAAATCAATATAAATAGCCCTTAAGCTCAGCCTTTTGTAAAAAGACAATGGCAAAAGCACGGGGGGAAATAGAAGAATTTCAGCGAATACCAAGTGGAGGCAAAGAAAAACTTACTATTTGTTGGTTTAAACAGTGATATAAATAACAAAAGGAAGTTGATCGAGTGACACAGTGTTGGAGAAACTCGAAAACTCAAGTTCACAAAGTCGCACAGTGCCCGCAAATAAAAAAGAAGTTGTCAGATATCAAAGTTGCAGTGAAAAGGCGAGTCGTAGCCCACCGTCTGAGTGTCATATGAAAGCTTTTTAGGGTACAGAGAAAAAAAAATAGGCACACAGTGGGAAAAAAGCACGAAATGTCAAGTTTAATCTCGAAGTTTCCACTTTAATCACGTACAGTAATCCCCTGCAATATTGCGGATTATGGATTTATTAATATTATTATTATTACAAGGGGGCTCTGCCCCCTGCTCACTTCGCTCACCCACCCCCGGGTTTGGTTTACTGGATAAACAATTTAAAGAGATTGTTATTTTCATGGGAATTGTTACATATGCATTATTTTCATTTTTATTTTAAAATTTTTGTAAAAATAATATTTGTCCTTTCCTGCCCCGAGCGTGGTTTAATCTCTTTCTCGTGGCACTTATAACGCTGTTCGCGTTGTGATGGGGGGGTCTGAACGCACGCTAAAGAGATGCAATCGGTTCAGCTGGTGTCTTACTGCTGCTGCTGGCCAGCTGTGTGTTGTGCTTGTCGCGCTTTGCGTCAATCACTTAAAAGCCTGTACAGCAGCTGTCCTTTTGCCACTTCGCGTCTCTGCCACTCGCTTTGTGAAGGGGTGAAGCTGAACACACGCTAAGCAGAAGTGGACGGATCAGCTACTGGCTTTGTGCTGCTTCAGCCAAGATGCCTGTTCTGCTTGTCGCTCTGCGTGTTCTGAAGGAGGAGGAAGAGGAGTGGGGGGTGAGGGCTGAACGCACGCTAAGGAGAAGTGCTCAGATCATCTGTTGGCAAACTGCGTGTTCTGCTTGTCGTTGTGTTAAGAGCTGGGAGTACCTGAAGTTTGTCTGCCAAAAACATTTTAACAACTGCTAGGTTAGATGTCAGTGAACTTGTTTTAAATTGTTTGTAAGTGGCGTTTGACGTGCAAAGGTCACTGTCACACGGGTTTTGCTTCCTAAGGTTGTAATGTCTACTCTTGTGTGTCTTCAAAGTGTCTCTCCGAGATAATCTGATCTCGATCACTTCACTGAATCCCCCCGGATGCGGGGGTGGGCTGAACGCACGCTAAGGAGAAGTGGACGGATCAGCTACTGACTTTGTGCTTCTTCTGCCAAGATGCTTGTTCTGCTTGTCACTCTGTGCGTCAATCATTTAAAAGCCTGTACAGCAGCTGTCCTTCTGTCTCACTGCCTTGTCTTGCGTGACGTTAAAATGTTTATAATAGAGAGATGTTACTCATCCACATATCATGTGTTTACATAGTGTGTTTTAATAAGTTTACACGTATTTAAAGCATGTGGGAGGGGTATTTTAAGACTTAAACTATAAAAAAAATGTTTATTTATATGGTCTTTCTATATCGTGGATTTTCACCTATCGCTGATGGGTCTGGAACGTAACTGCTGCGATAGGCGGGGGATCACTGTAGTTTATTTTGTCAATAAAGTAGAACATGATAAACTTCATCTTAAAATCGTTTTATTTACTAGTTTCTCAAATCTCATCGTAACTAAAGTAGCACGTTAAATGCTTAATTTTGTATTTGATCTTCTATGTGCTCTATGTGTGTGAATCACTATGTGCCTCTTAAATGGGCTTTCTCTTCCTCTGATAGGACACAGAATCCATTACATTCATGATATTACAGCTCTCTGAATAATTAAAATACTGAGCTGTATACTTGATATTATTTTCATGATGATAGGAGTTAAAGCATGTTATTAAACATGGGAACACGGTGGCGCAGTGATTGTTCCTGCCTCATGTAAGATGCTTGCTGCACTGTGCGCGACCTTCGATTAAATAATTTATTGCAGCAGTACTGTCTCTTTCAAATGTACAAACCCCCAATTCCTGTCTTTACTTTTCTTTCTCCAAATACCCAATCACCACACAATCAGCTCTGTAATAGACGTTAAGTCATCTGTAAACTTAGAACGCCGATTCTTCAAAACTTTTAAGAAACATTGAAATATATTTGTAGTACATGTTTAATTATTCTATCCATCTATCCTTCCTGTGTTGTGCCAGTCCCAGCAAGAATACATCACGAGGCAGGAACAATCCGTGAACGGAGCACCAGCTCCTCGCTAGCACTGTGGCACCGTGTCCTCACATGTTTAATTATTAACAATATAGATTATTTAAATGATGTTAACATTTTATCTGTATAATATTATAAGCATATTTTCCTGCATTTCATCTTAAAAATGATATTGTCATCATGTGTAAATACTTGCTTTATAAAGTGGCTCATGTTGGGCAATATTATAACTGTATCTCAAGTTTACAATGAGGTGATTGTACTTATAAGTACAAACAGTTCTACAAGGAGCACTTGATGGACTGATTGAGTGCATTTATAGTTCTTAGGATGAAACTGTTTCTGAACTGCGAGGTCCGTACAGGAAAGGCTCTGAAGCATTTGCCGTATGAGAGCAGTTCAATAGACAGCATGGCTGAGGCAGTGTGTGCTTGATGCTGTACACCGATAATTCTCTTTCTGATCAGCTGCTGTAGAGCTGTGATTCCCCACTCAGATACAGTGGGATAAATACTCTGAGTGGTGCAGTGAGAGTAATATGGAAAAAGATGATCTGCTGTGGCAACCCCTAATGGGAGCAGCTGACAGAAGAAGAAGAAGATGCAGTGAGAGTAACAAAGCTAAAGCAGCTATGGTATTTGGAATAGTTTGACCATTCTGTGGACCATTATATTGTTACAGGTTAATTACAATCAGATGCATTAAACTAATAAACAATATGTGGTTAATTTCAGTGTATTTATAAAGCCGTGTCAGGGATGTGGATCTAAAAAAGAAAGTGACTGGAACAGTAGCACTGCTTTGATGCTGGGGGCCGCCAGTTTGCAAAACTGAGCGGAGAACTTGCGTACGCCAGGGTTGGAGCTACCGTGAAAATGTGCGTGGTTTTATGCCAAGTTTAGGTTTTATACATTGCGATTTGAGTGTGGAAACGGGCTTACGCAACATTTTTGTGCGTGCGCAACATTTATATATGAGGCCCCAGGTCTCCTTCTAGAGTTGGCTATCTGGATCAGAGTTGACCATCTGGGTGGTGACCAGGACCCAGTGGTCACCCTAATAGAGCCTCAGAAGTTCTCTGCTGTGATGAGAGAACCTGTCGGAAGGACGACAATCTCAATAGCACTCTATCAATCAGACATTTCTGCTGTTGTGACTTGATGGAAGCCACTCTTGCCAAACAGCATTTAAAGATTCTCTGTTCTCTATGCTGATGAGATAAAAACTGAACTATTTGGGCAGAACTCCAAGCATTTAATGACAACTCATCACCTGTTAGGGATACTCTCAATAGCAGGGACAGGGAGACTGGTCAGAATTGAGGGAGGAATTAATGGAGGGGTCCTTGAAGAAAACCTGCTTCAGAGTGCATGTGACCTTAGACTCTGGCAACAGTACATTTTTCAACATTACTATGAAGACAGCACTGGAGTGGGTTTGGAACAAGTCTCTGGCTGTCCATGAGTGGCCCAGCCACCCCACAGAACATGTGTAGGCAGACATGAAGATGGCAGTTTACAGATGCTTCCCATTAAGTGTAACCAGGCTTGAGAGGATTTGTCTGGAACAATGGGATGTGCTTCCCAAATCCTGGATGTACAAAGCTTGTAGAAACCCATCCCAGAAGACTTAAAGCTGGAACTGCTGCCAAAAGGGCTTCCAAAAAGTACTGAATTAAGGGTCTGAATACTTCTATGAATGGGAGATTTCAGACTTTGATTTTTAATAAATTTGCAAACCTTTCTAAAGACACATTTATACATTGTTTTTATGGGTTATTGAGTAAAGAGTAAATAGTGTAATATATAAAGTAACGATGAATTGATTGAATAATGTGCTAGAAGTGTTAAGATTAATGGTTCAAAGATGTTACTTAAAATCCATGAGGTATCAGGACTTACCACGGAGGCATTGTGCAGTCCAAAGGCCTCATGTATAAAACCTTGTTTAAATTCCTCATTAACCATAAGTGCACCAGGACCTGCACCAAGTTTCTTTATAAATCTCAAATCAACTTAAAACTATGCACTGGTGCACACTTTTAGCAATTCCCATCACCTCCCGCCAGTAACCATATATGGCCTTAAACATGACCTTTTTGAATATTCATGATCTCATTACCATATAAATTTGCCCATGGTCCTGCAAGATCTCTTACTTTCAAACCATGGAAGAATGCAGAAAACAAAACTTCAATGAATATAAAATTGAGGTGTTCCTGACAGCTGGCATAGTTTAAGCAGTGGACGGGTCGGCCTACTTAAAGGTTTAAGTGAGGTGAGGGGGCTCTCTTTTAAAGTTGACCCAAGAACTGATTCCAGTTTCCTGCTCAAGTTGTCCAGAGCACCTCTGGGTCATGCAGAAACCAGGGCGGTCCTCCCCTGGCAGCGCCCTCTGGCAGTCCCCAGAGATCTCAGACAGGGCTGCATTTCTGGTCTCCAACTCCCATATCACCCTGTGGGTGACCTAATCGGGTCCAGCCCTGAGGAACACTGCCACCTGTCATGTGGGAGAATGAAATGCTTCCGGTAAGCCCATTCATCCAGTCCATCCAAGAATCTTTCCTTTATCCCAGCCACGGTGCTTGTCCTTCCTTCTTAACACCTACATCTGACTTTTGCATAAGGAAGTTTGTTACATGAGACCCTGGGAGTTCAACAACCTAGCCTAACTTCTGAAAGTTTGTATACAAATGTCAAGAACAAGCCACCAGTGCCACATTTCCAACTTGTTACTCTTTTACTGGATGGGCCAAAATGAAAATGATCCCTTCCGTGAAAATGCTTCTGCCAGCTCACACTGAAGGCAAGCAGACAAATATGAGCAAAGAATGGGAAGACATGTTCCAACAGATGGTTTAGGTTTAGCACTACACTACATGCGGTCATCTGCACTCCTGAAAAGCTTAGTCAGCCAAAAAAGTCTAAGCAGAAACAGGCCTCCCCTTCAGATGTCTGCTGACACATAAAATACCTTTTACTGCATTCTTCATTGACTCGTGGTGCAAGGATAATGAGACATAAAAGAGTCTCAACCTGGATTTGGCAGAGAGAAGCTTCACAAAATTAGGGCCCAGGCTGTTCAAGTCTGTGCCAGTGCCTCGTGGCAGACTGAAAAAGATGGCATTACAGAACAAATCTGGACGTGTAGCTGGTAGGTGTGGGGTAGATACACCATCCTGGTGATCTACAAGGAGCATTGGGCTAAGGATATATACATTTACTTGTTTGGTTGATGCCTTTACCCAAGGTGACATACTATCTCTCTACTATCTATCTATCTATCTATCTATCTATCTATCTATCTATCTATCTATCTATCTATCTATCTATCTATCTATCTATCTATCTATCTATCTATCTATCTATCTATCTATCTATCTATCTATCTATCTATCTATCTATCTATCTAGAGTACGCGACACATGTTTTGTCCTAACTCTGGGCTCATCAGGTGTACACACTCACTGCACCCCCTCTCGGGGATCGAACCATCGGACGTCAGCGGCGAAGCCTCTTTACTTTGCGCCACGGTGTGTGGTTTGTTTATTTGACAGCATGTAGATCGGGGTAATTACATTCATGACATTCATAGTCTGAATCACAATCTGATTGTATGGGTGGTGTCACACACGTGCGCATGGGAGGCAGCTAAAGGGCTTGAGGGACGGCAGTTCTGAGACATACCGGGAGGTGACAGAGTGCACTGACTCTTTTTCTCTCTTGCCTGCAGACCGTTCCCAGGAGATTCCACCTGGCTCTCGTGACATAATTTCCGGGACCGAGCCAATGGAAGGGGACCTGACTGGCTCCGACCCCTCTGACGTCATGTCCGGGCTCGGTCCAATGGAGAACGAACACATCCCTGATCCTTATGCCCTCACTTCCTGTCTTCCCCTTTAAAACCCTGCCCTCTTTCCTAACTCCTCAGTCTGGTTTTGGACTCGTTTGTATGCACTTCAGTGCTATTACTATTCATTTCAACTTTGCAGCCAAGGATTTTGAGATTATACGGGTGGCTGCCCCAAACCTTTATCGGAGTATGTCTTATTCTTTTACAGTGGTTAATTACCATATCTATATATCTATATATATATTACAATGAGATTGTATATATATATATATATATATATATATATATATATATATATATATATATAAAATCCTAAGCCTAAAAGTGCAATAATTTTGTGCAACGATTTTATGTGACCTTTTTATGTCACTTTTTTGTCATGCTTTAAATCAGGCTTATTTTAAAACCTACATATATATGTTTGGTATCATTCTTTTCAGTATTTATCGAACTTTATTAGATTTTCAGATTCTTATTCAGTTCTTAAATTATAAACTAAAAATATCAAGAACTCACGTCTCGCGAGATGAGACTTTGTGCCAACCGATTTAACCATGCCCAGGGCCGGAAATAAAAGACAAAGAGTAGGACAGCAGCTGTAAATGTTCAAAGCACCGCGCGAGATGCAGATCACGTGGCACGGCAGCAGCAGCAGCAGCAAGCCAACAGCTGATTGAGCAAAGAGGAGGTAAAAAAAAAACTATTTGTTTCCCATTGTATCACCATTTAAGAGGGGGTTTCGGAGGAGCGACCGCGTCTCCTTGGGGTGCGTTCAGCCCCCCTCTTCACAACGAGAGTGGCAGAGATGCAAAGTATAAATTTATATTTATATATACAGTGTATATATAAAATCCAATGTCTGTCAGTCTGCATTTCATGAGAGAACTACTTAACGGATTTAGATCAGTTTTTTTTCTATAATTTACTTGAACATTCCGGTTGAGTTTGAGACTTCTCTCATCAGTACAGTATCGTAATTCACTTGTGGTACCAATTTATTTACGCAAATCCAAAAGAGATGCTGTGGGCTGAGGGGAGGGGGCCTTCCTCACTCACGTGCTAGCCTCCTTTCGAGTTGGTCTACCTTTCTCCACATGTTGGAGTGTACCTTGCCTCCACTTAGTTAGCGATACTTGTTTGTTCTACAGATTAAGGAGTAACGTTTAACATTGTTTTGAGAGAGAGAAAGAGAGATCAGAGCTATGTGTGTTTTAGAGCGTACCAGCTGATTGCCAGAGATATCACAGTCACGTTCTTTTCTCCCATGGCAGGAGACGCTCTCTCATCAGATACAGTGCCAACATTTGACGGTGGAGCATACCTACCTTCAGCTTGGCCAGTATTACATTTGTTTATTGATTTTTTAAAATTTGTTCTGTTTCACTACTATATGGGCAGAGATGCAGGGGAACAGCTAGTTTATAATACCATTGGTTAAATTTCTTTTGGTTTTCCTATTGTAAAAACAGGCAGGTGAAGTGTCTTGCTCAGGGCCACACAGTGTCAGTAGCAGAATCTGAACCCACAACCTAAAGGTTTGAAGTCCAAAGCCTTAACCACTACACCACACTGCCTGACTCAAGGCTATTATGGTGGCCAAATGTGCGTCATCACTAAGTACTAACTGAATACTTCAGCAATATATTATTTTGTGTTTTACGTTTTTGATTAATTTAGGCCACTTTGCAGAGATCATTTTTCACTTTGACTTTAAAGAGTCTTTTTCTGTTGAACAGTTTCAAAGAAGCCAAATTAAATCCACTGTGATTTAACGTTGTAGAACAATAAAATGTGAAAATGCTGCATGATGAGTGAATACTTTTATTGGCACTGTACCTTCAATTAAATAGCTTTTTTTGTGACAGTAATTTATGGTATTTGTAATTGTACCAAACAACTGCTCAATATAGCCATTGTTGTAGTATAGAATTCCTAAACGTCCATCTGCCTCTCTACCTGCTCTCTCCTTTTGGCTTGTCCAAGCTTAGAGCTTGCAACGCTTCTTCTTGGGAGTGCAGTCTCCATAGTCTCAATGTACCACCCGTAAGTTGCAGTCAATGGAAACTCTGTATTATACGGAGACGTGAAGCTCTGCAAAGAAGCTGAAAGGTCATTTGTCACTCGTTTGAATCTCAGAAGTGAACTCCACCTGCTGTTCACGTCGAGGCCTCGTGCGCCTGAGACAGACTGAACATTGAGCCTTAAGTGTGTTTACCTTTTACACCTCAAGTATCACCCAGAGGAAGGAGTCCGGCTCTTCATCGAGCATTTTCGGAGACTTGGACCCATGCCGGAAATGGAGCAGTTATTAGCTTTGGCACGGACAAACTTGGGCCGACTAAAAACACTGAGCTGTGCTCTTTTAAGCTGCTTGGGAAAGAGCTTTGTGTGTATGTAGTTCAATAAAATCTGTCTGAACTGTAAAGCCGCTTTATTAGTCTTAACGCTAGAAATGCCGGGTACAAAAATAAAAGAAATTGAAAAGTACGAAATACTTTTAAGCTCTCAGTGTAGATCGGTGTGATGCTGTGGGTTTATTCTGCAAAGTGTGAAGGTGAAGACACCAGAGAGATGCAGCCTGAGGTTTGTGAAATCAGCTAATAGGAATCGTGAGCTGGAGGTCTGATTTAGTTAATGTGGCGGGCAGCCAGAACTCTTGCCCGGCCGGGACGCTCAGAGTGTGGAAGGACTGGTGGAGAGAGTATTTTTGGGAAAGTTTCTTCCTCGGGCTGACTGAGAGCAGCTCCCTTGGTTTCCAGCAGGGCGCATGGACCTTTCCAGGGCCTTATTTTGCCACATTTCCGCCACACCCAGACGTGTGGCTGGAAGAAGCTCGTTAGGCACTTCTGGGTGCCTTATAAAAGAGGCCAGACCCCACCATTCAAGAGCAAGAGTAGAGAGTAAGAGGACAAAGCCTGAAGAGGAGTGAAGGGAGAAGGACTGGCGGCAACAAGGAAGCGTCTGTTGTGTTGTCTGGTGATTGGTGCATTGTGCTGTGGGGAGCAGGGGGAAACGCTTCCCAATTGTAAATAAACGGGTGTTGTGTGGCAAAATCTGTCTCCCTCCTGTCTGTGTCCGGGTTAGTGTGGCTGTATGCGGCCTTGTGGCTCACGTTAGGATGTGTTGTCACAGTGGCAATCCTGCTTAGTATGAGAGAACCTGCATCTTCAGACATTTGGTGTATGTGTTTGGTTAAGGAGCCCATCGTGCAATGCCATCACCTGCACTTTTGTGACTGAACATTCATCCATTCATTTTTCTAAACCAGCATCATCCTGTGCAGCGTCGCAAAAAAGCTGGATCTCACCAAGTATTGGGCACAAGGGGGAAACAACCCCTGGAGAAAATGCCTATTTACTACAGAGGTGAATACACAGACACTGTCACACCCACACATAAGGGACTCTTTAGCATCACTGATCCACCTAACATGCAGGTCTTTGGACTCCAGGGAGGAAACCAGAGCATCCAGAGGAAACCCATGTGGACACAGGGAGAACTCCTTGCAGGGAGGGCCACAGACATGAAGCCTGGCTTCTTTGTTGTGAAGCAGCTACACTACCACTGTGCCACCATGCCACCCTGCATTGCTGAACACTCTTCCTTAATGTGCCAATACCATAGCGCCACAGGGATTGGGTGTGTCAGAGAGAGTCAATGGCTGACGACTTGGGGTAAAGCTGAAGAACTTTGAGATCCTACAGTTGAAGACAGACGTTTACATACACTAAGGATGAATCCTTTAAAACTCACTTTATAAACCCTCCACAGATTTTATACTAACAAACTATAAATTTGGCATATCGTTTAAGATACTGTACCTACTTTGTGCAGGGCAAAAGTCATTTTTTCCAAAAATGTTCACAGACCTCGGAGTATTTCACTTTTTACTGACTATATCACAAGTTTACATACACTTGGCTGCGGTGGGCTGGCACCCTGCCCGGGGATTTGTTTCCTGCCTTGCGCCCTGTGTTGGCTGGGATTGGCTCCAGCAGACCCCCGTGACCCTGTAGTTAGGATATAGCGGGTTGGATAATGGATGGATGGACATACACTTTAATATTTGGTTGCATTGCCTTTAAAATGTTTATCTCTAGCCAAATGGTTTGGGTCGCCTTCCACAAGCTTCTTACGATAAGTTGCTGGAATTTCGGCCCATTCCTCCAGGTAGAACTGGTGTAACTGGGACAGGTTCGTAGGCCTCCTTGCTCATGCATGCTCTGTCAGTTCTGCCTATAGATTTTCAATTGGATTGAGGTTTGGGCTTTGTGATGGCCACTCTGATACTTTAATCTTGTTGTCCTTAAGCCGTTTTGCAACAACTTGAGGTCTGCTTGGGGTCATTGTCCATTTGGATGACACATTTGCGACTGGGCTTCAACTTCCTTGCTGAGCTCTTGAGAGGATGCTGCAGTATATCGACATATTTTTTCTTCCTCATGATGCCATCTACAGTATTTTGTGAAGTTCACCAGTCCCTCCTGCAAAAAAGCACCCCCAACAACATGATGCTCCCACCCCCATGCTGGACAATTGAGGTGGTGTTGTTTGGCCTGTAAGACTGTTTTTCTTCCAAACGTAATGATGGCCATTATGATCAAAGAGTTTGATCTTGGAATCATCAGACCAAAGGACATTTCTCCAGAACGTAAGATCTTTGTGAACATATGCCACTGCAAACAGCAGTCTGGCTGTTTTATGGCGGTTTTGGAGAAGCGGCTTCAACCTTGCTGAGCAGCCTTTCCGGTTATGTCGATATCTGACTCAATTTACTGTTTGCTCCGGCATCTTCACAAGGTCCTTTTCATTTGTTCTGAGATTGATTTGCACTTTCATGCCAAAGTATATTCTTCTCTAGTAGACAGAATGCGTCTCCTTCCTGAGCTGTATGATGGCTGTGTGGTCCCATTGTGTTTATACTTTCTTATTACTGTTTGTACAGATGAATGTGGAACCATCAGACATTTGGAAATTGTTCCCAGGGATGAATCAGATTTCTGGAGGTCCACAATGTTACTTCCTGAGGTCTAGGCTGATTTTTTTTTTTTTTTGATTTTCCCATTATGTCAAGCAAAGAGGCAGTGAGTTTGATGGTAGGCCTTAACATCCCTCCACATGTTGATTCCAATTAGGCTAATCGGTTATCAGAAGCTAAGTGCCTAATTGCCTAAAGGCTTGATGCCATTTTCTGGAACTTTCAAAGCTGTTTAAAAGGCACAATTAACAAAGTGTATGTAAGCTTGTGACCCACTGGAATTGTGACATAATCAGTAAAAAGTGAAATAATCTGTCTGTGGTCATTGTTGAAAGAAATTACCTTTACCCTGCTCAAAGCAGATGTCTTAAACCAGGGGTGTCAAACTCCGGGCCTGGAGGGCCACAGTGACTGCAGGTTTTCATTCTAACTCTTTTCCTAATCAGTGGTCAGTTTTCACTGCTAATTAACTCCTTTTCCCTTCATTTTAATAGCCCTGTTTTTAAAGATTCAGTCCTCTGAATTGATTTGTTTCTTCATTAAATGGCAGCCAAACAAAAATGAGACGTGAAACAAGCCAACAGATGACCAGCTAAACTGGGATTTCAAACTCCAACCAACTTCACTCCAACCAGTTTCTTAATGAGAAGCCGATTCTCTGTGTTAATTAAACTCGTTATTTAATTCCATGGCTTGTTGCTGCTCTCATTCTGCCACAGCAGACATTTACAAAACTGTTGATCTTTCGTTTTTTTCAAAGAACACCGTCAAGATGTTTTGGTGACCTGAGAGATCAGCTTTACCGAGAACTTCACCTTTCTTTATTTTCAAATATTGTGTGATGGGCGAAGGTGAACTGGTCATGAGGTGGCTTGTTTTGTGTCTCATTATTGTTTGGCTGTTAATTAAAGAAAAAGAAACAACTAAGGGGGCCAGAGACAAGTTAATTATAAAACAAGTTAATTAGCAGCAAAAACTGGTCACCAATGAAGAAGATGGTTAGAATGAAAACCTGTAGCCCACTGCGGCCCACCAGGACTGGAGTTCGACACCTGTGTCTTAAACAAAATGGCAAATTTAAAGTTTGTTAGTATAAAATCTGTGGGTGTCCAGGAAAGGCGTAAGGTGCCAACATCTGAACAGGAAGCCACCCTCATGTGGCACATATATTTGTGTGAGTGCTGTTAAAATGAATAGAAGAGGCCATATTAAAAGCTGAGGGTTCAGCCAGTTACCTCACCAAGAAGTCAGCCACCACATACAGCACCATTATGTTCGCCAAAGCTACTTATTCTCAAAATGAATGAATCGCAGGCTGACCCAGGCTAGGGAGACACAATGTTTCTCAGCCACCCTCATGGCATCACAGATAACTTATGGTTAACAAAAGCAACGTCATTCTTGTTGGGTGCTGTTATTGCAAAATGGTTGCAGTGAAGTGCTCCGATAAGTTTAGGAAAACTGGACATTGCTGCAAATAAACTTTTTATGTACATGCACCCACAACATACGAAAACTCCTTGATGGTCGGTTAATGGCTTCTAGCACACTGGACATAATGGAGTGAAGCTTGGCTGAGATATTCCCGACCTGTCGGCCAGTTCAGTGAGATATGATAACAGGTAGCCGATGCAAAATGGAAAAAAATGAAAGGTTCTTCAGTGCAAATATTTAGCAAATATGCTAAAATATGATCTTTGCATCTTATTCACTGTTTTTGAGGTATAATATGTTGGACACATGAACACATGTAAAAAAAAAATAAATAACAGCTTGGTGATGTGATTTATTATGAATGATTATGTGAATTGTTATTTAGCTGGTTTGGCTGGACTTCCCCACTTGATCAAGGAGGTCGACATTTCCCAGTTTCTCTGAAATGTTACATACACATGGCTCAGAGTTCCTGTAAATGTATGCACGTTCCCTCATCAAGTTTTCTTTTATAAATCCCGACATTTGTGTGGAAAGTTGCGTATGCACATTTTGAGCCTCTTTCTGTGTGTATGTAAGCTTTATAAATGAGGCCCCCAAGATGGCAAGTGAAGACCCCCGATCAAGAGAGTAATGCACTGATGTAAAGCAGCACGTCCCTAAATCCAACCACAATGTCTTCATTCTAATAAACCCAAAGGCACTCTGGATGTGAGACTCCCGGAAAAGTAAAGTGTCAGACCTCTAAAGATCAGACATCAAAGCTCCAAACAGAATAAAGTGCATCCCTCCAGAATCGGCACAGGTCTGACCTTGCAGAAGTAAAGCTGCAGGTATCTGAGGTGCGTCAGACTTCCCTTAAAGAATAAAATCCTCCTTGATCCAATTCAGGGGCACAGCAGGACCAGAGCTTATTCCTAGTGGCATGGGCTACAAGACAGAAACAAACCCAGAATAGGGTGCCAGTCCAGCGCAAAATGTTCACAACATCCACCACCAAATTATCTAAAGCTGAAGGACTGGACTCCAATAAGGTAATCCGAGTCAGAATCACTTCATTGCCACCATGTAAAACGTACCAGCATTGACTCTTTTTAGGTGCAAACATGAAATACAAGACACTATCAACACAAAACAGCAAAATTACAACCCACCTTTAACTTCAAACCACTACAGAAATACAACAAATTCTTGAACAAAACATTTGCAAACATCAGTAATTTAATTCAATAATAAGAAAAAACTATACAAAATAATAGATTCAAATAGTACAATTTGAATAAATTTGAAGTATTTACAAATACACAACAGTACAGTTACCATTTATATGTTGCAAAAACAATTAGGAGTAACCAGGGCACTGTATAAATAAAATTTATCATTATTATTATTATTATTATTAACCATATGTAAGTTTAAAAGGAGGTGTGGTGGCAATCAGAAGGTTGCCAGTCCGAATCCCTTAAAATGCCAAATGTGATTCCACTCTGTTGCTGAGCAAGGCCCTTAACATGCAACTGCTCCTTCCTGGGTATGACGTTGTGAAGCCTAAGGGTGTGTACAGCCGCCCTATCCCCAATTTTGCCACAGCACACGGTTATTTACGTAGTCTACAACACAATGCTCACACAGCACAGCATAGTCCATTTTGCCGCCAGTCCTCCTCAACAGCTTTGTCCACTTCCTCCCGACTCAGGCTATTGAGTGCTGGTGACTGGCTCCTTTTACAGGGCACCCGGAAGGAGTCCAGGTGCCCAACGAGCCTCTTCCAGCAGCACTTTCACCACACCTGGAGGGCCCTGTAAAAGTCCAGGCTCCTCCTGTTGCTGGCCACAGGCCCCAGCAGGGTTCAGCTTCCATGCTCATAACCAGTGGCTTTGCTGTAAGCCAAGGGGGCTGCCCTCTGTTGGTTCGGAGGAATAACGGTCTTCCAAATACTCTTTCCTCTGGTTCTTCTACACTCAGGGCGTCCCAACCAGATAAGAGCTCCGGCCGTCCCCTACAACGTTAAACTTGCAGGTAGAACTTAGGGGTTAGTGGAAGGACTGGCACTCCAGCCACTGTTTTTTTTAAAAAAAAAAAACCCTTACACCCTCACACTCTTCCATTGCATTCAAACTAGGGTGGTGCTCAAGTGTCACCCATTGCATAACTGCTCTCAGGTCCTAATTTGGGGTCTTGAGGTGGTTCGGCAATGCGCTGTATCTGTGCATGCTCCTAACCTCTTTCTTTTTCTCTATGTAAATTTGTTAAGGATCTGAAAACTGCGGAGATGGTGTGTAGTAGGGTTCATGATAGACCCTATGCCATAATGAACAGATGGCTGCTGGGATGAGTGGAGTCAGCTGCAATCTTTTCCTGCTCTCTTTTTCGCTCTGGCTGGTGATCAGATGTTTTAATGTTGGGAGACAACAGCCAATGACTTTCTCAGCTGAACAAATCACCCACTGGAACCAACTCTTAGAAAGAGAGGAGGCAGAAGGAAACCAACTGGTGATAGAGGAGGTCACAATACTCTCAATGATGGCCAATTAAAAATTTAACAATATTCGCCTCGATATGCAAACCTCAGACATTTCACAGTATAGGTCTAAGCAGAATGGAATGGGATGGTTTAGTTTGTGCCATACATTTCCATTAAGCAGAAAAAAAAATGCAGTTTGAATTCATAAAATTAAATCACTTTCCACTTTCATTGCTTTGCATTTACTCTACAATTTCAGTTTCTTGAAAATTATAATCCCACACTGTGTATCATGAGGCACTGTCTCATTAGAGGGATTGCCTCCTGGTCCTGCCAGCTGGAAGCTTTTAGAGATATTAGTCTTGGCCCGCTTTCACCTTCTTGGCATGAAGTGCGTATGCAAGTCTGATTGATGCCAGGCGTAGGTCCAGTTGGTGGGGGAGGGGAAGTCGGGTGAGGGGTCCCATGTACAGTTCACAACAGGCAGAGAATATTTGCTTATTCTATGATTCTCAGACATCTCTGTTATTCACATAGCCAACATTTGGCAACAATTTTACTAAAAGGACTATTCACACCACATCAGCTTCAAAAGTCTGAAGTTTACTTACATGAAAGGCGGCTTCACACCTCTTTATTCTTAAAATTAACCTTTAAATAAAATCCAGGCTAGACTACTAAAAATAAACTTGTTCGCACCATAGTAATGGGTTCCCATAAAACACTGGGGAGGCACGGTGGAGTAGTGAGCATTGATCATGGCCAAATTTTAGAAGGGGGCTTACTTGGGCACATAAAGGCGTTTTATGCAGTGAATTTGCTGAGATTGCTGGCACCCTTGTTTGCTGAAATATGTTCATGAAAATTGACCATGCATAGGCAAAACCACCCCCAGCCCTCAGTGCCCCATGATGCTTTGCAATTCTACAACTCACTCCTGATTACTTAAACATGTTAAAACACACCTTTCTGGTTCTTGGGTGCAAAAGTCAAAGATAACCTGCATTCTATAAACGGTGAGGCACGATAAGTCTGTTCATGTTTCACAAATGGCGTCACTGAATGGACTAAATGTTGCATTGTACTGAGCTTTAAGTATTTCCTCATTATGTTATTTACTTGGCATGCAATTTCATTAACATCAATTTAAAAATTCTGCTACCAAGTAAAAAAAAAATACGCAAAAAATTTTTTAAAGCAAAATTACAAAATCACAAAATATAGTTTTTCTTAAATTTTTTTAAAAATAGTGGTTTGTGGGAGGTAGATCCAGTGTGTGGATCAGTTTGCTGAGCGGGATGCCAGTGGTCAAAGACTTACATAACGGGATTAAACTATTTGGGATTTCTTTCCCAATTTACAGATGCAACAAAAATATAACACAGAATTTTAATACTTATTTTTCATTACGCCTCTGTTTTAGGAATTATATTTCATTCCTGTGGCCTCCAAAAGACACGTGTTGGTTGTGGTAGCTTTTGTGATATTGAAAATGCTCTTTAAAGTGTCAATTTTAAAGCTGTTATAATAATACAAGAAAAATCAGAAATATGGCATTTATTTCCTATTATGTTTAAAGAGAAAGGAAATCTGCTTTTGTTTGCTACCATAAAAGGATGTAAGGGTTGGCTGTCAGCCTTACTCGGCCGGGACGCCCATGAGATGGAAGGACTGTGGGAAGGGTGTGCACTGGGCATTATCTCCCCAGGAACAATAGATGGCAGCCCTGCTGGGTTGTAGTGGTGACTCGGATTTCCACAAGGCAGCATGGGACATGGAATTCTTTGACTCAGCCCTATTGGGTTCTGTGGGTCCCGCAGGGATGGAGGAGCCCCACTGCACGGGGTTTCCGTCTCACCCAGAAGTGCTTGAATTATAAGAATTATAAGTGTAAGAATTATGTTTCTGGACTTCTCTAGTGCCTTCAACACCATTCAACCTCTGCTCCTTAGGGACAAGCTGACAGAGATGGGAGTAGATTCATACCTGGTGGCATGGATCGTGGACTATCTTAAAGACAGACCTCAGTATGTGCATCTCAGGAATTGCAGGTGTGACATTGTGGTCAGCAACACAGGAGCACCGCAGGGAACTGTACTTTCTCCGGTCCTGTTCAGCCTATATACATCAGACTTCCAATACAACTCGGAGCCCTGCCACGTGCAAAAGTTCGCTGACGACACTGCTATCGTGGGCTGCATCAGGAATGGGCAGGAGGAGGAGTATAGGAACCTCATCAAGGACTTTGTTAAATGGTGTGACTCAAACCACCTACACCTGAACACCAGCAAAACCAAGGAGCTGGTGGTGGATTTTAGGAGCCCAGGCCCCTTATGGATCCCTTGATCATCAGAGGTGACTGTGTGCAGAGGGTGTAGACCTATAAATACCTGGGAGTGCAGCTGGATGATAAATTGGACTGGACTGCCAATATTGATTCTCTGTGCAAGAGAGGACAGAGCCGGCTGTACTTCCTTAGAAGACTGGCATCCTTCAACATCTGCAATAAGATGCTGCAGATGTTCTATCAGATGGTTGTGGCGAGCACCCTCTTCTACGCGGAGGTGTGCTGGGGAGGCAGCATTAAAAAGAAGGACACCTCACACCTGGACAAACTGGTGAGGAAGGCAGGCTCTATTGTAGGCATGGAGCTGGACAGTTTGACATCTGTGGCAGAGCGACGGGCACTGAACAGGCTCCTGTCAATCATGAAGAATCCACTGCATCCACTGAACAGGATCATCTCCAGACAGAGGAGCAACTTCAGCAACAGACTGCTGTTACTGTCCTGCTCCACTGACAGACTGAGGAGATCATTCCTTCCCACACTATGCGGCTCTTCAATTCCACCCGGGGGGGGTAAATATTAACATTATACAAAGTTATTGTCTGTCTGCATATCTGCATTGTTATCACTGTTTAATTTAATATTGTTTCTTTATCAGTATGCTGCTGCTGGAGTATGTGGATTTTCCCGTTGGGATTAATAAAGTATCTATCTATCTATCTATCTATCTATCTATCTATCTATCTATCTATCTATCTATCTATCTATCTATCTATCTATCTATCTATCTATCTATCTATCTATCTATCTATCTATCTATCTATCTATCTATCTATCTATCTATCTATCTATCTATCTATCTATCTATCTATCTATCTTGAACTTTGCTCATTGTTATTATTTATGAATACGATCAATATTATATTATTTAGAGTGTAACTTAACTCCTGCTTGTCTTTTACTACAACTAATTTCCTGAGGTTATCGATGTAGAAGGGAAGGTGGGGAGATGTTATATGGTACAACACCTTATAAACAGTGGTAAGTCTGTGAGATTTGAGGCATTCTGACAAAGGCTACAAATTAATAATACAAAAGGGGAAAGTAGAACACAGTAAAACCTTGGATTGCGAGTAACTTGGTCTGCGAGTGTTTTGCAAGACGAGCTAAAAGTTTTAATAAATTTTAACTTGATACACAAGAGAAGTCTTGCAGTACAAGTAGTACGTATACACTTTGTCTGCTGAGCGTCACATGATCATAACTGAGCTGATGGTTCTTCTCTCTCTCTCTCGCTGCGGGATTGTGGGTAATCACCCATTCTTGGTCTCAGTCAGAATGCCTCACTCATATAGTCAACATCCGCACGCACGTATAACCGTTTACTATAGCATTGTGACCGTGTGTGTGCGCTGTAACGTGTGAGTCCCTGTCTTGCACCCCAAAACACGAGGCTGAGTCTCAGTACTTTAGCAACACCAGCTTTATTCAACTTGAAACAGGAACAGCACAGTTATTTATTATAGCGGGATCTGCAACTCTCCTATACACAGACACAGCAGTCAGGCAGGGTTGTGACCAGGTTAGTGGCCAAGTAGTTCTGTGCCGTGCGCATTTCTAATGTTCCTTGTATCACCCATCAACGGCAGGTGCTTATAGCATGTCCGCTATCTTTTCAGATTCGCTTTTACGGTGAACTGCTACAGCGCTGGGAACCTGTGATTGCTTCGGGACACTCTTCCGCGTGTTGTCCCGTTGGGTGGAATCCCAAAAGAGTTTAGAAACCTTACAGTGCGTAAAGCATTTTTTTAATTTTGTGTCTAAGTGTTGTGACTCTTCAGACAAATGCAACTGTCATTGGAATGGCTCCTTGTTAAAGACACAAAAAAAGAAGAAGATTCCAGTGAGTCAACAGATAGTAGGGATTCCATTAGTTAGAGTGAAAGTCGTCCTAAACAATAACCCTCCTCTCTCTCGTCTCCCTCAGACCAGCCATGATTCTTTTCAAGGATAAAGTGCAGGTTAATTTGTTTTATGTATTTTTATTTTATATTTTGTATTAATAATTTTTATATCAATAGATTTGGGTTGTGGAATGAATCATCTGAGTTTCCATATTTCTTATGGGGAAATTCACTTTGATATATGAGTGCTTTGGATTACAAGCACATTTCCGAATGAATTATGCTCGCAATCCAAGGTTCTACTGTACTATATTACTCTACCAAGACAACACAATCCACAACAATGTCAAACACAGAATAATTGATTTTATAAACATCTATCCCTTTAACATGACACCCCTAAGTTGTCACTGGTTTGAGATGTTGCTGAATAAGTTCAATGGAGGTCACCTGTCTGGGGTTTCAATTGATTGTAGATTAATAATAATAATAAATAATAATAATTCATTACATTTATATAGCGCTTTTCTCACTACTCAAAGCGCTCTACAACCAGGGAGGACCCAGGAGATGCCTGCCTCAAAAGGGTGAGTTGGGAGGAAGGTGGATAACATTTGTGAGTACCGGTGGAGGAGGCAGTGATTTGTGAGAGACAGAGGGAAGACAAACAGTTGTTAGGTGTTATCTTATGCTCTGTTGTACTTGTGGCTGTGATTTTGGCAAGAAACACTTTGTGTGGAAGAGTTTCCCACAACAAAGACTCTTTGTGCTTTTAAACTTGTGTCCTGAACCTGTGTGTGTTAGGTGTTTGGGGAGCTGGAGCATCCCCTGGTGACCACAATGATTAGTAATTTTAACATAAAACAGTAGCAAATCAGGGATTTCAGGTGCAAGAGTGAAACAGAACTGGATCAGGGCAAAATGTATTATTTATGCTCATGGACAAGTGTTCAAAATCTGTGGTTAGTACACCTGTTAACCAAAAAACTGAGCAGGAGGGGTCATGAAGTCATTGGAAAGGGGTGTGTAGAGGGATATGAACCCACAACCTCATGTTTTGTTGCATGCATGGCACAATAGTAATCTGTTCACTGCACACACAGTTTTGGATGCAGCAACTGTGCGGAGGCCATGTGAATCACTGACATTTGCAGGAATTCACAGGTGGCATAGAAACAGAGCTATCAGAAGCTACACAGTAGCACCGAGGGCAATATTCCGGTGTGTTCCATTTTTCTAGCTTGTCCTGCAGCACACCAAGGAGGGTTATTATTTCACCCCTAGGCACCCGTATTTTTCTATTAGCTGTTGATAACTGAGATGATCCAAGGGGTTCATGTCTGCCCGCAAAAGATCATTTACTGTAGACCAGCACGTCGGCTTCATGACTGATGCTCAAATGGCATCTCAATTTGAGCTGTACACTTCTGTGGATAGCTGCCATTGTCATTGCTGGTACTAAGTGGCCATTTACCTGTCGGCTTTAAAGAATGTGGCTAATGACATAGCAAGTTTGATTAGTTAACTCATAAATGTACTCAAGTTGTCTACTGGTATTAAAACTACAAAGAGCCCCTTTTGAGGTAATCTGTAGCTTACATTATAATTTATTTATAACAACATCAATATTTTATTATTATTATTATAATGTTGTCCAAACAAGTGTGTCAGTGAGTTTTTTGTGATCGGCTTCTGTGTCTCTGTGAGAGAATCCCAAGCAAAATAAATAAACAATGACAGTAAAAATAACAATTCACTTGTTAATTTCCAAACAAGATTAAGTAGTGCTTTAGTTATGTAGTGTTTCAAGAAACACTCTTTAATTAATGAACAATCTTAAGTATGAGATAAAGTACTTAGTGTTAAGAAGCCTTTGGGAAAGACTCCCCATGTTTACCATAAGAAACACATGAACCCAACATACTTTGCCAAGGTTGGCACTGGCCAGATTTTTTGCACTACCAGTGCATATCACATCTTAGGCTTGAGAGGGAGAGAGAGAGATATTAGGGCTGGGCAAGTTAACACGTCATTATCACGTTAACACATTAATTAATTAACGCCGACAATTATTTTATCGCTAGTTAACGCGCTTTTTGTTATTACTATTATTTTGAAAGCCTCAGTCTCGCTAGTGATTGATAGAGATCAGTGATCTTCTTGTTTACAGCGCTTTGATACGCTTTTGCTAGAAGGAAAGTTAGCTGTCCCGCGTGTGCATGAGTAGCGAAGAGCAAACAGCTTCTAAAATGGCATGTGGTGAGATACCAAAGTGAATGCTCAAAGCAAAACCTTTTTCGTATTATCGCTAATTTGGACTCTGATTCGTCAGACTCCGATTTTGATGCAAGTGATCTGGAGATGTAGATCGAAAACAAAAGTCAGATACTGGCATCAGCTGATTGTGGTGCCGAACACATTCGTGTAGCTGATGCACCTATGGCAACTATTAGCTGGGAGGACAGACATTTATGATGACAGGAGGTACAAACCATATTGCGTCTCACTGCAACTGCCACCCCCGCACACCCGTCTCAAAAAGACAGCCAGCCCACCTTGCATTCCTACTGGCCGTCGAGTCGCTGCTGCTGCTAACAGGGGCCGACAGCAGGCACAGCAGGTAGCAACAGACGTTTTATGTTGATTTGTGATTGAAACCATTGCTTTGTGCACTTTTTAGAAAACTGAGTTTTTTAGAAAAAATATTAGACCTCAAAGAGTTGCTAATGAACACAGATTGTTTGTGCTGCTCCCTGATAAAAGAAAATGTTTCTGCTGGTATCTGTTCAGATAAAAAAGAAAACCGTTTTAGAAATGTTAACTTGCTATTGCTTGCCTGTTACAATGTTGTGACTGTGGCTCTGGACTTGTTTTTCTATAACAAACTAGATAAAACGTTAAAGCCCTGGCAGTGGCAAACAGCTTTGGTTTTATATTTGATTTGATTACATTGATGTTTAAGTGCAGATTTACAAGAAATATTTTAACTGCTACTATGTACTGTAAAGGGAATACTGCTGTTAAAAAGCCCATCATTTGTTTAAAGTGTTTGCACACCAAATACATACAATATACTACTATTCAGTTCATTATTGAATTTTGTGCATAACAATTTGATATATAACAATGTGAATATATTATATATCTATATATATAATTCACTAAGCCGACAGGGCACGCAAGACAACCATGGGATACGCACGACATAGCCACACCCACCAACTCTACGACCATGGGATACGACGACAACTCACAGAGCCATGCCTGCCAACAACTCACAGAGCCACACCCACCAACTCTAAGAATTCACTAAGTCCATGGCAAGCAAGATGCATGCAAGACAGAGCCCCGCCCACCAACAATTCGAGCGAGAGTGAAAGCATTTGCCAAGAATGTTTTCATTAATCAAGAACAAAAGTCGGAGGTTCGAAGAAGATCACATACCGTCGTAGTTCCGACCATAAACGATGACGACTGGCGATCCGGCAATGTTATTCCCATGACCTGCCGGGCAGCCAACTGGGTAACCAAAGTCTTTGGGTTCCGGGGGGAGTATGGTTGCAAAGCTGAAACATAAAGGAATTGACGGAAGGGCACCACCAGGTGTGGAGCCTTTTGCTTAATTTGACTAAACACGGGAAACCTCACCCAGCCCGGACACGGAGAGGATTGACAGATTGATAGCTCTTTCTCGATTCTGTGGGTGGTGGTGCATGGCCGTTCTTAGTTGGTGGAGCGATTTGTCTGGTTAATTCTGATAACGAAAGAGACTCCCTCCTGCTAAATAGTGACGCGACCCCTGAGTGGTCAGTGTCCAACTTCTTAGAGTGACAATTGGATTTCAGCCACTTTAGATTGAGCAATAACAGGTCTGTGATGCCCTTAGATGTCCGTGCTGTATGTGCCGCACTACACTGAATGGATCAACATGTGTCTACCCGGTGCCGAGAGGCGTGGGTAAGCCGTTGAACCCCATTCATGATGGAGACCGGGGCTTGCAATTGTTCCCCACGAACGAGGAATTCCCAGTAAGTGCGGGTCATACGATCGCACTGATTAAGTTCCTGCCCTTTGTACACACCCCCCGTCGCTACTACCATGGTCGGGTGACTTGGTGGATTATATATAGAAAAGCAGCCAGAAACGCAAAGAACAATGAAAAATCAACGTGGCTCAGAGGTGCATGTGGACTGTAGCAGAGACGAAAGCGACTGCGGCGGTGTTTGGAAAATGAACAGTCAACGTGACTCACAGGTGCATGTGAACTGTACACAGATGAAATCGACTCAGGTGAGGAGTTGTGGGCGGACACATGAGCAGGCAGTGCGTACTGAACGATGACTAAGAAATGACTTAGAAATCAGCAGACTAGAATGGGGTGGGAGGGGGGGTCCAGGGCGGAAGTGGCGGAATGGGCGTCCTTCCACTCTCCCCCCGTTCCGCCCTCCGCACCTGAGCGCCGTCCAGCCCCGTCCCTCGCTCTGGGAGGTGGAGGCACGACGGCGGTCCTCCGGTTTTCAGTCACGGACAATTGTATGTCGCCCTCTCCAGAGTTCCATCTTTTCATTCACCTACAGTCGTATCCTCAAACTCACCCCATTTGGACAACTGTGTCTTTCAGGAAGTGTTCAACCATCAATACATAATTATGCATTGTATGCTATGCCGCGGGTTGGCTAGTATATTTATAAAAAGCTAAATAAGCTGCTGTCTATCTATCATAAATTTTCTATTATATAGTGCCATTTCTGTCTGTCACACATAGGTGCTTCTTTTCATCATATTTGTATACAATATTTTACTAATGTAAGCATTGCAGAAAGTACTTTTAAAGAAGTAATAATGTAAAAGGAGCTCTCAGCACAGGGTCAGCACTCCAGAACAAATTTAGCTGGAGGCCATTATGTTCACAGGATGCAAGTGCAATGTGTGATTATAATATAACACCCATGATATTTTTGATTCTTCTAAGTGTACAAATAGAGCAGACTAGAGCAAAGACAACTTCAACAACAACACATCACAATGCCACAGGTTCGCAGTGTTTCTTAACAAGTCCAATGCCCAGCTGAAACTGTGTCTATCAAACACACCTAAGGTGGCACATGGCTCATGCACAACAAAACATTCTATATACTGCACTGCATATACTGCTCAGTGCAAATGCAGATTATAAAGTAAAATTAAATTTAAAAAAAAAATAATAATGTAGGCTTAGCTGAATGCTGTATGGATCTAATAAGACTGTGTGGCAGACGGCCAGGTCCCATGCCTGGCAGGGTCACCCCTGCAGCGTATGTTCCGGGGGAGCAAGTATAGGAGATCCAATACCTCCCCCTGGATGCTAGATGGCAGCCTCCCTGGGTTGCAGCGGTGCCTCAGACTCCCGCAGGGCTTAATGGGAGTTGGAGCTTGGTTCAGCCCTGTTATGTTCCGCAGGCGCCACCAGGGGGTGCTGCAGCGGGAGCTGCTGGGCCCTTCTAGGCAGTAGTTTCACCACACCAGGAAGTGTAGCCGGGTGTCGGCAATCAAGCACCTGGAGCACTTCCGGGCGCCTTATTAAAGGAGCCAGCGACCACCACTCAGGAGCCAGAGTCGGGAGGAGGAAGAGGATGAAGCTGCCGAGGAGGAGTGGAGGATAATACCTTAATTTATTGGTGTTTTGGCATGTGCAGTGCTGGCGACTGTGCACTGCCTGTGGGACACTGTGGTGTTATGGGTCCACAGCTCTCCAGCAAAGGCCAGTTCGTTTTAAATAAATAATCGCCACGCTCGCGGCTTAGCGAGGGGGCGTGGTAACTGTAGTGAGCCGCAGGGCGATCTGCGGTGTGGCCGTTTCTCACCTAAGTACACAGGTGAGAGACTGCCCACATCCGTGATTGTTCCTGTGGCTAATGGGCTGCAGCTGCTATGTCCTCTCCGCATATAAAGAGAAGCGCGAGCTGGTTAGAAGAAGAGAAGTAAAAGGAAGGAAAGGGAGAATGGGAGGTAGCAGGAAGCAGGTGGAGAAAGTCGGTGTGAGGAAGGAGAGCGAGCGAGAGCAGGCTCGTATTAGAGAAAGCAGGCAGCTGGGAAGAGAGCCCACGTGGGGAGTGTTTGGCCGACACTCAGTGAGGCTGAGAAAGCGGTCGCTGCAGCTGAGCGGCTAAGTAGCTGGAGTGACCAGTGGAGGAATCGACTTGACCATAGAAGGCAGCGGGAGTTGATGAGGCTTTGGACTGGTGTAGCCTCAGTGTGAGCGCCTTGGCCGCTGAGGAATGATCCAAAGTCTTGGTCCGGTTGGGAGCCCAACGAAACCAAGGAACGGAGGGCTACCGGACTAGGTTGAAGGGCAGCTGATCTTGCAGGTAGGCGACTCTCCTGTAGAGCAGACCAGATGGGCGTAGCAGGGGAGCCGACATGGAAGCAGAAGACACCGGGCTTGTGGTTTTAACATTACTTCCTGTGACATTTTACCTCGTGGCTTTTAGAAGAATTTTTCTATTTATTGATTTGAACTTCCACATGTTTTAAGGATTATTTATTGACTTGAACTTTGCACAGTTGCACGTTGGATTTATTTGAATAAAAGCACTTTGCACTTTTAAACCATCCCCTTGCTCATTGTTATTGCCTCACTATCTAGCTCATCGGTAACATTACCAATGGTGTTGGGTTCAAGGGCTCCCTAACAGCCGATGGGAGTGTGAAGCAGAACCCGCATCTTCACAGACACGGGGAAGACGTGTGCCCACAGGTGAAGAAAGATAAATACCTGTTTTATTTTACGTGTGCCTCCGTGTCGAGTCTGTGTCGGGTCGGGCGCCTTTCACAACTGCTAAAAGTTACCAAGCAGTGTAGTAGACAGTAAGACTCCAGGAACATTCAAAAAATGTACTTGATGTTATTTTGGAGGAGTTAGATGAAAAGAGGGTGGCACGGTGGTGCAGTGGGTAGCACTGCTGCCTCACAGAAAGGAGACCTGGTTTCGCTTCCCGGGCCCTCCCTGCGTGGAGTTTGCATGTTCTCCACGTGTCTGTGTTGGTTTCCTCCCACAGTCCAAAGACATGAAGGTTAAGTGCATTAGCGATCCTAAATTGTCCCTAGTGTGTGCTTGGTGTGTTGGGGTGTGTGTGTGTACGCGCCCTGTGGTGGGCTGATGCCCTGCCCGGGGTTTGTTTCCTGCCTTGCGCCCTGTGTTGGCTGGGATTGGCTCCAGCAGACCGACATGACCCTGTAGTTAGGATATAGCGGGTTGGATAATGGATGGATGGATAGGTGAAAAGAATCGGTCAACTTTGTTGGGCTGAATGGCCTGCTTTTGTTAAAATTTTTTGTAATGTTCTTATGTTCTAAAATGCACCATTGGCTTTCCCCATAGAGATAAGTAAAGTTGCACCATTGGATTTAAGCGCACAAAGGCAGATGTTAAGCTGCTGAACTTACTATTAGAAGAGTTGAACTTGACAAATCTGGTAATAGCCTTGCCACATTTCATGAGTTCTCCTGAAAGTTTCAGTTGCAGACTACATTTACATGATCTTGGCATTCACAGCACACTCCCATGATTCTCAATCATGTATAGGGACAGACTTAACATACAGTTAGGTCCATAAATATTTGGACAGAGACACATTACCACAATGAATTTTTAATGAAGCAACTCAGATGCAGTTGAAGTGCAGACTTTCGGCTTTAATTCAGTGGGGTGAACAAAATGATTGAATAAAAATGTGAGGCAACTAAAGCATTTTTTTAACACAATCCCTTCATTTCAGGGGCTCAAAAGTAATTGGACAAATAAAATAACTGGAAATAAAATGTTCATTTCTAATACTTGGTTGAAAACCCTTTACTGGCAATGACAGCCTGAAGTCTTGAACTCATGGACATCACCAGATGCTGGGTTTGCTCCTTTTTAATGCTCTGCCAGGCCTTTACTGCAGCGGCTTTCAGTTGCTGTTTGTTTGTGGGCCTTTCTGTCTGAAGTTTAGTCTTCAATAAGTGAAATGCATGCTCAATTGAGTTAAGATCAGGTGACTGACTTGGCCATTCAAGAATTTTCCACTTCTTTGCTTTAATAAACTCCTGGGTTGCTTTGGCTGTATGTTTTGGGTCATTGTCCATCTGTATCATGAAATCAGTTTGACTGCATTTAGCTGGATTTGAGCAGACAGTATGTCTCTGAACACCTCAGAATTCATTCGGCTGCTTCTGTCCTGTGTCACATCATCAATAAACACTAGTGTCCCAGTGCCACTGGCAGCCATGCATGCCCAAGCCATCACACTGCCTCCACCGTGTTTTGCAGCTGATGTGGTATGCTTTGGATAATGAGCTGTTCCACACCTTCTCCATACTTTTTTCTTGCCATCATTCTGGTAGAGGTTGATCTTGGTTTCATCTGTTCAAAGAATGTTTTTCCAGAACTTTGCTGGCTTTTTTAGATGTTCTTTAGCAAAGTCCAATCTAGCCTTTCTATTCTTGAGGCTTATGAGTGGCTTGCACCTTGCAGTGCACCCTCTGTATTTACTTTCATGCAGTCTTCTCTTTATGGTAGACTTGGAGGATATTGATACGCCTACCCCCTGGAGAGTGTTGTTCACTTGGTTGGCTGTTGTGAAGGGGTTTCTCTTCACCATGGAAATGATTCTGCGATCATCCACCACTGTTGTCTTCCGTGGACGTCCAGGTCTTTTTGCGTTGCTGAGTTCACCAGTGCTTGCTTTCTTTCTCAGGATGTACCAAACTGTAGATTTTGCCACTCGTAATATTGTAGCAATTTCTCGGATGGGTTTTTTCTGTTTTCTCAGCTTAAGGATGGCTTCTTTCACCTGCATGGAGAGCTCCTTTGACCGCATGTTGTCTGTTCACAGCAAAATCTTCCACATGCAAGCACCACACCTCAAATCAACTCCAGGCCTTTCATCTGCTTAATTGATAATGACATAACAACCTGCCTGCCCATGAAATAGCCTTTGAGTCAATTGTCCAATTACTTTTGAGCCCCTGAAATGAAGGAATTGTGTTCAAAAAATGCTTTAGTTGCCTCACATTTTTATGCAATCGTTTTGTTCACCCCACTGAATTAAAGCTGAAAGTCTGCACTTCAACTGCACCGGAGTTGTTTCATTTAAAATTCATTGTGGTAATGTACAGAACCAAAATCAGAAAAAAGTTGTCTCTGTCCAAATATTTATGGACCTAACTGTATAAGCAAACCCGCACTAGAAGGGGGCCACGTAAAAGACCTGCCAATGAAAGTTACACATCAACTGGTGATTATTATTTATGTTTCCTGGATTTATTAATAATGAATGCACCTCCACCTTGTAGGAAAAGTGGACTATTTCATCATCCCTGGACCATGCATAGCAGGAAGTTTGTACAATCACATTGAATATATAAGAACTTGAGACATGACCACATAAACCTCAAGGCAAACAGCATATGCTTGCAATGACAAAATGAAACGTAGCTATGCTTTAAGGTCAGACAAATGAAAAAAAAATTTGGATGTGGGCTTCAGTAGGGTTTGCACCCTAGGAACCAAGATACCCGAACTATTCTATAACATTTCAGTAATTATTTACCGCACTGATTCTGATCATAAAATAGGTCATTACGGAAACAACTGATGAGAAGAATTCATGATTAATGGCATAATTACTATATTTGAAGGTTCCTCTCGAGTGCCTCTTTCTCTTGCACGATTTGGCTCAAAAACTAATCAGTACATCGTTAGCTCATAACAGGCTTAAGTTTCAAGTTTGGTATTTTTCAGTCCAGCCATTTTAGCTCTAGACCATCCTCAAGTAACTGTGACACACATACAGACACACACCCATCATTGAGATATCATTGTTTTTGGTATGAGGGGACCTGAAACGTCAAGATCCGTCGAAAAGTGGAGATTGAAATTTTTGAAGCTTTTCGATCCTCCCCTGTAGACGATAGGTTATGGTGGAGGAGGGCACAAAACAACAAAAAATAAAAAATAAAAAGGAAACAAAGGAATTTGTAGAGAATCTCTGAAAACTTCTCTTACTTCCACACTTCTCCCAAGTCTACCCCACAATTTAACAGCACAAGTGCTGCATGTACAGACCTAGCAGGCACCCCTCCTGCGGCCTCATCTGCAGAGGAATGTGAAAATGCTCACCCTGAAATTATCAGTACCCCTCTCAGATGAAAACGTAGGTGAACCTCCTCTCCTCCAAAACAACATCATTACCATTATGAATGACAATCCTGCTCTCTGCCCAAAGTAATTAGATAAAGCTAGACCTCAGATAAAGAACGCTGATCGCTGCCGAGAAAAGGGCTGCTTCAGGTGAAAAATAATGTTTATCATGAAAATAATGATGGAATTTGATTTGCAAACACCAATTATTATAGACAAATGAAAAATGGAAAAAAGATAAGTAGATCATGGGTGGTGTACAGTGAGAAAAATTACAGTATGAGGTTTGTTGGCATCTTTGCAATTGTAAGATTAAAGCACCATGAGAACTCTGCAGAACTCAACACTAACATGGATAGCTGGCACAATTCCTCAGAGAGGCTAAATACAAATTAGTCAGCTCTTCAGTCTCACACACACACTTACATCTACAGTTTTAATGTAGTTGTCTAATCCACAGATTGTGTTTTCGTTGAATTTTCACTAAAACTTGGTGTTTTGCTGTAAAGCAGTTCTCCTATAGATCAAAATAAAATGTTCATTTCCATTTTGAAAGCATGCCATGCGTTTTGCCATCAGGATGTTCTCCTATTGATTATAACAACTTTTGTTTTAAATCATACTGTCAGATAATAATATGATGTGTCAGTTTTTATGTGGAAGAATAAATATTGATGGGGCCTCCCATACCTGTGTTCACTTATGTCCCCCAAATCTCTTAGTCCTCCCCTAGTTGTGTAGCCTGACTTACCCAGTGACTCAGTCCAACCCGTCTGTGACTCGCTCCGACAAAATCCAAAAGGGTGGACTTACAGTGCATCCGGAAAGTATTCACAGCGCATCACTTTTTCCACATTTTATGTTACAGCCTTATTCCTAAATGGATTAAATTAATTTTTTTCCTCAGAATTCTACACACAACACCCCATAATGACAACGTGAAAAAAGTTTACTTGAGGTTTTTGCAAATTTATTAAAAATAAAAAAATTGAGAAAGCACATGTACATAAGTATTCACAGCCTTTGCCATGAAACTCAAAATTGAGCTCAGGTGCATCCTGTTTCCCCTGATCATCCTTGAGATGTTTCTGCAGCTTCACTGGAGTCCACCTGTGGTAAATTCAGTTGATTGGACATGATTTGGAAAGGCACACACCTGTCTATATAAGGTCCCACAGTTGACAGTTCATGTCAGAGCACAAACCAAGCATGAAGTCAAAGGAATTGTCTGTAGACCTCCGAGACAGGATTGTCTCGAGGCACAAATCTGGGGAAGGTTACAGAAAAATTTCTGCTGCTTTGAAGGTCCCAATGAGCACAGTGGCCTCCATCATCCGTAAGTGGAAGAAGTTCAAAACCACCAGGACTCTTCCTAGAGCTGGCCGGCCATCTAAACTGAGCGATCGGGGGAGAAGGGCCTTAGTCAGGAAGGTGACCAAGAACCCGATGGTCACTCTGTCAGAGCTCCAGAGGTCCTCTGTGGAGAGAGGAGAACCTTCCAGAAGGACAACCAACTCTGCAGCAATCCACCAATCAGGCCTGTATGGTAGAGTGGCCAGACAGAAGCCACTCCTTAGTAAAAGGCACATGGCAGCCCGCCTGGAGTTTGCCAAAAGGCACCTGAAGGACTCTCAGACCATGAGAAAGAAAATTCTCTGGTCTGATGAGACAAAGATTGAACTCTTTGGTGTGAATGCCAGGCGTCACGTTTGGAGGAAACCAGGCACCATCCCTACAGTGAAGCATGGTGGTGGCAGCATCATGCTGTGGGGATGTTCTTCAGTGGCAGGAACTGGGAGACTAGTCAGGATACAGGGAAAGATGACTGCAGCAATGTACAGAGACATCCTGGATGAAAACCTGCTCCAGAGCGCTCTTGACCTCAGACTGGGGTGACGGTTCATCTTTCAGCAGGACAACGACCCTAAGCACACAGCCAAGATATCAAAGGAGTGGGTTCAGGACAACTCTGTGAATGTCCTTGAGTGGCCCAGCCAGAGCCCAGACTTGATTCTGATTGAACATCTCTGGAGAGATCTTAAAATGGCTGTGCACCGACGCTTCCCATCCAACCTGATGGAGCTTGAGAGGTGCTGCAAAGAGGAATGGGCAAAACTGGCCAAGGATAGATGTGCCAAGCTTGTGGCATCATATTCAACAAGACTTGAGGCTGTAATTGCTGCCAAAGGTGCATCGACAAAGTATTGAGCAAAGGCTGTGAATACTTATGTACATGGGATTTCTCAGTTTTTTTATTTTTAATAAATTTTCAAAAACCTCAAGTAAACTTTTTTCACGTTGTCATTATGGGGTGTTGTGTGCAGAATTCTGAGGAAAAAAAATGAATTTAATCCATTTTGGAATAAGGCTGTAACATAACAAAATATGGAAAAAGTGATGCGCTGTGAATACTTTCTGGATGCACTGTATGTGCATGCGAGAGCTGAAAGCCAGTGTGTGCTCACTTGGAACTACAATATATATAATGAAGATACATGAGGAGAATGAGGAAGAGTTGGATATGACAAACAGATGAGAGGCACCTCTCTTAATCTACCATGACAGGATAAAGAAAGAGAAAAAAGAAACAAAAAAGGACAGAGTCCTATAAAGAATATTTTTAAATGCCAGAAAAAAAGTGGAGAGCACACCATACTCTGGAAATGTGAAACTATGCTGGAAAGTCATTACACAGTCATTTCATGTGTGATTTCTAGATGAGCAATGTGACCAGCTCAGGCGAGAAGATCAGCAACGGCAGTCGTCAAGCGTGACATCCCCTCTGACTGTCAGTCGTTTTATACGACATCAGCTTAACTGAATCTCTGAATCAGTTGGTGGTCGAAGGTGCAGGCAGTGCTGTCCAGGTAAACAATCAAGGTTTACATTTTTCTCCAAATAGCAGCTTTTTTTTCAGGTCATCCTTTTCATGTTAAATTTGTATTATTAAAAAAACGCATTAAAAAATATGTACATAAATAAAAAATATGCTTCAGAATTCACATTGGGGAGGTAAATTCATTTGGATGAATATCCTGACCCTGCAGGCCCCTCATCGTACTGACTGTGTATACCGGCACCTTTTTCAGTTGTGTTTAATATGAAAGATATTATTAAAAGCTTACTTGAAATTACATTTATCAGCTGATGGTCAAGATCATTGGAATGGAAGGCACTATATAAACTCTCTTAACATTACATTTAACTCTTAAAACTGTGATCTGCTTGAAAAAAAAATCACTTATTCAAGTTATTTTTTTCTCTCCCACTTATCCAGAGTATTTTTTTTAATATATTTTAAATAACCTGTTTTATTGAAATAAATTGAATTAAATAAACCCTTGTTATGCATATTTCAGCAGTCACTTCAGAAAGGAGAAGTACCTGAGGACTGGACCCGTCTTCAAGAAGGGTAACAAACTGGAACCTGGTGATTACAGGCCAATATGTTTTACTTCTGTGCAATGTAAAATTATGGAAACTATAATAAGAAACAAATTAGAAATTACCTAAATGAAATAATATTTTAAATAGCAGCCAGCATGGGTTTATGAGAGGAAGGTCCTGCCAAAACAATCCTTTTGATTTTTATGAAGGAAACAACTGGAATAATTGACAAAAGCAAAGCATGATTTACCTAGACGTTCAAAAAGCATTCAATACAATCATCCCATACCAAAAATTAATTCTGAAATGAGACGCTGTAGGCATCAGAGGTAACCTATAAAACTGGATCTCTAGATGGTTAACTGGCAGGAGGCAAACAGTACAGATAAGAGGAGAATGGAGGGAGGCTATCAGTGGAGTCTCTTGGGGTCTGTCCTTGGACTGTTACTTTTTCTGATTTATATTAATGTAATTAATTCTTGTATAGTAAGTAAACTTGTGAAACTTGCAGAAGACACTAAAATTGGAGTGATGGCAGACAATGGCAGGCAGCAAAAAGAATTCAAAAAGACCTGGAGAAGTTTCAGAACTGGGCATTAACCTGGTAAACGCAGTTTGATGTAGAAAAGTTTAAAGTGCAAAGTGTGAGCAAAAGGAACGTCAATTATAAAAAGAAGATGGGAGAGCCTGTCATACAGGGAGCAACCACTGAAAAGGATTTAGGGGTTTATGTTGACACAACATTTTCATCAACTAAGCAATGCACAGAAATAATTTAAGAGGCAAAGAAATATTAGGTTATATCATAAAAACTGCTGAATTAAGTCAAGCGATGTTATGCTCAAACTACATAATGCACTACTAAGTCCACATCTGGAATATCATGTGCAGTTATGGTCACCACAGTACAAGAAAGACATAGCAGCACTTGAGGCTGCGCAGAGGAGAGCAACCAAGTGCATCCCAGGACATTTCCTACTCTGATAGACTCAGATAATAAAATCTGTTTAGTCTTGAGAAGAGCAGACTGCATGAGGAACTCATTCAGGTATTTAAAATCCTAAAAAGGCATTGATAAAGTAGATCCAGCAACATCCTTTTGGCTTAAAGGTGAATGACATACTCAAAGACACCAGTGGAAATTAAGTGCATTTAGGACCTAAGCAAGGAAGGACTTCTTAAGGCAAAGAGTTGGGGGACTCTGGAACAAACTACTGAGACATGGAGTTGAAGCAGAAACCTTCATGGATAGAAACAGAGAGAGAGAGAGATAGAGAGATATTTAATGGCTAATTTAGCTAAACAAATGGGCTTGATGGAAACAATGGTATGGTCTCGTTTGTCAAATTTCTTAGGTTTTAAAATGTTTTCTGTCCTTCCTGGCCATCTGACCTTAGCATTGAACTCATCTTTAATAAGAGTTAAGAAACAAGACAATATATAAGAACTCTACCGTTCTACTAATTATATTTTCTATTTATAACTGCTGGCATGTTACATAATGCCACCTGTGGCAAGGTGCACTTGTGCTGCTTATTTCCCACCCTCATCCTCAACTCTATGCACCGCCCCCCGATCGACCCCACCAAAGTACCATATCCTTAGACGACAAAAATATAATATCCATTTAAATTAACAATTATGCATTAAAAACAATACAAATGTAGAAAATGATACTGAATACAAAAGGAAACTCGGCTGTGTCGCTCTCGCTGCAGGCTTCTCGGAATGCCTCAGCTGTTTCAAACTGTCCTGCAAGCTAAAAAGCATCTGCCCTTTAAACAAACTTAACAGACACTGAGACTGTCACCTAAACAGATTCCAGAAATTAACATAATTTTACAAAATGGCATAATCTATATAATGGTCCTATGTTAATACTTGCATTAAAATTCAGTAAATGCCATCCTCTGTAGGCCACCACTACCAATGATCTCATAAATTGGACTGTTCATATCTGCTCCTGTTCCTAGCACACACACACAAAAAATAAAATGAATGAATAAATAAATAAAAAAGTTCAATAGCTGCAAAAACTGAAACCAAGCATTGACTGGATGATGATATTGTCTTATTTGCATATACAAATACACATTGTCCCATTTGTGAAGATATGGAAGTCATGGATAAATGATTAGTACTAAATATTATACTTTGATTCAACTGAATTTAGTAGTTATTACTAGGCTATTCAAATCAGATCACAATCCTAAATGTAATTTATATGGTTACTGTTTACAAATGCTGGTTAAAAAAATAATTGTATTATTACCATCACTGCAAGCAACCTGGCAGGCTGGGGGGTTAATTAGAAATCTACCCTGACTTAAAACACTAGCACTGTGGTTTAAAAATGTACTTTTCACTGATATGAATACATTATTTTTATAGAAATGTGAAAGGCAAAAAAGTAGTTTCAAATGCATATTTTTCTGAGAAAGTCTTACAGACAAACTCAGCAGTCAAAGCTTCTTTGGGCAATTCACAAACATCCCACATGGTAAAGAATCATTTAACTGGTATTCAAGTGCGTCTATTAGGTCCAATTTATCCATTTTTATTCATTTTTGTGTGTTCAGGACTGATATCAGTACACTGTCATGTTGGATTTGCAAAACAGGACTGTGACACTCTGAACTGCAGTAGGCTGTTGAGTCAAATGCAGCTCTTGCAGATTTTTCAAGTCATTTTTACCATCGCCACTTTTTTCTACTTTGCTCCAGGATACGTAATTAAGGTTCACATTTTACTTTTTATTCTATTATTATGTCATTATGTTAAAAATTCTGATCTTAACAAAGTGTTGCACGAGGCGACTGCTTTGTTGCCTCACCTCACATGCCAGTCCTGTTTTTTAAACAAGTGTGTATTGATTTGTTATAGTTACATATTCATTATTATTCTTACCTAATTTTAATTGGTTTTCCTTTTCTTTGGTATCGTATAAAGTGCTTTGAGCTACATCCAGTTTATATAAATGTGCCATTGAAATAAACAAATGTTGTTATTGTTGTTATGTTAACCGACATGGCCTCTATCAAACCTGCCTGTAGGTTTCTCGTTTTCTTTTACCTTATGGACACTCTTGGTCCTGTGTAGAATGGACAGCATTACAATACTCCATACTTTAGAAAACATAAAATGTTCATTAACGAAGTGTCTTATAAATGCAGGATGTAGTTGCCAGAAAATGTTCTGCCAAAGATGGTGGAATTCAGTGTCATTCACCCATCTTCAATGTTTTGATTCTTGTTTATCGTAGTCTGGGTTGCGGGATGCCAGAGCTCATCTTGTCACCAATGAATTATAGACAAGCAGCAGACTTGGGCAGAATACTAACAGGGACATTCATGAAATCAAAGCTAGAAATAAAGTGTGAGTCAGAGGGAAGTCACAGCTACATAATCATGGGTGCAAAAGAGAATTTATGTGGATGTTTTGCACTGGCTGTACATGCAGACGTCATTGCATCAGTTGATTGCTGGAAGCCGCTTGGCACCAACTTTGAACCATCACACAGCGTGCCTCACTAGTAACCAAAAAACATCAAATCATTTACTTGTTCTGAGAGTTTCCAAAAGCTCCAAAAGGATCCCCAGCTTTTCCTCCATCTCCGACAAAGATGTACAGATATCCGTCATAACCAAAGAGCAGCTGACCCCCATTGTGATTAGATGCTGGTTCCACAATCTCCAGGAGGATCCTGTAACCATAAAGAAGAAGCAATGACTACCTCCAAAAAACAACTAAAACAAGCAAGAGATTATTTAAACCAAATGAAAGTAGATTTCCACTGTTAAATGTTTATCGTCAGCTCCTTTGAGTAGAGGAACTTCACCTTGTGTTTCCTACATCTTGATAGATAGATAGATAGATAGATAGATAGATAGATAGATAGATAGATAGATAGATAGATAGATAGATAGATAGATAGATAGATAGATAGATAGATAGATAGATAGATAGATAGATAGATAGATAGATAGATAGATAGATAGATAGATAGATAGATAGATAGTTTATTAATCCCAAGGGGAAATTCACATATTCCAGCAGCAGCATACTGATACAAAAAAACAATATTAAATTAAAGAGTGATAACAATGCAGGTAAAAACAGACAATAACTTTTTATAATGTTAATGTTTACCCCCCCCGGATGGAATTAAAGAGTCGCATAGTTTGGAGGAGGAACGATCTCCTCAGTCTGTCAGTGGAGCAGGACAGTGACAGCAGTCTGTCGCTGAAGCTGCTCTTCTGTCTGGAGATGATACTGTTTAGTGGATGCAGTGGATTCTCCATAATTGATAGGAGCCTACTGAGTGCCCTTCTCTCTGCCACAGATGTTAAACTGTCCAGCTCCATGCCTACAATAGAGCCTGCCTTCCTCACCAGTTTGTCCAGGCGTGAGGCGTCTTTCTTCTTAATACTGCCTCCCCAGCACACCACCGCGTAGAAGAGGGCGCTCGCCACAACCGTCTGATAGAACATCTGCAGCATCTTATTGCAGATGTTGAAGGACGCCAGCCTTCTAAGGAAGTATAACCGGCTATGTCCTCTCTTACACAGAGCATCAGTATTGGCAGTCCAGTCTAATTTATCATCCAGCTGCACTCCCAGGTATTTATAGGTCTGCACCCTCTGCACACAGTCACCTTTGATGATCACGGGGTCCATGAGGGGTCTGGGCCTCCTAAAATCCACCACCAGCTCCTTGGTTTTGCTGGTGTTCAGGTGTAGGTGGTTTGAGTCGCACCATTTAAGAAAGTCATTGATTAGGTTCCTATACTCCTCCTCCTGCCCACTCCTGATGCAGCCCACGATAGCAGTGTCGTCAGCGAACTTTTGCACATGGCAGGACTCGAGTTGTATTGGAAGTCCGATGTATATAGGCTGAACAGGACCGGAGAAAGTACAGTCCCCTGTGGCGCTCCTGTGTTGCTGACCACAATGTCAGACCTGCAGTTCCCAAGACGCACATACTGAGGTCTGTCTTTAAGATAGTCCACGATCCATGCCACCAGGTATGAATCTACTCCCATCTCTGTCAGCTTGTCCCTAAGGAGCAGAGGTTGGATTGTGTTGAAGGCACTAGAGAAGTCTAGAAACATAATTCTTAATAATGAAATCCACTGTTGGGTTCTCGTGACTGTTCTGTTCTGTGTACTGTACTGTATTGTATTGTATTGACCCCCTTCTTTTGACACCCACTGCACGCCCAATCTACCTGGAAAGGGGTCTCTCTTTGAACTGCCTTTCCCAAGGTTTCTTCCATTTTTCCCTACTAGGTTTTTTTGGGAGTTTTTTCTTGTCTTCTTAGAGAGTCAAGGCTGGGGGGCCGTCAAGAGGCAGGGCCTGTTATAGCCCATTGCGGCACTTCCTGTGTGATTTTGGGCTATACAAAAATAAACTGTATTGTATTGTATTGTATTCAGATTAGCTGAGGGTCAGTGCTGTTTTCCTGGTCGTCACAATCCTCGTCATAAATCACAGAATCTTGAAGAACCTCTCCATACCCGGCGATTGGATAGATTTCGGAATCTACCACCCATAAATCCTACTTACACAGGATGTTCCATCAGAGTCTGGGGCTTTACAGGTACTGCAGCTGCTTGGTGTACAAAACTCAAAAAACGGCTTTTAATCAGGAAACCAGGTCTCAGGGCTTAGCATCGTTGAGTATTTTTATTTTTCTCACTTTTTGTTCTTCAATTTATAGGTTTTTGCACTCGTTTTGGTCTTTTTTGGAGTCTAAATATCTCAATAGCATTTTTTAATTAGAGACTACTTTTGTTTCTGTGAATTATTTTGTTCTGTTTTAATTACCATTTTGTTAGTTTACGATTGCCACCATTTTGTTCATCTTATTGCTAGCGCAGCACTGGTGTCGTTAGGGGCGTGTCCTCAGAGGTCGTGAACTGCTGGTAATGACGCAACAAGTAAAATGTAGCCATTTGGGGCACTTCCTCATCTGAGTTTGTGGATTCCAAAAGCTATTTTGATGATCTGTCTTATGCTAAAAATAATCCTTACTTCTAAGGATCTTTTTTTGGTTTTGAAATAAGCACATATTTTTGATTTCTGATTCATAGGTTAGTTTTGATGGCTTTGTCATAGATTTTTTGTTTTCACCTTTTTTTTGTTTTTGAATTTGCATTTACGGGCGTCACGGTGGCGCAGTGGGTAGCGCAGCTGCCTCGCAGTTAGGAGACCCAGGTTCACTTCCCAGGTCCTCCCTGTGTGGAGTTTGCATGTTCTCCCCGTGTCTGCGTGGGTTTCCTCCGGGTGCTCCGGTTTCCTCCCACAGTCCAAAGACATGCAGATTAGGTGCATTGGCGATTCTAAATTGTCCCTAGTGTGTGCTTGGTGTGTGGGTGTGTGTGTGTGTGTGCCATGCGGTGGGCTGGCACCCTGCCCGGGGTTTGTTTCCTGCCTTGCACCTTGCGATGGCTGTGATTGACTCCAGCAGACCCCCGTGACCCTGTAGTTAGGATGTAGCGGGTTGGATAATGGATGGATGGATTTGAGTTTACTCCCAGTTTCGTCTCTAAAAGTGTCCTTGCTAATATGCTAGTATAACAAGTATAAGGCCTAGATCCAAACTCCGCTCTGCTCCAAACTGGAGAAGCAGGCTTCATGGGCCTGCAAAGGATAAAATGAAGTCAAAGCTGGAAAAGGTAGAGTCAGAGTAATTAGACAAAATAGGACCCTGGAGGATTCTTGTTAAAAGTGTTAAAAGACCAGGAAATTAATCACAAAAAGCAAAACATGGCCAAGTTCTAAAAGGTTTCCAGAATCAAAAGATGATAATCAGATATCGAAGGCAAAACAAGAGCCAAAAACTAGAACACAGTCATAACACTAGGGCCTACTTGAAAAATACGCTAATCAACACTATTGTATTCTTAAGATATTTGCCCCAAATCCCCACAAGGCATAATGTACACTGTGATCACTGCCATATTTAAATTATTACTGTGACATCAGCAGCGTGATAAATTCCAAAGAGTGTTGCATAAACAACAAAAAAAGAATTTAACAAAAAACAATTTTGTTAATTCAATTGCAATCACAATATACATTTTAGAAATTAAATCCTCATATATCAAAGCCCTTAAATAGAGAAAAATACACATATAACACCAGAAAGGAACTTTGAAAAAATCTTTAGATCCAATGACAACAACTAAGTACACTTAACAGTTTTATACAAATTTTGTACAAAATGCAAAAACAAATGAGAGAAAGCAAAATTGCTTGCAAGCCAAAGGTTAACAAAGTTTAGTTCTCATTTCAAAATCAAAATCTGAAAAAACAGCAGCAAAGTCAATAAACCATCCATCCATCCATTATCCAACCTGCTATATCCTAACACAGGGTCACGGGGGTCTGCTGGAGACAAATTAAAGCCAACACAAGGCAGGAACAAATCCCGGCCAAGGCACCAGCCCACTGCAGGGCACACACACACACAGCACACACTAGGGACAATTTAGGATCGCCTGTGGAAATCTGAGGTGATACCACAACCCAGAGGGGCTGCCATCTAGTGTTCCAAGGGAGACAATGTTCTGCACAAGCTGTCTTCTCCAGTCCTTCCATGCTGTGGGTTACCCGGTCAGGCAAGGTTTTCAGTACAGCTCCGGCCAGGTTGGCAGCCCCTATGTGGTGACCCGCACACAATTAATTTCAACAGGAAACGACTATGGTTTTCTAATTTGTAACAAACAGGACCTTCAGAGACAGAACTCTGGAGTGATGAGACAGCAAGCAGTGTTAGCCTCTATGGTACTGTGTTACCTCATGTTTTTGCATCCATCCATTAAGCCATCCATCTATCCTTCTTCCTAACTGCTTATCCAGAGAAACTGGAGCCTATCCCAGTAAGCAGCGGGAGCAAGGCAGGAATAATCCCTGGACAGGTGCTAGTCCATTGCGGGGTGAACACACACACACTCACACACATATCTGGGACAATTTAATGTCACCAATCCACCTAACCTGCATGTCTTTGGACTGTGGGAGGAAACCTACGGAGACATGGGGACAACATGCAAACTCCACGCAAGGAGGACCCGGGAAGCGAACCCGGGTGTCCTAACTGTGAGGTAGCATTGCTACCCACTGTGCCACCGTGCCGCCCAATAAACCAGAGAATAAAAAAAAAAAAAATAACAAAACAAAACAGAAACAAACCATAGTGCTTATAAAATATCAAAGGTCAAAATCCAAAGAGACACAAACAAACATGAGCAAACACAAACACTTTCACAGGCTTGGATAGGCCTGGGGGGCAATCTCAAAGCTGCAGTGTCAGGAAGAGGACCCACCCCCATGGGCTCAGCATAAAGAGAGCAATTGATCAATACACAAGCAGCAGAATACAAAATAATACATAAACAAATCAGTTCTCACTGAGAATACATCCACACTACAATGATTTAATTTAACCTTTGCTCCTTAGGGACAAGCTGACAGAGATGAGAGTAGATTCATACCTGGTGGCATGGATCGTGGACTATCTTAAAGACAGACCTCAGTATATGCGTCTTGGGAACTGCACGTCTGACATTGTGGTCAGCAACACAGGAGCGCCACAGGGGACTGTACTTTCTCCGGTCCTGTTCAGCCTATATACATCGGACTTCCAATACAACTCGGAGTCCTGCCACGTACAAAAGTTCGCTGACAACACTGCTACCGTGGGCTGCATCAGGAGTGGGCAGGAGGAGGAGTATAGGGACCTAATCAAGGACTTTGTTAAATGGTGTGACTCAAACCATCTACAACTGAACACCAGAAAAACCAAAGAGCTGGTGGTGGATTTTAGGAGGCCCAGACCCCTCATGGACCCCGTGATCATCAGAGGTGGCTGTGTGCAGAGGGTGCAGACCTATAAATACCTGGGAGTGCAGCTGGATGATAAATTAGACTGGACTGCCAATACTGATGCTCTGTGTAAGAAAGGACAGAGCCAGATATACCACCTTAGAAGGCTGGCGTCCTTCAACATCTGCAATAAGATGGTGCAGATGTTCTATCAGACGGTTGTGGCGAGCGCCCTCTTCTACGCGGTGGTGTGCTGGGGAGGCAGCATAAAGAAGAAGGACGCCTCACGCCTGGACAAACTGGTGAGGAAGGCAGGCTCTATTGTTGGCATGGAGCTGGACAGTTTGACATCTGTGGCAGAGCGAAGGGCGCTGAGCAGACTCCTGTCAATTATGTAGAATCCACTGCATCCACTGAACAGGATCATCTCCAGACAGAGGAGCAGCTTCAGTGACAGACTGCTGTCACCGTCCTGCTCCACTGACAGACTGAGGAGATCATTCCTCCCCCAAACTATGCGACTCATCAATTCCACCCAGGAGGGTAAATGTTAACATTATACAAAATTATTGTCTGTCTGTATACCTGCATTGTGCATTCATCTCATTTCACATGCAGTATGAGAGGGGATGCAATGGAGATTGCCTTTCATGACTGGACTGTCGCACAGGTGTACAATTTCATTTGGCTGTCTTGTAGTGTGAGCAGTCTCACAAGCCAGTTATCTGATGTCGCCATCAAATTTCCTTAAATTAGTTGTACAGCAGCTGCAGAATGTATGCATCATACACGCACGATCTGAGCACTGAGCATTGTGGCATGGCAATTGGACCTTACGTGCTTCTGCAGTTTCAGCACGTATACGACTTGTGACTGTATTGCACAGCATGAGTAGTCAGTTGACTACAATTTCATAAAAAGGGTGACCAATCAGGGAATGAGACATTGTAATGAGCAGGATCCAATCACGGAAGAGTCACGAACCAACCAGAGCATGATGGAATATCTTGCATTCAGACATAAGAACTCCTCGCCTGACATCCAGTGAATGTTGTTGTGTGTCTGTTCAAACAAGCTGCCGTTATCGTTTGTTATCATGTGACCAGACCTGGAATTTAGGAAATACCCTTAGAGAAATACCAGGACTGTCGGCCCTGCTGACATTCGGTATACTTAAACACTATATGGGATTCTGGTGCTTTTACCTTTCTGAATTGTGGTCCAGCATGTTCATATCTGTAACGGACAGGGTGAACTCGCTAATGCGGATCCTCTCCTCCTTCTTCACGTTGATGGAGTAGTACACATACACCTTCTCTGTAGACTTGAATTTTGGATGGAAGGCCAGGCAGAGAAAGCCTCTCTCGTCTCCCACCCAGGGGGACGTGAGCACAGCTGAGGTGAGGTTCAGAAATGGCTTGTCAACGCGGGATCCATTGGGCATGTAGACCCACACGTAACCCAGTTGCTCGGCCACAAAAAAGCGGTGGGTACCATCATTGGCGTGAACCATGGCGACAGGATTCCTCAGCCCGTTGGCCACCTCTTGGAGGCAGAGCTGGAGGCAGCCCTCGGGGTCAGCCTGCACGGTTCCCAAATTGGCATTGAGCTCGGCATTGGTCAGCACGTTGGGGTAACAATACTCTGGGTCTTTCAGCTCCAGCAAGGCACAGAACTTGTCTCTGTCCCCCTCAATTTCCATCACCCTCGCATCCTCGGTCAGGAGGAGGCTAATTGTTGACCTGCAGCGGCGCCAGAAATCAGTGCAGTAGTCGCCACACAAGCCTGGCAGATTCCTCAGGGGGGTGTTGGCATCTTCTGCATCGTAGAGGTGGGCAGCATATGGCGAACATTCCTAAAAAATAAAAGGAAGAGAAAACACTGAAAGGGTGATGTAGAGCCAGCATACTCACCACCAGCTATTATTCAGCATGTACAATGGATTCAACCTTCTCACGCCTAGTAAGAACATTAAAAAACAGAACAGGCCATTCAGCCAAGAGACACCTCTGCCAACATCACCTCATAGTACCTTTGTTACCTGTATTTGAACCAACTTTGTACTCACCTACGCTATGCATACATAGTTTAAAGAAAAATCAAGATGAATAACATTATATGCAGTGTAGCATAGCGGTCACGACTTAAGGCTACAAACCCTGTTGGTTCAAATCGAACTACTGACACATTGTGACCACCAGCCTGTGGTCCAGTTAGAAAAAGAAATGTAGCAATTTATAACCATCTAATATTATAAGTCGCCTTGGATAAAAGCATCAGCCTAAAATAAACCTCTCTTATCATGTTGTTTATTGCTTCCTCATAGAATTCTAGCATGTTAGTGAAATATCCATCCATCCATCGCTTATCCAACCCGCTATATCCTAACTACAGGGTCACGGGGGTCTGCTGGAGCCAATCCCAGCCAACACAGGGCGCAAGGAAGGAAACAAACCCTGGGCAGGGCACCAGCCCACCGCAGTTAGTGACATATCACCTTCCCTATTTGATCTCATGCTTACTGTTGTCCTGACACAGCAGGAAAACAGGAGAGCTGACTTTGTGAGTAAACCGGGAAGAGAAGCAAAAGACCAAAACCATAGAGACCATAACCCAGATGAGAGACAAAATCAAAGTCAAATGACAGGCAATAAGTCATAACCAGGCAATACAAGAAAAGAAGGGACATAATATCAAAATGAAACTAAGGAATACTATCCGCATGTAGGATAAGGTGCTTAGCAAAAGGCTAAACTTATGCCGGTTGTTAATCAAGTCAAGGTCACAACCCCAGAGACCCCTCCCTTAGAAACGAGGGACGTGACAACGTTATACAAATGGCTTCTCTTCAAGAAACAGGCAACGAAGCATCAGTTTACTGCCTAAATCGTGACAACTGTTTGTTAACACTCCTGTTTTTGACATGTACTGCTGGAATGTTTTACTTAATTGTTTCCATTAATTTACCTGTGATGCACGTTAAGCTTGCTGGACAAGAGCTACTCAGGGCAGCCTGATCATGCTTTTTAGATCATATTTGCTACTTTCCATATTCATGGGAATTTCCATAGTGAGGAGGGCTGGCCCGTTTTAGACTCATTTTGCACTACAGTCCCAAAGAGTATGTCGTTTTAATGAAAGGACATTATGGGGTGGTGAGGTCACTCCATGGAGCAGCACTTAAAAATAATATCAGATCATTACACAATTCGATAACTAAATTTCTGTGCTTATGGTTTTCTGCGTGAAAAAAAACTTTGTAACGGCTGACCAAAAACTGCCCTGAATAAGTTTCCACCCTTGTCTCCATTTTCTTGTTATACTGTAGAACTTATTTTAAAGGAACAGCTGGGATCCACAGTACTTAGCCCCTACCTGAGTTTACACACTTTGTTCATGCCTTCTCTTAGGCTCCATTTGCTTGAACTAAAAACGTTCAACTCTCTCCTCATAGATCATACCGCCCTGTCCTGGAATCAGCCTGCTCACTCTTCTCTGGACTTTATCTTGCAGTTCTGTATCTTTTCGGTAGCATGAAGACCAAAGCTGCACATAGTACTTCAGATGAAGCCTCACTAGTGTGTTATGCAGCTTATGCACCTCCCTTGACTTGTACTCCACACATTATGGTAGATAACCTAACATCCTATTAGCCATCTTGATCACTTCTGTCTGCTGTAGATAATGAGGAGTCCCGTATGACCCCCAGGTCGTTCTCATAAAGTCTACTTTCAATTTTCAGACCTCCCATTGTGTATTCAAATCTAACATTTCTACTTCCTTTGTGTATTACTTTACATTTCTGCACATTAAACTCTATCCTCCATAAATCTGCACAGACCTGTATGCTGTCCATGTCCACAATGATTCAGTGATTCTGAATGACCTGCCTCTCCTCCTAGTCAAGTCAAAGTCAAAGTCAACTTTATTGTCATCTCAACCATATACAAGTATACAGAAAGTATACAGATAAAGTATACAGATAGACGAAATTGCGACGCTCAGGGTCCACAGTGTAACAACATGATGTGCAAATAATAAATTAAAAATAGAATTAAAATTTAAATTTAAAAATTAAAACACAAACAAGACAAGACATTGTGCAAAGAAGTAGCAGCAATATTGATATGTAAGATATTTAATATCCATCCATCCATTTTCCAACTCCCTGAATCCGAACACAGGGTCACAGGGGTCTGGTGGAGCCAATCCCACCCAACACAGGGCACAAGGCAGGAACCAATCCCGGGCAGGGAGCCAACCCACCGCAGGACACACACAAACACCATGCACACACTAGGGCCAATTTAGAATCGCCAGTCCACCTAACCAGCATGTCTTTGGACTGTGGAAGGAAACCGGAGCGCCCGGAGGAAACCCACGCAGACACGGGGAGAACATGCAAACTCCACACAGGGAGGACCTGGGAAGTGAACCCGGGACTCCTAACTGCGAGGCAGCAGCGCTACCACTGTGCCACCATGCCGCCCACGATATGTAATATAATAAATAAATAATAAATATAGATAATACAGAAATGATCAGTGTATGATAATATTTGTTTAAGACATGTAAACAATGACAGGTCAGAATGCTTCACAGCAGAAGGATATCAAGAGTGTCAAAATACTTAAAGGTCAGTATGAGATTTTCAGTTCTTCTCTACCTGCACACTCGTCTTGGCAGGACAGTGGCTCGCATGTATAAAAGTTCTATTTGTAGAGGTGGTTGAGGCCGTGTGGAAGGTCCCAGGGGGCAGCATGGTGTTAAGGAGTCTAACAGCTTGGGGGTAAAAACTCTCCTGCAGCCTGGCAGATCTGGCTCTGATGCTGCAATATCTTCTCTTGGATGGCAGAAGTGTGAAAAGTCCATGTGAGGTGTGTAAGAGGTCCTGCACAATGCTGCAGGCCTTGTGAACACTGCGTTTGTAAAATATGTCCTGTAGTGAAGGGATAGGCACCCCAATAATGTTCTCTGCTGTCTTCACTATCCTTTGCAGGCGCTTGCGGTCAGATATGTTGCAGTTGCCATACCAGACAGTGATGCAGCCGGTCAGAACACTCTCAATGGTGCCTCTGTAGAACATGGTGAGGATGGAAGGGGGAAGACTTGCTCGTTTCAGCCGCCTCAGGAAGTGTAGTCTTTGCTGGGCTTTCTTGATTAGTGGTGTTATGCATCCACGTAAGTTCCTCAGTTATGTGCACACCGAGGAACTTGGTACTCCTAACAATCTCCACATCTAAACCGTTGATGCTGAGTGGAATGTGGGCAGGACACGATTTTCTGAAGTCCACGATTATCTCTTTGGTTTTGTTGACATTGAGAGATAGATTGTTGTCTTCACACCATGCAGACAGCCGTTGCACCTCATCTCTGTATGTTGTTTACCATTGCCTGAAACATAGTCCAGCTACTTATTTTCCTCTTCATATTGTTTATATGGATTACAAAATAACAGCAGCCCAAGCACTGGCCCATCTGGAACAGCACTTTAACATCACCTAAGTTTCTTAAAGTTCTTCTCACCATAGCTCCTTTATTTCCAGGGTGAGTGCCAACTTTGCACCCTTATAGACACATCTGAATTTGATCACTCAGCTTTCAGAATCAGAATTCACTTCATTGCCAGGTTACACTAATTTCTGATGTAGTACCTTATCAAAAGCCTTCTGAGTATCACAATAAATACAGTATGTAATATCATATTCACCTCTCTGATTGTATGCTTTTGTTGCTTCCTGAAAGAATTCCAGCATATTAGTACAACATGACCTCCCTGTCTGAACCCATACTATTTGCCAATACTCCTTTTCCAGGCATGTCATGTCATGTCATTTTATAACCGTCTTAATCCAGAGCAGAGTCGTGTGGTGTGCTGGAGCCTATCACAGTGTTGTGATGTGAAATTTTGCATACAAGTTGATAAATATTTTGTATGTCTTTATTTGTAACTTAGACAAAGCAATGTAATATTAGTGTTACATTATTGATAATGACAGCAATGGTTTGATGGTTTAAGAACCCCTGCACCGCTTTAGGACTGAGTCTCTTTGTAATTTTACGACAGGGTTGGGAGTAATGCTTCAAACAAGTTTGGCTAATATTTATCTGCTGGAGTCTCTCAGTTAACCCCCACAGGAAAGCCAGGCTGTCTAACTGCCAAGCTTTACCATAACTCCTGGTTTAGAGGGCAGGTGTGAAGGTATTCTGTCCCCCCATTGTTCTGAAGTATGGCTGTTTGGAATTGGCTTGTATCAGAAACTTTTAAGTACCATGACGCCCTATTGGCTGTAGGGGTTGGACAGAAAATCTATAAATTTGCTTGCTTTACCTCACTCTCTCAACTGATGAAAGACCATCACACACCATAAACTGAAAAGGACAACACAATGAAGAGCACAGCTCGGCAGCCATATTGAGACAGGCATGTGGCCTGCCCTGAAGAAAGCTGACCACAAATGATGTCTTAACTAGAGACATTTTAAGTAACTACAAGTCTGTGTGCCGCCTGAAGTTACACATCACCATTCATCAGGTTGTATGGTTGCCAATATACAAATATACTTTGCATATTGTTACTATTTATGAATATTATCAATGATACATTATTTAAAGTGTAACTTAACTCCTGCTTGTCTTTTACTACACCTAATTGCCTGAGGTTATAAATGTAGAAGGGAATTTGGGGAGAAGTTATATGGTACATTATCTTATAAACAGGGGTAAGTCTGTGAGATTTGAGGCATTCTGACAAAGGGGAAAGCAGAGTAATATAGAACTCTACCAAGACAAAACACCCAGCTAGCATGGGGCACAAGGCAGGAACAAATCCTGGACAGGGTGAACCCAAGCACACAGACACACCAACCACACATTAGGGCAGCATTTCCTAATCTTAGGGTCGTGCCCCCAGGTGAGGACATCTGACATGCTAAGGTTGTTGCCAGAAATTTAAAAATAGAATCCCTGTAGTTAGGATATAGCGGGTTGGATAATGGATGGATGAATAAAAACATTAAACAATGTATTGAATAGGAAGCGAATGTCAATACTTCAAACAGTTGCGAAAGGGTTGCAAAAAAAACTCAGATTTCAAAATGGGGTCGCAGAACAAAAAAGTTTGGGAACCTCTACACTAGGGCAAATTTAGCATCACCTAACCTGTATGTCTTTAGACAGTGGAAAGAAACTGGAACACCTGTAGGAAACCAATCAGACACGGAGAGAATGTGCAACCCATGCAGGAAAGACCTGAACCCTGGCAGCAGCGCCACGACTGTGCCACCCTGTCCCAGACGTATGCTGCTCAATCTTCCATCCAACCTGCTATATCCTAACTACAGGGTCACGGGGGTCTGCTGGAGTCATTCCCAGCCAACACAGGGCGCAAGGCAGGAAACAAACCCAGGGTACACCCACACACACACACCTACACACCAAGCACACACTAGAGACAATTTAGAATCTCCAAGGCACCTAACCTGCATGTCTTGGGACTGTGGGAGGAAACCCACGCAGACACGGGGAGAACATGCAAACACCACGCAGGGAGGACCCGGGAAGCGAACCCAGGTCTCCTAACTGCGAGGCAGCAGCGCTACCCACTGCACCACTGTGCTGCCCCTGCTCAATCTTTTCTTTCATAATTGTTTCATTATTTATACCCTTGAGGCATGTTAAGCCTAATGCCTTATGGTTAAAGGGTTCAGTCTTTTTATATAATGGGGTAATATTTGCTAGCCTTCAATGTGTAGAGATTTTTAAAAAGTACAATCAAGGGTATCCTGGAGTGTAAAACCTTCAATTTTTGAAACTGCAGACTGCTGATATTAAGTTTTTATTTTTCTTCTCAAATCAATCAGGAGGAACTCAATTTACAAGACTATAGCTACAGGGATAATGAACATTGCAAGCATCCTTTCTTGTACATTCTTCCTGTACTGCACCTGTAATTTAGAACTTTAATATATCTGTATCCTTTAGTTTATAACTTAATGGTAGAGGGAACAGAAAACATTATGAATACCACAAAATCAAAAAGGTTTATAACTTATGAACAGAAACAAGTATGGACACCACAGGATGAGAAGCCATTTCATTTAGTTTATAGCCAGGGAAAGGAAAGCAGCATGCAGGTCCGTAAAACGACTGAAGACCTTGAACAGATCATGCGTTATAAAGACAGGTAGCTAATTAAATTTGTGTAAAGTCAAATGTCTAGAAGCCCCATGTAAAATTTTAACATAAGTATGGCTTGTCTGGGGATCCAGAGGAGGCGACAAAAGCAGAAAGTCATAAGAAGTGACGTCACAGACCATCTGATCCGGAACTCAGAAAGTGTAACCTTTGCATAATATGGACGCATAAATCAAGAAGCTGCTCAGGACAGGCAGCCTGATGCTCAATAAGCTTTTCTAAGACAATATCCAGATTTTTCCTTTCTGTTTTATTTTCTATTATTCTTTTCCTCTATTGGTATTGTTATATTTTAATAAATACCACGTTGCTTTTACATTGTTATACTTTATATTTTGAGTTTAAATACTTGGGATCAACAGTACAGAGTAATGGGAATTATGAAAGAGAGGTGAAAAAGAGAGTGCAGGCAGGGTGGAATGGATGGAGAAGAGTGTCAGAAGTGATTTGTGACAGTCGGGTATCAGCAAGAGTGAAAGGGAAGGTCTACAGGATGGTAGTGAGACCAGCTATGTTACATGGGTTGGAGACGGTGGCACTGACCAGAAAGTAGGAGACAGAGCTGGAGGTGGCAGAGTTAAAGATGCTAAGATTTACAGTACATTAGGTGTGACGAGGATGGACAGGATTAGAAATGAGGACATTAGAGGGTCAGCTCAAGTTGGACGGTTGGGAGACAAAGTCAGAGAGGTGAGTTTGCGTTGGTTTGGACATGTGCAGAGGAGAGATGCTGGGTATATTGGGAGAAGGATGTTAAGGATAGAGCTGCCAGGCAAGAGAAAAGATGAAGGCCTAAGAGAAGGTTTATGGATGTGGAGAGAGAGGACATGCAGGTGCTGGGTGTAACAGAACAAGATGCAGAGGACAGAAAGATATGGAAGAAGATGATCCGCTGTGGCAACCCCTAACGGGATGCAGCTGAAAGAAGAAGATATTTTGAGTGACTGAAGTAAATGTTAGGGCAACCAGTGTAGGATGTTTGCTGCCTTCTTACCCACAGGGTTATTAAGGGTGAAAGGTCGCAGCTTATATAAGAACAACCTCGTCAGATGTAAGACATTGCTTGGTTGGAAAGTGGTATATAACCAAAAAGGTGTTGAACCTTCGTTTGTCACGAGGACATGTGCAGGTTTGTTAGTCCTGGTGACTGCGAGTCCCTTGAAGAATACAAAGAGTGACAGGCATTTGTACTTAAGTGAAGGGGCTCCTATGTGGAATATTGCAGGGTAACTGGCAATTGGCCATCCCTTGAGTCATTGTCTGGCTAAGGTCTCAATGTGTGTGCATTCTAAGGTGCTGGAGGAGGCCAACCTAGTAAACGAACTTCATGAAGTCTTACAAATCCCACAATAATACAAAAGGCTTATATCTGTGCTCACTAACCGCTTTAAGCACCCTAAGATAGATGTTACATTCTCTCCACTCACATGGCTTCTGGCATCACCTATCTGCCTATGTATGGTGTAACAGGTCCACAGCTCATGTCAAAAAGGCCTCTTTTTAAATAAATAATCGCCGCACTCGCAGCTTAGAGAGGGGGCGTGATAATGTGGCAGAAGCGGTTTCTGGGGGAGTTCATGATGCGGGCGGTCCTTGCTTAAGTGCACAGGCAAGGAGTCGTCTGCATCCGTAATTGGTGCCAGGAGCTGCTAATTGCCACATCTGATTCACGTCCCCATAATAAACTGAAGCGTGAGGCGGCTAGAGAGGGAGGAGGAAAAAAAAGAAAAGGAAGAAAGAAGCAGAGGTTGCAGGAGGATGAAAAAAGAAAATGAAGAAAAAAATGGTGGTTATGAGTGAGGTAGAAGGGAGAGAAAAGCCGGTGCAGGAGACAGTGAATGTGCGAGCGCAGGCTCACATACAGCTGAGCAGTGAGCCTGGGTGTTTGGCCGGCACCAGAGGAGCAGTCGATTGTGGTCGCTCCCGCTGAGCATTTTATGAAGGGTGGGAGTGACTGGAAGAAGGATGGCTCGCCGCGTAAGGCAGCGGGAGTCGGGACTTGGGACGTGAAAGCCCCAGCGTGAGCGCCCTGGTCGCTGGGGAGTCCCAGTCACGGTTTAGTGAAACCTACCAGAGCCAGGGATCAGTGAGGTGAATGGACCAGCAGGAGAAAGCAGAGAGAAGGTCAGCTGCAGGTAGGGCGGCTCCCCTGGTGCATAGCCTGGACAGGAGAAGCAGGGGAGTCACCAGTGGAAAGGTACCGGGCTTTGTGTTAAAAGACAGCTTCCAGCCATTGTTTTAACCTCATTTTTAAAGGATTTATTTATTGTTTTTTTTAACCTCCACTTTTCAATTATTATAATGGATTATTTATTTAATGAAGACTTTTGATGCACTGCACTTATTTAGTTGGACACTGTTTTCTTTTGTTGATTTTTTAAATAAAAGCACTTTGCACTTTTTGCACCATCCCCTTGCTTCATTGTTGTGCCTCACTGCCTAGCTCATCGGTGAAATTACCGACGGTGTCGGGTTCAAGGGCTTCCAGAAGGAAGATGGGAGCATGGAGCAGAACCCGCATTGTCACACTGGGTTATTAGTTCTCATACCCTTTCAATTTAAGGAACTTTTAGGAGCTTTGTATTGCATATGGGGTAATAGATTATGGAGAAAGATGTGTAACATGACAACATAATATTATGAAACCTGCTTGATCCAATTTAGGTTCCTGGCGTGCCAGGACCCAACCTCATGGCAAGGGCCACAAGACAGGAAACCCCCCTAGACAAAGACACCACTCAACTGCAGAACCCACTCTCATTCATTCAGGTCTAATACGCCTAATTGGGGCACCATTACTAATGTGGGAGGGAAAACCAGGGTACCTTCATGAAAACACAGGAGAACACGTAAACTGCACACGGGCAACAGCTTAGAACAGGGGTGGGCAATGTCGGTCCTGGAGAGCCACAGTAGCTGCTGGTTTTCATTCCAACCCAACAGCTTAATCAGAAACCAAACCTTGCCAATCTCAGACCTTATTTAATTTTATGGCTTGTTAGTCTGCAATGTAAGGTTCTTATATCATAGATTTTTTTCTTTGCAAGGATGTCATCCAAATGATTTGAAGCCTACAATGTTTAATTTTCACTTTTTTCTATTAAGTGTTTTATTAAATCAAACAATGTATGACGAACACACACAGATGTAAATGGAAACAAGTTAGATGGAGAAATGCTGGTTGCTTTGTCATTGGCATCTTTTTGCTATTAAGGAGCCATTAAAACACTGAAAGCAACTGTTTTAGACTGAAATATGCAATTGAGGGTGGGGAACCTTAACAAGCAAGACCACTAAAATGAAATATCAAAATGTCACTTAAGGAGTAAGAGCTTCATCAGCAATAATTGACTTCTTATTAAGAAAGTGGATTGGAACAAAAACCTGCTGCCACTGCGGCCTTCCAGGACCGACATTGCCCACCCCTGACCTAGAAGATGAATCTGTGGGGCAGCACACCACATACATCCATTTGGAACAAAACCAAACCATCCACTTACTGAATAGCTCAACCCACTTTCAGGGTCACAACGAGCTGAAGTTTCCACACACTTGGAGGCTTTCACATTATTATTATTAACTCACATTGAATCACTGTGTTTTTAACTTGTTTTTTTGACATTGATCAACAGAAAAAGACTCTTTAATGTCAATGGGAAACTGATCTTAGAAAAGTGATCTAAAGTAATCTATACTAATAAAAGGCAAAGCCTTCACTGACTGACTGACTGACTGACTCACTCATCACTAATTCTCCAACTTCCCGTGTAGGTAGAAGGCTGAAATTTGGCAGGCTCATTCCTTACAGTTTACTTACAAAAGTTAGGCAGGTTTCATTTCGAAATTCTACGCGTAATGGTCATAACTGGAACCTGTTTTTTGTCCATATACTCAAATGGAGGAGGCGGAGTCACGTATCGTGTCATCACGCCTCCTACGTAATCACGTGAACTGAAAACAAGGAAGAGATTTACAGCACGAGTCAAACGCGGGAACGAAGGTAAATGACGTTAATTGTTGAGTGTATTTTAATACTGTGTAAGCATACATATTAACACATGTGCAATTAAACGTGTGCATTTACGGGGTGATTTCTCAGGCTTAAAAGCTCGCCTTTTATTAAAAAGGTAAATGCAAACTGTTTTCATTCTGAAGGGCACAAACCACGTTAGATTTCATGCTCAACAGTAAGCTCAGCACACAGCTTGGTCATATTACAATCGGAGGGGCGAACTGACAACGTGGTATACAAAGAGATCCTTAACAAATAATTATTGATTCATTTTCCCTCAGTTTAAAAAGGTTTACCTTTCTTCTTAATAAAAATTTTAAAGCAGTACTTCGCCGCTGTGAAGCGCGGGTATTTTGATATATATCAAAATATATCGCATCATCACGCCTCCCACGTAAGCACGTGAACTGACCCGCTGCCGTTTGCAATGCCATATTCACGAGATACAAGTTTAATGAGAAGACACAAGGTATAAACGACAGTTTGGATCACTGTGTAACAGAGTTAAAATTGCTGTAGCGAGAAACTTTTAACTGCCGGGTCTTAGCTAACATTAAATAAACCCGTGGACATCGCAACATAACACAAGAGAGCGGCTCACGTGAAGTGACTGAACGCAGCAGGAGTGATCACTTCGATGAATCAAACCTGTTCAAAAAACACATTACACAATTGATAAGGTACGAAAACAATATAAAACCGATTGTGGATTGCGTACAGCCACTGAAACTTTGTGATGGCACAAGACTTCAGGTCACGTCTCTGCAAAAGAACCTCATTGAGGCAACTATTTTTACTGGCGGTGGCTCAGGGGAGAGAGGTTTTATTCCTTGCATCCCCGTTATACCCTCTGATCTCCCATTTCAATTCAAACGCCTACAATTTCCACTAAGGCTCTGCTTCGCAATGACAATTAATAAGTCTCAGGGACAGACCCTACAAAACGTTGGCATTGATTTCAGGCAGGACTGCTTTTCACATGGCCAACTGTACGTTGCATGCTCAAGAGTACGTTCAGCACACAGCTTGGTCATATTACAACCGGAGGGGCGAACTGACAATGTGGTATACAGAGAGATCCTTAACAAACAATTATTGATTCATTTTCCCTCAGTTTAAAAAGGTTTACTTTTGTTCTTAATAAAAATTTTAAAGCAGTACTTAACCGCTGTGAAGCGCTGGTATTTTGATATATATATATGTATATATATATATATATATATATATATATGTCAATGTATGTATGTATATATGTATGTCTAGATATATGTAGATATGTAAATATATATATATGTATATATATGTAGATATGTAAATATATATATATATATATATATATATGTGTGTGTATGTATGTATGTATGTATGTGTGTATATATATATGTATGTGTATGTATGTATGTGTATATGTATATGTGTGTGTGTATGTATGTGTGTATATGTATGTGTATATATATGTTGATATGTGTATATATATATGTATATATACAGTATGTGGATGTGTATATGTATATGTATATATATATATATATATATATATATATATATGTATATATGTGTATATGTAGATATGTATATATGTATATGTATATATATGTTTATGTGTGTGTGTGTGTGTATATTATATATATATATATATATATATATATATATATATATATATATATATATATATATATATATATATATATATATGACAGCAACACTCATAACAATGACAACACAATTACATATATATATATATATATATATATATGTAGATATGTATATATATATGTGTCAATCTATGTATGTATGTATGTATGTCTAGATATATATTTATACTAATTAATAAAAGGCAAAGCCCTCACTGACTCACTGACTGACTGACTGACTGACTGACTCATCACTAATTGTCCAACTTCCCGTGTAGGTGGAAGGCTGAAATTTGGCAGGCTGATTCCTTAAAGCTTACTTACAAAAGTTAGGCAGGTTTCATTTCGAAATTCAATGCGTAATGGTCATAACTGGAACCTCTTTTTTGACAATATACTGTAATGGACGGCAGCTCGATGGCCGTGGGAGGCGGAGTTGAGTGTCACGTCATCACGCCTCCCACGTAATCACGTGAAAAGACTGTGAATGTAGTAGGGAGAAATGAAGGAAGAGCCGCAAACAGCGAAGAACAAAAAATTCATTAAACAATTGAGAAGGGAGCGAAACAATAAGAAGCGAGCGAGTGAAGCATACAAGCATCTTCATAAGGGAAACAAAGCACGGTGTAAAACGTAACTTTAAATTAAGTTTATAGAAATGCTCCCGCTGCGGATTGCAATAACATATTCGCGAGATAAAAGTTTAATGAGAAGACACGAGGTATAAACGAACCACACGCCGTAGCGCAACGTTAGGGGCTTCACCTCTGGCGCTGACGTCCGAGATTCGATTCCCGAGAGGGGATGCAATGAGTGTGTACAATGAAGAGCACAGAATTAGGGCGAAACACGTGTCGCGTACTCTTTGCATAATTTGAAAGTAAACAATTTCAACCATTCTATGATCTGCTTCTGGCAACTGAAAGACGGCACATGGCGGATGTTAGCCAACTTGCTGACCGCAACGTTAGTGGCTTCAACTCTGGCACTGACGATATAGATTCCATTCCCGAGAGGGGATGCAGTGAGTGTGTACGCCTGATGAGCCCAGAATTAGGGAGAAACACGTGTCGCATACTCTTTGCATTATTTGAAAGTAAACTATTAAAACCATTCTATGATCTGCTTCTGGGAACAGAAAGAGGGCACGTGGCAGACGTAAGACGACTTCCTGACCAACCACAAGCGTAACCTGGCAGGTAACCACCCATACAATCAGATTGTGATTCAGAAAACGAATGCCATGAATGTAATTACCACGATCTACATACTGTCAAATAAACGAAACACACGCCGTAGCGCGACAACTGTGAAAAGCGAGGTTCACAAAAAAACAGATCCTTAACAAATTGTTATTGGTATATTTTCGATCCATTTAAAAAGGTTTTCTTTTCTTCTTAATAAAAAATTAAAAAGCAGTACTTCGCCGCAACGAAGCACGAGAATTTGGCTATATATATCTGCTTCTCGCAATTAAAAGAGGGCACGTGGCGGATGTTAGACGACTTGATGACCAAACATAAGCATTACCTGCCAGGTAACCACCCATACAATCAGATTGTGATTCAGACTAGGAATGCAATGAATGTAATTACCCCGATCTACATACAAGGCGAAAGTCTTGCAACATTCAAAGATGATGGTTTGGGATAAGTACACCATGGAACATAAAAGAGCTTATGAAGCCTTGAACCGAAAAAAGCAAGATCTCAGAGATCGTAAAAAAAAAAATAGGAGGTAATGTCGTTTTACTCGCTGTAGATTTTAGTCAAACATTACCAGTTATTCCACGAGGGAGACCAGCAGATGAACTCAACGCGTGTTTAAAATCCATGCTTCTCCCACGGTTGGTTATATGTCGCGTGTTCTTGGGTACGTGCCCCCTTAAATGTGGCACCCTTAAATCCTCACTGGTGCAGCCAATTGGCTTTAGAAGTCCCAGAATTAGATCATTAGAAGTCACCTTGAATTATAAATTTCCCCTTGGGATTAATAAAGTATCTATCTATCTATCTATCTATCTATCTATCTATCTATCTATCTATCTATCTATCTATCTATCTATCTATCTATCTATCTATCTATCTATCTATCTATCTATCTATCTATCTATCTATCTATCTATCTATCTATCTATCTATCTATCTATCTATCTATCTATCTATCTATCTATCTACCTACCTACCTACCTACCTACCTACCTACCTACCTACCTACCTACCTACCTACCTACCTGTCTGGGGTTTCATTTGATTGTAGTTAAAATGACGCTAAAAGTGGAAGGGACAACTTGTGAGTGTGACGATGCGGGTTCTGCTCTATGCTCCCATCTTGTGTTCAGGAGCCCTGAACCCGACACCGTCAGTAATGTCACCGAGATGAGCTCAAATGAAGCCAGTGGATATTTCCAAAAAGTGCCTAAGTGCTTTTATTGAAACCAACAAAACAGTGTCCAAAGTGCAGTGCATCAGTTTCAATAAATATTCCATACAAACAAGTGTCCAGTGGGGATAAAAAAAACATAAATAAATCCTTTAAAATCCAAGGTTAAAAATGCAGAAGTTAAAATGTAGTCTCTCTCATTACTCTCCGGCCCACCTCCGTCTCTCATTCTCCCAGCTCACCCATTGTCTCCTGAAGCCGGCGGAGACCCAACAGCCACGAGCTCCTTTCGGCCAACCTCTGTCTTGGCTTCTATTAAGGACATTACTGCCAGACCGTCCGAGGTCGGCTCTCTTCCCTTCATCCTTCGCGCTCACACAGTCGCTCCTCAGATCCCTCGGGAGGACACATGCCTTGCTCACCCCACTCCAATAGAACATTCAGTGGGGCGAAGTAGCCCCTAGAGCGCCACAACCTAACGCTCCTTCGCGGGGCCCCAGCTCGTGCTGTCTCCTCCTTACAGGCAGCCAGATCCTCCTGCTAAGACCGCTCTTCACGTCTTCTAACCTCTTTCATTTTCTTTAACCTCTTTTTTCCTTTTCTTCTCCTCGATTGATCTATCCATCTCTTCATCTCCCGATCGATCTAGCCATCCATTCATCCCTATTCCTCTCTCTATCTATCTCTTTCGATCGATCGATCTCCCTATTCATCTTCCCCCCCCCTTCCTGCTGCCGATCTGTATATATAGCAACCGTCTCACTGCGCCTAAATGGCCGTAGCACCTGTTATGGACGGCAGATGTTTCAGCCTGGCCTGGATGTCCCTCATCAGAGGAAAGGAAGAAAAGCAGCATGTTCAGGACACTACATCCCCCGGGATGCTAGATGGCAGCTCCCCTGGACGGAAATGGTTCCTCGGATTCCTGCAGGGCAGCATGGGACATGGAGTCCGTCTCTTCAGCCCTGTTGGGTGCTGTGGGTGCCGCCAGGGGGAGCTCACCAAGAACCTGGGAACTATTACGGTTACGTCAACCCGGAAGTACTTTGGGGTCACGTGGACGGAAGCCCGCAGTACTTCTGGGATACTTGAAGAAGGCAATTGACCCAGAGAAGGAATACTTCCGGGTCATGGACTTTAATAGGACTCTGGGAAACCCCAGCAGATTGAGCCGGAGTTGGGAGGGTGTGTAACGGAGCTGCTGGGAGTTGGAGCACTGTGATTACTGATTATTATTGATTTGTATTATTGATTGGAGAATTGTGTGGTGCTTTGTGCACTTAAAAGAAGAAAATATTAAAATAATCTTCTTGTGCTTTTAAACGTGTGTCTGGACGTCTGTATGGTGGGTTCAACGGGGCGCTATAGAGCGCAATATTCCACACACCTTAATCGCACGCTGCAGGAAGCCAATGAAGCAATTGAAAACGATCGCACCCACACATGCAGGTGTGACTCGCTCCAACTACCCCATTAACTCCCCACAGTCATGCAATCGCGCCCACGGAGAATGACACACCTGTACAGATTTAAAACCTGTCCTTTTTTTTTTAAAGCCGCGGACCCGCTATACCACAATGAGGAGTCTGTATGGTGGTCTAAACTGCACATTGAAGACAAAAGGACACTCCAAAGAATTCAGTGAAAAACACAAGTCAGGGGATGGAGACAAGAAAATATCCAAGTCACTGAATGTCCAAGTAAATCAATCATGAAGAAATGGAAAGAGTGTCAGAGCGGACCATTCACAAAAACAGAGTGATCACATAAGAAGGAGACAAGTGAGGGAGGCCTCAAGTGACCAATGACAACTCCAAAGGAGGCACAAGCTACAGTTGTGAGATTGGAGCAGCAACAACTGTTGCCCGTGTGCGTCACCATTTACAGCTGTATGGGAGAGTGGCAAAGAGAAGAAACCCACCTGATATTTCAGTTAGAGTTTGCTAGAAAGCACAAAGGAGACTCTGAAGTCAGCTGAAAGAAGGTTTGGGAGAGACAAAAACTGAACTCTTTGGCCATCAGAATAAGTGACAAGTTTTGTAATACAAAAACTGCACATTATTAAAAACACACAATCCCCACCGTGAAGCATGAAGGTGACAGCATTAGGCTGTGAGGATGCTTCTCTGCAGCAGGCCCTGGAAAGCGTTTGAGGGTAAAATGAAAACAGCAAAACGCACAGAAGTAATGGAGGAAAACCTGATATGGTCTGCAAGACACCTGCGTCTAGGGAGACAACAACCCCAAGCATAAAGCCAATGCTACACAGGAATGTCTTCAGAACAACAACAGTGTCAAAGTCAGAGTTCAGATCTCATTCTATTGGAGAATTTGTGGCTGGACTTAAAGGCTGCTCACTCACAATCAACATGACACCTTGACAGAGCTGGAGAAGAGAAGAAAGAAGAAGAATGAGGACAAATAGTCGTGTGCAGATGTGCCAAGCTGACGCAGATCTGTGCACATTGACTCAAGGCTGTCATGGTGGCCAAACGTGAATCTCTAAGTTCTGACTGAATACTTCTGCAATATATTATTGTGTGTTTTACATTTGTGATTTATTTAGACCAATTTGTAGAGATCCTTCTTCACTTTGACATTAAAGTTTCCTCTCTTGCTGATCAAAAAAAGCCAGATTCAATCCACCAGCACTTAATGTTGTATAACAAAAAAATGTGAGAACTTCCATCCATTATCCAACCCGCTACATCCTCACTACAGAGTCACTGGGGTCTGCTGAAGCCAATCCCAGCCAACATAGGGTGCAAGGTAGGAAACAAACCCCGGGCAGGGCACCAGCCCACCACAGGGCACACACCAAGCACAATTTAGGATCGCCAAAGCATCTAACCTGCATGTCTTTGGACTGTGGGAGGAAACCCACGCAGACACGTGGAGAACATGCAAACTCCACGCAGGGAGGACTCCTGGGAAAAGAACCCAGGTCTCCTAACTGCGAGGCAGCAGCGCTACCACTGCGCCACCCGAAAACTTCCAATGGGTGAATATTTTTTGGGGATACTGCATGAAAGCTGCAGTATACAACAATAAGCAGTCAAATACTGCAGACGTCTTTAACCAGCTAATATACAGATGAGGTTTGGTTTTTCCATCTTCAGAACTATCGAGAGGTTCAGTTGGAAACTTCTCGATTATGAGATGGCATTCCTTGCCAAGGTGTGCCTTTGGCACAGTGAGGGCGGTGAGCCACCAGTGCCATAATTAAGATGTTGGTTTTACTGCATTTCTAATTATGAACTTTTGTGTTTATTTGCAGCCATTTCAGAACTTTATTTAGACAGCCTTAAATCAGTTTTCACTTTACGTGCTCTCATAAACACAGAGTTCTCTGAACTGAAGGGTACATGCCAGGCATAATGTGTGGGGTCTGCCTTACGTTAGGCAGTGTGCCCCCTACTGGCTAAGGCACTGTTTTATAAATAAGAAGGCGGTTCATCTGCTCTGAACCTCCGACTCTAAATGACCTTCTTCCAAAGCCTGCACTCCAGACAGGTCCACCATAAAACAGCTTAAATTTGTTAGAGCTTGGGCTCAACATGGAAATAAAAGTGTGGCACAGGGACACTGATCCAGTCCAGGTTGACTCCATCCATGCTGGTAATTTACATAAGAGGGTTTTGTTACTATAGTTAGCTCACCGGACTCATCCTCAGATTCTGAATTGAATGAAAATCTGATTGGGAGGCCCCTGCATTAAGTAAAAAGTCACCATCACAGTTGCTGAGGTCCCATAATATACTGTAAAACTTTGAATGTTTTCAATTGTGAAAATATCTCACTAGGTGCCCTTATTCCAAAAGGAGTACAGTTAATTGCTCAAATTATATTAGAAGAACCAGACACTGCTGCTGCTGCTGCAAAAAAAGAAATATCTGATATATGAGACCTTGCATTTGCAAATTACTCTGCAATTTACCTTAATAAATTAGAATTATCTTGTAAATGTGAGTGCATGAACACACCTTGAACACTGTCTGAAATAACCATATTTGGAAAATGCTAATCAGCCTCATACATATGCAATCAGAATGCTGCAGAACTTCATTGGCTGGTGCATCAAGTCCTATGATGCACTTGGCAACTGAACATGTGCTGCCTTATAGTGACTCTACTTTACATTCCGAGGGTCCGGGAAACACATGAGGTGCCACTGTCTTAGCGGGTAGCCACAATCCCCTGACACATGTAATGACATGTGTAAGAGCCATTTCATAGTTACATAAGATTCATAAATATTATACTAGATGACAATGCATAATCTGTGGGAGGTTCCTATAACCCCCATAAGTTGAGTAGAATTGGTATATTCTTGCCATTTCTAACAGCTTTGATTAAACATTATTCTCAGTTAGTGACCAGCCTTGCCATGTGCAAGGTTTTAAACCGTGCCCGTGCCTACGGGCCTATGGACGTTTTGAATGTGTGAAGTAACTCTAATAAAACAGCGCTTATTTAAGTACAGAGCCGTACACTTATTGTGTACAGAAGAAGTAGCTAAGAATCTTTAAGTATATAAGAAGTTAAGAACCTTTAAGTATAGAAGAAGAAGTAAAGAGCTTTTAAGTACAGAAATAAGTAAAGTTTCTCAAGAAAAGCTAAATTTAGAGAAGATACATTTTTCCTTTTTTTTTGCCTTTTATTCTACGTGTGCAACTAGTTTTTTCTTTATTCTTGTGTGGATTATTTGCTTTTAACTTTCACTAAATATTTTTAAAACGAACTTTTGGACTGAGAGATTTCTTTTGGCACACATTTTACCCGTGCTTGATCTCACCTTATATTTCGTCGGCTACAACATGATTGCTGTTACAGTGAACAACCATATGAAGCACCGAGGGGTCAGCCAGTTGCCATATCTATAGGCCAGCCACCATATACAGCATCATTATGTGTGTCAAAATATATTGACTTGAGCCATGACATTTATCAGTCTTATCTTGGCAATGAAATGGAAATGTTTATGGCTAGCAAAAGCAGAGTCACTCTCGCTAGGTCAGTGGTTCTCAATCTGTGTAGCGGGCCCCCTAGGGGGGCGCAAAGCAACAAAAAGAGGGGCGCGAAGATGTGAAAAAAGAAAACAAGAATCAAAAATACATCTATTGAAACCAAAAAAAATTAACTTAAACTTCATTCTGATACTAGAAAAATAAATATAGAGTTAGACAAATGTCGATAAAAGTTAAGTAGGTATAATAAAATATGCATCTATGATATACTGTATCATTAATTAAAAAAGAACAAATTGGTATTAGTGGGCTCCTTTCAAAAAAACGTTAGGGGGGGGCGATTAAAACTGTTATGAAAACTCGAGTCTCAAATACTTAAAGGTTGAGAAACGCTGTGCTAGGTACTCTCATTACAATACAAGTGCAGTCAATTACTCCAATTACGTTTGGCACACCAGACACGGATGTAAATTTCCTTTTGATGTTGTCAGATACAACCAAACCACACAGAAACTGAATGTAGTGCCAGAACAGGTGCCATGACAGAGAGAAGCTTGCCCAAGATATTCCTGACTTGATGGCCGCTTCTCTGAATAATGACAACAGGTAGCCGATACAAACTGACGAAAAGTGCAAATGAGCAGAATTGGCCCAAATAAAATGGAACTAATATTCAGACTGTACATCAAAGTCATCACTTCTGAGGCTTAATAGGTTTGTCACTTTAACACACATCTATATATATAAAATCCCTGTGTGCGTCCAGGTGTCCGTGTGTGGGTGTCTTCTGGTGAAGTGCGCATGCGCGGGGCACGGTGCTGTGCGCGATATTACTGTCAGAGAAAGTTAGAGGCGTTTTACGGAAATACAAACCAGTATTACTGCGAGAGGAAATTAAAGGTACACAATACAGTGACGCATATTACAGCCACATACAAGCCAGTATTACTGTCAGAGGAGATTAAAGGCATATTACCGACGCGCACGCCTGTATTACCGCCAGAGAAAATTAAAGGTATATTACGGACGTACAAGCCAGTGGACGTACAAGACGGTATCCTTCAATAAAGGCGCGCACAAAAAGGTGAGCCTCAAAAGGGCGACCTCAATTGGGTACAGCGAATAAAGGCGCGTGTAAATAAAGATCTGCACCTTTGTTGCTCTTCACATATTCCAGAGCCATTTGAACTAAATTATCTTCGAACGCCTTTATTCGCCGCGCTCAATTGAGGTCGCCCTTTTGAAGCACGCCTTTTTGTATATTATATTGAATATAGACAGTACAAGACAGTATTACTGTCACAGAAAATTAAAAACACACAATACACGGCGGTAGCCCACGAAGAACGGTCTGCTCAGCAAGTAAACATCAACAAAAGAATGGCTGAAAGAAAGAAAAATACGACCAACAAAAAGAATGAGGTCAAAGTCCCCTTGCCATTTAATATAGACTGTTCATACTAATGTTTATGCACTACTGTTCTAGCGCTCGTTATTGTAACGGGCTAAATGACTAGTTTTAATATAATTCATTGACTCAGTGGATGAATTATTATTAGCTGGTTTGGCTGCATTTCCACACTTGATCAAGGGTGTCGTCATTTCCCAGTTTCAACAAAATGTTGTGTATGTATGGGTCAGAGTTGCTGTAAATTGACACAAGTTTTACTGTCGAGTGTTCTTTTAGAAATCCCACCTTTGTACATGATAACCTGAGTATGCACAATTAAGGCCTCTTGCTTTCCATACTCAAGTTTTATAAATCTGCCCCTTGGACTGTTTCATGTTGGGTACAGCGAGTGCCATTTTAGTTTGTGTGGCCATACTTTGATATCCCAAAGATGTGACTGTAAAATGGACACCTTGTGTGTGTGTATGTGACACTAAACCTCAGGTTATATAGCAGCGGACGCTACTGCTACGCAAGCGATTTACTGTTTATACTTGCGTGCTTACTTTACGTAAATCTGGAAGATTCCACCAGGTGGCAGTATGAGATATCATCACGGTAAGAAAACGTTCGGCTTCGCTGTGTTGTGAATTGCCTGAAACATAGTGCTGGGAGGTGTACTGGTTTATACCGAAAACCACTTTTTATTTTGTTATGATAGGGATTTTTTCTTATACCGCAACATCGGTTTAAACAGCCTAAACAACGTTCAGAATGTGGCGCAGTTCGAAACTGTTTAAGGGGGGACCTTTTTCACTGCTAAACCGCTAAACACGCATACAACAGAGTACATGTATTAGTGGAGGTATTGAGTGGTGAAAATGGGCAGAGAACAGAGATCTGCGCCACCACCACCTGATCAAAGCACCGTAATGTCTCTACATTTATGGATTAAAGGTCAGAAGTCCACATGACCGTCATCATCAAGTTCTTCCATGAGAACCCTGAATACAATGAGGGCTGATCATTGATGTTAGGTAGAATGCCTAGAGAGGGGCTGGGTGGTCTCGTGGCCTGGGACCCCTGCAGATTTTGTGTTTTATCTCCAGCCGTCTGGAGTTTTTTTTTTTGTTTTTTCTGTCCTCCCTGGCCATCGGACCTTACTTTTATTCTCTGTTAATTAGTGTTGCCTAAATTTCTATTTTACATTCTGTCTTTTTTTCTCTTTCTTCATCCTGTAAAGCACTTTGAGCTACATCCTTTGTAGGAATGTGTGCTATAGAAATAAATGTTGTTGTTTGTCAAATTTCTCCGTACACTTACTCTGCTGGCAATAGGGTGGTCATCTAAAGCCTCCCTTTTTAAGAGCCGTCTGAGAAGGTTACAAAAAGCAAAGCCCAAACAGACTTATATTATGTTGTAGTGCCAACAGATGGTGTTGGAGACGTGAAGAGTACCCCAGGGGAACAAGTTCATTGAAAAAGCAGTGGGGAATGAGAACCTGGCAGACACAAGATTTTCAGTCCACTAGGGGGCAACAGTGGGATCCTTCCTATTCATCATGGATGACTTCTGGATATGGAGAAGGACAGACCTTGCTGCTTTACATGTTTGCTGGAGATGAAGAATTCAGGAGCACCTGTGGCCACCCAAGGTTTTTGTTATGTTTTTCCTTTTGTTTTTAATTTTCTTGTTTTCCATCATCCTTTTGTGGTATTCTGTTACAGTGCTAGAGTTTATTCTTTGGCTTATGTTTATTTTCCTTTTTATTGTTGTTTTTAATGTATTTGATGTTGATATTGTTATGTTTATGTATTATTTAGAGTTTATTTGTTATGTATTTAAATGTCATTATGTTCCTCGTGTTTTGTGTGTGAAACTCTAAGAGGCGGGGCCTCCCTGATGTCACTACTGAAGGACCACCATGAGCCTTTACATGTGAGAACTTGTGTTTGTCCTTCTGTGGTTCCTTGATGTTTGGAGTGGTCATTTTTCTGAGTTTCTTGGATTTATTGCTTCTGTTTTTTTTTTTTTTTTTTTTAAATTCCTGTATATTGAGACACTTCTCTCTGGGTTGCACTTTTAGCAAAAGACTTTTTTGCCTTTTTTCTATTTTTGTCCTTGTCATTTATTAGGATTTCTCTTTGGATTTGATTCCAAGCCAGAGGGTTACAGTTCCTTTTCCTTGTAGATCATTTTTGATAGATTTTGAGATATTAAAAAGTATATTTTAAACATTAAAAGGCAGTGCCCCATTTTATGCCTTTATAGGCCGAAGCCTGCCTGTAGTTTTTGGGGGATAGCTGACTGGGATAAGGACCTATCTAGAAAGAGCTAGTGAAGGTCGTCGCCTGTTTTGTGGGTTTTTTTGGAAGCCTCATATCCTTTTGCTATTTGGAGTACACCTATCACAACACCTTGTTTAACTTCTAAGTACATTTATTTGTGGAACGTGTGGACCTCTTGCTCTAAAATAAAAGGCAAGTGAAAACCAATGCACTGTGTCCTTGGGGATTATTAATAGAGGCTCCGGTATAAAAGTTTAAATATTTCGATATAAAAGTTTAAATATTTTATTCTTTCCATTACTGTCATAGTCATAATGTCTTTTATTAGTCCTGGTGGTTCACATAGACCAAGATGAACATGTCTGTTTTGGCCAATCATTCTTTTGCTTTGAGTATGACAAAAAACTGGGACCACAGTCAGCAGAGCAGGGGACTTCAACCAAACTTTGATTAAAGAATGTAAAAATAATGTTTGCATATTGTTTATCAGCATACATTTCCCTATCTTTGTCGTTCTTGCATTCTGCATAGTTGAGTATGTGTGGCATGTTGATTAGCCAGCTGCTTAATGGCTCTATCTTGAGGCTCACTTCTCATCATTCTTCACCACTGAAACATTGCCTGTGTTTGGCTTCACGCTCAGCAGATGTTACTGCTGGAGTTCTTTTTCGGCTATCACAATGTCTAGCATTGTATTTTATGATCATAACGATGTGGTGTGAGGACAGAAGTACAAGTCACTTTTGACAAACATTTGTTTATTTTTTTGTTATGCGTGCATTGTGTATTCTATACTTGATGCTCAGCAGGTGGCGCTGCTGTTCTTCTTGCTATGAGCAGCCTCAGCAATGCACTTCAAGCTCAGCAGATGTTGCTGTTGTTGTTATTTTTCTTTCTGCCTTATCATCCTCTCGAGCAGTTTGGTGTAAGACAGATGTGAATCCTGATGACTTCATGGAAGCTACTGTTACCCCAATTTTCTACTTCACCAGAGTGTATCACGTTATAAACGTTTGATTAAGACTAAGGTCAAGATTCTAGACCCAGTGGTTTAAGACAGACAGATGCAACCCTTAGCATTTTAAAAGTATAAATTGTTTGTAATTAGCATTTTTACAAAAACATGTTTTGTTTTCTTTGTGATCTTTTTGTTCAGGTTTGCTTTTGGAATCCTAGGTTTTACCCTTTTGCTTTAAATTAGGGATTTTTTATTGAATTTTGTTCTATGTTCTTTTATATTCTTTGATATATTGTAGCATTCTTTTTTTGAAACAAAAAAATTTGAATAGTGGACTTTAATTTAAAAAATTAAATGAAAATCACGTTAAGGCTTTGTTATTTTGGGCAAGGTGTTTGGTGGTACTCTTTGCCTAATGGAGATGTTAGCCTTAGGTCTTATTTGAGTTTATAGGCCTCAGGCCTCTTTTTCAATCATAACACCCCAGGATTTCTACTCAGCATTTAAAAATCCAGAAATGGGGTGAATAAGTAATTGCTATATATCAGCCAGGGTCTTTTCATTGGGTGGTATTTGTTGTCTGTTTTTCTATAATTGTTAAATCTGAATGATCCTTTTTTGTGTCTTTGTTATTTTTGTTTGTTTTATTTCTTATTCTGTAATACAAGGGACAGTCAAAAAGTTCCTGGAATTGTGATATAGCGGGAGAGTGAGAGATCAGATTATGCACACATTGTTGTGGAGGGGAGCGCAGCACGTCTGTAGACCAGTTACAACAGGTCTGGATTGGTTTTGGTGTGTAGTATTGTCTTAATTACCATTTGAATTAGATGTGTGCATCGTCATTTGGCACAATGTCGCAGTTCTAACATTAAGTTCATGTGCAAATTGGGAAAATCAGCTTCAGATACGCTGATGGCACTGCAGTACACTTCACAACAATGTGTGTGTTATCTGATCACTCACTCTCACTCATTAAGTGTGCTTATATTCTGTGCCTTCTGTGGGTTGTACCCCAAGAGACCTCCTGAGGACCCTGCTGTGTGTGAGTCTTCCAGAAGACCTGTAAACCAGGCCTGGACATTCACTGAGTTGACCAGAGAAGGTTCATCTTAAACTAGCTGTGATATTTTGAGACTCTAAAATATATTTTGAACTTTAAAAGCCAGTTAACCCCTTTAGGGCCTGCTTAGACTGAAGCCTACAGCTTTTAGTTGGAGTTGGCTGTTTTTATGACACTTTTTGGAGGCTTCCACCACTTTTTGGGAGGGTCTTGACTTCAAATCACAACAGTAGTGAAATCTTAACGCATACGATTCACACTTCTGCCATCCAAGAGAAGATGCTGCAGCATCAGAGCCAGATCTGCCAGACTGCAGGAGAGTTTTTACCCCGAAGCTGTTAGACTTCTTAACACCAGGCTGCCCCCTGGGATCTTCCACACAGCCTCAACCACCTCTAAAAACAGAACTTTTATACAGGTACATGCGAGCCACTGTCCTGCAAAGACGAGTGTGCATGTAGAAAAGAACTGAAAATCTCATTGTGACCTTTAAGGATTTTGCACACTGCACTTTGACATTCTTTGATACATTCTGACCTGTCATTGTTTACACGTCTTAAACAACTATTATCATACACTGATCATTTCTGTATTATCTATATCTATCATTTATTTATTATATTACATATTTATTGACTATATTTATGTATCTAGATTTCATAATACCAAACATTGCATCAATGTTCATATTGCTTACTACACGTCAATATTGCTGCTACTTCATTGTCTTGTCTTGTTTGTGTTTTAATTGTAATTTAAAATCTTAATTAAATTTTAAATGTAAATTTTAATTCTAATTTTAATTTTTTATTTGCACTTCATGTTGTTACACTGTGGACCCTGAGCTTTGTAATTTCACCTATCTGTATACTTGTATATGGTTGAGATGACAATAAAGTTCTCTTTGACTTTTGACTTTGACAGAAAGATTCCCATGCCAGGCTTCCTGGGTGATTCCATGCCATGACAAGTAACCTGACAATGCTTGGCATAAAGTTTGAATCTGGGCTGCACTACCAGGCCTGGCATCATTCTGTGGATCAATCTGCTTAACTAACCTCACTAAACTGTCCTGTTAAACCGTAACATGAGAGGGTGCCTGCCATGAGTATGGTGAAATAATTTTATGTTAAAAATATCACCTTGGGGGAAAAAATACTTTAGATTTTACTACAGGTTAAAACTAACAGAGGAGAAGCCTGATTATCTGTACCCTGATTTATCAAGGTTCCACATTGTCCAAGGCAATCCTGAAAGTGTAACGTACTACTTTTGCTATTATTCATAAAAGCTTTACCATGACTATTGTACCAAGTGCTTAAATACTATGTTTATAACAGAGCGGGTGGCTGAAGAGCCAATGACTGTGAGAATGTGGACATGACTCACTCACACCTCCCTCAGCTCTTGTCAGTGTGTCACCAGTGTTGACCATGTACACATGCTGTAAGGTTTAATTCACTTAGGATTTTTGTGTTTATACATTTCAAAGTGGTGTGGTAAGCTGCCAATGGGAACTGTGAACCTAAAATTCTTTGGCTCAGAGACTCTAAATGGGGAGATCCAACCTTCAGCCACATGGAGCCTGTCTCTGACCACTGACAGTGGTCTGCTTCCCTGGTGATGTCAGCTGATCTCTCTTTCCATGCTAGCCACCACCTTCTCTGTGCAGCATTGCCACCAGTGGTGTACCTAACATTTGGGACCCTGAAGCTTGAACTGTAATGAGATTAGCAATGAGATCTGGGTTGCCACTGTTATCTTCTTCAATGTGGTTGAAAGGTTTTTCAAAGAAGTATCCAGAGTGCTAATTGATAGTATTCTTGACATAGTAAACTCATCATTAGATACGGGGGTCTTCCCAGACTGTCTTAAGACTGCTGTAGTTAAACCCCTGCTCAAGAAAAATAATCTTTACTCTTCTGCTTTTGAAAATTTTAGACCCATCTCTAACCTGCCTTTCTTAAATAAAATCCTAGAGAAGACAGTCATTATGCACCTAAATGATCACCTCAATAAACCTGCTATTCTTGATAAGTTTCAGTCGGGTTTCAGGACAAATCACAGCACAGAAACTGCACTCGTTAAAGTAGTCAATGACATGCAGGTAAATAAAGACAGGGGCTGTTTATCTGTTCTCATCCTCTTAGATCAGAGTGCCGCATTCGATACCATTGATCACAATATTCTTAGAAATCGCCTTAGTCAATGGGTGGGCCTCTCTGGCAGTGTCTTAAATTAGTTTGAGTCCTACCTGGCAGGTAGAAAATTCTTTATTAGTTGTGGTAATTATACTTTAAAGACATATGATATTCTATATGGTGTTCCACAAGGATCTATCCTGGGTCCACTGCTCTTTTCGATTTACATGCTTCCGTTAGGTCAGATTATCTCTAATAATAATAATAATAATTCATTACATTTATATAGCGCTTTTCTCAGTACTCAAAGCACTATCCACACAGGGAGGAACCTAGAAGTGAACCCACAATCTTCCACAGTCTCTTTACTGCAAAGCAGAAGCACTACCACTGCGCCTATCTCTGGGCATATTGTGAGCTACCGCAGCTATGCTGATGACACACAACTATATTTATCAATAGCACCTGATGACCCCGACTCTCTTGATTCACTGACACAATATCTTACTTGTGTTTCTGAACGGATGAGTTGTAATTTCCTCAAACTAAATAAGGAGAAAACAGAAGTTTTAGTGATTTTCAAAAATGGATATAATGAGGTTATTAGAAATAAAATAGATGCATTAGGATTAAAGGTCAAGATGGAGGTAAAGAATTTAGGGGTAACTATTGACTGTGACCTGAATTTTAAATCACATATTTATAAGATTACTAGGACAGCATTTTTTTACTTAAGAAATATAGCAAAAGTTAGACCTCTTATAACATTGCAAGATGCAGAGAAATTAGTTCACACTTTTTTTTTTGTCGGCTAGATTACTGTAACGCACTCCTCTCAGGACTACCCAAAAAAGACATCAATCGACTGCAACTAGTGAAGAATGCAGCTGCTAGAATCCTAACTAGGAAAGGAAAATCCGAGCACATCACCCCAGTTCTGATGTCACTACATTGATTACCTGTGTCATTTAGAATTGATTCATATATGTTTCAGATGCCTCTCATCTTACACACCAAATCATAACCTTAGATCTTCAAATGAGTGTCTGCTTATTATTCTGAGAGCTAAAGAACTGGTGAGGCGGCCTTCTGCTGTTATGCACCTAAAATTTGGAATAGCATACTGATAGGAATTCACCAGGATAATACAGTGGAGCACTTCAGAAAACTGCTAAAAACTCATTATTTAACATGGCTTTCTGATAGCTTCATTTTGGTTTAATCCTGATACTCTGTATATGCATTTAATTATCATTATCATTCATGGTGGCTCCGTAATCCTTACTAACCCCTACTTTCTCTGCTGTTCCTTTTCTGGTTTTCTGTGGTGGCGATCTGCACCACCGCCAACCTGATCAAAGCACCGTGATGTCCCTACATTGATGGATTAAAGGCCAGAAGTCCACATGACCGTCATCATCAAGTTCTTCCATGTGAACCCTGAATACCATGAGAACTGATTGAGGTCATTTATGTTAGGTAGGATGCCTAGTGAGGACTAGGTGGTCTCGTGGCCTTGGAACCCCTGCAGATTTTATTTTTTTCTCCAGCCGTCTGGGGCTTTTGTTTGGTTTTTCTGTCCTCCCTGGCCATCGGACCTGGGATACCTCTATAGTCCAGGGAAAGCTGCCATCTAACGTCCTGGGGGAGGCAGTGTCCCAAAGTAGCTGACTTCCCCCATCCTTCCACTCTTTGGGCATCCCGGCTGGGTTGAGCTGCTGGCCATCCATCACAATATATATAAAAGATTTATTCTTCAAAAATTGCTCTGTGACAAAAAAAATGAGCTCTGTGAAGCACATAAAGGAAAAAGGAGTTGCCAGAAAATGTAATCAAAGGTGAACAAGATCCCAATATGTGAAAAAAGGTCAAAATTCTGATAAATTGCAGAGGCACAGAAAGTGCAACTCCCAAGTGCATACAAATGAACCGCAATGGACTGTGGGTGACCCCCGCCTTTATATGGCTGTGGGCAGTCCCTTGCAATGATAGGAAGTGGACCCCACCCCTTGGGGAACCTCCCACAAAACACAGGGAACATAACAAAGGCATGAAAATGGATACATAAAAAGTAAAGAATAATGCAAATGACAAACAAAAAAAATATTCACATATACAAATAAATCAAAAATGAACAACAACAAAGGGAATGTAAAACCCTCCTGGCTAAAACATAACAAGGATAGGATGGAGGCTGTCATTGGAGGACTGAGTTGTGGCAGTATAGGATAGGTATTGTTGAGGTTGAAATCAAGGATCAATATGCCCTGTTATTGGTTTTAGAACTATTGATTATTAAAAGGAGTTGCTTGACATCTTTTTAAGTGGCTTCAACAGGCACTATTATTTTACAGGCCGCTGCTTTTGTTTTTAATATGGCCTGCTTGCTTTTCACTTGCTTGTTTTCTATGAAACGAGGACGCTGTGTTTTTTAGTGAACTGAGTAAACAAGCTTTTGTTTTGGAACATGACGACTTTACTGGGCCTTCTGGCTGACTAAAGACCAAACAAGTTTCTGCAAATATTCTAGGCCCTTAAACTTAAGGAAAACTAAGTAAACTTGCATGCTAGGGCATAAACGCTTTAAACATACAGTGGGACCTCAGTTCACGAACGTCTCTGTACAGGTACAAATCGGGTTACGACCAAAAAGTTTGCCAAACTTTTGCATCTGTTCACGACCACACACTCGGTATGCGAACAAGCCAGTTTCCCTTTCGGTTTGTGCGCGCCGATGATTTCCGCACGTGTTCAGTCTCTCCCTGTGCAGTGAGCGAGACAGAGAGAGAGAGAGCACAAGTGAGCGAGCGAGCGGGAGAGACACACACACGTGCGCGAGAGAGAGACACACACATGCGCGAGAGAGAGACACACACATGTGCACGGGAGAGACACACACACGTGCGCAGGAGAGACACACACACGCGTGCGAGAGAGACACACACACGTGCGCACGCTGGCATACGGCCGAGAAGGCAGTAAAGAATGCACCGGGCTTGTTTTTAAAGAGGCTGATTCGAGCCTTGTTTTAACCTCATCGTATTTAATGAAGACTTTTTTCTATTCGATTTTAACCTCCATTTCACTTCTGTTTACAACAATCGGTTCGTAGCGTGCATTGTTGCAATGTTACTTTCCTTGGTTGTTTATTAAATTACGAATTTTTCAAATGTTCATTTTTTTCCCTGTGCTTAAAACTCATAAATAAAGTGTTTACAGCGAGCAGTTCGTAAGGGTCTAGCATGAACTCTTACAATGTTAGTTTTCTCTGTTGTTCAAAGTTTTCTCAGTGTTATTCAATGTTTTTACATTTAGTTTATTATTACGCTGTGCATTCTATGGTAATATTAACTATATTTGTGCTTAAAAATCTTTAAAAAATATATATTTACATACAGTTTGTATGGTCTGGAACGGATTAATTGCATTTACATACAATCCTATGGGGGAAATGACTTCGGGTCATGACCAAATCGGGTTACAACCAGAGTTTTGGAACGAATTACGGTCGTGACCTGAGGTTCCACTGTATAAACATTTTTTTTTAATGGCATTTAATTTAATGTTTTAAGGCTTATGAATATTCTAGATGATCAAATTGAAAGCAAGCTGCATTGTGTTAGCTAAGATTGAGCTATGCAGGAGTTTAAGAGTTGATTATCAAAACAGCCGTTTGCATTCAGCTCCAGCAGCTCAGCTGTGGGCAGAGCTTACCAGCTGTGTTGGGCAGCTGGGACCCTTGCTTGGCTGGTATGCCACACGATAGAAGGGCTGGGAGAGGGGCAATATCTTCCCTGGGGCACGAGAGGGCAGCCCCCCTAGATTATATTGGGGCCACAGGCTTGGAGTTTGGGAGTTTGGAAGCTCAACCTTGCTGGGGCCCATTGCTGCCGCTGGGGGGGCACCTGGATGGTTCTGGAGCCCTGGACTGCAACACTTCCGCCACACATGGGAGGGCTGCCAGAAGATGACGAAAGAGCACCTGGAGCACTTCCAGGTGCAGTATAAAAGAGGCCGCCTCACTCCCCTCAAGGAGCCAGAGTTGGGAGGTGAAGGACAAAGCTTGCGGAGAGGAGTGTAGGCAGCAGAAAAAGAGAGAAAGAAAGAGAAGAGAAAGAGAAGAGAAAAGGGACTGAGCAATAGTGTTGTTAGCAGGAGATTTGTGCACTGTTCTGTAGTGGCAATGAGGGGAAATAAACGTGTGGTGTTTGGACTTGTGTGTCTCTGAGCCTGTCTGTGTTTGGATTAGGGGGCTGCATGACCCCCGTTATTCCACACACCAGTCTTACTGGATACTGGTGCAATTATTAATTGAACAGTTCAGTTTCTCATAAGTGGGTCACCCTGGTTCCAACTTAATGATGAGGACTGATCAATTAAAAGACCTCAAGATTAGGAATGTGAGAATGTGAGAAATGTAAAACATGATCAATTATGATTATCTCCAGGCCAAGTGGTAAGCACAACCTACGAGTCCTAATGATTCTTATGAAACGATTAATGATTATTAGGAGAAAGGAGTTTACAAGTAGAGGTAAATGTTATGAAAACAGATACGGCATGAGGTTGTTATTATGAAGATAACATGTAAAGTGGACAATGAGAAATATGTAAGAGATCTGGATGTTTTGTGAACAGAACTTTAATAAAAACGAACCGCGCCTAAACCACCGGCTCATTTCATGAACTGAGACAGGCTTTATGTGCTCTGCAATTGTTTCCTATGCTGTGCTATTGAATAAAGTCTAAATTCTGACTGCCTTTCTGAAGACTCTGAACACAGCATAGTAGGGGGTCAGCGCGTCCCATTGGTCTGGATGGTATCTCAAGGAAGCCAGACTAAGATAGAGAGAGATTACAAATGCACTCAATTTTTTCTATTCTGAGAAGCGGCCATGCCATCACTTTCCCAATGCAAAGGAGGTGATTGTTGACTTTAGGAAGACTAAGAGTGACCCTCTGCCACTGAACATTGGCAGCTCAACTGTGGAGGTCGTCAATAGCACCAAATTCCTGAGTGTCCATCTGGCAGAGAACCTCACCTGGTCCGACAACACCAGCTCTTTAGCCAAGAAAGCCCAGCAGCGGCTCTACTTCCTGCGTAGGCTGAGGAAAGCCCATCTTCCACCAGCTACTCTAACAACATTCTACAGAGGAACCATAGAGAGCATCCTGAGCAACTGCATCACTGTCTGGTTTGGAAATTGCATGGTCAGGGATCGCAAAGCCCTACAACAGATAGTGAAGACAGCTGAGAAGATCATCGGTGTCTCTCTTCCCTCCATCATGGACATTTACACCACCCGCTGCATCTGCAAAGCCACCAGCATTGTGAATGATCCAACACACCCCTCACATTCACTGTTTACACTCCTGCCATTGGGAAAAAGGTACCGAAGCATTCGGGCCGTCATCTCCAGAATGTGTAACAGTTTCTTCCCCCAAGCAGTCAGACTCCTGAACACTCATGGACCGGACTGATATCCGACATATGTGTTCTGTTCTGCAGTGTTGCACATGGTTGCACATTTGACTCACATGCACCTTGTTATATGTGTCTTTATGTTATGTGGATTCTTCATTGTACAGTGTTTCATGTTGCACCATGGTCCTGGGGGAGCGTTGTTTCGTTTCACTGTATGCTGTACTACTGTATATGGATGAAATGACAATAAATACTCTTGACTTGACTTGAATTGACTTGTTCCTCTATCCGATTGCTTGGAGTTACAGATACAGTGGAACCTCTAGATACGAGTTTAATTCGTTCCAGAACTGAGCTTGTATAGCGAATTTCTCGTATCTAGAACAAACTTCCCCATTGAAAATAATGGAAATCCAGTTAATCCGTTCTGCACCCCAAATATATTAACATAAAAATCAATTTTCCTAACAAATAACACTGATAAATTATATATACTGTAGTCTACCTTTAATAAATAACACTGGTAAATAATATAACTGATTATTAAAAGAATCAAAACAGGTGTCCAAAGTGCAGTAGAGCATTCAATAAATCTTCAAATAAATAATCCTTAAAACAGTTGTGAAGTGGAGGTTTAAAATACACAAGAATAACAATCCTTTAACACGAGGTTAAAACGTCAACAAGAAGCAGTCTTTAAAAACAGATGACAATCCCCGGTGCTTCTTCTCTGTTAGCATCTCACCTGCTTCTCCCATGCGGGCTCTGCAACAGGCGAGACACTCTTAATGCAGCTGACCTTCTCTACACCGTCCTGCTTCAGCTGTTTGGCTCGCCTGTTCAGCTACACGCGAGCCTGCGCGAGCCTGCACTTGCCTGCCTGCCTGCCTGCCTGCCTTCTCTCTCTCTCTCTCTCTCTCTCTCTCTCTCTCTTTCTTTTCTTTTACTTTTTCTCCCCCTTAACTGGCTCGCGCTTCTCTATATATGCGGGGAGGACATGGCAGCTGCAGCCCATCAGCCACAGGAACAATCATGGATGTGGGCAGTTTCCCACCTGTGCACTTAGGTGAGAAACGCAGACAATCCGCAGATCACCCTGCGGCTCGCTACAGCTACCACGCCCCCTCGCTAAGCCGCGAGCTATACCCACAGCCTGGCTCGTGGCTCGTTACGCGAACCAATGCTCGTATTTAGAGCTGAATTTTTTGCTCATACTTTCCTCGTATTTTGAATTTCTCGTATACAGAGGTGCTCGTATCTCGAGGTTCCACTGTATAAAAGGATGAAGGACGTGCTAAGTTACAGCAGTTAATCCTGACAGTGTGGTAAGAGTATTCGGTTTGGGGAATTCTGTTACGGTCTACTTAATAAGAGTACAAATGGGAGTTGGATCACCCTAGGGCCCTACCATGATCAAACAGGGCACCTTGAGTTAGACTGGCACCTATTACATAAAAAAGTCCTACACTGAGTCCATGGCAGCTGGCATCAGCTAAGGGTCCCCCCAATGTAACACCAAAAGTCTGAATGTGAATGGAGGGAGGGATGGAGGAATGGATGGGTGGAGGACCAAATGCCACATAACGCTACCCAGATGTATTCCCGGCCGCTTGGCTGTCTACTTTGTTTTATATCCTCCATTTATTACACAAGAAAATGCAAACATTTCTATAATCGTGGGCGGTCAGATTAGAAATGTTTCAGCTGTTTCAGGACATTCTCTGCTGAAATGACTCTTATTAAAAAGGAAAACAAAAAAACAGGCATTGGCTTAGAAGAAATGTTTAATAGTAAAGTAAAATCATTCTCAAAGCTTCTTAGTCTACTTTGAGATTGTGGACAGTAGAGCCTACATGGGCAGCATCAAATGTGAGGCAGGATCCAGCCCTGAATGAGGTGCCAGTCCATAGAAAATAAGAAATTTGACAAACGAGGTGGAAAGCATTTGTTCCATTTGTTTCTTGTTTGTTTAGCTAATAACTAAGCTGTCCAAACATCTCATCCAGATACATTTTAAAGGCTGTCGAGGTTTCTGCTTCCTCTCCATGTCTCAGTAGTTTGTTCCACAACTCTTTGCATAAAGAAGGACTTCTTGGCTTCAGTCCTAAATACTCTTCGCCTTAATTTCCACTGATATCCCCGAGTATGTGATTCACACTTAAGCTGAAAGAATTCTGCTGGATCTACTTTATCAATACCTTTGAGAATTTTGAAGATCTGTATTAGATCCCAACACAGTCTCCTCTGCTAAAGGATTAAACACATTTAATTCTCCGGGTCTACTACAGTAGGGCATGTTCTAAACTTCCGGGATGCACCTGGTTGGTCTCCTGTACACAACTTCATGTGTTGTGTGGCCTGCAGGGGGCTCACCAGCTGCCCCAAATCTGACACAGACAGACAGCAAGGACAAGTTTCAGCACAACACATGTTTGTGTAGCATGGGAAACTCTTTTCCTTACTTTCCCACCTGGTCAGCACAGTACAGCCCAATAAACAAAGCACACAGCACTTTCTTTCTTTCTTTCTTTCTTTCTTTCTTTCTTTCTTTCTTTCTTTCTTTCTTTCTTTCTTTCTTTCTTTCTTTCTTTCTTTCTTTCTTTCTTTCTTTCTTTCTTTCTTTCTTTCTTTCTTTCTTTCTTTCTTTCTTTCACCTCCACTCCTCTTGACTCTGACTCTCGGACTGAAGGTGGGTGGCTCTCTTTATGCTACATCTGGGAGTGTTCCATGTGGCCCATTAGCATGTTCTGGAAATACTCCCAGGTGTAGCAGAAGCCCAACATTGTACGGTTCTACAGTTCTCCCTGTTGGCACCCATAGAACCCAATAGGGCTGCAGCGCACTCCAATTCCCAGCATGCCGTCCTGGAATCCGTGGGACCACAGCAAATCAGGGGGTCTGTCCTCTAGCACCCTGGAGGAGATAATGCTCTGAACATCCTCTCTCCCCAGGTCCTTTCATTCATCTGGTGTCATCATCTGGCAGAGCCCCTGGCAGTCCGGGGCAGTTGCTATGTCTTTTTTGTAGTGTGGTGACCAGAACTGCTCATAATACTCCAGATGTGGTCTCACTAGTGTGTTACATCATCTTAAGATGGCCCAGCTGGCCAATCTAGAAGTCTTAAATAATGCAGCAGAAAAACAATTCAGACATGGGGATACTGGATGTGGGAGGCAGCAGCACTACCTGTGATGTCCCCGATGCTTAACTTGCAGTGTCTGATATAATTAAGAAGGGAAGTCCACAAGATGACTGGATTAAGTGTTGAAGGCCAGAGAGTTTAATCACACTTCATTGATGATCATATCATTTAACTTTAAGAGTGTTTCATGGCTGTTCACTTTATTCTTCTAGCTGTACATCTGTAAATTTGGCTATTTTGAGTCTGGCCTCAATACAGAGCGCTATATAATGACGAAGAACTGCACAGCACAAATGTAACTGAAACACCAAAAGATGACAGAACTTATTCGGACCACCCAGCGAGATATAGTGGGACATAAACAAGAGGTCTTTCAGGGCCTTAAGATGCACTGCCCTCATCTTATATAGTGTCTTTCCATAATGAACACCTTAACAAATTCACTATATCACTATTCTTTTCATACAGTGGATTCAGAAGTCATTCAGACCCCTTTACTTTTTGCACAGTTTAGTGTGTAGTATGTTTAATTTTAAATTGACAAATGTGACAATTGACAATAACAAAGCGAAAACATGTTTTCAGAAGGGTTTGCAAATTTATTAAAAATGAAAAGCTGAAGTTGCTCATTCATAAAAATATTCAGACCCTTAATTCAGTACTTTGTCAAAACCTCTTTGGCAGCAGTACATTGTGAAGAAAGTGAAGGGGTCTGGACACTTTCTGAGCCCACTGTACTTCTACAGTTGGAATAGGTCACTGTCCCCACTTGCACAAAGTCTGCTACAATCATCCATGTTACAAAACAGGCAGTGGTGAGGTCCCTGAGTGATTACCACTCGGTGGCCCTGACCCCTATTGTTATGAAGTGCTTTGAGTGACTTGCCCTCAAACACATTAAGAGCAACATCCCCTTCTCCCTGGACCAATACTAGTTCACTTAGAGGGCAAACAGGTCACCTGAGGATGCTGTCTCACTTTGCCCTTCACACTGCCCTGTCACATCTGGAGCAGTTCATCGACTATAGCTCCGTCTTCAACACCATCTCCCCACAACAAGCTGGCTATTAAACTAAATAACTTGGGTCTAACTTACACCTCTGCAACTGGATTTCCGATTTTCTAACTAAGAGACCACAAACTGTGCGCTTGGGTAAGCACTTCTCTTCATCCATAATACTAAACACTGGGGTACCGCAGGGCTGTGTGCTGAGCCCTCTCCATTACTCCCTCTTCAGAAACAACTGCAAATCTTCTCATGATGCCAACATCATAATAAAGTTCACAGACGACATCACCATGGTAGGCCTGATCTCCAATAATGACAAAGCAGCAAAAAGAGAAGAGGTCAATAATCTGGAAAGGTGAGAACAATAACCTTGTACTCAGTTCCAAGAATACAAAGGAACTGATTCTAGACTTCAGGAGACTGAACTACAGCGGTCTCCATCCCATTAACATTAACAACGAGAGGGTGGAGACAATCCAGAGTTTCAGAATCTTGGGAGTCCACATCAGCCAGGACCTGTCATGGACAACAAACACGATAGCAGTGACCAAGAAAGGTCTTCAATGGCTTCACTCTCGGAGAAGCCCAAAGAAAGCACAACTCCCACAACAACTGCTGGTTAACTTCTACAGGTGCACCATACAGTCTGTCATCAGAGTCTGTACTCTGGCTGCACCTCCGAGAACATCAAAACGGCTCAGAGAATTACTGGCACTCAGCTACCATCACTGGAAGATATCTTCACTACCCGAAAAGCAAAGAACATTTGTAAAGATCCAACCCACCCTGGCCATCGCATTTTTACTCCACTGTCCTCTGGCAGGTGTTTCAAAGACCTGCATGCCCAAACTACCATGCTGAAGAGCAGCTTTTACCTCAAAGCAAACAACCTATAAAATGAAAAGCTATCACTGCCCCTTCCAAGCCCGAGGACCACCATCCTGGCTCTGATGAGGTAAACAATACCACCTCAGGACATGATGAGTCAAGCCCCATCTGCTCTAGACATCACAATAAAGGGCATACCCCAGACAATGGCATCATTTAACACCCTGCATCATTGTGTTGACACTATGGAAAAGAACCCAAAGAGTCAGCTACTAAGAGCCTTTTTGATTTGTGCTATGGAAACTGTTTCTTTAATTTCTCTGAAGAAAAAAAAAAGGACACATCTCTATATATTTAAAATCCAATGTCTGTCCGCTTTTCACGAGAGAACTACTTAACGGATTTAGATCGGGTTTTTTTCTATAATTTGCTTGAACATTCCAATTGATTTTGTGACTTTCTCATCACGCTAAGTATCATAGTTCGCTTGCAGGAGCGATATATTCGTGCTAATCCGAGACAGAGGCTATGGGCTGAGGGGAGGGGGTTAGGGCTAGTATGTGTTATGGAGGCTGGCCCAGACACAGACAGGCGGACAGCGATGGTTCAACACCCAACACATGTTTATTCATATCTACAACAATAAAGTGAACACACAACCCCAAAACTCCCCCAAAGTTCAGGCCTCACAGTGCCTCTTCCTCTCTTCAGGCCACCTCCTTTCCTCTGCTCCTGAGCTCCCTACTCATGCCATGAGGGAGGCGGCCCCCTTTATACACACCCGGACGTGCTCCAGGTGCCTCCCAATAATCTTCCATCGGAACTCCTGAGTGTGGCAGAAGTACCGGCTGTGCACCCAGAAGCACTCTGGGTGTCCCTGGTCGTCTTCCCGGGATCTCCAGGCATTGTGGTGCCCCCTGGCGGTGACCACAGGCCCCTATAGGGTTGAGCTTCCAAGCTCAGTTCCCATGGTCCCCAAAGCCACCAGGGCGGTCGCCCCCTTGTGGTCTGGAGGAAGCGTAATCCCTCCTCCGATCCTTCCGGGCATTATATATATATATATAATATATTACTAGCCAACCCGCGGCGTACCATACGCCGCTTAATCACGCCGCTTTTTTAATGATTTTTAAGCATAGGGAAAAAAATGAAACATTTGAAAAATCCGTAATTTAATAAACCACCAAGAAAAGTAACATTGCAACAACGAACCAACATACAATCATCGTTCAGTATGCACTGCCTGCTCATGTACCCGCCCCCAACGCTTTTGTCTCTGCTACAGTCCACATGCACCTCTGGGCCACGTTGTCTTTTCATTGTTCTTTGCGGTTCTGGCTGCTTTTGATATAATCCACCAAGTCACCCGACCATGGTAGTAGCGAGGGGGGGGGTGTACAAAGGGCAGCGATGTAATCATTGCGAGCATATGACCCGCACTTACTGGGAATTCCTCGTTCGTGGGGAACAATTGCAAGCCCCGGTCTCCATCACGAATTGGGTTCAACGGCTTACCCACACCTGTCGGCGTCAGGTAGACACACGTTGATCCATTCAGTGTAGCGCGCGTGCAGTACCGGACATCCAAGGGCATCACAGACCTGTTAATGCTCAATCTCACATGGCTGAAAGCCACTTGTCCCTCTAAGAAGTTGGACGTCGACCGGTTGGCGATCACATAACTATTTAGCAGCAGGGAGTCTCATTCATTTTCGGAATTAACCAGACAAATCGCTCCACCAACTAAGAACGGCCATGCACCACCACCCACAGAATCGAGAAAGAGCTATCAATCTGTCAATCCTCTCCGTGTCCGGGCCGGGTGAGGTTTCCCATGTTGAGTCAAATTAAGCAAAATTTGTGTGTGGTGAGTTGTTGCGTCCGGGCACATGAGCAGGCACTGTGAATGCCTTGAGAGCGTGGGTGGACGTGTGCCGGGGAATAATGAGTATCTATATATCTTCTTAGATATAGAAAGTATCTGATGCGGTGTTTGGTGAATTGTTGCAGTTTGTGAGTTAGCAGTTGTCATGGTTTTACACTCCAGTACATTGCGGTGAACGCTGGTAACAGTCAGGCGGGCGGGCGGGCAGGCATTCTCGTCCCATGCTCTTAGAGTTGGTGGGCATGTCTCTCTATCGGTTTGAGTTGTTGGGCGGTGCTCTGTCGTTTGTATCCCATGGTCCGACGACTTGGTGGATTATATATAGAAATGCAGCCAAAACCGAAAAGAATAATGAAAAGTCAACGTGGCTCAGTGGTGCATGTGTACTGTAGCAGAGACGAAAGCGAGTTGGTGAGTTGTTGCGTCCGGGCACATGAGCAGGCACTGTGAATGCCTTCAGAGCATGGGTGGACGCGTGCTCAAGTTGGTGGGCGTGAGTTGGTGGGCTGGGCTTTGTGAGTTGACTGATATGGCTATTTTTTGCGTATCCCATGGTTGTCTTCCGGCAGTGTGAATGACAGGGTGAGAGACAGGGTGTCCTTGTTTGGTGAGTTGTTGCAATTTGTGAGTGCATACAGCGATTCACATCCGCGACAAACATGATTTTTCTTAGATGGTCCTGTCGCGTCCACCCTCTCACTCAAAGCATACACACTGCCTGACCATGTGCCCACTCACAAGAGCAACTGACAGAGACCCACCCACCAACTCTAAGACCATGGGATACCCCTCCCAAACTGTTTTACACGCTGCAAACAGCGATTCACATCCGCGACAAACAGACTGTTTTACACACTGCATACAGCGATTCACATCCGCGACAAACATGCCTCTTCTTAGATGGTCCTGCCACGTCCACCCTCGTTCTCGAAGCATACACACCGCCTGGTCATGTGCCCGCTTGCAAGAGCAACTCACGAAGACCCGCCCACCAACTCTAAGACCATGGCGTGTAAAACAGTTTTCGATGGTGGACACAGTTGTGAGTCATAACCGAAAAGAATAATGAAAAGTCAACGTGGCTCAGAGGTGCATGTGGAGTGTAGCAGAGACGAACGCATATGACGCCCTGTGGTGTGAATTGCTGCGTCTGAGTTGGTGGGCGTGGCTCGGCGAGTTGTCATCGTATCCAATGACGCCGTGTTTTGTGAGTTGCTGAGTCCAAGTTGGTGGGCGTGGCTCTGCGAGTTGTCGTCGTATCCAATGGTCTTAGAGTTGGTGGGCGTGGCTCCCTCCTGCGTGCTTCCATGGGTGTGCTGGCGGTGGCTTAGTGAATTATATATATAGATATTGTATTGATAGATAGATAGATAGATAGATAGATAGATAGATAGATAGATAGATAGATAGATAGATAGATAATTTATTAATTCCAAGGGGATTATTATATTATATTATATTATATTATATTATATTATATTATATTATATTATATTATATTATATTATATTATATTATGTGGCACGGTGGCGCAGTGGTAGTGCTGCTCCCTTGCAGTTAAGAGACCTGGGTTCGCTTCCCGGGTCCTCCCTGTGTGGAGTTTGCATGTTCTCCCTGAGTCTGCATGGGTTTCCTACCACAGTCCAAAGACATGCAGGTTAGGTGGATTGGCGATTCTAAATTGGCCCTAGTGGGTGTGTGGGTGTATTTGTGTGTGTCCTGCGGTGGGTTAGCACCCTGCCCGAGATTGGCTCCTGCCTTGTGCCCTGTGTTGGCTGGGATTGGCTCCAGCAGACCCCAGTGACCCTGTATTCGGATTCAGCGGGTTGGAAAATGGATGGATGGATATACATATACATACATACATACATACACACACACACATATATCACATATATATATACATACATATATATATACAGTACATATACATATATATATACATACATACATACATATATACAGTTTAAATCTACTGTATACTTTCATTTCCCTAACCCAGCGGCATGATGACACAGTGCTACTGCTCATGCTAGGGTTCATGTCCCAGGTTCTCCCTGCATGAAGTTCCCATGTCTACGTGGGTTTCCACTGGGTGCTCCTGTTTCCTCCTACTGTCATGCAGGTGAGCTGAATTGGCCCTGGTGTGTTAGTCTGTGTGTGTGAGTTTGTATATGTGTGTTTGGTTACCCTATGATGGATTGGCACTCTGTCCAGGGTTTGTTCCTGCCTTGAATCCTATGCTAACTGGGATATGCTCCAGCAGCCCTGGTGATCCTGGTCTGGATTAAACAGGTTAGAAAATGACTTGACATGACCTTTGCTAAACCCACTTATCCAGGGCAGGGTTGGTGGGCAGTTGGAGCCTATCCCAGTAATCATCAGGTGCAAGGTAGGAATAACACCCAGACAGGGCACCAGACCATCACAAAAAGCAAACATACAAAACACCATGTGAGGACCATCCAAAACACAAACTGAGGCCATCATATTTTGAGGGGACATATGACACTATATAATAATATAACAGATAATGGATATCTAAGTCACTATACAACTGATAGACAAACAGACACAGATGAGCTCTGTACACAGTTTCTGTGTTCTTCTTCTGTGTGTGTTTTTTTCACAATGTATCAACAGGTTGTTGATATGAAAGTGAATGTCCTGCAACAGGATTTCTTCTTGCCAATATGCTCCATTGTCTCTCTGCCAGAAATTGTAAAAAAAACCCCAAAAAAACAGCAGACTGGCACAGTGGGTAGCACTTCCACCTCACGGCTCCAGCATCCCACATCTGCACTATGCCTGTGTGCAGTATGCGTATTCTTCCCATGTGGAAGTGAATTTCCTTCCCACATCTCCAAAGAGGTGAACCTTACCTTATGGCAATACTAAACGGGGCTGAGACTGTAAGTGTGAGCAGGTCCTGCGATGAACTGCCTTAAGCACTGTGCTGCTCGGGTAGATTCTGCAACCCTTAAGTTTAATTAGTGGGTTTAAAAGTGAACTCCCTCTCTCTCACACACACACATGACAGATAGATAGATAGATAGATAGATAGATAGATAGATAGATAGATAGATAGATAGATAGATAGATAGATAATGAAAGGCACTATATGATAGATAGATAGATAGATAGATAGATAGATAGATAGATAGATAGATAGATAGATAGATAGATAGATAGATAGATAGATAGATAGATAGATAGATAGATAGATAGATAGATAGATAGATAGAGGGCACTACATACATATTTTATTTGCACTACATACATAAAACAAAATATGTATGTAATGCGCTGTCTATCTATCTATCTATCTATCTATCTATCTATCTATCTATCTATCTATCTATCTATCTATCTATCTATCTATCTATCTATCTATCTATCTATCTATCTATCTATCTATCTATCTATCTATCTATCTATCTATCTATCTATCTGACAAATGATCCATGCTCTTTTAAAACGCTTAAACGTTCCTAAATTATATTCTCACCTGGCACATGATCGACTTGATGAATTTCCCACAGCTGACGAAGCCGCCGTAATCGAAGAAATCCATAACCTCATAATAACGATTGGAGATGGCGATGTCCCGCTCCACATCGCAGCATCCAAACTTCGAATACTCCTTGCAGAAGACCAAAGCCCCAGAAGGCTGAAAGGGAGGTTTGTAGTCCAGGCACTGGGGGTGGCCGTTTGCCAGCCATACGGTCGCCAGGAGGAGCAGGACACGAAAGCTGCCGTGTCCGCCGCGAACACGAGCCCCCTTCATCGCCAGGGAGCTTCACATGGGATGTTAAGATTTGCTAGGCTGTTCAGAGTTACGGCACTCGAGAGAGTACGTGTGTGTGTGTGTGGTGTGTGTGAACACATGTGTGTGAGCAAAACCCCATGACCCTCCTCCTAGCTTCGTTTAATTTGGGCCTCAGTGTGTTTGTGCTGACGTGATGGGGGAGCCAAATAATGAAAGTAGACAAATCTGCGCGAAACCACCGCTCCCCCCCATTCCCTCCTATACAAACACCCACAACGCTGGATTCTCACATATCTGCAGAACCTTCATATACTTCGCTGGCTTACCTCACCATTTTCTTCTTCGCTATTGCCGGTCGTTTTAACCACAACAATACTAATAATAATAATACGTTTTGATGATGATCTAATTCACATACATTCACGCACAATATGTTAATCAACCCCAACCCACCCCCACCCCGCAAACTTCGGAGTATTCATTTATTCAAACAAGAACATGCTATGAAGAGCAGGGCTGAGGCAATGAGACTCGGGTGTACAGAAGGAGTGTCGCCAAAAAGAAAGTGAAAGACGGACAAGCGAGCAGTACCAGTTAGGGACACCTGAGGTGGCAGCAGCCCGGCATGTACTATTCTAACGGGGTGGCGCTGCCGGGCTAAAGCGAGAACGACGAGTCGACGAAGCTCCGCTCTGCAGATTCCACCGTGTCATCAAAAAATCCGTAGGAAGTTTAGGATGTGAAACATAATTACCGTTTTTTAAACAATAAACTCAAAAAAAAAAATCCCAGATTAAGCGGAACCATATGAAACAAAACGAGCTGCATAAAACACAGAAACCGCAGTCTTCTAAAATTAACTTACATTTAAAATTGCAATTCTTGAAAGACTTGAAGTTAGAGCGTTGCTCTAAATAAGTAATGGGATGTTTGGAAAAACCGCCTATTGCACCACTCGTCTTCTTTTCGATGATGAACAAATGAGGCTTTGGCATGTTATTCATCCGGAAGATTTTTTTTAATCCAATTATTTTTAGCTCTCTTTACTGTAGTAAAACGGCAGACGGAAGTTCCTGGGACTTTAGAGTGCTGGCCAACGGCGATGAGCAGCCGCTGAGTACGAGGGGCTTTTGACAGTTAAGATTTGAGCTCTGCTGAGACCCCCGTACGGGACCCTTAAAATGAGGGACACTGGGGTCTTCAGTGAAGTCTCAGGTAGAGACCAAAAAGTACATTTACTGTATCCAAAAGTTATTTTTTGATGTTTCTTTATTATTATTAATAATAATAATAATAACAAAAATACAGTGGAAAAATAATAGTAATAATATACTTTTTAACCTGTTTTTTTCCATTATAGTGTGCTTTGTGTATAATAATAATAATAATAATAATAATAATAATAATAATAATAATAATAATATATTTTAAATTGTTTTTACCATTAATGGTTGTGTTAAGTAGAACCCAGCAGTATCATATAAAACAACAACAATAATAATAATAATAATAATAATAATAATAATAATAATAATAATAATAATAATAATAATAATAATAATGGACGGCACGGTGGCGCAGTGGGTAGCGCTGCTGCCTCACAGTTGGGAGACCTGGGGACCTGGGTTCGCTTCCCGGGTCCTCCCTGCGTGGAGTTTGCATGTTCTCCCCGTGTCTGCGTGGGTTTTCTCCCACAGTCCAAAGACATGCAGGTTAGGTGGATTGGTGATTCTAAATTGGCCCTAGTGTGTGCTTGGTGTGTGGGTGTGTTTGTGTGTGTCCTGCGGTGGGTTGGCACCCTGCCCGGGATTGGTTCCTGCCTTGTGCCCTGTGTTGGCTGGGATTGGCTCCAGCAGACCCCCGTGACCCTGTGTTCGGATTCAGCGGGTTGGAAAATGGATGGATGGATGGATAATAATAATAATAATAATAATAATAATAATAATAATAATAATAATAATAATATGTGGGTTAGGTGAATTAACGATACTTAATTGGCCATAGTGTGTGCTTGGTATCAGTGTGCATGTGTGTGTGTGTGTCCTGTCCAGGGTTTGTTCCTGCCTTGTGCTCTGTGCTGACTGGGATAAAAGGTCCTGGATTAAGCAAGGTTGGAAAATCAAAAATAATAATAATAATCATAATAATAAAAATAATAAAAGTACAGTGGAAAAAATAACAACAATAAACTTTTTAACCTGTTTTGTTCCATTACTATGTGCTTTGTGTATAATAAAAATAATAATAACAACAATAATAATTATGATAATAATAGTAACTAGCAGGGTCGTTTCTAGGATTTAATGGTATCAGAGTTTTTAGCCCCCTTTATGGGAGCGGGGGGTCCATCTTGGGGTTTTGTTTGAGTTTCCTGGATAAATAAATTTAAAAATTGACAGAAAGATCAGGGTCTTGGCACTCTTAGCTTTTGAAGCCCCTGCCTCCTGACACCACTGGCCACTGGTTGCCCAACACTCACACCTTCAGACACAGCATGGTGCCCAGGTACATGCACTGGTCCCTGCGTAACTACAGCACCTGGGGTACACGTGTCTGACCAGCACAATGAGCACATGCTGGACAAGGTGGGCAGCATCAGTAACACCAGTACCATCATGTGGGATGTATCCATAGTCGCTGATGGGACAGTACTACTGGTGATGACGGTAACAACTCAAAACTGAATTTGTAACAAAACTCGAATGTTTCAGTTAGACTTAGGAGTTCTCTAACACACCTACTAGAGCCATAAAAATAATACAAAATGGAGATTCCAGGTTAGTGTGAATGGGAATGGGAATGTGCCTGAGTGCACATGTGTCACTTGTTCCTGTGATTGGCTGGCGTGTTTCACACAGATAATTGGCAACAACAACAACAACATTTATTTCTATAGCACATTTTCATACAAGCAATGTAGCTCAAAGTGCTTTACATAATGAAGAAAGAGAAAAAAGACAAAATAAATAATTAAAATTAGGGAACACTAATTAACATAGAATAAAAGTAAGGTCCAAAGTAAGGCAAGACGAAGTGCAGAGACGGATTTCTTTAAAAAGCGCAGAATCTCCTAAAATTCTTTCTTTTTTGGATCTGCTGTTTTACACCATTTCTGCAATATTGAGACATGCAATAATATCTGATTACATTCTGGCTTTGAAAAATGATGTATCTGGTGAGTTTATTCACTTTTTTTCATGTTTCGAAGCTGGTATCCTTTAACTGTAAAATTTTAGTTTATAATGCAATTTTATGTGACAAATTAATATATATAGCATGATTTTGAAGACTTCAAAAATACTGAAGTATCCTTTAAGTGGCTCTTCTGTGTACGAGTGTGTGTGTGTGTGTGTATCGGCCCGCAGTGTACACAAGTCAGCACTGAAGTTCTGGGAAGAATGTCAACTTGCTGCTGACTGGCAGCCTTTAGCGTGCATCCTGGGAAGCGTCATGTATAAGATGGCTGCTAGTTCTTAAGGCAGCGGTGTGGAATCCCAGGCATTGCACAGCAAGTCTCTCATTTAACTCCAATTCTGTTTTTTTATTTTTTTTTTGCTTTCTTCACAGCTCAGAAGGTATCCAAACTCTGGGCTGTGTTCCATACACTTCAGATGTCTGCTGTTCACAGTTTATAGTACCACCAAGATGGCAAAGGACAAGGAGCAAGTCAGCCAAGGGCTGGCACAGAAGAGGGAAAAAAAATCCACAGACGCCCTTTGTGTGCCAAAGTGGGCCGACAGGAGTTGACTGGGGTCTTTAGATGGGAGCAGTGAGAGAGTGTGGTAGGCTGGAAGAAAGTGAGAAAAATATCTCCAGACTCCAAAGGGTAGCAGATTGTCTCCACGGGGAATCACTTTTATCAAATGAAGAAGGCCGCCCATGTGATATTAAAGGACTCTTTTAATGTCTCTGCTCACAGGTAATCGTTTGACCAGCAGAGGGGGCTCTAAGATGGTGATCAGATACCTAAGGTTGGTTCAGTTTACACTTGCAGCCAAGGCAGACAGTAAGAGATGATTAGAGGAGCGGGAAATGGATGAAAATCGAAACAAGAAGCCAAAGGTATGTGCACCACAACCATAACACAGATCAAACATTTTTTCACTGTGAATTCAGTAATCTGGCTAAACTGTTTTACCATGACTTCATCAGAATACAAAAACCTAAGCCAGGGGTGTCGAATTCCAGTCCTGGAGGGCCGCAGTGGCTGCAGGTTTTCATTCTAACCATCTTCTTAATTAGTGACCAATTTTTTTCTGCTAATTACTTCTTTTAATTAACTTGACTCTGGCCCTTTAGTTGTTTCTTTTTCCTTAATTAGCAGCCAAACAATAATGAGACACAAAACAAGCCGCCACATCACACAATATCTGAAAATAAAGAAAGGTGATGGTCTCAGTAAGGTTGATCTCTCAACTCACCAAAATACTTTGACGATGTTCTTATAAAAAACAAAAAAATCAACAGTTTTGGAAATGCCTGCTGTTGCAGAACGAGAGCAGCAACAAGCCATGGAATTAAATAACAAGTTTAATTCACAGCAAGCATCAGCTTCTCATTAAGAAACTGGTTGGAGCTTGAAGCCCAAGTTTAAGCTGGTCATTTGTTAGCTCGTTTCACAACTCATTTCTGTTTGGCTGTCATTTAATGAGGAAACAAATCAATTCAGAGGACTGAATCCTTCTAACATGGCTGTTAAAATAAAGGGGAAAAAAGTGAATTAGCAGTGAAAACTGGTCACTGATTAAGAAAAGGGCTTGAATGAAAACCTGCAGCCACTGTGGCCCTCCAGGCCTGGAGTTTGACACCTGTGACCTAGACGATTAAATGTCAGTGGCAGCCATATTTAAAAAAATGAAATCGGGAAATGAATCAGGGCTTTATTAACACGCAGAAGTCAATACCAGGGGGGTATTTTCCGTACGTCACTTAAATCATCCGAGATCAGATGCTTCATCTTGGATGAGTTAATGCCGGTGACACTCATCTGGGATAGGTCGGTTTTTCAAACGCAGCCGTGTATTAGATTAGTCTAGCTGGATCTAATCATACGAGATGAATGTGCGCGCTCGCGCTGAGTGAAAAGCCCATATATATCGAGTCTAGAAAACATGATCAGCAAGTCTTTGATAGGCTGTAACAAAATGACGAAAGAATGGGAGCATTTTTTTTTCACACACGCGGCGCAAGACCTTTTATTCAAAGGACATGAAGAATTTCAAGATTTAATATGCACAAGGGGTAACACTGCAAAAGCAGCCCAGACCAGAAAAGACGGCTGGCAAAAAGTGGCCGACAAATTAAACGCTAAGTAGTGTGCATTGTACTTACTGAATGTAGCGTTTCATTTCCTATGTGTCAGATTAATTATTATTTAATATGTCATAATTCCAGATCAAACGTGAGCACAAGGAGAACATGGGAACAGGTTAAAGTGAAGTACAAGAAAATACTTCAAACTGGTAAATATTGGTATATAACTATTTAAAGAATTGTTGACATAAATAATCATATATATTGTAAAGAACTTTAATTTTAAAGCTAATAAGAAGGCAGACAAGCAAAAAACAGGTGGAGGTCCACGAGGTCCAGACCTAACCCCTGCAGAAGAGTTGGCTCTCCAGCAAAATGCCCATCGCCCTGTTTCTGAGGGCATTCCAGGGGGAAGCTCCTCCTCAGAACCAGTGGCAGGATGCAGTGGTCACTTCATTTCAGGTAAAGGATGGTCATTGCATATATTTGTCCTCCATGTGTGCCTTAGGTATGTTCCATATAGCCCTCTTTTTTGTTGGGTCAGTTGCAGGGAATGTCATATCCCTAGAACCTGTGTCTGACCAACGAGATATTGATGAAGGTCAAATATTTGATGAAGACACTGTGTCTGATTATTCATCAAGAGGAGAGGTACACTTTCCAAATAATGTTTGATCAAACTCCACTGTGATCAGTCCCATGTGCCCCAATCACATTTGGAAATCCTGGGTAATGAGAATGTTAGACTGATTGTGAGATTCTTTATGGAACTGTGGGTGTTTTTATCTGTGTATTACCTACCTGCAATGGCATGAAACGCCTCTTTTGTCTGTACACGCAGGTGTCCAGGAAACACTATGAAAACCTGAAGGAAATGTTTCAGAGCCAAACAGACTTTACGAATTGCCTGGCAAACTGCACTTTTAGATAAATGTTCTGCATCACCTACAGTATATAAAAAAGTGCCGCTTGCAAAAAACCTCAAAGCAATGCATACTGTCTGTGTGGTTGTGAGAGCCCGACTTCGCCGAGTTTGACTTTGAATATAAGGTCCTAATAAATTTTTGAGGTACAATATTCCCCCTCGGCTAAAGCGGTATCTTTCGAAAAGAATTTCCTCCAGGAGCAATAAATGATCTTGCCGATCACGCAAACCCCTCTCTATATGAAACGCTCTTCTTATAATTTGCGCACCAATATCAATTGGTCACTCATTCATGAACGGCGAAGCTATGACTGGATGACTTCCACGCACCGTCACTGATTACGTGTGTGAGCTAATCCTTGTTTACATCGAACAAATGGTTTGAGGATTAGGATGTGTTGCTATGACAACACTTCCAGCAAGAGTTTCGAAAAAACCGACAGATCCAGGATCAGGCCAAATCGTCAACAATTACATCCGGCTAAGCGAGTAATCCACGTATGAAAAATACCCCCAGGAAGACAAAGAATGTTAATCCAAGCATGTAGCAGAGGAGTCGAAACCAAAATAATTTGACCTAACCAAAGCTGAAAGTTGCAGTCAGTTAATGATACACTAACTAGCAAGCTCAAGGCATGAAACCAGTGTAAGAATGGTAAACTAAAAAAACTGTAAAGCAAGGAACATAACTGCTGTGTCAAAAAACAAAATAATGTCACGTAACCAGAAAAACAAAGGATGAACATTTTAGTCAATTGACAATAACTTCCAAGCCCAGAACATGAAACAAAGACCATTAATCAAAGATCAAAGCAGAGGAGTCAAAAAACAAAAATTATTTTATGTAATCAGAGCAAAATGTAAGATGAAATTTGTAGTATGTTATTAATACTCTTAATAACACACTCAGGACATGAAACCAAAATCAAAGAACACAGCGGAGGAGTTGAAAACCAAAATAATTTCACGTAACCAGAGTGAAAATATGAGTTAAAAGTTGGGGTCATTTAGAAATACTCTAATGAACATGCCTGGGACATGAAACTAACATTGTAAATCAAAGAACTTAGTGAAGGAGATGATCCAAAATAATTTCACATAGCCAGATCAAAAACAAGACAAACATTTTAGTTAATTAACAATACTGAAATTAAGAAGCCAAAGACATGAAACCAAAATCATTAATCCAAGATTGCAGCAACTATTTTCATGTAATCAGAGACAAAATATATAGTCATATGAATAAGCTTGGGAACCCCCCGCAGCCTGCATAATAATTGACTCTCCTTTCAACAAAACAGATAACAGTGGTATGTCTTGCATTTCCTAGGAACATCTGAGTACTGCGGTATTTTCCAAAGAAAGATTTTTAGTGACGCAATATTTAGTTGTATGAAATTAAATCAAATGTGAAAACCTGGCTGTGCAAAAATGTGCGTCCTCTTGTAATTTTGCTGATTTGAATGCCTGTCACTACTGCTGATTACTTGCAACACCAAATTGGTTGATGAGCTCATTAAGCCTTGAACTTCATAGACAGGTGTGTCCAATCATGAGATATTAAGGTATTTAAGGTGGTCAATTACAAGTTGTGTTTCCCTTTGACTCTCCTCTGAAGAGTGACAGCATGGGATCCTCAAAGAAACTCTCAAAAGATCTGAAAACAAAGATTGTTCAGTCTCATGTTTAGGGGAATTCTACAAAAAGCCATCTCAGAGGTTTAAACTGTCAGCTTCAACAGTAAGGAATGGAATCAGGAAATGGAAGGCCACAGGCACAGTTGCTGTTAAACCCAGCAGGTCTGGCAGGCCAAGAAAAATATAGGAGCGGCATATGCGCAGGATTGTGAGAATGGTGACAGACAACCCACAGATCACCTCCAAAGACCTGCAAGAACATCTTGCTGCAGATGGTGCATCTGTACATCGTTCTACAATTCAGCGCAATTTGCACAAAGAACATCTATATGGCAGGGTGATGAGAAAGAAGCCCTTTCTGCACTCACACCATAAACAGAGTCGCTTGTTGTATGCAGATGCTCATTTAGACAAGCCAGATTCATTTTGGAACAAAGTGCTTTGGACTGATGAGACAAAAATCGAGTTATTTGGTCAAAACAAAAAGCTCTTTGCATGGCGGAAGAAGAACACCGCATTCCAAGAAAAACACCTGCTACCTACTGTCAAATTTGGTGGAGGTTCCATCATGCTGTGGGGCTGTGTGGCTAGTTCAGGGACAGGGGCCCTTGTTAAAGATGAGGGTCGGATGAATTCAATTCCTATATCAACAAATTCTTCAGGATAATGTTCAAGCGTCAGTCACAAAGTTGAAGTTATGCAGGGGTTGGATATTTCAACAAGACAATGACCCAAAACACAGCTCGAAATCTACAAAGGCATTCATGCAGTGGGAGAAGTACAATGTTCTGGAATGGCCATCACAGTCCCCTGACTTGAATATCATCGAAAATCTATAGAATGATTTGAAGCAGGCTGTCCATGCTCGGCAGCCATCAAATTTAACTGAACTGGAGAGATTTTGATTGATGAATGGTCAAAAATACCTCCATCCAGAATCCAGATACTCATCAAAGGCTATAGGAGGACAGCGTCTAGAGGCTGTTAGATTTGCAAAAGGAGGCTCAGCTAAGTATTGATGTCATATCTCTGTTGGGGTGACCAAATTTATGCACCTGTCTAATTTTGTTATGATGCATATTGCATATTTTCTGTTAATCCAATAAACTTAATGTCACTGCTGAAATACTACTGTTTCCATAAGGCATGTGAGATATTAAAAGGAAGTTGCTACTTTGAAAGCTCAGCCAATGACAAACAAAAATCCAAAGAATTAAGAGGGGTTCCCAAACTTTTTTATATGACTGTAATCCCTCCATCCATCGTCCAACCCGCTATATCCTAACTACAGGGTCACGGGGGTCTGCTGGAGCCAATCCCAGCCAACACAGGCAGCAAGGCAGGAAACAAACAAACCCCGGGCAGGGCGCCAACTCACCGCAGGGCACACACCCACAGACCAAGCACACACTAGGGACAATTTAGGATCGACAATGCACCTAACCTGCATGTCTTTGGACTGTGGGAGAAAAGCCATGCAGACACCATGCGAACTCCACACAGGGAGGACCCGGGAAGCGAACCCAGGTCTCCTTACTGCGAGGCAGCAGTGCTACCACTGCGCCACCCTGGGGTCAGTTAATGATACCTTAATTAAGAAGCCCAGGACATGAAACCAAGTTCCTCCAAGATCTCAGCAGAGTTGTCCAAAACATACAGTCAAATGAAAATCGTAGTCAGTATACAAAAAAATTGGTAGTCAAAAATCAAACCGAAATGCTAACAAGCATGCAGGTCTTTTCCTTTTTTCTATAGGGCCATAAATGAAGATGGCAGGGTATTAAATAAAAAGGGATCAGAAGAGGAAACATTAATAAAGAAAACAGACAAGGTGTGCCATTGCCACATAAACTCGATCTGATTTGTTTTTGTCTGTACGCCGTCCTCAATGTAAACCCAGTTGCTGCCCAAGCACCATTAGTATGGTGGTGGGGTAGGAACAAAATCAGGCACATTGGGTAAACGGTCATGAAGAAGACCTTAGTGTTGCAGAGTGTGGTCTGTTGCTGTAGTTTCCAGGGGTTGTCTTGGAGAAAGGACACCAGGATACAGTTAATAGGCCGCAAAAGGCAAGAACAAACAAAAAAAAGAACAAAACAAAAGTTTTTAACACCAAAAGCTAAAATGGGACCAAAAAAGCAAACGTAGACTATCAATGGCCAGAGAAAGGATTGCCTCACCCACTTATGGAGGTTGCCACCTTGAAGACTTTGCCAGCTAGCCCACTCTGAAGTAAAAACAGAAATGGACAGTCAGGAGAGATTTATGTGGGAGAACTAAGAGCAATCCTTGCTTATCTGGGGTAGCGCGCTTGGAGATTCGGGGAAAGAGAATAAGGAAAATGGACTAATATTAACATAAGTGTCTGAAAATTGCCCTGAGTTTGAAGTCTGTGTGTGTCGAATGGTTTTCTTTCTTTAAAGTTGTTTGCATACTGTATTTGTTTGCGGTGTGGTGGAGGGAGGTGCGTTCATGAATTTGATTGCTGCCATTTACGTTTGTATAGTTTTTAATCAGATTCATTTAATACAGTCATTTTGTTGATATTCAGGTCAAGTCAAGTTGGGGAGAATGCACTGGTACAGTGCGTTGCCGCACCCACTACACGACGAAACAACTTGGGATCTCAGTTGGCACCCCCCCCAGGCAGACACACAGTCTAGTCATACCCTCCAGAAATGACCCTCTATCTGCCACAGCCAGGTGTTATGTGGGCGACCCCTTGGCCTGGTCCAGCCACTCGGGTCCCCAACAATGAGGATTTTACGAGCTGGATCACCCTCGGGGAAATGTGCCACATGGCCGTAGTGCCATAACTGACGCTCCTTCACAATGCAGGTAATGTGCCTCATTCGGGACTCCATGAGCAACACAAAGTCAAACCAACGGTACCCAAGGATTTTCTGAAGAGACACAGTACCAAAGGAGTCCAGTCTTCATCTCAGTTCACTGGATAGCGTCCATGTCTTGTAACCATATAGCAAGACAGGAAGCACCAGGACTCTAAAGACTTGGACCTTCGTCCTTTTGCATAGATATCTTGTTGATATTATGTAAGTTATATTATTTAACTTTGGTAGTGATATGTAAAGAAATCTGCCGGAAAAGGTCGAAGCATTATAAAGGGTCAAAACCAGATCAATGCCTGCCAGACAACAAATCTGCACAAAATCTTAAATCAAAGTAAAAAGGCAAAGTTAAAGTTCTAATAACGCCAACTAAAATGAATTACACACTAAGTTTTGTGGGAGTTTATATGAAATCTCAGATTCCAGAATGTGAATGGTGCCGACTTTCAGAGCCCACACCCGTGAGGCACAGGTTATGACCTCCAAAACCACACCCCCTAACAACGGGTCACAGCATCATGGCAACAAAGCCACAGAATGGCAATGTCTGTGTTAAACCAAATTCCGTCAGGAAAGACATTTAACTACTTTACATTTTTAAATGTACTAACTAACCTCAGATTTAAAATCTGAGCATTTCAAAGCCCAGGATTATGCAGGGAAAAAGAGAAACATAGCATAAAATTAAAAAAAATGAATACAAATACAAAATATAATATTTGTGTCCACAATCTTGGACACTTTGGGAAATGCATGATGCCGACCTTTGACTTGGTGATGTCATTTGCTGCACACTTGCCCTGCAACTGCTTGCCATCTAGACTAAACAGAATGCACAGAATGACGGTGCCCATGTCACAAACAAAATGATGCTGTTGCATAACATATTTATCTTTAAATGCTACAAACAAGTCCAAGCCAAATATAAATGAGCCCACTGTGTTCATTGGCTTCCTATGCTCCCAAAATGATGGCTTGATTATATTTAAAGGACAAGAAATGATTGCAAAAAATGAAAACACAATTTGGATCAGGACACTGCAGACAAGCTGATTTAAATACTGCCACTCTCAATGACATCAAACTGACACAACTTCCTGGATCCGCCCCCATCCACCCATTGTTGTGAATTGGTGACTCAAAATGGGATTGCACACTCATAACAGCAGTGGAATATAAAGTGTCATAAAAAAACATAAGTTAACAAAAGAAACAATTTTTGCCACCTGGGGATGCTGCAGCTCCCCAAACTCCCAGCTCAACAGGCTCCGACACAAGCTCTTCAATAAGCAAAGGGTTTTTATTGTGTGAAACTCTTCTAAGGAAGTTTCTAAGGAAGAGTTTCCCCCACCACGATCACAACTACAATTCCAATACACACAGCACTTTGTCTCCTTCTCTCTCCACTCCTCTTGTAAGCTTTGTCCTGCTCCTCCTTCTCCCGCCTCTGGCTCTCAGATTGAAACAGGGATGCTCCGTTTATGTAACACCGGGAAGCACTTCTGGTGTCTCGAAGCTGTGGTTTGACAGCACTTCCAGGTGAGATCAACAAAGCAGGGCTCTGTAGTCCCCTCAGCTCCAATTGGTGGCACCCACGGAATCCAACAGGGCTGAGTTGACTAACTCCAATTCCCAGCGTACCCTGTGGGAATCTGTGGTGATACCACAACCCAGAGGGGCTGCCATCTAGTCTTCCAAGAGAGACAATGTTCTGCACAAGCTGTCTCCTCCAGTCCTTCCATGCTGTGGGTGACCCGGTCAGGCAAGGTTTTCAGTATAGCTCCAGCCAGGTTGCCAGCCCCCATGTGGTGTCCCTCACACAATTAATTTCAACTGGAAACGACTATGGTTTTCTAATTTGTATCAAACAGGACCTTCAGAGACAGAACTCTGGAGTGGTGAGACAGCAAGCAGTGTTAGCCTCTATGGTACTGTGTACCTCATGTTTTTTCATCCATCCATTACGCCATCCATCTATCCATCTTCCTAACTGCTTATCCAGAGAAGTTGGAGCCTATCCCAGCAAGCAGCGGGAGCAAGGCAGGAATAACCCCTGGACAGGTGCTAGTCCAATGCAGGGTGAACACACACACACTCGCACACATATCTGGGGCAATTTAATGTCATCAATCCACCTAACCTGCATGTCTTTGGACTGTGGGAGGAAACCCACACAGACACTGGGAGAACATGTAGACTTAATGCAAAGAGGACCCTAGAGGTGAACCCCAATCTCCACATTGAGAAGCAGCAGACATACCCTTGCAAGTATCCCACAATGAATGGCAAAGTGAACAGAAGACATAGGAAGATGATTTGCGTTGTCCCAAAAGAGAATGTGAACAGTTTAAGGTATCCCTCATTGAAATGTGGCTGAACGATTCCGATGGCTTTCCTTGCTTCATTCAAAACACATGTGTGCACACTGTCACGTCCTCCTGCAGCACCCACCGAGCGAGTTATAAAGACAGACACCGCCCCAACATTGTGACCCCCCCTCTCCTCCTGCTCTCTTCTTCACTCGTGTAATGTGATCCTGGTGGCTCTCTTCGCCTCTCCTCTGTCTCCTGTCACATGTTGACAGATTTCACATCCTTACTTGAATACAACTGAATATTTCAATGAGACAACATGGAGTTTCAACTGAAAACAGGGAAAAAGCATCCCTGAGGGTTTACTGTTGTAGAAGAAAAGCAGTCATAGGTCACTCGGTCACCTCTCACCTCCTGTCAACCCCCATTCCTACAGGGTCAAACTGAGACCACAGAACTGGAAAATATTAGGATACAAGTTCCTCCACTGCGAAAGCTTTCTATCTGCCCCATTTCAAAATCTGTGACAACTTTTTAGATTTTTACATTTCTCCATTACTTCATTTAAAGTTATTGTCGTGTGCGCAGTACAATGACCTTATTACTGGCATGTCATGCGCAGACTAGACTTTGACATCCTCCCAAGCCATTCTTTGCCAATATCTATTTATTTTACAAGTCTGCAATGTTTGATTCCCCGCTCTAAGGATATTTTCATGTATATTCGTGTTAAAGTATCTCAGTTGAGCCATTTATAACATACAGTGCCTTCAGAAAGTGTTCAGACCACTTCATTTTTTGTACATTTTGTTATGTTGCAGCTTTGTACTAAAATCATTAAAATTCAGTTTTCTCTCATGAAGCAGCACTCAATACTCCACAATACCAAATAAAAAACAGGATATCAGAACATAATTTTTTGTAAATTTATCTCTCTATTCTTCTTCTTCTTCTTCTTCTTCTTCTTCTTCTTCTTCTTCTTCTTCTTCTTCTTCTTTCAGCTGCTCCCATTAGGGGTTGCCACAGCGGATCATCTTCTTCCATATCTTTCTGTCCTCGTCATCTTGTTCTGTTACACCCATCACCTGCATGTCCTCTCTCACCACATCCATAAACCTTCTCTTAGGCCTTCCTCTTTCCCTCTTGCCTGGCAGCTCTATCCTTAGCATCCTTTTCCCAATATACCCAGCATCTCTCCTCTGCAAAAAAATCTTGGGATGAGACGAGACTTTTTCAGAGAGATGAGGCGTGACTTTCTCAGAGAGACACTTTCACATCTCGCAAGACAAGAGTTTGTGTCCAAGAGATTTAACCACGCCCGGGGCTGGAAATAAAAGACAAAGAGTTGATGAAAGTAGAATTTCGTAAAGAATTCAAAAATGTTGGCGTGATGCACATGCAGAGCAGGTTAGAGATAATGACAGTACTAAAATTCGAAAGTTTCAAAAAAATGATAGTAAAGATCGCATTAGAGCAAACAAACGGAAATTATTATTCTGTGAAATAATGGAAAAGAGATCGAATATATTGTTCGGATTTAAACTTTAAGTCAGAGACTTGTAGATCATATAATTCGTGTTGCCATCAGGGAAAAGTAGTGTTTCTTCCCAATGAAGAGGCGTATCCTCGAGAATTAAAAGATTTGTTGTTTGGTGAAAGTGAAATCCACACACGCTGGCACGCTTGGGTCACAGAGTTGCAGGAACACAGGAGATTTCAGAGACAGAAACATTATTCAAACACTTCAAACAAGCATAAGTCTCTTTCAGGAGTGAATCGAGCTCTCAATTAAAAGAATAGAAAATCTTCCTCTTCATAGGGGCGTGCCTCGGGAGCGGGACCCCCTACAGGAGCAGAGGATGTCTGGGGGAGAAGTGAGACAAGGCAGTGAGACAAAAAGACAGCTGCTGTACAGGCTGTTAAATGTTCAAAGTCCAATGTGAGATGCAGATCACGTGGTAGGGCTGCAGCAGCAAGCCAGCAGCTGATCGAGCAAAGAGGAGTTAAAAAAAAAACTGTATTTGTTTCCCACTGCATCACCATTTAAGAGGGGGTTTCGGAGGAGCGGCCACATCTCCTCAGGGTGCGTTCATCTCCCCTCTTCGCAACGCAAGTGGCAGAGACGTGAAGTGGCTGGTGTGTAGCGCAGGCCGGGGATAGCGAGCAGGGGGCAAAGCCCCCTAGTTAAAAGTGAAAAATTGGAAGATCTCATTGACTCAAGTATTCAGACCCTTTGTTCAGTGCTTAGTTGAAGCCCCCTTTGCAAGGAGACCTCTTGGGTGTGACGCCACGAGCTTCACACACATGCATTTGGACATTTTCTGCCATTCTTCTCCACAGATCATCTCAGGCTCTGTCAGGTTTGATGGAGACCATCGATGGACAGCTATTGTCATGTTCCTCCAGAAGATGTTTGATTGGGATTGGAATACTCAAGAACATTGCAAGTGTTGTCACAAAGACTCTCCTGTGTTGTCTTTGCTTTGTGCTTATGGTCATTGTCCTATTGGAAGGTGAACCTTTGACCAAGCCTGAGGTCCCGATTGCTCTGAAGCAGGTTTTCCATTAAGGAGATCTCTGTACTTTGCTCCATTCAGCTTTCTGTCAATCCACACTATCTACCCAGTCCCCAGCAGCACACAGTATGATGCTGCCACCGCCATGCTTCACCATACTGGAATGGTATTTCACAGGTGATGAGCAGTGTATTGTTTCCTCCAGACATGACACTAATCTTCATTTCATCAGACCAGAGAATCCTGTTTCTCAGTCTGAGAGACCTGAAGGTGCCTTTTTCCAAACTACAAGCGTCTTTTACTGAGGAGCGAGTTCTGCATGAACACTCTGTCATAAAGCCCAGAATAGTGGAGTGTTGCAGTGGTGGCTGTCCTTCTGGAAGTTTCTACCATTTTCAAATTGGTCCTCTGGAGTTCAGCTGAGTGACCCACACCGAGGGACCATCGGGTTCTAGGTCACCTTTCTTATCCAGATCACTCAATTTGCCTGAGTGACCTGCTCAAGTAAGAGCCATGGATACTCCAACTGTTTTCCATTTTAAGAATTATGGAGTCTACTGTGCTACACTGCAAGGATGTTTTGTAGCTTTCACCACATCCTGTCTTAATGCTCTGTATTTTATTCCTTGGACCTCATGTCTTGGTTTTTTGGATCTGTGGGACTTTCTACAGACAGAAGTGTGCCTTTACTAATCCTGTCCAATCCATTTAGTTGACCACAAGTGGTCTTTCAACAAGGTGTAGAAACATCTCAATGATGACCAATAGAATGAGATGCCCCTGAGCCAAAATGGCATTGCACACTCATAACAGCAGTGGAATTTAAAGTGTCATAAAAAAACATAAGTTAACAAAAGAAACAGTTGTTGTCACCAGGGAGTGCAGTAGCTCCCCAAACTCTGAACACAACAGACTCAGACACAAGTTCTTCAATAAGCAAAGGGCTTTAATTATGTGAAACTCTTATAAGGAAGAGTTTCCCCTGCCACAGCCACAATTACAATTCCAATACACACAGCATTTTGTCTCCTTCTCCTCAACTCCTCTCACATGCTTTGTCCTCCTCCTCCTCCTCCCGACTCTGGCTTTAAGATTGAAACATGGATGCTCCTTTTATGTAACACCTGGAAGCACTTCTGGTGTCTCAAAGCTGTGTCTCAGAAGCATTTCCAGGTGAGGATGGAACCCAACAAAGCAGGGCTCACTAGTTCCTTCAGCTCCCCTTGGTGGCACCCACAGAACCCAACAGGGCTGAGCTGACGAACTCCAATTCCCAGCATGCCTTGTGGGAATCTGTGGTGATACCACAACCCAAGGGCGGGGATTCCATCTGTGCAAGCTGTCTCATGGACTCCTTCCACACAAGCATCAATGCAAAAGGTCTGAGTACTTGCGTCAATATCATTCTTTGTTTTTTTGTTTTTTTTAATACATTTGCAAAAATTCCCTAAATCTTTATTTTTGTGCATTTTTTTCTTTCCTTTATGTAGTAAAATCATTAAAATTAAGGAAACATTGGTTAATTTTTTTGTCTGAATGGCCAGAGGTTTATGGTCATCCTCACCACTAAATGATATTTTGTGTGTTTTTGCATTTTAAAAGGCTGAGCTTCACTTGGGAGCTGTGCAGACCATAAAGCCTGCCCTTAGAGTTTGGGGCCAGGATGCCTGTAGTGACGCCTAGTAGATGTCTGGTCTGTTTTATGTTATTTGGAGGCCTGCTCTTCATTTTTAATTTTGTGTTGCGATATCAGAAGAAGCTGACACACAACAAGGTGTGTGGTCTTAAATTTTGCACCACTTCAGAGATTCCATTCCTTGGTTCTCCTTGTTCACATATGGGTGTCATCCATAGAATCCTGAGTCCTCCAGCAGTCCAAAGCCATGAGGTTTCAATCCCCAGGGGGCCCTGGACACCCACCCAGAGACTTCATTCCTGTAAATTTAGAAAGGCTCCAGATGGCTTTTACTGGATTAAAGAATAGCAATAAAAGAATTTAGTTACAGTTTATGACGTTACAGATATGAAGATATTAGTGTTACTTCCTGAAGAAGTACAGATGCTTTTGTGCCCTGAGTGACAGTTTAAACCTTCGACTACTTTTGCTTCACTTTCTTTTTTTCATATTTGAATACAAACTCCCCCATTCCCCAAAACAATAGCAGATTGCTATGAAGTGAGTAGCATTTATGAGAAGTGTGTGGTTCATCCAGATTGTTGCTGATGACCAAGAATCCTCTAAAAAGACTGCTGCAACAATCATATGAGGGCAAGCGGTGAATGATTTATACACAAATGTGGGAAAACATGAAGGGAGTATAAAAAAACAGTTCACCCAGATGTTAAGGGCCGGCCGGCGAGGTCTGACCGGGGCCGCCAGTCTGGCGTGTGGTTGTTCTTCTCCTCCCACCTCTCCTCCACAAGCCTACGTGCAGCTCCCACTGTAGATTTTTTCTTTTTTTTTTCCTGTGACTGAGGTTTTTATAAAGCTGGCAGAGGCCCATCCTGCACCGGGAAAAGTTAACCCTGTCTTGGTGTGCACATGCTTCGGAGGCTATGGCGTGGCTTTTTCCTAAATTGTGTTAAGTGTTTCTTGCAGACATTGTGCTTTAAGACCAGCTCCCCATGGTGTTAAAGCAGACTGGCACGTCTTAGATGCCTGACACCCTAAAGTGACCCAAGAACTCCTCATGGAAGTCATGATTCTGTTAGATCTGAAGCAAACTCATGAAGCCTATCTGTCGGCTGTTAGTTCTTTTGGATTCTCTCTTTCTGTTTCCATGTGATCATGCGGGTCCTGGTAAGAGTTGCACCCGTTAACAATGCTCCAACATTATGAAACCAAAAATAAAGTGCATTAGAATTCGAAACAAATTCAACGCTGATGTAAAAAATTATTGTCCACTTTAGGGGCCTCTGGACTGTAAGACAGACAGCAGAGCAAAGTCAGATGGAAAGCTTAGTCAGGACGCCATGTTACAAGTGCTACCTAGGCCTGTCTTGCTTTTTATCCCTCAAGAACAGAAGGCAAGCTGCCACCTGGGAGCACTCTATCGCACACCTACTTGACAAAATAGGTGTGAGGCCTCCTAAACAAACTAGGGAACAGTTCAGAATCCTACCTGAACAGCCCACCAGTGGCTCACCTGACTTCAACCAGGCCCCTAAGGTTATCTGCTGGCTTTAACTGGAGCAGGCCTAAATCTGGGAAGATGGCAAAACCCTTCAATCTATCCATTTTTTACCACTCGTCTGGGCCCAGGTCATAGGGACAGCAGTCTAGACATCCCTTTACTCCCCTACCTATTCCAGTTAAACTTGGGGGGGAGGGGAGGGGTACCAAAACATTCCTAAGCCAGAAGAAGAAGAGACATATAGTCTCTTCATCTTGTCTTGGGTCTGACCTGAGGTCTCAGAAACACTTCTTCAGAGAGGCATCCAGAAGGCATCGTAATCAGATTCCTGAACCTCGTGTGGACCACCAGGCGTCGCACCGCCGCCCTAACCTGACACAGACAGGCGTGGGACACAAGTTCAAGGCACACATGTTTTTCTTTTCTTTTTTCCTCGTGTGAAATGCCTTTTCCCATTTCCCACAAGTCTAGCACAGTCCCCAAGCACAACACAATACAATACAATATTATTTTTCTTTGTTTCCTCCTCCACTCCTCCTGGCAAACTTTGTCTTCTCCCACCCGACTCTGGGTCTCGGAGTAGTGGCTGCTGGCTCCTTTTATAAGGCACCCAGAAGTGCTCCACTTGTTTGTTGACCTACTTCTGACAGCACATCCGGGTCTGGTGGAAGAGCTGCCCAAAAGGGCTCAGCAGTACCTGCCACACCCCCTGGTGGTGCCCACATTTTCCAACAGGGCTGTATCAAACTCCAAATCCCATGGAGCCCTGTGGGAGTTTGAGGCACCACTGCAACCCAGGGGGGCAGCCACCTAGTGCTCAGGTAATGCTCAGGATATTACATGAAATGGCCACCTCAGTGGCTCTACTTTGAGCTCCTCCTGAATGTCTGCACTCTTCACCCTATCTCTATGGCTTAGTCCAGACACACTGTGAAGGAAACTCACTTCTGATGCTTGTATCTACAGTCAAATTATTTCTGTCACTACTCAAAGCTCATGGCCATAGGTGTGGACAGTGATGTAGATTGACCAGTAAATCAAGAGCTTTGCTATGCAGCTCATCTCTCTGTTCACCATGCCTGAGTGGTATATTGTTTGCATATCTTACTATATCTGATTGATTCTTCTTTCACACCCTTCTTCCCTCACTCATCCCCAACCTGGAGTCACTCCATCCTTTTCCAGCTGGGGACCATAACCACAGACTTAGAGGTACTGATCCTAGAAAACCAGCTAGAAATGTCACCAAAATATTATAAGAACCCCAGAAGAGAAAGGATGATCATAAACCCTTTTTTTATGTCAGTTGCAGCTTTTTCTTTGCATGACAGCCATTCATGTTGAAAGACTCTGTTAATGGTGGATGCAAATTCTTTGATACCTGCAGCTCCTTTACCTGTTAGATAGATAGATAGATAGATAGATAGATAGATAGATAGATAGATAGATAGATAGATAGATAGATAGATAGATAGATAGATAGATAGATAGATAGATAGATAGATAGATAGATAGATAGATAGATAGATAGATAGATAGATAGGTAGATAGATAGATAGATAGATAGATAGATAGATAGATAGATAGATAGATAGTAAGCTGGTGTCCACAGCTAGTCAGTTCCTTGGTGGACAGATAAATAATGATCATTTTAATAAATGACAATAAACGTGACCCTGGTAGTCTTGTCCCACTTAACACAAACATGTGAGAAGTATGTTTCAGTAGATTGCTTAAGGAATTGTTTGTAGCTTTCCTTGCTGAATGAAGTGTTTGACACAAATGACCAATTTTGTCACTTCAGTCAGTAGGCAAGCAAACTCGGGTGTCCTTCCTTTTCCTGCTGAGGAGTTCAAGAAGGGGGACGATTTGATTAATGGGCTTTGCAGTTAGGTGTTGTGGACCCTCACTATATTTGCCTCACAATACATGTTGCACTAAGTCCAAAAACTTGAACATCACAAACAATAAAGATAGATGTGGTCACTCCTCTTCAAGGGTTTTGGTTCAAATGGTGGAGTGAAAAGCCCATCAAGTGAAGCTTATAGTTGTCATCGGTGCAGTAAATAAAAAGGTTTTAGCGAGAGCTCTCAGTCCAGGCTCAATGTCACTGTACAGCCATAATGCTCTGCAATTTGAATTTCATCCAGAACTGTGTCTCTTCAGTTTTGTCCCTTCTCCCTCCATTGCTATGTGTGCCAGTTGTTGTGTTGATGCTGACTTTAATATTTCAGGCAGCTGCATCAAACATATGATGTGTACACTTAATTAGACTTTTGTGTTTCATAGTTGAATATCTTTAAAGATAACATCCACACAAGTTTGGGTTCTTTTTCAGGTTGCTACTCATCCTTGTTTTGTTTCTGAAGGTCAAAGGAGAAAGGTGTGCAAATGACGAGTCTCGCCTGACAACATGGCCGACATTTTTAAACCTGTGTCACAGTAGGTAACATTCTTCTTTGTCAGCTTCAATGGAGAATGACTTCCACATATCTGATTTTCCTTTGGTTACTGTAATGGCTATATAATTAACATTTTTAAGAATCCTTCATAGAATGCTGATAATTAAGTTACATTCATCAAAATCAAATAGTGTGACAGAAGCTCTTTGTATTGGCACTCATCACACCCATCACACCACCTGAAACTTTGAGGCGTATGAAAATTTGTATCACCTTTTTACATTTATGCAACAGCAGAATAAAACGTTTTCTTAAAAAGTCATTAAAATTTCAGTTCTCTGAACAACTACAAGTATGTGCTGGGCCACAAAGATTCCTGCGTGAATGAAGTCTGAGTTGGAACTCTTTAAAAATCCACAGGTGACACTCAATGACTTAGTTTTCCAATGGAGTGTTAGCTGCAAACCAAACATTACTCATGGTGAGTGGACTTGAGGCTCATGGTGCCTCAGGCCACAAAACCTTTAAGGTGCTCACACTGGCTGGCTGGATTCAAGACAAATTCCATTGGATTTTCTTACTTTTATTTATCTTTTGTATCAGACAACACCCAACATAAAAACAATGGCTCAATTTTTTCAAAATATCCATTAAAACAACAGTATGATGACTGAGTGACAACTGTGAGTCAGTCCTTGGGGGAATCTCCTCTATGAGGAGTTGAGTTGGACAGGTCTGAATTATAACATTCGAACAAATGTGATAAGAACAGGCCATTAAGTCCAAAAAGTTCCTCCATTCAATTCACCTACATTGTCCAAAATAGGATCAAGTCGACATTTGAAAGTCCCTTAAAATGTACTCTCCACCACTCTACTTGCTAACTTATTCCATGTGCTTGTGGGTTTTTGAAGAAAAACTTTATACCATTTATGCAAAATCTGCATTTCACAAGTGTCCAATCGTGTCCCCATACACAAGCAAGACACCAAGACTGGGCAGTTCTCCTCAGCACAGCATCAAGTGCTGCTATGTCTTTCTTGTCACATGGTGACCTGGGGCCTCACGTGTAAATGGCTCGTACGCACAAAAATGTAGCGTACATCTGTTTCCACGCTCACATTGATTGCATAAAAACTAAACTTGGTGTAAAGCCACTCACAATTTCACAGCAGCCTCACACCATACATACGCACATTTCTGCTTTTGTAAAAGGGTGGCACCCAGCGCCAAAGCAGTGCTACTGTTTCTGTGTGTCGTCCCATTTTTAGATTGCATCCATGACATGGGCTTTATCAAATACACAGAAATTAATTGTATGTCGTTTACAAATTTAATTCACTTGATTATAATCATTCTGCAACAATATAATGGTGCATGGAATGGCCAAGTTATTCCAACTACCATAGCTGCTTTAGCATTATTAGAAAACATCGCAAATGGAAAAATTAGAGGAGAGAGTGTATTTAGAGAAACTGATTTCTTGTCACATGATGAAGATTGGCTTGTAAGTCGATTTAGATTTCCAAGAGCTCTCCTCTGGGAGCTGTGCGGTCAGAATACTAAGATATATATATACTTGATATCATTTTTATGATAAAATGCATTAAAGTATGCATATTACATTTTAGAGATGAATTGTTAACTTCATTTAAATAATGTGTACTGTTAATAATTCAAAATGTGGGGGCATGGTGGCATAGCGGAAGTGCTGCTGCCTCACAGTAAGAGGGTGTGATGGACAGCTGGGATCATTACCTGGCTGGGACACCACCTTAATGGAAGGACAGGGGAGATGGCTTATGAAGGGCACTGTCTCTCCCGAGCTGCTATTTGGAAGCCTCCTTGGGATGCAACGGAGCCTCAGATTCCTACGGGGCTGTATGGGAAATGGTATTTCTCAGCTCAACCCTGTTGGGTTCTGGGGGTGCCACCAGGGTGTGCTGCAGGTACTGCTGAGCCCTTTTATATGGGGATCCCACCTCACCCAGAAGTGCTCCTGGGCCACAATTATGCAACACCAGAAGTACTCCCAGGATTCTTAATATAAGGAGCCAACTGCCTTCATTCAGGGAGCCAGAATTGGGAGGGAGAGGATGACGCTTGCGTGAGAAAGAATGAAGGCAGAAGGATAGAGGGAAGAAGTGCTGTGTGCTTTGTTTATTGTGCTGTACTTATTGTACTGTGCTGCTTATGGGAACGGTTTGGGAAGCGTTTCCCACCTGTAAATAAAATGTGTGTTGCTGGACTTGTGCCTGGTGTCTGTTGTGTCGGGCATTGGGGAGCTGGTGTGCCCCCTCGTGGTCACAGGGGTCAAGTCCTGGGTATCACTTGCCTGGAGTTTGTATGTTTTCCTGGTGGGTTTCCGCCACGTGTTTTGGTTCCCTTCCAATACATTGCAGGTTAGGGGAATTGGTGATGCTAAGTTGACGCTCCTAGTGTATGTGTGTACTCGTATTCACCCTGTGATGAGCTGGCACCCTGTCCAGGAATTGTTTCTGCCGTACTCTCAATGCTTGATGGGACTGGTGAGACCCTGGATGGATGGATGTATGGAATAATTAAATATGTAGATATTTCAATATTCCTTAAAAGGTTTGAAGACTGCATGCTCAATTTTCTGGCTTTGCATATTATTATAGCCGCTTATTGTGTGGTGATTGGTTATGTGGAGAAAGAAAATGGAAGGAAAGGATTTAGGAATTGGTATGTTTGACAATGACAGTACTGTTGCAATAAAGAAACCCCATCCAGAAGAACATTCATTAAAATCCCAGGACACCTTGCTGCACAATATCTCTAAAAAGTGATTCCAAAAGCAGCTGCATGTTCAATGCAGAGAACCTTTTCGGCAGTTGTGGCGAGGCTCCAAGAGGCTGGATGTATGAATGAGTATCCTACTAGTTTAATTGAAGTAATGTGTAAATGTTGGGTTTGTGAGCAGGTAGTCGAGGACACAATCATTAATGGATGTTCTTCTGAGTGGGCTTTCTTTATTGCTGCCATGCTGTCTTTATCAAACATAGCAAACCCCAGGTCCTATCCTTTTGTTTTCTTTCCCCACATAACCAATTACCACACAATAAATGTCTTCATGATAGTAAGACTAGCTATAAACTTAGACACTGAATGTTCAGAAAATTTAAGGAACATTAATACATCTTTGCTATATATTGTTTAATTATTTCATCCAGCATCATGCACGCATGAATAATATCTGGACAGGATGCTAGCTTATCACGAGGTAAATACGAGCACACGCATACACTAGCAGCATCAGTTTAGCATCACAAAATCCCCTAACCTGCATGCCTTTGGAAAGAAACTGAAGCATGTAGAGGAAACCCAACAGGAAAACATACAAACTCCCTGTAGGGAATACCCGGGACGTGACCCCTCTTACTGCAAAGCAGCAGCACTACTGTCGCACCACTGTGCCCCCTCATGTGAAATACATTCTTTAATGCTTTTCATTATGGAAGTGGTATCAAGTATACATCTTAGTATTCTAAAATCATCAGAGAGCTGAAATATCATGAATGTAATTTATTCTGTGTGGCGAACACTGCCCGCTCGCTCCTGTCAGTATAAGAGAAAACCCGTTTAAGAAGCACACAGCGATTAACAATTGGGCAGGGGAACACAGCAACTACAAAGCATTTAACGTGTTATTATAGTTACAATGCGGTTTGAGAAAAAAGTAAACATCAATTTTGAGAAAGTTTATGGCATTCTACTTTAATGACAATATAATGTGGAAATTTCAAGATTAAAGTTGAAACTTTGTCTTTAATCATGACATAAACGATGAGATTAAAGTTGAAATTTCAAGATTAAAGTCGACATTTCAACTTTGATCTCGACATAGACCTTTTTTTTCTTCTCGGTGGCCCTAATGAACTTTCATATGGTACTCAGATGATGGGCAGCAACTTGCCGTTTTACATTGACATTGATATCTGACCACTTCTTTTTTAATTCTGGCACTGTGTGACTTTCTGAACTTGAACTTTTGAGTACCTTCGCCATGCTGTTCCACTCCATCAATTTCCTTCTATTGCTTATACCCCTGCTTAAGCCACCAAGTAGTACGTTTTTTCTGGCCTCCACTTCACTGAGCAGGACATCCATTTCGTATTCGCTGAAATTCTTCCTTTGTTATATGTGTTTTTGCCATTGTCTTTCAACAAACTCTGAACGGAAGGGGGTGTTTATATTGATTTGCATATTCAAATACATGAAATTTGGGGAGGAGTCGATGTGGGGCTGTAGGCTCGTGCATGTGCGTTAAAATTCATGCTGATTGGGATTTATAAAGGGAAAGTGCAAGGAGCTTCATTTATGCTGTTTTATGCATCTGAATTTTTTGTGTGTACACACATTTCTGTTTTTGTGTGTACACAATGTTCTAGTAAGAATTCTACGTACAGAGTTATACATGATACCCCAGAACAGCACAAAATACTCCAGATGTGGTCTCACTAGAGAGTTATATAATCTGAGTGCAGCGTATGGAAAATAAAAAGTGATGTAATAGCACAAGTAGATGTAAACTTAATATGAACTTTTATGAGAATTAAACTTAGTGTGAACTTTTACACAAATCAGGTATGCTAAGCAATTAAGGCATACGAGGGTTGTCTGGGTTCCGCGCGAAATTTTATCGTTTGTAGAGTGTCAGCCTGTCGAAACCTGTTCTGCTGTGTAGAGGGATTATTCAAGTGGTTGCATGTTTTTGTTCGGATGTTTTGCTCCCTCTCTTCCTTCAGAATGAACACGAGAAGCAAACGAACTGAGAGTGTGCAGCCGGTGCTAGCGGCGAAGCTCCCGACTCCGTGCGTGCGTGACTTTCGAGTGATGATTTTTTACGACTTTTCTGATGGTTTAATCCGCTCAGTGGAACGCACCATGTTTGCCATCTTTTTCAACATCGATGGCATTGTCGCGTCAATTCCGCTGATGGAGGGGACAACTGTCACCTCTGAGTGGTACACCACTCAGTGCCTGCCTGACATTTTTTCTGCGATGGCTAGAGGCTGGTCCAAGAACTTGCGAAGGCACTTTTTGCATCATGACAATGCGCCAGCCCACACGGCTAATGCGACGAAGCATTTCATTGAAGACAGTGGTGTCAACGTTTTGAACCCGCCACCCTACTCGCCTGATCTTGCACCATGTGACATTTGGCTCTCCCTGAAGCTGACAGAACACCTGCGAGGCCACAACTTCGAAACTCGAAAGGAACTGATTGCAGCTGTCAAAGAACAGCTGGACAACCTCCCAAAGACAGCCTTTCGCGAGTGTTTTGCGGCGTGGGTCAGAAGAGCCCAAAAGTGCATTGATGTTGGCGGTGAATACTTGGAAAAAGTTTAAAAAGGATCGAAGTACATGAAAAAAATAGAAAAAAAAATCCTTGAATACTTATCTCGAGTGATTCCGCGCGGAACCCAGACAACCCTCGTATGTCATATTTCTCTTTTAATGAGATCAGAAAGGAGCTACCAATATCTCATAACCCAAAGAATGGATAAGTGGGAAGGATGAATGGAGTCAGCCCAATGTCAGAAAAGAGGGAACACATACCGGTTGGGAGCCGGCCAGGAAATAAGGGTGGCAAGGAATGATACTGAATGACGATATACGAGAAATATTGGTGGCTACAAGGATGACCTGAAAGAGGCCAGCTAGAATAGGGAGTCAGGGTAAGCTGAGAATGAGCTGCTGCTAGCGAGGTCAGGGTGATAAGAAATGGTTATATATGATGTAACTTTTGGCTTGATTGGAGCTCAGCTCAGCTTGATTGGGTTGAGTCCACCTTATTTATTGTAATAAAACTAATTACTCTGTTTATCTATCCTTTGACTCCTAGAGCCTACTTTCAAGGTGAGACTCCAACAAGCGCCCTCTATATATATTTAAAAGTGTTCACAATATAAGGTAACGGTTTATTTACTTTTTTAAATCTCTTCTGCACATTGCTTAGAAGATGAGAATGTTAAGTATAAGTCAAGGGAGGTTATGCTTGAGTTATTCGACACACTAGTGAAGTTTCTCCTGGAGTGCTGGCATTTTGGTCAATGGGCTACAAAAAAGACACAGCAGCGCAAGAGTAAATCCAGAAGGGGGTGACTGGGCTGATTTTGGAGCTAAAAGGTATGAGCTATGAGGAGAGATTCATTGAGTTGAATATTTACAGTTTAAGCAAGCAGAGAATAAGAGGTGACACGATCACAGTTATGAAAGGAAATAGTACTGTGGATCCCAGCTGTTACCTTAAAATAAATTCTTTAAGAAGAACAGATTTCACACAAATATTAGAAGGTTTGCTTCACACGAAGAACCACAGACACATGAAATGAATTATCAACTAGCATGGTGGTGAGAAAGACATTAGGGACCTTCATATTTCAACTTGATGTTATTTTAGACAATGTAGATGAATAAGATGGAAGAGCTTGTTGGGCTGAATGGTCTGATCTCATTGCAATCTTTCTAATGTTCTTTTCAGAGGTTGCTTCCTGTAGGACAGTGTCCTCCATCTTGTATTTATAATTGACTTTCTTCTTGTCCACATGTAGCAGTTTGCACTTTTCTGCATTAAACTGCATTTTTCAAGTGTTTGTTCTGAAGCATGTCCAAGATTTTTCTGAATTGCTTTTGCTGCCTCCCCAGCATCAGCATCTCTGAATTCACAACTTTACTAACCACATCAGAATCTTCATCATTAATATAAATCAGTAAAAAAGTAACAGACCCCTGAGGGACTCAACTCGACTGATGACCTCTCGCCATGTGGAGCATTCTCTTCTTATCTGTACTCGTTGTCTCTTGTCGGTTGACCAATTTGAGATCCAGTTTTGCAGGTTGCCTCTGATGCCTACAACTTCCAGTTTCAAAATTAATCTTTAATCATCACAGGCTTTTCAAAAGTCTACGCCAATTATGTCATATGCTTTGCTTCTGTTAACTACCCATCTAGCCTGGTTAAGAAAATCCAACAGATTGACAGAATCTCCTCTCATAAACCCACGTTGGCTGTTATTTAGTATATTATTTTCATATTAGCATCTTATTTTTTATGGTGGTTCCCATAATTTTGCATGGCACAAAGTCCCCCTTCTTGAAGACTGGAGTCCCATTTGCAATTTTCCAGTCCTCAGGTACTTCTCCTTTCTGAAGTGACTGCTCAGATATGCCTAATCAATATATTTTTATGAGAATGTTGTCTTGTTTTGTCTCATATGGAGAAGTCAGTTCTTTGATGCTCTGGATGGGTGTATGGACCAATGGATGGATGGAATGACAGGCTCCATTTTTTTCCCTTACCTAAAGCTTTCATTTTATTTTTCCTTTATGCCCTTTTCCATTTTCTTTTTCCTCCATTCCTTTCGTAGGATTAGCTTCTAACAAACATGGCCTCTTGTCATTACAGTTGGCCACATTAGAGGATGCACTCCTCCCTCCTTGGGCTTGTGTCACAGAGCCGGACCCCTTGACTCCATTTGTTTCCTGGGTATTTGGTGCTGTTTGTTCACCATTTCTGTTTGAGCTCCTTAATCTGTTTATTCAGGCTCTTCCAAACCCATTTGAAAGACACATCTTTACAAATCATTCCATTCACTTTCTTTTTATAATGTCCAGCCCTAGAAAATCCAGTACTTCTTAATCACAAAGTGCCCACTTAATATCTCGTCTGAAATTTCTTTCCTTAGATATTCATCAAAAGAAAAATAATTGTCACCATCACGTGAGAGATCTCAGGAGTAAACGTCCATCTACTCCAATGGCTCAACAGAAAATCAAAAGCCAATTTGGTAGGCCCAGGCTGAGAAGGTCACTAACAGAAGGTCATCTTGTGAAACATTGTGACCACAGCTTGGTGAGAGGGGAAGTGACAGTACAAGACGCCCCTGGCCTAACATCTCCACGGCCAGAGGAGTGTCCCTTTAGCTTGGCAGCATGGCCACCCACATTTGGAACACACAAATTTCGCACAGGCATGGTGGTCATTGATGGCCACTACAACAGACTTCACAAGACGATTCAGGTGACCTGCCTGTGCTCCTGCTGCTCCCTTATAGAACACTCAGGATGGCGCAATGGCTATACAGGCGCTATATACAATCATGTTGACTCACTTGAGTGGGTCACTTAACCTCTCAGTACTTCAGCTGTATAAAGATGGCAATGAATTTGGGGAACTTTTACAGAGTCCTGTCTGGATAAAAAGGTGCTATATAGCATTAGTGTTAGTCTCATATCCTGCCAGTACAAATATGGCAACAAATGTTGATAAACTTTTCTGTATATAAAGGTGCTGTATAGTATTAATATAAATTGAAAAATTAGGGAACTTAATAAAATCCAGGGATGGTGTTTTATAAATATGGATACAAATGTTGTGTACCTTTCCGGCATCCTGCAATGATGTTCTGTAGATGACAGTGCTATATAACCTCAACTTTGGCAACTGCCTGGTAACACTTTGAAATAGTGCTATTGGTGTAATAGTGCTATATGAAATAAAAGGCCGACCTAAGCGAATTAGCACTCCAGCTGTACAAATATGGCAGTGCATTTTGGGTAGTTTTACAGACTTGTGGGAGCATGCTCTGCATAAAAGGTGCTATATAACTATAGTCATGTGGTCATATCAGTACAAATCAGTACATAAGAAGTGTTTTGTGGTCATATCAATACAAATACTCCAATAAATCTTTGTTATCTTTACAGAATCCTGTTTATAAAGGTGCTATGTACAATCTTTGTGTCACCTGCTCACTCAATATCAATGGTGGTTACAAATTTTAGTTACCTTCATAGATTAATGGGATGCTGCTCTCCAAATATGGGGATAAAAGTTACGTGCCATTATAGCATCTTCTGCGGTGGGATGGCGCCCTGCCTGGGGTTTGTTTCCTGCCTTGCACTCTGTGTTGGCTGGGATTGGCTCCAGCAAGACCCCCGTGACCCTGTAGTTAGGATATAGCGGGTTGGATAATGGATGGATGGATTTCAGCACCCCATGCTTTGTACTTTTCTAACATTGTGTGATGGTGTTCTGGATATTAAGGTACTATATACAATCAGTCCTTGTGTCATTTTATCCTCATGGTGTAAATGTGGTTGCAAACATAAAGTGCCCTAATAGATTCCTGGGATCAGAGGCGTAGCTAGGGTTTTCAGCGCCCGGAGACAACTGAAGATTTCATGCCCTCTCCTGTTTGCCAAAATGCAATGGGGAAGGGAAATTAGGCACCCCCTGGATGCTGCGCCTGGGGACAGATGTCCCCCCTTGGCCCTCACCCCAGCTACGCCACTTTCTGGGATCAAATATGGTGAGAAACGTTATGTGCCTTTATAGCATTTTGCAGTGATTTTCTTTGCATAACGGCACTATATAATCTCAGTTTTGGTGTTGAGTTACTTATTGTCTCAGTATAGCTACATATTTTGTACATTTCTAACATCTTGTGATGGTTTTCTGGATAGGAAGGCGCTATATAGCATCAGCTTTGGTGGCACTAAATGTGAGCCACTTATGCTGTCAGAACCCCATCTGAACAAATATGCCAAAACAATGTTCAGTATGTTTAAGGTTGTGGATATAACGGCGTTCCTTGAAATAACCCGGACAGGTCCACTTAACCTAAATGTACAGAAAAGGAAGCAACTGTTTGGTGTGTGTCAAGTGTCTTTAAATTGTGTCTTTCACATAAAGGCGCTATAGAAAATGTATCAAATTGAGGGAGTCTCTTTATATTAGATAAGAGATTGACAAGCAAATGGGGGGCAAAGGGTGAAGGACCTGTTATACAAAATATTTTCTCCTGTTCATTATTCTCCCTCTATCTGTTTTCCTAACCAGCTTATCCAGGGCAGCTGGAGCCTACCCTCGCGGACTTTAGGTGCAATACAGGAACAACACCTGGACAGGGCACTAGCCCCTCACAATTTCCATTACCTCAGTTTTGGAAATGTGAAAACATTTGTACTGTGCAGCCGTGATTTGCAAGTTGCTTTGGTGAAAGTGCCAGTTAAATAAATTAATGTAAGGAGGTCGAAGGTTCAAGCCCTAGCAGTAAGTCTCAATGGTCTCATGTTAGAAGCAAGGGAGTGTGCAGGATACCCTGGGATCACATTCATTATGTAAAGGCGCTATATAAAATCAGGGTTGTAGTTGACTAAGTCTCTTAGACTGCTAGGGCTTAAATTTGAAGAATCAAAGAAATTGTGCTACACATGTGTGGTGCCTGCAGAGTTAAAGCACTATATGGAATTGAGTAAAAGACTCAAGCAGTCAGTGGCATTTGTATTTTGCAAGTTGCTTTGGGTAAAGGAGTCACTCAAATAAATGACAATAAATGTAAAAGGTTAGTGGTTCAATGCCTGTCTGTGTGACCCTTCACCTGCCAGTCGTACCAAATCTGTAAGGCGCCTTGACACTCTATACAGTCAAGTCTGGTTGGCACATCATATCATTATGGAAGGCTGAGTCATAATTAGTGACCCTTCAGCCATCTTCAAAACAAGCGATTGGATTTGTCACTCCTTGCATTTCATTGCAATTTGCATAAGAACTGCAGGCCATTCATGACCCGATGATCTGATTTCAGCATGAGCATGTTGAGACATCCAGACACGCGGCCTTTGCTGATTATTATTTTTAGCACCTTTCTTTGCATCCACATTTGAAGTTGCCTTGGGATCATATAAATGAAACAAGCAGCTTTTTACTTGGATTGATGGACCCAACTTTGTGAGATTGAAATCACAAATGAGTTCCGAATGGAGTCTGAGAGAGAAAGATCAACTTCTAACAATCCTGTGCTTCACCAGCGTGCATCTTCTTTGTGTTCTTGGTGTTGAGTGGTGTTGAGCAGCACACCTAGGCTAGAAGAAAAAAAAAACAGAAAATGTGAGGATTTGAGCGGGCCAAGGTGAATATCTACTGGTTAGATCCTGGTCAACAACCGTCAGGCCTCCTACTTTACTGTACTGCAGTGAATATGAATTGGTGAGGCTCACAAAAAAATAAAGCATGGGAAATAGATAGCAATGATCACTGTTATGATCTGGAGTCTCAAACATAGTGAAAAGAGTATGAGGCCACATAAAAGTCCCATAAAACAAGCCAGAAACCTAACCAACCTTCCTTTATATGTAATTACCCCAGGCAGCCAGCCTCCAAGTGCTGCTACACCTGCAGGCCTTGGCCTATGCAGGCCCAAAGTGGGAAGTTGGCTTTACAATGAAATTACAAAAATTCATACATGCAAGGGAGAAAAAACCATAAACCTCTGGCTATTTGAGGCATTCCAAACAGACATCTTTTAAAATTGAAGATTTATTAACAGCAAATAAGAAAACTAAGGCACAAAAAGGGAAATAAAGCAATTTGCCTGAAAGGCAATTCAAAAGCAAACATGTCCCATACAAAATCTCTCTGTAGTCAGTGCTTTCCTCAGTGGTCTGTGTTAGGGTCACTGCTATTTTTAAAATACATGAATGATCTGGATAGGAGAATAAATAATAAGCTGGTTAAGTTTGCAGATGAGAGCTGGAGGTGGCAGAGTTAAAGATGCTAAGATTTGCATTGGGTGTGATGAGGATGAGCAGGATTAGAAATGAGGACATTAGAGGGTCAGCTCAAGTTGGATGGTTGGGAGACAAAGTCAGAGAGGCGAGATTGCATTGGTTTGGACATGTGCAGAGGAGAGATGCTGAGTATATTAGGCGAAGGATGCTAAGGATAGATCTGCCAGGGAAGAGGAGAAGAGGAAGGCCTAAGAGAAGGTTTATGGATGTGGTGAGAGAGGACATGCAGGTGATGGGTGTAACAGAACAAAATGGAGAGGACAGAAAGATATGGAAAAAGATGATCCGATGTGGCAACTCCGGGAGTAGCCGAGAGAAGAAGAAGAAGAAGAAGAAGAAGAAGAAGAAGAAGAAGAAGAAGAAGAAGAAGAAGAAGAAGAAGAAGAAGGCACATAATCTCTGATCTGCTGAATTATTACAGAGAGCATGGTCAGCATACAGACTCTGGCAGGTTTGTGGGTGGTAATATTTAATGTGAGTAAATGTAAAGAATTACATGTAGGAAGCAAAATATGTTAGATTTGAATACACAATGGGGGTACACCTTATGAGAAGGACTTGGGAGCCATTGTGAGTGGGATCATCACTGTCTACATTCAAGCAGTGTTCACAAGCCATTAAGAAGACTAACAGATTGTTTGGTTTTATATCATGATGTGTAAAGGACAAGTCAAAGTAGGTTATGCTTAAGGTACTGTATATAGCACACTAGTGAGACCTCCCATGGAGCACTGTGTGCAGTTTTGGCCTCCATATTACTAAGAGGATATAGCAGTACTAGGAAAAATTAAAAGACTAGAAAATAAATACAAATCGGGGAAACATAGCAATCACTGGAACTTAATCCTCCTAAACATCCAGTCTAAAATAACCAGTCTTAGATGTATTCATCACATTAAGCTGCCTGTCACATTGCTCCTTTTGTAAGTCGCTTTGGATAAAAGCTTCTGCTAAGCGAATAAATGTAACTGTAAAACATTTGGCGTAGTCGGCAGCATTTACACTGGATGAGTGGAGTGTAGAAGCTTTTCAGTGCAGGACAAAAAGTTGAGGGCTGAGAGATATGGCACGAGAACGAAAGCTCAGCTGACCTCCCCGGGTAGTGCTCTGCTTGCAGTGTTTAGTGGCTGCTCCTGCACACAGGACTGTGGGAGTATTCTTATTGCTCATGATTTAAAAGCAGCTTCTTCTGAAGGACTTTGTAATCTAGGCATCACCGGTTTGTGGCTGACCACAGGCAGTTACCACAGTGTGCATGTCCAGACTAGGACAGATCATGGTGTGTGTGACCCATTTCACAACAAAACAATACTAGATGAGTTGTCTCAGCATTATTTGAATTCTTATGATGTGAAAGTAACCTTTATATGTAAAGATTGTATTATGATTCTGTATGTTTGGAAATATTTTGAATGCTTGTTTCAGCATCTTTCTTAATATTTCTTTCCCAAAATGGGCTTTCTGCAGTTATTTTTCAGTTATTACAAAATCAATTTATGCAGTTTCTGTCACCATTTTGTTTTTCCTGGGCTGGCACCATTTTGAGTCTTCATTGTCAAGATGCGAAATTGGTTGCTACTGAGTGTTTTTGCAGAAGTGACGTGATTGACATTATTGGCATGAAGCCTGTAAAAAGCTTATTCTTTTAATGATTTTCGACATGCATTGTATGTTGAGCCAAAGGGGCAGGGCCCCCTGATGTTACAGCTGTAGCCATAGGCTAAGGCATTAGCGCATGCCAATGTAGTTTGGCTCCCATTTTTCGCATTCCTTTTGGTTATGGATTTTGAAGGATCTCATTTTGATTCTCTGGGTTCTGAACTTTTGACTCTTGTCTTTGCACTTGACATTGGATTTAGTTTTGTGTTGCCTGTACTCTTTTTTACCTGATTTGGCTTGCTCCATTTCAATGGCATTTTCCCATAATCCTTTGGAAGTATACAAATGGTGACATCAATCTTGCCATGTTTTCTCCCAGTCCTATCATAAAAAAATATGCTGACTATTCCTCTAGACCAAGGGTGTCGAACTCCAGGCCTGGTGGGCCGCAGTGGCTGCAGGTTTTCATTCTAATCCTTTTCCTAATCAGTAACCAGTTTTCACTGCTAATTAACTTCTTTCTCTTTCATTTTAATAGCCCTGTTTTTAAGGATTCAGTCCTCTGAATTTATTCCTTTCTTTATTAAATGGCAGCCAAACAGAAATGAGACATGAAACGAGCCAACAGATGACCAGCTAAACTGAGATTTCAATCTCCAACCAATTTCACTCCAACCAATCTCTTAATGAGAAGCCGATTCTTGCTGTTAATTAAACCCGTTATTTAATTCCATGGCTTGTTGCTGCTCTAATTCTGCCACAGCAGACATTTCCAAAACTGTTGAGTTTTCTGTTTTTTCTAAGAACACCGTCAAGATGTTTTGGTGACCTGAGAGTTTGACCTTACCGAGACCATCACCTTTATTTTCAGAAGTTGTGTGATTGGCAGAGCTGGTCATGTGGCAGCTTGTTTTGTGTCTCATTATTGTTTGGCTGCTAATTAAAGAAAAAGAGACAACTAAGGGGCCTGATTCATGCTAATTAAAGCTAAGGCAAAAGAAGTTAATTAGCAGCAAAAACTGGTCACTAATGAAGAAGATGGTTAGAATGAAAACCTGCAGCCACTGCGGCCCTCCAGGACTGGAGTTTGACACCTGTGCTCTAGACAGTACAAATATTGAAAGATACTCTGTTTTGATCTTTGGAGAAAGGTTTATATGGTTTCCCATAATCTTTTTTTCACATTTATAGGCTTAGTTGTTTTTGAGTGTGCAGGCCACAAGCCTGCTTTTATATTTCAGGGCCAGACCTACTTTGAGTTTTTGTATCTGTTTTTTAGAATTTGAGGACAAATATATAATTAATAGACTCAGAATAGGTCGTTTAGCATTCCTATTCAACTGTTGTTCCCTGACTGTCATGTAAGTTGGCTTTCTTAATCAGGTCTTGTTCCCTGACTGTCACATGTTGCTTACTCTATGGCTATCCAGCATGCTGTGCCTTCAACTCCCCTTTCAATCTCTGCCCACTCTTCCTTTCACCAGTCAAGTGTTTTCCACCTGCTCTCCTCCCAGCTTGACCATCATGTCATCCCTGGAATTAAATAACTTCCCAGAGTCACTGCGAGCCAAGTCTCATAATCACTCCTGCGGTCATAGGCAGCCTTCCACTATGATGATCCTGTGCCTGCAGCCATGGGCACCAACAGCTGTTAAGACATCTAGCCATTTATGACTGAGATGAACCAGGGCGAGTGAAGAGGCAGATAAAGGACTTTCTGTGCAAAAAAGTGTGCAGACGTTTATTCAAAATAAATGAAAGAATTGGAGTGTCAAAGTACATAAATCAATAAATTATATTAGTCAATAAATAAACCTTTAAAACAGTATCGTCAAGAGTGCTGCCCAAATAAATAACATTCAAACCCCAAATAAAATCCAGTCCATGATGCATTGCTTTTCACTTTACATGATACCCGAACAAATCCCTTCTGTGCAATCCATAGAATCCCAACCTGCTGCCTCCATCGGTGTCTACAGACCCTTCGGTAGAGCAAATTTACTGAATCTCTTCCAGCTCTGTCCTCTCTGTACTGATGCTGCAAGCTACCAGAAAGTGTGCTTAAACACTACAAAAAATGATTAATAAATGAACCCATCAAGAGATTCTACGACACAGCTCATGACATCCATATGCTCCAGGGACATCTTACTTGAGCATTCTGGTGTTTTTAAACCATTGAGCCTTCTGTCAGCCTTAAAGCTCCAGGTCCCCAAGACATCATTTGAGTCTCCTGCCACCAAAGCCCCCCAGTGTCCCAAGTGGACATTACATATTTGCATTGTGGACTCACTATTTCACAAAGCATGACAGTGCTTATAACACTGCATGGGTTCCAACAATAACCAAGAATTCTTAATATACTACCCTGGCCAGCATATACCACCACAGGGTACACCTTTTGCAGGTCTGTCATCTTGTGAACAACATCTTTCAGAGTGAATATTTTCCCTTTGAGCAGTTTAACACTTTTAAGTGAAATCAGATCCAGCCTCCTTATCCATCCTTTATATGGGACCTTTCCTAATGAGTGTCATACTATCTATACCTGGATATTAGCCAGGTCAGTCCATCGCTATTTCCGTTTTATGGTACCTTCTACACTTTCTAAACACCTCTGGAGTTTCCCTTTGAGGAGATCTTAAGCTCTGTTAACCTTAAGAGTGCCACCCTGTCAGTCAGTGAGTTTTTGCAGTATGCACTGTTTGCTGCCTCTCATACAAGTATCTGTTTCATCTTCTAGGAGACACTTGTGGATGCATCTCCCACCTGAACCTTGACTCAGCAGAGTGTATTTCTAGAGTTGACATGATTATACCTCCATCTTGTGGACACTTGTGGATGTGCACCCTTACTGAATGTTGGACAAGCTGGGAGCTGCTCTATCACTAATATGACTACAGCCCCTCCTTGTGGACACTATTATGCACTATTACTGAATCCAAAATCAGCAGTATTTTGAGCAGGATTAAATTATGTTTTTCATATTCACACCTTCTTCACCAGTCAAGGTGGAACTGCCACATCGCCCATATCCTGCTACAAGTAACCCTGAAATGACTTCAGACACCTTTAACCTTACAAAAGAAATCAAACTAACAATGGGATTCTATTGCCTGTTCCATCTCAGTTGGCATTGTATTGTCATGATAACCTCTGACATTGTCATCATCTGATAAAATGCAATTATAGAGATTTAAACTTTAAGTAATGTGAGAGCCTCGCAAAAACCCACTGCCCAGGAAAATCTGTTGTCAGTGACAGCGGCGGATTGTAATGCGGGGTGCTAGGGCACTGCCCCGCCAGACATTTTTTAAAAGTCTATTTAAAGTAATTAGGTAATGTGAAATAATCATGAAATCTTCTTCTTGTTCTTTCAGCTGCTCCCGTTAGGGGTCGCCACAGCGGATCATCTTCTTCCATATCTTTCTGTCCTCTGCATCTTGTTCTGTCACTTCCATCACCTGCATGTCCTCTCTCACCACATCCATAAACCTTCTCTTAGGCCTTCCTCTTCTCCTCATCCCTTGCAGCTCTATCCTTAGCATCCTTTTCCTAATGTACCCCTCATCTCTCCTCTGCACATGTCCAAACCAATGCAATCTCACCTCTCTGACTTTGTCTCCCAACCGTCCAACTTGAGCCGACCCTCTAATGTCTTCATTTCTAATCCTATCCATCCTTGTCACACTCAAATAATAATAAAAAAATAATAAATAATCATGAAATAAATTTGTTTATTTGCATAATGTGCCTGCTGTCAGTGCATGTCAACATCCATTAAAAATTGGCCTCAACTTGTTTTGTTTATTTTGTGTAAATAATAAAAAAAAATTCTGAGTGAATATCTATATTTCTGGAGTGAAGGATGCCCGCCAATTGAATCGATGTAAGTCTTTGATCTTTAGGCAGGCAGGTGACCTGAGGCTGCCCTTTAATTGGTTGCTTTCAGAATTTTCCTGGGATACAGCTCTCTGCTCCCCAGACATTGCCACATTTATCAGCAGCAAATTAGTATTAACTTAGGTTTTTTAATCTAATGTGATTGGACAATGTTTGAAGTTCACGTCAATGGTTCAGATTTGACACCCGCCAATAACATAACTACAGATGAGACAATGTGACTTTACTGTGCTCTCACAGTATATGTGACAATAAAGATCTCAAATCTCTAATCTAAAGGTGGGAAATTTAAACCAAGTGAGATAACAAAAATGAAGCAGACAAATGTTGGCTTGAGTAATAATGGCTTTGACAGCAATAAATGACTACTTATTAAGATATATATACAGTAATCCCTCGCTATATCGCGCTTCGCCTTTCGCGGCTTCACTCCATCGTGGATTTTATATGTAAGCATATTTAAATATATATCGCGGATTTTGTGCTGGTTCGCGGATTTCTGCGGACAATGGGTCTTTTAATTTCTGGTACATGCTTCCTCAGTTGGTTTGCCCAGTTGATTTCATACAAGGGACGCTATTGGCAGATGGCTGAGAAGCTACCCAGCTTACTTCTCTCTCTCTTGCGCTGACTATCTGTGATCCTGACGTATGGGGATTGAGCAGGGGGGCTGTTCGCACACCTAGACGATATGGACGCTCATCTAAAAATGCTGAAAGATTATCTTCACGTTGCTATCTTTTGTGCAGCTGCTTCCTGAAACGACATGCTGCACGGTGCTTCGCATACTTAAAAGCTCGAAGGGCACGTATTGATTTTTGATTGAAAAACAAACGCTGTCTCTCTCTCTCTCTCTCTCTTTGTCTGCTCCTGACGGAGGGGGTGTGAGCTGCCGCCTTCAACAGCTTTGTGCTGCGGTGCTTCGCATACTTAAAAGCAAACAGCCCTATTGATTTGTTTGCTTTCCTCTCTCTCTGTGACATGATCTGCTCCTGACGCGCTCTCCTTTGAAGAGGAAGGAGCGGCACGGTGGCGCAGTGGTAGCGCTGCTGCCTTGCAGTTAGGAGACCCGGGTTCGCTTCCCGGGTCCACCCTGCATGCGGGCAGGGTGCCAACCCACCGCAGGACACACACCCACACACCAAGCATTCGGATTCAGCGGGTTGGAAAATGGATAGATGGATGGATATGTTTGCAGTCTTTTAATTGTGAGACGGAACTGTCATCTCTGTCTTGTCATGGAGCACAGTTTAAACTTTTGAAAAAGAGACAAATGTTTGTTTGCAGTGTTTGAATAACGTTCCTGTCTCTCTACAACCTCCTGTGTTTCTGCGCAAATCTGTGACCCAAGCATGACAATATAAAAATAACCATATAAACATATGGTTTCTACTTCGCGGATTTTCTTATTTCGCGGGTGGCTCTGGAACGCAACCCCCGCGATGGAGGAGGGATTACTGTACAGTATATATTGTGAAAAGACGCTATACAGCGCCCGACCCGGCACAGACTGAGACAGAGGCACTTAAATAAAATACTCTTTTATTTTTCTTCAGCCGTGGGGCACGCCTTCCCCGTGTCCCACAGGCCCAACACAGTCCCAAAAACACTCACAATAACCACAACAATCCTTCTGGCACCACCACTCCTCCTCAGGCTTAGTCCTCCTCCTCCCGACTCAGGCTGTTGAGTGGTGGATGCTAGCCCTTTTTATAACCCACCCGGAAGTGCTCCAGGTGCTTGATCACCTGCGGCTAATTGTACTTCCAGGTGGGACTGCAGAGATGTCCAGGTGGGTTCCTGGCTCCATGCAGAACCCCCTGGCGGCCACCCCAGCTCCCCACAGGGTTGTGGAGAACTCCATCTCCCAGGAAACCCTGCGGGAAACTGAGACACCATCATCAGCCAGGGAGGCTGCCTCCAAGCGTCCCGGGGGAGGTAGTGAGATGTCCATAGCTGCTCCCCAGGAACATATGCAGAAGGGGTGTCCCGGCTGGGCATGGGACCCGGCCGCCTGTCACAATATATACTCATTAAGATGTTGACTGGAATATCAAGTCTAGGAAGAGTCCTGGTCATTCAAAACTTCTTCTACTGCCCAATTCTTGAGGCCATGGTGCTCCTGGGAATATTCAAACATGTAGAAATGGTTTTATCCCCTTGTCCTGATGTATGCCTCACTACATTTTTATCACGGAGGTCTACAGAAAGTTCCTTCGACTTCATGGCTTGGTTTTATCTCCTGACATGGAGTGTGAATTGAAGGACCGTATATATGCAGGTGTGTTCCTTTCCAAACAATGTCCAATCACTTCAGTTTGCCACAGGTGGAACTCCAATCAAATTGCAGGAACATCCCAAGGAGAATGAAAACAAACCGAATTCACCTGAGCACAATCTGGAGTGGCACAGCAAAGGGTCTGAATACTTCTGGGTATGAGAGATTTCAGTTGTTGATTTTTGTAGTAAATTTGCAGACCTTTCTGAGACGTGTTTGTCATTATGGGTTATTGAGTGTAGATTGCTGGACAAAAATGCAAAATGTATCTATTTAAAATGAAATCTAACACACAATAAAGTATACAGAAAATGAAGGGCTTGGAAAACTTTCTGAATTTGGGAAGGAACTCCAAAGAAAAGGTGGTATGGAAAGATATGAAAAGAAGTGGTAGCACCCTAATGTATACCAATGTGTGTGGAGGAAAATGACTTGAGGGAACAAGCTAATCTAGTTAAACCTGCAATGATGACGATGATGATGATGATGATGATGATGATGACAAACTAGGGACTCTGCAGATACCGGGACAACTTGTTATGATAAGTGTACTTTGGCTACTTTTTATCTGTTTTGTTAATCATTTTCTAAGGGTTAAACTTTTATCCTTCCTAAATTTTTAATTGTGCCAAAGTAATTTAGTTTTTGTAATAATTTAATTTTATCATTTTTGGAAATATTTTACATTCATTTTCATTTGTGTAACTTCAGAGGGCTCTGTTTGAAGTGAACCTAGTGTCTCCAATAATCCAAGGCAGATTGAAATGTAACAGTCTCTTCCTGCACAATAACTGAGCACACAACAGAATACTGTATCATGTTCTGGAACGGTGCACACACAAAGTGGACTGTGATCACCAACGATGAAAGAGTTAAATCCTATTGAGGGCGATGGGCTTTCAAAATCACTTTAAACCCAAACAAAAGGCGGACCGCTTAGGTCTACTGATTTAAACGCAAGAAAAGCAAATTAAAAGAGCGAGTGAAAAGTCATGGCGGGAGAAAGAGCTTTGTGCTCCACAGGGTGTAAAAGCCAATTTAATGCCCCTCGGGGATTTGTGCAGAATCCATTCAGATGAACATCCCCACATATGTCCAAAGAGCCAGAGTCTTGTGGGGAAGCGTGGAAATCTCTCTCTCAAAAAAAAAAAAATAAATAAAATAAAACAAAACTGTTTGAGAGGCTCTGGAAGCCTCAAAATTCATGACTATGTAAGAGGCATTCTTCTTTTTCTTTCATCTATCTATTATCAAAACCCACTTATCTATCTATCTATCTATCTATCTATCTATCTATCTATCTATCTATCTATCTATCTATCTATCTATCTATCTATCTATCTATCTATCTATCTATCTATCTATCTATCTATCTATCTATCTATCTATCTATCTATCTATCTATCTATCTATTGTGATATATGGCCGGCCATCCATCCCGGCCAATAACCCCAGGCCGCCAGATGGAGACCTTCCTGCAGCATGGAGGTGCCCCGAAGACCAGCAGGGAATCCTGGACAATGAAGTTTTTGTCTACAGCCCTGCTGGATACCATGGGGGCCTATCTATCTATCTATCTATCTATCTATCTATCTATCTATCTATCTATCTATCTATCTATCTATCTATCTATCTATCTATCTATCTATCTATCTATCTATCTATCTATCTATCTATCTATCTATCTATCTATCTATTGTCACACACGTGTGCAAGGGAGGCAGCTAAAGGGCTCGAAAGAAGATAATGCCTGGTCGGACCCAGGGGGTGGCAGAGTGCACTGATCCTTTCTCTTTTTCCCCACAGACCAAATGTGGGAAATTCCGCCTGGGCCCTTTAACATCACTTCTGGCTCCACCCCTGATGACGTCACTTCCTCCTCCCATCTTTAAAACCCACCCTGTCTGTACTAAACCTCAGTTCTGTTTTGGACTCTTGCCTGTAAAGACCTTTTTTTCGCAACCTATTCACTTTAGAGAACAGCCTTTGTCAAGTCCAGCCTGAAAGTCTTATTTGGACTGAAACTCCACTGGCCACTCCAGGACATTCACATTGTTATTTTGAAGCCATTCCTTTGTAGCTTCTGATTTATGCTTTGGGCTGTTGTCTTGCTGGAAATGAAATCTTCTCTCAAGGTGAAAGTTTCCCGCAAACTCTTTCACCATTTCCTCCAGGACTTCCTCATAGTTTGCTGCTTTCATTTTACCCTCACAAGCCTCCCAGGGCCTGCTGCAGAGAAGCATCCCCACAGCCTGATCCTGACACCACCATGGTTCATGGTGGGGATGGGGAATTCCTGATAATGTGCAGGGTCCAAACATAGCATTTAGTCTGATGGACTAATATTAGCTACATGGTTGAGGAGTGTGAACTTGTATATCTTGCTATTCATTAACAAAAGAGACTGATCTTATGCATTATCAGTGAGAAAGTTAGTGTGGTCACTCTAGAACTTTCAAGCAAAAATCTGCAAACTTTCTGAAATCATGTCTTAACTTTGGGTTATGGTGTGTAGATTGATTGGCAAAAGTGGCAAATGTATTTATTTAAAATGAAATCTATAACACAATAAAGTGTGCAAAAGATGATGTTCACTACACATACTGTACCATATCAGTTATAAATAGTTTAAAGTGTAAAAATGCACATATTAGTCTGTCTTGTGCATATGGTCCAAGAGAGCAACTTTGTAAAAGTTGATCCAGATTGGTCAAAGGCTGTAGGATTGTATCGAGAATAGACAGACAGAAAAGTAGTATTAGAGTCCTTATACAGTATAGTATTTTAATGTAAGTCTCTAAAGATGAGAAATAAAAACAAACAACTTCTTCTTTTTTAATAAATCTAAAACCCTATACTGTAATATCACCTACTAACATAATGTGATACAATGCTTCAGTGGGAATTTAATCCCAGAAGACAAAACAATTGCTGGAAATTTTATGTGAAAGCACCTGCTCTCCCAAGCCTGTTAAATGCTGACCTCCATGATATTTGGGTCTTCGTCTCTGGGGATGTGTAAAATACGAAGAATTGGGGGAGTTGAGAGATCATTGAGGAGGGGAGGCCCACATTCTCAGGAGAACTTGACGCAAAGAAGGCTTTTGGGACTGTGATCAGTGATGTGGAAGACGACAGCATCTCACGTCAGGCTCTACAAATGGCCACCTTGGCTACTAGAATCTCCTCCCTGGCCCCTGCTGTGGCACGTGGCTAACCCTACATGGCATTTCTCACATCAATTTATGTTCATGTCATGTTTTATTGCAATGAGGCCAAGCCTCTCTTTGGTTTTCAGCTGTCATTGACTTGGGAGGCCTTTTCTAAGCACTTTCAAACAGTCTTAGCTTATTATTTTTGGATGTCACAGTGATGCCTGCTGCCTCACAGCTCTGGGGGTCTTAAGTTCAATTTACCTGCCAGTAAATTGTCTGACCTACCAGTCTGACTTTGCTTCTTGTCCCTGCAACTGCATGGATTTTTCAATGAGTTCCATATTTGCTTCACCAGGAATGTTAGGTTAGCTTGTGACCCTAAACTGCTCCCAGAATGAGTGAGTGATGCCCGATTGTAATGAGGGCAAACAATTTAATTTGCTAAATTTGTTTCATAATGTTTAATTTGTTTATTTTTATTTGAATGTTTTCAATTTTTTTCGGACGGACGTGAGTGAGTGAGTGAGTGAGTGAGTGAGTGAGTGAGGAGGCTGGCAAATTATGTATTAAGATTTACCTTTTCAACTATATGACTATGATGATAACAAAGTGAAAAGTGAAAACGAACATTACATTTGATTCTGTGGATTTAAGTGAGAGTTTAGGTGTTGTAAGTGCCCAGGAGGACGGACGGGCAGCACAGCCAGCATGGAAACCATATTAAAAAGATGGCCAGGTTGCAGACACTACCTGGCCGGGAAGTGTTACAATTCCAATCCCAAGAAAGCAGGGACTTAAGAGAGCTGGAAGTCTGGAGCTGTTCATCCCCCAAATTAATAGGTGGCAGTGTCCCATCAAGTAGTCCTAGTTTGGACACCCGCAGGGCTACATGGGAATTGGATCCTGGAAGCGCAGTCCTGTAGGGGTCTCTGGGGGACATTAGAGAGTGCTTCTGGGTGAAGATCTCCCTGCTTTCTGTATGACCTGGAAGTGCATCCAGCAAGCTACAATGTGCCACCAGAAGTACACCCGGGTCCAGTTTAAATGGAGCCTGCAGCCATACCTCAGTGAGTCAGAGTCAGGGGTTAAGAGGGCGAAAGGAAGAAAGAGAGAAAGAGCACATTTAAAGTGTGTGTGTTAGCTGTCTTAATTGTCTATTAAGAGCTATGTGGATTAAAAAAATCGTTTACAGTAGAAGTAGACCCCCGCGAAGTTGCGGTTCAGAGTTCGCAGCCTCAGTCATTCGCAGATTTTTCCTTATAACCTAACTAATAATTGTTAGCGGAAACCGCAAATATCCTCCACAATTTTTATGGCTTTTATCATGGCAATACTGTACTGTAGAGAGAACAGGAAGCAAATGTAGAGAAAACGCGGCTTGGAATGGTGAAAGTAGCCAGTAGAATTTGAAACTGCAACTCCCAGCAGTCCCTGCAGTGGATCTGATTGGTCTTTTGCTGAGGGGGCTGTGGGGGGTGAGGTCAAAGGATGTCAGCACAGCTTTTAGAAAGGGAGACGGTGACCAAAAGTCAAAAAAAAAGTTTTTGTAATTTGTGTTTCAAGTTCCTGTTTCTCTGCCTGCCTTCTGTTGGGTTACCTGTACTTATTCGTTTTGTCCTGGATGGTTTTGTGCGTCTGGATTGTCTGCCATCTGCCTGTGTACATGAGGACTGTAAGTGGATTCATGGCCATCCTGCAAAGAAAGGAGCACCCCTGAACCTGTCCACCCATCTTCACCATTTCAAAAACTAGCGGTAGGACTATCTTTACATTCCCATTCAACGTGCAGATCTCTGGATGATCTTTTCATCATTACATTTCATCCATTGCCATTTTTCATGAACTTTTTCATGATTTACTGTGTGTGTTTTGTTTGTGCTTTGTTGTATTTAATGTGTAATCGCCGTAAGGGGAACAGGGGTGGTATCATAGATAGATAGATAGATAGATAGATAGATAGATAGATAGATAGATAGATAGATAGATAGATAGATAGATAGATAGATAGATAGATAGATAGATAGATAGATAGATAGATACTTTATTAATCCCAAGGGGAAATTCACACACTCCAGCAGCAGCATACTGATAAACAACAATATTAAATTAAAGAGTGATAACAATGCAAGTATACAGATAGACAATCTATTTATATAATTCACTATGCCAGGAGACAAGTAGCCGACCATGGAAAGCACGCCGGAAGGGGCGTGGAGACAAGTAGCCGACCATGGAAAGCACGCCGGTAGGGGCGTGGATTATATAATTCACTAAGCCAGGAGACAAGTAGCCGACCATGGAAAGCACGCCGGAAGGGGCGTGGATTCACTAAACCGTCGACAAGTAAGACGCCAATGGCGCACGCAGGAAGGAGCCACGCCCACCAACTCTTAGACCATTGGATATGACGAAAAAAATCACAGTCACGCCCACCAACTCGGACGCGACGCCTCGAAAAACATGCCGTCATTTCTGTTTGTCTGTGCCACATTCCACTTGCAGCTCTGAGCTACATTGACTTTTCATTAGTCAACCTCAGTGGAATCTTGGTTCACACAGAGGCAGCGCGAGAGACAGAGCCGCGCGCACACACACACACACACACACACACAGAGGCAACGCCAGAGAGAGACAGAAGCATACACAGGCAGCACGTGAGAGAGAGCCACGCACACACACAGAGGCAGCGCCACAGAGAGACAGAGGCACACACAGGCAGCGCAAGAGAGAGCCGCGCAATCCTTTAAAACTGAAGTTAAAACACAATGAAGGAAGCAGTCTTTAAAAATCAATAAGCCCTGTGCCTCTTTTTCATTAGCGTCTCACCTGCTTCAGGCCCTGCAACAGTCGAGACGCTCTCTCTGCACCTGACCTTCTCTGTGCCTGACTCCACTACTGTCAGTCGCCTGATTAAAAATGGCCTTTTCAATGTGAGCTATGGACCCGCTATACCACAGGAACACATTGCCTTCGAGCCTGCTCTCGCTCACTCTAATGTACCGGCTTTCTCTCTCGCTCTCCTGACTCACTCACACATCTGCACAGGGGAGAAATGCCCGAAGCACGGGTCTACAGTGTGAGTGCGATAATTATTTATTTAAAAATGGGCTTTTGAAGGGGAGCTGTGGACCCGCTATACCACAGGATCACCTGTGACATTGCCTTCACATTGTTTTCCTTTTATTTATAATCCTGTTGAGCAGATCAGACACCCAGGCAAACAACACTGAATAATCAATAGCTCCAACTACTTTGCCCGCCCCCACTCCTCACCTGAGTCGGTTTCGTCTCTGTTCAGCAGTGTTTGCCAAACTCGGTCCTGGTGAACCCTTGTGGCTGCAGGGTTTTGTTCCAACCAGATTCCTAATCATTAATGCCGTTGAAACTCATCCGGGATAAGTCGGTTTTTCAAACGCAGCCGTGTAGCAGATTAGTCTAGCAAGATGTAATAATCCGAGATGAATGCGCGCCCTCGCGCTGAGTGAAAAGCCAATATATATTGAGTCTACAAAACATGATCACCAAGTCTTTGATAGGCTGCAACAAAATGATGAAAGAACAGGCGCATTTTTTTCACATAAGCTGAGTGGGTGGGTGTTAGTTAGTTAATTAGCAACTCAAAGGATTAAAAAACATTGAAAAAGCGGCGCAGATTGGTTTGCAGCATCTAAAACAGTTTGTTTGTCGCGGATAATTTGCCATCCACACAGGGACGAACCGGGAAGTGAACCCACAATCTTCCACTGTCTCCTTACTGCAAAGCAGCCGTACTACTACAGCGCCACAAGGCAGTTAAACAATGCACTGGGCCACATGTTCATTTTTTCACCTGTGCTTAAAAGACATTAAAAAACTGTTTCTCAACTGTGACTCCCGAACAACTCAGTACGCGAAAAGCAGCCAGAATCGCAAACAACAATCAAAACTCTACGTGACTCACAGGTAGTGATGGGCCGTTCTATACTAAGGTTTCGACACTGTGTCGAGCTTTCGAAGCACTGCAGATTTTAATACTTGATCGAATAATGACATCTGTGATTTAAGGATTTCACATTTTCTTTCTGAAATGTGCTTACCTATATCATGGCAAAGTACAGGGATAAACATTTATTTTCTGTCTACTCCGTTTTAATTAAGACAGACCAAACAAAACATTTAAGGCTATTAAATGAGATCTCAAGAAAAGATCAAGGTTAATTATAATACTAATAACAGGAGCGATTATAATGATACAGTGCAAAAGTAAATACTAATTGAAAGAGCCGGGAATGCATGAGGTGAGGCGTCTTATTTTGTTTAACTCTTGCTATCGTCTAGTGCATTCTGCCTGTCGGCGTTAGTTATATTTATATTTTTTAGACATCAGACACTAGAAGCTACTGACGAACCCTTCTCTTCGTTGTCAGTCTGTAGCTACGAAAAAATAAAAGCAATACGACTTTTAACAGACGTCATTGAAGTGTATCATAAGTTTCTGTAACATTAATGAAAATGGCCAGAAGGTGTCACGTGACAGGTGAGTGTCAAATGCTTCGAAGCTTCTATACGATTTCCGACACAATTGCTTCAAACGTGTTGATGCTTCTCAAGGCTTCACTCCGCCCATCACTACTCACAACTTACTGAACGACAAATCAGCAGACTAGCATGACGAATGGGGTGTAATGGGCGTCCTTCCCCTCTCCTCCGGATTTTTCAAATGTTAATTTTTTCCCTGTGCTTAAAAATCATTAAAAAAGTGGCCTGATTATGCGGCGCATGGTACGCCGCGGGTTGGCTAGTAACTTTATATAATTTTAACGTTTACCCCCCTGGGTGGAATTGAAGAGTTGCATAGTGTGGGGGAGGAACGATCTCCTCGGTCTATCAGTGGAGCAGGACGGTGACAGCAGTCTGTCGCTGAAGCTGTTCCTCTGTCTGGAGATGATACTGTTTAGTGGATGCAGTGGATTCTCCATGATTGACAGGAGCCTGCTCAGTGCCCGTCGCTCTGCCATAGATGTCAAGCTGTCTTCATTACATTCTTTATTTGCTGTTTGATTACCGGTTTGCCTTGTTTTTGTCTCTGTTTGTGAGTGTGCACGGGTCGGGTCAAGGCTGGGTCTGTCCCTGGAATCCCCATCATAAAAATAAATAAATCACCGTCTTCTTGATGGTGTGAATCTTAGCAGCACCGGACCGCTACAGCGTTAGTCAGTTCTCCTTGCTGCTGATTGACTGTGATACATCTCCAGCTGAGTGTTCTTGTGTTTTCCATTTACTTAAAAGTCTGAACAGCACGTGTCCTTTTTGGCTGAGTGCTTTGTTTCTCTCTCCTCCCCCAGACATCCTCTGCTCCTGTTGGGGGTTGTGCTCCCCTATGATGTTTGTCTATTCTTTAACCGATAACTAACTGCATACTAAGCTCGTTTTATTACTGAAAGAGACATGTTTGTTTGAAATGTTTGAATAAAGTTCCTGTCTCTACAATCTCCTGTGTTTCTGTGACCCAAGCGTGACACCCCACAGTACTGCAGCCTCACTGTCTCTGGGATTGAGCTGCTGCACTAGACTAACCTGCAAATATCAGCGTTTACCTCTGTGTGCTTGCGCGCAGCCAGTTCAAATGCAGATAGCTCAGTGATTTTCCGATTTTCATCAATGGCGTCAGTTGCACTTTGTACATATTGTTCCAGTAGTTTTTAAAATAGTTTTTACAGTTCATTGGTAGTGTGTAAAATGATCAGTGTTGCAGTAATTGTGATGCTCTTTGCATGAAAAAAGTGTTCCATTAAAATTTCACTTTTTCTTTGTTAATTGTGATATTTACTTAAAGTGCAGCAAAAAAGTATTTGGCATCCAGAGATGCATTAACACCCAAGTATGTGGCAGTTTAAGGCTTAAAGCCCCAAGATGCCATCGGAAGGAGGTGCACCGTCTAAGGCTTCTGGCAATGAAAACGCGCTTGCATGAACTACAGTACATATAGCGGTAACATCGGTATTTTACATTCTAGCACTGCGGGCGACATAGCAGTGCAGTATACAGGTTTACCTTTGCATTCTTTATTTTTAGGTAATGTATTAAGCTGAGTTTGAAATGAAATTAAAGTGTTTTGGGGGCATATTTAGGGTTTAAACTATGAAAATAGGCATTTTTTTAACCACGTCCATAATTTGCAGTTTTTCACAAGTCGTGGGTGCTCTAGGAATGCAACCCCTGCAAATTTTGGGGGTGTACCGAATTTTAACTCAGTTGTGATGAGTTTTGTGTTTCTGGTTTTTAGGAGCTCTGTGGCGCCCCCTATTGATCACAGTGTCTGGCACATGAAAGCACAACACTGATGACTCCTAGGGTAACTTTCAGAAGATCAAATACAGGTTTGATATGCATATAAACAGATTAAAGAATTCGGGGAAGGCAAATATAAAAGTAACTCTTAAGACTGTTATTATTTTATCTTTTGTGAAAGGATTCCACACGACACAGAGAAAGGTTTGGGGGCAACTGCCTGTGTACTTGATAGAGGCTGCCAAAACAGAAGTTTGTGGTTCAAAGTGGTACAGGTCTTAACTGACTTCAGTCCAACACAGAACAGTACACACAGGCAAACATGACGGTTTTAAAGCTGGCCAGGGGAAGTGATGTCCTCGAGTCCAGGAGAAATTTCCTGTGGTTGGTCTGCTGATGAAAAAGATGAAGAATCAGTGCCCTCTGCCACCCCCTGGTCTGGCATGGAATTATCCCTTTGTGAGCCCTTCAGCTGCCTCCCATGTGCATGTGTGTGACACTATGTAAGCATTTAAGCTCAGAAAAACTAACCAGTGTGTATATGCTTGTGAGAAAATGTGACATACTGTAGGTAAACAGGAACATTATAGTTTACACTTTATATGCCACATTCATATTCATCTGAAGGTAACTTCACCTGTGAAGGGAAATTATCAGTTGTCAGAGTCAAATAATATTATTTGCTAAAAATAGTCATTTAGGGCATACTGGAAAGAAAAGGATTTTATAAACATTTTCGGAAACCTCACAACTGCCAGAGAAAGAAGACTACTTGGTCAGATTTTGTCATCTACAACTGTCCCTCTGCTTGCAAGCATCACCCCTGCCTTAAGAAGACAACGACTGCGACAGCTCAAGCAACAGCCGCCACCAGGTGCAAAGATTACTGCGTGACCCTAATCTGAATTATTCAGGTTGGGTGTTTTTCATATCTAACATTTATGCCTGTTTTTTTTCTGTAAAGAAACATAAGCAGTGATTGACATAAAGTTTGGATATTAACTCGCTGAAGTGGTCTTGTTGTTTATTGACATTTAACAATAGTTACTGAGTATTAATATAATGAGAGGTGTCTGTTCAGGTTAACTTCTTTCAGGGTTGGCGATTTGTGTGCGGACTGGCAGATCCATGATTAGGCAAGGGAGGGCTTTCAAACAAGCACTTGGCTTCTGTTAGTGTATTTGTGCTGCCCTTCCAAATGTAGCAATCTGGGAGTAGAGCACCACATCTGTGAATCCTGACTCTTGAAGCCGCTCTTGAAGTAGCTCTTGGCCTTTGCTAAGGTATTCTCAAGTGTGTATACCTTTCAGGAGGTCTGACGTATTTGTGACTCCCAGAAGGAGTGTGGCTTGTGAGCAGAGTGGCTTGTGGCCCCTCTGTGTATGAATAAAGTGCTGTTCAGCATAAAGTGTAATGTGTTGGGTTGAGTGCGCTGCGTCTTTAAGGAGAACTGAATGATGATTGGCGGTTAAAGAGTTGTACATATAAATCCAGGATAATGATTTAGGCATTTCCCATATTAACTTGTCTGCAAATATAAAAACAACCTTAGAGGGTAAAGAGCCTTTCGTGAAAACTTTTTCATGATTAAATGCCAGTCCATCTCTGCTCACACTCACACACATATCGACACTCAATGAGACACGGTCAGCTTAGAGTCACTATTTAACCTCAGACATGCATATATGTGATGTGAAAGAAAATCGAGAATACCCAGAGAAAACCCTACACAGATACAGGGAGAACTTGCAATCTCGAGAATGAATGGACTGGGCCAAGATTCAGACTTTTGAAGCTGTGATGCAGAGCTGGTAATCACTGCACCACCATGGTGCCACATGCACATGGAGAAATATATACAAAATATCTAGAAACATGAGAATAATATTAAAGAAAAGTGCTGACCTGGCTTAAGGCCCCTAAAAGGCACACACACAGACCACTGCCACCACAACAATATTCCCTATGGTGGCAATGATGGCAATCCACAGCCAGATGGCATCAGCAGACAGTTTGGACTCCTCTTCCACGTCGGGGCTCCGGTTCAAACTGGTGTGCAAGTTGGTTGTGGACGTCTGAAGGGATGTGCTGCCGTGGTAGGGGGAATCCATCAGCGCCCCGCTCACAGGTGGTGGAAAGTGCTGAAGGTGAGACAAAAAAATGAAGAGGAAAACCATCACGGGTATGTTTTTGATTAGACACTGGCAGGCCAGAGTGGCGCACCTGGAGTAGCAGAATTTAATTCAATTCAGTTGACTGTTATATAGCACTCTTAAATTGAGTGTAGGCGAGGAGTGCTGTGACAATTTCTCAAGGAAATTTTTACATATGATATTATTTATTTATTTAGAAGATATCTTTTGTGAAGCCCGGGGCGCTTACAGCCCCCCTAACCCTGACACAGATAGGCTGGACACAAGTTTACCACACAGCACATAGTTTATTTACACATGGGGGCGCTTCCTTCGCTCCCCACAGCACAGCACAGTACCAAATGGCACACAATGCTCAGTTCTTTCTTTCTTTCTTTCTTTCTTTCTTTCTTTCTTTCTTTCTTTCTTTCTTTCTTTCTTTCTTTCTTTCTTTCTTTCTTTCTTTCTTTCTTTCTTTCTTTCTTTCTTTCTTTCTTCTCTTCCTGTCCACCTCTACTCCTCCTGGCAAGCTTTGTCCTGCACCTCCCGACTCTGGCCTCCTGAGTAGTGGTTGCTGGCTCTTTTTATAAGGCACCCGGAAGTGCTCCTGGTGCTCGTTGACCTATTTCCGGCAGCTATTCCGGGTGTGATAAAAGTGCTGCATCCAAGGGCTCAGTAGCAGCTGCAGCACCCCCTGGCAGCGCCGACGGAACCCAACAGGGCTGCATCAAACTTCAGCTCCCATGGAGTCCTGTAGGAGTCAGAGGCACAGCTGCAATCCAGGGGGGATGGCACCTAAGCACTCCGGGGGAGGTAATGCTCTGTATAGGCTCCCTCCCCCAGTCCTTCCAGTGTGGGGGCTTCCTGGCCGGGCAAGGGCCCCAGCCATGCACCACACTTTATACAACGCGACTTACAAAGCAAATTATAAAAATATGCAAGAATCAAAACCAACAAAGAGCAAGATTAAAAAGCCAAGCAAGAAAGAGTAGTTCTTGTACTACTGCATACTAAGACTAAGACAAACATCAGTGTTCTAAAGTACAACAGGAGCTGAACTGTAGAAGAGACACTAAACATTACCAAAATATTTATTGAAAAGATGCGTTTTCAAAAGACACCTAAACATGAGAAAATTCAAATAGACCAAGGGAGATCATTCCACAGCTTTGGAGGAAGAATGGAGAAGTGTTGTTCAGTTTTGGCACATCTAGCAAAAGGAGTGATAGTCAGCAGATTGGCAAAGGCAGAACAGAAACTTTTTGAAGGGTCATGTGGGGAGACCAAAAGTGGGAGATATAGAGGAGCAGACAGGAGTATTGAACTGGATCATTGCAGCAACAGGAAGCAAGTGGCGAGGTGGAACCAGAGGAGGAGTAGTAGGAAAACAACAGTCTGGAGGAGCTGGAATCATCTAATAGCAGATGAAGGAAGCCCCGCCAGGAGAACATTGCAACCTCACAGGTGGTGCAGTGGTAGTGCTGCTGCTTTGCAGTAAGGAGACTGTGGAAGATTGTGGGTTCGGTTCCTTCCTGTGTGGATAGCGCTTTGAGTACTGAGAAAAGCGCTATATAATTATTTATTATTATTAATATTCCAGCCAAAAAGGAGTACAAGTGCCCAAACCAGGAGTGGCATGGTGTAATTAGTAAGGAAGGGTTGAATCTTCTGAAAATTATACAGAAATAAATAGCATGTTTAGATCACTAAAGAAATACATTTGATGAATGAAATGAGGAGTCCAGAGCCACTCGGAAATTCCTGACTGTAGCTGATGGCTAATGGATGACATCTTCGAGGGCGATGCTTACAGACAAATCTGAGGAAGGGGAATCAGAAAGCAAATACAGAACATATGACTTTGGAAGGTTAAATTTAAGGTGATGAGCATTCATCAATGATGAGGTGGCAGAGAGTCAAGTGGAGATCTGAGGAGAAACATGTGGGATATCAGAGGTAAATGAGAAGAAGATCTGTGCATCATCAGCATAGAGGTGGTAAGAGAAGCCATTACTTAACATGTGGAGGGAAAAAAGTGGACCCAACAGTTATTCTTGAGGAATATCTGTGGAGAGTTTCTGCAGAGAGGACAAGAAGATAGACCAGGAGACACAGAGTCATTCAGAAAGGTAGGACTTGAACCAGTCCAAAGAAGGAACCTGGATTCCACATTTATCAAGGGAGCAGTATCAAAAGCTGATGAAAGATCAAAAAGAATAAGGACAGAGCAGACCAAAGCAGCTCAAGAAGATCTAAGAACATTTATGAATGAAAGTTGTTTAGTGTTCGGAGAGTGACCCTTGCAGAATCCAGATTAACAAGGATCTAGTGGACTGTTGTCAGAGAGAACAGAGAAGAGTTGTTTGTAGGCTATGCAAGCTAGAGTCTTGGATGGGAATGACAGAAAGGAGGTAGGAGAGCAATTCTCAATGGCAGATGGGTTGTAAGAGGGTTTCTCGAGAATAGGGATGACATGAGACTTCTTGACAACAGAAGGAGGCAAGAAAAGAAATGTAGGGGATCAAAGAAGGAGAAATAGACCAAAGAAGAGCTGAAAAAATAGGGTCAAGTGCACAAATCTCTATATAAACCACCAGATTTTCTCAAAGATAGTGGATCCTCCCAACTTACCCTATCTGAATTATTGTAAGGATTGAGTGTAGTGTTGAGTGTGACCCATTCAGGAATTCCTGCTCTGAACCTAATGCCACCAGCATTTGTGTTCCTGTGACCCTGCTGTGGAATATTTAGGCCTTAAATTATTATCAAGCTTGTGTCAGAAACTTGCACAGGAGAGTACAGAAGGTTTTACAAGGATTAGAAACTTTATTTCTGTTCTGGCAGATACAAAAATCTTTTTCAGAGGCAATCCAGCCTCACAAGGAACAGCTGTCAAACTTGACACATCGGTCCCTACTCCTACTCAAAAGAACACAAAGTCTTTTTCATCAGTGGGTACAGCGGCTTGGAAGCAGCGGCCTGGAAGCAGCGGCCAGAGAAGATGGAATCTGGGGGAAGAGAGACAGAAGAGTGAGACCTAAGGATGGCCGCGGCTCGGTCTTTTAAATGTTCAAAGCCAGCAAGCTTGGAGCTGATCCCGCAAAGAGGAGTTGTAAGAGTGTGTTTGTTTCCCACTGAAAAACTGTTTAAGAGGGGGTTTCTGAAGGGTCACATTATGTAAAAAAATATTATCACACCTAGCTGTCTTGTATGTCCAGTATTTCGGTTAATGAATTGAGAGTACAAAGCTATGCCCGAATCTATCGAGTATCTTAGGATTATTCCTAGGAATTCAATTAAAACTCTGACTAGGATATTAATTTCTCCTACCACAGAGTAGGACCTGAGAAGAAAGCATCCTACACCATCTGTTCACCCAGCAAGAAGTACGAGATCATGTTTGAGAATGAAAGATGTGAAGATTTTGGCGTCCGAATAAGTTTCCCCCCACATTTTGCCCCACACATTTTGCCTCCAATACGTTTTGCCCCTGATAATTTTCAGTTTTGAAAGTCAGATTTGAACGCTGAGAACGATTATTCTTTTTTTTTTTTTTTCTAGAAACTTCCAACACTCAAAATGTCTAGGTGTGGGTATTAGAAGTTACTGGGGTGGGGGTGAAAATTACCTGGGGCGAAACGTGTTGGGGGGCGAAATGTGCTGGGGCGTAATGTGAGGGATGAAATGTGGGGGTGAAATGTGAGACACGAAATTTCTGTAAACTGAAGATTTTACAGCACCCTGTTAATAATAATAATAATAATGATAATATTCAATGTAGTAGGAAAAAAAGAAGAAAAAGATGAAGAAAAGAAGAAGGAAAACATAACAAGGTAGGATATTGTGCTAAGCTGCAAATAATTATTGTCACTTTGCAGCAACATCAAGAATAAAACTGTAACAAACACTGAGATGGAAAAATTGAGACACACACAGGGAATGAGAGTAACGCCTAATAATTGGCACTTTTATTTCACAAGGAATGCTCTACAGCCAAACTTTGAGAAGAATCATCTTCCCCCTGTTATGGCCATGGGAAACGCCTCATAAAGTTACAGTTACTGAAAGTAGTCACAGTTATTCTTGTACTATTTCTGATTTCACATTCTCTCTTACAATCGTCTTCAAGACTAATGTACCATTGCTTTCTCCATGAACCCCCTTATCTTATGAGAGTCTTTATTTATCCAGTCACTCAGGAGTCTCTGCCTGTCTTCCTGAACCTTCCCGGGCTTGTAAAGCGTAACATGTACTGATCTGTGGTCATATCTGTCATACCTGTGTGACATTTTGCTGTCAATCACCCACCCGGCCCGCTTATCTTCAGGCCAATATGCTGGCTACTACTTTGCATCCATGACCATCTGTGCATTGATACTGTGATATGACTTGCGATTGACACGTGTAATCATCCACACTTGGGACAATCATCTTTATGTGTGTGCTGATTTGCATGAATGCAGCTTGCTTTAACATTACCTTACATGGAGTGGTAGGGAAATTAATAAATCTGCTTATTACCTTTCCTGTTGTAAGGGTGCGGCACGGTGGCACAGTGGTAGCGCTGCTGCCTCGCAGTAAGGAGACTTGGGTTCGCTTCCCAGGTCCTCCCTGCGTGGAGTTTGCATGTTCTTCCCGTGTCTGAGTGGGTTTCCTCCGGGTGCTCCAGTTTCCTCCCACAGTCCAAAGACATGCAGGTTAGGTGCATTGGCAATCCCAAATTGTGCTGGTGCCCTGCCCAGGGTTTGTTGCTGCCTTGCACCCTGTGTTGGCTGGGATTGGCTCCAGCAGACCCCTGTGACCCTGTATTAGGATATAGCGGGTTAGATAATGGATGGATGGATGGATGTTGTAAGGGTATTCACCATTTGGCTCAAAAGTCGAGAAATGGTTGTGACATACCCAAATCAATGCCATTGCAAAGATGCATATTCCTGAGGGTCAAAAAACGTTATGTTACCAATCCTTTCATTTCATCTGACAGTGCATGGCTTATCTGCATTGATGGAGTGATCACATGACATACAAGATTTGTTATGAATATAATTTCATCTGTTTCAAACCAATATTCATTTTATAAGCATATTTTTGTCCCTTTTCCTGGAATGTGCGTACTGATTTCTGCTTGAATGCTATCATGAGCTCTCCTAAATCCTGGTGGAGTGTGAAGTAGTTTCTTAAATTAGGAAAACTGATAAGTTGCTTTTACTCCTACTTTTAAGAGTAGGGGCACAACTGTGTCACTCTGAGGTTTTTGAGCTAGTTAGGGCCATTTTCCTAATCTGAGATGCTTGACAATTATGGACAGTGATGTTAGGAGTAATTGATTTCTGGCACCAGTGAGCTTATGGGTGTGCGTGTGATGGAGGGCTGGGCCTTATGTTACCAGAAATAAACTCTGTGGTAAAAAATAAGGAAAACTAAAAGGAGGATTTCAATAAATTTCAGTTCTACGTCTGAATATAAGTCATCACGACATAATAGCTTGGAAATTACATTCCAGAAGTTAACAACTCTAGTGACCCGTTGATTCTAATAAGAGTTAACACCACTGCCGACATCCAGACAATCATTAACGGGTTATCACCACTTAGCAACCTTTAAATAGGACTAATGGTACTAGCGGGGGCATCATTTCACACTTGTCAGCACACCCAAGTGCTAATTCATGTGTCCATGTTGTGCATGTTAATTACGGTAAAGTGCTGTTTTAAGGCCGTTTCATCTGTTCTTTCTTTGCTATGTAGGAGTCCAAAATAAAAATACAAAAATGATCATTAGTTGTCTCCTTTGGTTGTCACTGAAGTCCTGACCTCTTATCCTCTTCATGTATAAAGATGTGACAGGTTTGGATAAAGAATCCACCCTCTGTCTCTTCATATCCCACTTAGACTGAAGCTGTCCATTGACTCCTAACCTACAAAGTGAGAAAAGACCACCACAGCACGGCTGAGTACATCCCGGCCATCTGCTATATATTTTTTTCTTTTCTTTTTAATCTTGCTGCTTAACTGAGTAATTAGGTTGCAAATGCCTCTAGCAGATTACATAACAGAATGAGATCTCCATCGCGGTCACAGGCACACAGACATTAACAGATTCGCTCAGCTCTGCTTTTCAGGGTGGCAAAGGTGGTCCCATTTAATGACCCAAATATATTTGTTTAAACTTTCAAAAAGCAGATGTAACTTTGTTTGCCTTTAAGATATGACTTATCGGTGCCACAAGAGGCAGAGAATTAAAGGTGAGGAAGCAAAATTTATAAGCAGGCTTGAAGAATTCTAGGTAGCAGCATATCAGTGGATATGTTATATATGTGTGTGACCACTAGGGGGACATTACAGCTCTCCAAACCCTAGACACAGCCTCACAGACACAAGTTCCGGGAGCAAATACAAGCTTTATTAATAATAATTACCTTTATAAGGGCTTCTTTATAAACACAATCACAATCTCAATTCTCTCTTCTTCTCCTCCACTCCTCCAGGTGAATTTTGTCCTTCTTCCACCCGACTCCAACTCGCTTCGATGAGGTTGAGAGGCTCCTTTTATCTTAGACGCAGGAGTACTTGCTCTGCTGGAGGCATAGCCCATTGGAAGCACTTTAGGGTCAAGCAGAACTTCCACAAAGTAGGGATCATGCATCCCTGCAGCACACCCTGGTGGCACTCATGGAACACGACAAGGCTGCCCTATGGGACTCCAGCTCCCAGCATGCCTTGTGAGTGTCTGCACAGGTAGAATAGCTCAGGTAGGCTGCCACCTAGTGTGTTGAGGGAGTATGTAGCACTGTCAGGTTGTTTCCCCCTATCTTTTCATCCTATTGGTGTCCCAGCTGGGTAAGGGTCTTCGTTCCAACCCTGCCGGGAAGCCAACCTGCCCATCTGCATTTTGGTATGCTTTATCAAACTGCTGGGATAAGCAGGGAACATCTCTGCCCTTTTTTGTGCCCATTCAACGTCGTGCCCTCCTGTCCAAGTAAGGGACTGGAACCCTTCCTGAATGGGACGCCAGCTCATGTGTGTCATTCATCACAACATGTTATATGTAGAATGAAAGGAGAACTCTCGCAGTCAGTTCCCTCACACTTGTCAGTAGTATGTTTTAACATAATAAATAATTACTAGATATATATATTGTCACACACGCGCGCTTAGAGGACATTGAAAAGGCTCGATCGCTTGTGAAAAAACAAAGGACGTGGGACTGGAACGAGGCACTAATGCTTTTCTCTCCTTCATTCTGCAGAAAAACAACTGAATAAAGTAGTCCTACCGATCACCACATCCCGTCTGTACAAAAGACTCCTTGTCCAGCTTTGTGGAGTCACCACACTTTCGGATTCCCTCCTGATGACCTCTGTTCCGCATCGCCATTTCTGAGGTCATCTAATGCCACTACGATCAACGTCAGCTCCACTATTTTCTGCTTTTCCTCCCTATTAATTGCACTTCCTTTATTGTCTGTATAAAAGAGTTAGGAACAAACTTTATTTTGTCAAATGTTTGATTATTTTTTTACCTTATTTTTGAAGTGGACGCTACGACCAGTATATGGGGAGGCTCCCCAACCCTAAACCTATGTCTCTGTGTTCTTGTTTTATCACAACATATATATATATAAATATTTTAAAAATTTTGTTAGTGGTTATTTTGTCTTTAGTGGTGTCTCTGTGTAAGGTCTATCTACAGTCCAAACCTGACCATGCATCTCTCAGCACAGGTTGGTCCTCCAGCAAATAACACAAAGCATCAACTGCAGTAACACAATAATGAATGAAGAGATTTGAAACTTCACATTTTATTTCAGACTATCTATGTGACCTGTTGAAGACAGGTAATAGAATACATTTAAAAATGTTTGATGTCTCTAGCCATATGTCTACAGTCAGCACCTTTCCTTGGTATCGTTGTGTGTCTGAACCTCTCTTGATCAGCGTTCCCTCTGTCAAACACGTTCCTGTAAAGCCATCTTTTATAATTCTGTCTTTGAACTTCAAAGTTTGGAGGTGATTCTCATCATGCCAACTCCTCTTTGTGTGTCTCACACTTGCACTTCCTCTTTCCATCACATCACCAAAGCCAAACTGACCAATCACATCAAAGTCAAACTTACCAATCAGACTGGTCAAGGGACCAGACACATACAGACACACACATATAGACCTTAATGTTTCATTATATAGTGGATATTAAATTAGCATGTAAAAAAATACTGTATACACTAAGTTGAATATAGAAAAGTGAAAAGTTCTACACATGGGCAAAAGGTATGTCAATTATAAAGACAAAATGGAGACCCTGTTACACAGGAAGCAATCTCTGAAAAGGAATTAGGGGTTTATATTGACTCAAGGTTTTCATCATTTAAGAAATGTGCTGAAGCCAATAAAAAGGCAAATGATATGTTAGGTTAAATCATGAAAACTGTTGAATTTAAGGCAAGGGATGTTGTGCTCAGACTATATAATTAACTAGTGAGACCACATTAGAACAACCTAGGTGAGAACAGGCCATTCAGGCCAACAAAGCTTGCCAGTCCTGACTACTTAATTATTCTAAACTAACATCAAGTCGAGTTTTGAAAGTCTCTAAAGTCTTACTTTCTACTATACTACTTGGTCACTTATTCCATGTGTCTATGGTTCTCTATATGTAGAAACTTCCTAATGTTTGTGTGAAGTTTACCCTTAACAAGTTTCCAACTGTGTCCCTGTGTTCTTGATGAACTTATTTTAAAGTAACAGTCTTGATCCACTGGACTAATTCCCTTCATAATTTTAAACACTTCAGTCAGGTCTCCTCCTAATCTTCTTTTGCTTAAACTGTAAAGGCTCAGCTCTTTTCATGTTTCTTCATAATGTTGGTAAAACATGACCTCTCTCTTTTGAACCCATGCTGGCTGTTCAGTAAAACTACTGTTCTTGCAGTGTGTTACTCAGTTTTATCCTTAAAAATTCCTTCCATTAATTTTTCCATGATGCATGTTAACCTTACTGGTCTATAGTTGCTTGAATCTATCCGATCACCCTTTCTATATAACAGGATAATGTTTGCCATTTTCCAGTCCTTCAGAATTTCCCAAGTGCACGGTGACTTCCAAAAAATATGTGTCAAGGGTTTATATCTGTACTCACTAACCTCCATAAGAACTCGAGGGTAAATATTATCTGGTCCTGGTGATTAATTTGATTACAGCCTATTTAATCTAAGCAGCACTTCTCCCTCTACAATTTCCATAACCCTTAGTACTTCCTTAGTAGTCCCTGTTACTTCTGGGAGGCTAACCACTTCCTCATATGTGAAGACTTCAGGAAAATATGAGTTTAGAGCATCTCTTATTTCACTTGTAGATGCCATATGGGCTGGACGGTCATCCCAGCCAGGAGAGGGAGCAGACCTTCAAGGAAGGACCGGAAAAGGCCCATTATAAAGAAAAGATATCGCTGGGTTTTTTTTATCCCCCCAGTATGGTAGATGACAACAGCTCTGATTATAAACACCCAGTGGGAGCTCAGCAGGGCATGCCGGGAAATGTAGTCCGGCAGGGCAACCCTGCTGGAGTCATGGGGTGCTGGAAGAGAGCGCTGCTGGGAGACAGGCTGCTTACTGTGATGGATGATTGCCCTGGCACCAGGTGTACTCCCGGGTCTGTAATAAAAGGGACTGCACTCCCATATCCAGGCAAGTCAGAGCTGGAAGGTTGAGAGGCAACACTTGACTGGAGGAGGGCAGTGCGATGGTGAGAAAATTATTGCGAGGAGAAAAACACCTGTGTTTTTGTGCTTGTGGTGAAATATTTGAGAGGATTTGGTTAATAAATCAACCTTTATTTGAACCTGGGACTGTGCTTGTGTGTTTGTGTCGGGGTTTGGGCTTGCTGACACCGAGGTTTCCATCACACTTTGTATGTATTTTTTTTATTCTCTTTTACTATTCCTGATGCACTTCACCTTCTCCTTGATTGTTCTTTTACTATTAAAATACTGAATACTTTCACCTTATCTGCTGTTTTCTTCTGTAACTGCCTTTTAGCCTCCCTGATATCCTTCTTAATGGTTGCTCTCATGTTCTCATGCCCTACAATTCACATTGGAGTTATTAATCCTATAAACTATTTACAGATGTTTTGGGTGGCCAACTCTAGGAAGAATCCTGGACAGTGGCGTAGCTAGGGGCGGGCGGAGGGGGCGGTCCGACCCGGGCGGCACATTTTTGGGGGCGGCATTATTGGCCAAAAGGCTCAGAACACTTCACGTGTAAGCAGCAGGGTTCGGAAAAATATCACTCATGAATGAAAAAAGTCAAATTCTCTGATTTTCATCCACAAACGCTTCAAAAATCATTTTCACTGTGCTTCTTGAAACACTTAGAACTTCAGAAATTGTTGTATCCCCTTGCCCTGATCTATAGCTCACTACAATCTGACTACTGAGAGTTTCTCGGAATTCATAGTTTTGTATTTGTTCTGACATGCAGTGTGAATTGTTGCCACCAGGATATACTTTTGTAAATGATGTCCAATCACTTCAGTTTGCCACAGGGGAACTCCAATCCAGTTCTAGACATCTCAAGAAGGATGCACTTGAGCACAATTTGAGGTGCCACAGCAAAAGGTCTGAATACTTGTGTGAATGAAAGATTTCAGTTATTGATTTCTAATAAATCTGCAAACTTTCCTGAAAACATGTTTCCAATTTGTCATTATTGGTTATTGAGTGTAGATTCATTTGCAAAAAGGGCAAATTTGACCATTCAGAATTTAATTTACAACACAATAAAGTGTGCAGAAAGTGATGGGATTTAATATTAATAATTCATTACATTTATATATTGCTTTCTCAGTACTCAAAGCGCTGTTCACACAGGGAGGAACCGGGAAGCGAACCCAAAATCTTCCATAGTCTCCTTACTGCAAAGCAGCAGCACTACCACTGCGCCACCTGTGGTTTGAACACTTTCTAAGTCCACTGTAAGAACACTGAATGTCAAGAGCATCGACAGCCCTGGTGTTTCCTTATGGTTATTTTTCTCATAGTGAGAAGTCAACCACACTTTTAATTGGCTAACTAAAAAGATTACAATATGCAAGCAACTCAGGCCCCTTCTTCAGGCGAGATGTAATCATAGTTGTAGGTCCGGTCACTTGCCATGTTATTGAGTCAAATAAACATGGCAGCTTGTTTGCACTGACACAGAAATACATTCAGTGGCTGTCAGGTAAACTCTGCTCATGTCCTCCAAGACCATCCTTAGTGTTGGTGGCACCAGGCGCAGAGATACTAGATAGCCTTCTACCCTTTCCTAGATCTTTGCTTCCTTGACTTGTATTGAATGCAACACAATAAAGTGTGCAGAAATGAAGGAGTCCGAATCCTTTCTGAATCCACTGTATTTAGCTCCAGCTTAAGCAGTCATGACTTATTTTACTGCTACTGTCCTTCATCCACACATTCCTTCATCCAACATTCACATTTCTGTGTCCACAGACTATGATCTTAATATTCTCCAAAGTGATCTTCTCTACTTTAGAAAGCAGGATGGGTATTGGCGGGTTGGGGACACTTTGTATTTCAATAGAGAAGTAAAATGCTTTCCATAAATTGAACTCTAACATTTGTGGAGTCCACCAGTTATTATGTTTACATGGCTTTACTATTGTGAAGTCTAAATGCAACATCGAATTCCTGCCTTGGGGAATCTGAATGAATTCTTATGAAAGTGAGAACAAAGAGCTTCCTGAGCCCCTTCTGCATTCCTTTTATTAACCTCTGGTGAATTGAAGGTTGGTAAATTAAAGGCAATAATGCCACAAAATTGCTTTTTAAAAAAAGCACCATTATAACCTCCTCCGCTTCAGTAATGGCCCGATGCTCTCTGACGAGTCGAAGTTTGACCTTCTACATGCACACTGATTTCTGTGGTGAGCGGTACGCTGCTGGATTTTTCTGTATTCTCTCTGCCTTTCACTTTATTCCAACAATGAAAATCTATTAAAGTCGAATGTCTCTGTCGCAAATGTTCATTTCTCGCCAGACTAGAGAAGTCTAATGAGTTTCTAATTGGCTGTCACTAACCATAAAAAGATAGCAAATTACCATACATTATGGATTCTTTTCTTTAACAAAGACACTAAAAAAGAAAATAGATCAATGAAGAAGATGGAATTGGACTTCTTTATTTGATCTAACCAATTTAGTCTCAATTCCTGAACTGCATAAAATGCCTTGGCTGTTATTTTTAATACTTTTAAATGGCAGAGGGAATATGTGTGATCATCGTGTTTGAGAAACACCCAAGGGTGTCCTAATCAAACTCCTAAACATAAAAATCTGACACGTCTGATTGCATGTCACCCTGTATCCTAATGAAGCCCTCTTTCTGAGCAGCCATCTCCATTCTTATAAGCAGCCAAATTCTAGTAGCTTAGGTGTTGGATTGGAGACCACCGATGAGAAATATGAAAACAATAGTAAGGTGCCTATAAAGTGCCTTAGGATGATGTTCATCCTACAAAAGCATGTCTACATAAGTAAAATCATAAACCATCTGGAAATTATGTTTACATTTACATTTATTTGCTTAGCAGACAATTTTATCCAAAGTGACTTACAAAAGACGTCAACATAATCAAGCCATGAGCTACACGTGAAAAGAGTCTGAACTGAAATTTGATGCCACACAGAGGTGACATCACCAGACAGTATTCATCAGCAGACATGAGTGGTCCAGAAAGAGCATAGGACCTTAAAGGCATCTTCATATAAACAGGTCCTGACCCATTGACTACTCTGTAGGCAAGCATCAAATATCTGAAGTTACTACGTGATGCTACAGGAAGCCAGTGTAGTGATCTGAAGAGAGGAGTGACATGTGCCCACCACTGGCTGGTTGCACACCAGATGTGTTGCTGGATTTTGCATCATCTACACCGTCTTGGTTATACATGCTGGTATTCCTGCCAGCAGAGAGATCCAGTAGTCCAGACATGACAAGACCAAAGCCTGGAACAGGAGTTGTGCCTCATATTCTATCAGATGCAGTCCAATCTGACAGATATTGTTTAGGGACTGAAACCTGCAAGAACCAAGAGACAGTAGCATCATGGTCCCTGAAGGACAGCTGGTCATTGATCACCACCCCAAAGTTTTGTGCTGACTTGGCAGGTGTAAATGATATTGAGCCAGGCAAAACAGAGATGGGGTGTTGAATCGATGGACGAGCAGAAATTACAAGAATGTGGTGTTCATTCATCCTGGTTGAAATATCAGTAAAACATGCAGAGATTCAAGCCGATATTGAGTAGTTATCTGGAGGGAAAGGGACATCTGCGTGTCATTAGAATAGTACTAATAAGAGCAACCATGAGACAGGATGATGGGACCTACTCAGGAGGTGTATAGAGATATCTGTGGGACGTCTGTTTCTTCACTAATCACACAAAAAATGGTTGAACCAATTTTTACAAAATTTTGCATGTGCCTTGTCGTTAGTCCAATTTAAAATATAGGCTATGTGTCATACTGGGGAGAGGCGTGATAATGGGAAGGGGTAACCTGAAAAAGCTGTGCCAACATAAGGACTACAAATCCCATCATCCAGCAGGATTATGCTATGGTTGATGAAGGACATCATGTTCAGCAGGCACAAAGTTTCCTACTGTGATTTCCTTGACCACAGGTACATATAGAGTTTCCTTCTGAACTAATCTGGATAACAGTTTCTTGCTGGATTACAAATTTTGTCTAAGTACAACTTTTTGTCTCACCTTGGGTTGTGTTTTGCCATGTTGAATTTCCAATCTAAAGTTTTTCCCTGTTTATTTATACTGGCAATACCAGGTACTTTGGTTAGTATAAAATAAATCCTGATTACAGTAATATTTTTGTTAAATTATTATGTGAAAGGCTTCATGTTTTTTAGAAGTGGCTAAAGTGGATTTAGAAGTGGCATGGTCGTTAGTTCTGCTGCCTTGTGGATACAGTGTCCAAGCATTGCATTCCTTGTCTGATGTGCTGAAAAAAGTTGTGTAAAGGAAACACCCTGTGCTCAGTGCTGCACAAGATGAAGGTAACAAAACTGTCAGTTATAAAAGGCTGGACCCATTGTTTGGAGGTTAAACATGCAGAATGTGTTCACAGACCCATCACCCAAACCAGATCTTAAGCCATGTCCTTGTACTTCAGGGGGCACTTAATACGCATTTCCAATTTTGAATTAAATGAGTTCTATTAAACTGTTATAACTACATGCTTTTACTGGTGTTTTTGGTATTATTATTTGTTTCTGCATTTTTTTTCTATGATTTTCTATCATGTGAAAATTTATTTTTACTTTTGGAAGTTTTTTTTAATTTATTTATGCAATGCAAATTGTGTGTCACATGTCTATGAGAGAATGTCGTGTGATCAAGAGTTGTGCATCAGGTGACCGCGATTGTTGCTCTTTTGACTTCATCAGATATACATTGTGATTCCAATTGCATACATGCTTCAGTTGGATAACGAAAACAAATCGTTATAGTCTTTGTTAAATTCTTACTCATTAGATTAGGTTTGTTTTGTAGTTCTAGAAACCATTTCTTGCCTGTCAAACAAGATTTCTTTTTTTTTTTTTATTTAATTAATTTTATTAAAATTACACAACATTCCAAACAAATAAACAAATTTTTACAAAAATAAGATCGAAAACAAATCAACCCCCACCCCTGAGAAAGAGAGCTAAGCCAGCAGAGTAAAACTTAGAGCTAGTAAAAATAAGTAAATCGATGAATTAAAAGTTAATAAAAATAAATGGAGAAAAAAAAAAGAAAAAGTGGAGAGCAATCTGCTTTCTTGATGCCTTAAAAGCTTATTCTAAAATTTTATTGATTAGATCCTGCCAGGTTTTGAAAACATTCTGCACAGATCCTCTAAGTGAGAATTTGATTTTTTCCCATTTCAAACAGAATAAAACATCAGTTACCCACTGACTTAGAAGAGGAGAGTTAGGATTCTTCCAGTTGAGCAAGATAAATCTACGTGATATTAGTGAAGTAAAGGCAATTCCAGTTTGTTTGTCCTTCTCCACTTTAAGCCCCTCTGTGAGCCCACCAAACACAGCTGTTAATGGGTTAGGATGGATTGTGACACCAAGGCTGCGTGAAAGGCATTTAAAGTTTTTGGTCCAGAATGATGTTAATTTGGTGCAGGCCCAAAACATGTGGCCTAGTGAGACTGGAACTCGATTGCAGTGTTCACAGGTTGGATCTCACCCTGGAAACATTTTGGACAATTTTAAGCTATACAGATGTGCTTGATGTAGAATTTTGAGTTGAATAATTGTATGCTTTGCACATATGGAGCTCGAGTGAATTCCCTGCATTGCTACCGTCCACTCCTTTTCTGAGATGTTGAGTGAGAGATCCTTTTCCAAATGTTCTCTTGGATCTTCAAAAGGGATGGACTCTAGAATGTTTTTATATATTGCAGAACAAGATTTCTGGTTTGCCACTGTGGTTTGGTTGCCAGTTTTTGATCTCACTGTTTTTAAAGTTACTCTGGCATTGTCTATGACTTCTGGTCTTACATTTACATTTCTTGGTATTGTTGTCTTCTCAGAATGGACCCTGGACACAGTCTTATAACAAAACTATTTTAACAAAGCATTAGGATAGATAGATAGATAGATAGATAGATAGATAGATAGATAGATAGATAGATAGATAGATAGATAGATAGATAGATAGATAGATAGATAGATAGATAGATAGATAGTTAGATAGATAGATAGATAGATAGATACGGCAGTTCTGGACCAAATTTTGCATAGTTTTGCAAAGGACCACAGGACAAGATAGACTACTTTGAACCCAATATTTTGACCCTGGGGGTTCCAGTGTTTTTTCCATTTTTTTTTCTTATGCGCTACAATATGCAAACCAGTGCGACATCCAAACAGAATGAAGCCACACTAGCAGAAAAAATTAGAAAAGTTTAACGTTACTTACCTGAGCAGTGCTGCGTGCTGCTTGTGTCTACTGTAATATAAATAAATAACTAGTTGTGTAAGCCTGTGCTGTAAAAAGCCCAGGGTGCTAGAAACTATTGAAATCACCCGAAAAAAAAATTGAAATGTAGAGATGTCAGGTAATTGAAAGGAACTACTCTGGGCATCACTCTCCTAGTAGGATTCCTTTTGCTGACATGCTCGCATCTTTTGTGCATTAGTGGCTGGAGGAAAAATAAAAGGGATACAGTGTTGCCAATGTTAGCGGCTAAGTGACTTTGTCTTACTTCTGAGTTTTCGTTCTGTTGAAGTCTTGGCCTCACTTGCGTTATTAGCGGCTAAGCGAGTTTTCTGTTTACTCGGAGGCGGAGCCCTTACCCCGACTCCACCTCTCACTTCCGTGCCAGACAGACACACACACTTCCATGGGTAGGCGTTTATATATAAGAAGAGTATCGTGTGCTGTTCTATGGTGGGTGTTGGATGAAGATTGATCAAGAGTAGAAGTGCAACACAACATAAACTGTCCTATGATTGCGTTTCCTTACTTAATATCTTTTCTGGCATGTCATCCTTTCAGTTTTCTTCTTCTGATGGCACTGTATTTAAACCTCCAGCCTTGTTTAATTCATTTCCTGACTTCTTTACCTGGATGCCGGTGTTCACCTGTATGAGTAGGCTGAGTGCCCCTCGGAGACTCAGACGCTCCTGACACTGATGTGGAAGGCGTGCTGGCTTTGCTGTTAAACAACACCAGCTCAATTTTTCCTTACTGGGCTTGGATTCTTGATGCTTGAGAGTTGTCTTTGACCCATCTTCTCCTCTGTAGGATGCTGGACCTCGGGATCTATACACCGGATATCATTTCCCCATCTCAAGGCGGCATTACTTTCTCTCTGTGTATTCTAGAGGAGTACATGCTGCTAATCTTCGCAGTCTCACCCAGGCTCGCCCCACAGCCAGTTTTTCTATGTCTATCAAGGTTGCTCTCCTTAATGTGAGGTCAGTGACTAATAAAACTGTTGCCCTACAAGACTTTATTACCTCAAAGAAACTGGACTTCTTTTGCATCACAGAGACCTGTGTTGTTAATGGTGACTCTTCTAGTTTTACTGATTAGGTACCACTAGGTAATTTATTTTTTAACTGCCCTTGGCTATCTCATCATGGCGGGGGACTTGCCACTATTTTTAAAAGTTTGTTTCTGTGTAAGAGCCTTACTATGGGGGCCATTTAGTAGCTTCAAACTGCAGCTTTTTGACGTGTGTAGCTCTTCTTCTTTGCTGTATGGTGTGGTTTATAGGCCTCCTGTAATTAATGATGCATTTGTTTCTGAATTTTCTAGTCTCTTGGCCGATACTACGCTCCCCCATGATAAAGTACTTATTGTTGGTGATTTTAAGATACACATTTGTAGTGAATTTAAACCGCTGTTAAATACCTTTTTATCATTTATCCAGCATTATGCCATCCACTGAATGTATTCTTTCTTAGATGTTTATTGAGTCAGCACTAGATAGATAGAGATAAATAGATAGATACTTTAATAATCCCAGGGGGAAATTCACATACTCCAGCAGCAAAAAATATTAAATTAAAGAGTAATAAAAAATGCAGGTAAAAAACAGACAATAACTTGAATAATGTTCAACGTTTACCCCCTCTGGTGGAATTGAAGAGTCGCATAGTTTGGGGGAGGAATGATCTTCTCAGTCTGTCAGTGGAGCAGGACAGTGACAGCAGTCTGTCGCTGAAACTGCTCCTCTGTCTGGAGATGACACTGTTTAATGGATGTAGTGGATTCTCCATAATTGATAGGAGCCTGCTGAGTGCCCGTTGCTCTGCTACGGATGTCAAACCATCCAGCTCTATGCCAACAATAGAGCCTGCCTTCCTCACCAGTTTGTCCAGGCGTGAGGCATCCTTCTTCTTAATGCTGCCTCCCCAGCACACCACTGCATAGAAGAGGGCACTCGCCACAACCATCTGATAGAACATCTGCAGCATCTTACTGCAGATGTTGAAGGATGCCAGTCTTCTAAGGAAGTACAGGCGGCTCTGTCCTTTCTTGCACAGAGAATCAGTATTGGCAGTCCAGTCCAATTTATTGTCCAGATGCACTCCCAGGTATTTATAGGTCTGCACCCTCTGCACACAGTCACCTCTGATGATCACGGGGACCATGAGGGGCCTGGGTCTCCTAAAATCCACCACCAGCTCCTTGGTTTTGCTGGTGTTCAGTTGTAGGTGGTTTAAGTCGCACCATTTAACAAAGTCCTTGATGAGGTTTCTATACTCCTCCTCCTGCCCACTCCTGATGCAGCCCACGATAGCAGTGTCGTCAGCAAACTTTTGCACGTGGCAGGACTCGAGTTATATTGGAAGTCTGATGAATATAGGCTGAACAGGACTGGAGAAAGTACAGTCCCCTGCGGCGCTCCTGTGTTGCTGACCACAATATCAGATCTGCAATTCCCGAGACGCACATACTGAGGTCTGTTTGTAAGATAGTCCATGATCCATGCCACCAGGTATGAATCTACTCCCATCTCTGTCAGCTTGTCCCTAAGGAGCAGAGGTTGGATGGTGTTGAAGGCGCTAGAGAAGTCTAGAAACATAATTCTTACAGCGCCACTGCCTCTGTCCAAGTGGGAGAGGGATCGATGTAGCATGTAGATGATGGCATCTTCCGCTCCCACCTTCTCCTGGTATGCGAACTGCAGAGGGTCGAGGGCGTGTTGGACCTGTGGCCTCAGGTGGTATTATTTATTGTTATTATTTATTTATGGCACTACTCTTATTCCATAAGTTATTGTGAGAAATAGACCACTAATGGTTTAGAGGCAAAAGTACATGAAAGAACATATGATGTATGTATGGATCAAAATAATTAGGGCAGTAACAACTGAGGCATATGTGTTGGATTTTAATCACAATGAACATATGTCTTCATTTACATCATGTTACAATGAAACAATAACCAGCAGAAAGAATTGCTGAATATCTTTATATTACATAACATTCTCAAACTCACTAATTCTAAATTAATAGCAGAAGTCTGTCCTGGTAGTATCTGGGACATGACATGCACCAGTCCACCCCGATCACACTTACATACACATACCAACGTCTCATAATCAGGGATTAACCTATCACACTTTTGATTGGGATGAAGTAGGAAAATCCACAAAGACACAAGGAAAACATGCAAGTCCAACATGAGACTTGAACCCACGATGCTGGATCCATGAGGCAGTAGCACTAAGTACTTAACCCCAGTGCTCCTCAGAAAGTTCTCAAAATGTATCAATTTGAATTTATATTAGCAGTATTTTAAGAAATCTGACTTTATAATACTGTATGTAAACTGCTCAAAAAAATTAAAGCAACACTTTGAAAACACATCAGATCTCAATGGGAAAAAAATCCTGCTGGCTATCTCTACTGATATGGACTGATATGGTAATGTGTTAGGAACGAAAGGATGCTACATCGTTTGATGTGGTGGACCTGTCAATTCTGGTATTCTATGGCAAATGCCAATCGAGCTCCATGGTGTTGAGAAGTGAGCACAGGACCCACTAGAGGACGTCGAGCCCTCAGGCCACCCTCATGAGGTCAGTTTCTGATTGTTTGGTCAGAGACATTCACACCAGTGGCCGGCTGGAGGTTATTTTGTAGGGCTCTGGCAGTGCTCATCCTGTTCCTCATTGCCCAAAGGAGCAGATAGCGGTCCTGATGATGGGTTAAGGGCCTTCTACGGCCCTGCCCAGCTCTCCTAGAGTAACTGCCTATCTCCTGGAATCTCCTCCATGCCCTTCTGGCAATGGCACGTATTGATGTGCCATCCTGGAGAAGATGGACTACCTGTGCAACCTCTGTAGTGTATCACACTATAGCTTTACATTTTTCATGTATTGAAAACTGGACAGTACATTTTTTCAAAGAAAATGTTAATATCTACTAATTCATGTGTTTTGTAAGAGATCTGATGCATGAAATAGAAAAAAGGAAATGATAAATAAAGTTAACTCATGTGCAAAAAAAGATAAGTGAATTTTACACTTCATTAGCTCAGTTAATGAGGCAACAGGAGCCAGGTGTTGAGATAATTGGGTACCAAATCAACCAATCAAAGACTCAATCATCAGCCTACAGCTTGAGAGCCCTGCCCTCTGTTTCTGCAAACAAAAGTGAAAATTCAGAAGTTAGCTCAGAAACTTGGATTACTGGTATAAGTGCACCATCATCATGAATAGCAGCAACCTCATAACATCACACGTAGCAATGTCTGGGATGGCAACAACAAACAACTCCAAATAATGACACTCATTATCAGAAACAGAAACCAAAATTGAAACATTTAGATATAATGAAAAAAATATCAGTAAGTCTAAAATGAAAGCAAGAAATAACACAACATATGACTTAACAATTAAATCATAAGGCTCCCACATCATGGACCTTTTGTGACAGGCCCACTTGGTGCCATTCATAGATGGATGAAAAATGACTGCCACCAGCATCCCTCTGTCTTCAATTAAATACATTTGAGGCCATCCATTCTGAGCTTTTAATGGACTAAGAAAAGTGACACTATGGAGGCTGTAATGCACATTAGAAACCACATCTTTGATTTGGTCTCGTCTGTTATAGCAGATGGACATCTGAAGCAAGGCTCCGCTAGCAGCGGCTTTATTTTCCCACGTATTTCATATTATTTAGAGGTATCCTGTATTTAACCCAACCAAGGAACTTCCACTACAATATACAAGCACGAGTAACAAGAAGAAAAACTCAGAAAGAACCGGAAAAGAAACTTAAAGCTGCTTCAAAGTCTGGACAGACATCTGGCCCAAGTGCAAGGTATGGCCTCTCGGAGACTGACCTGGAACAGGCAGACGAATGCGCAGATTTCCTGGGACCCCGCTCTATTGTATCGTCTCCAGTCGAGAGTGAAAATGGGAGCGAAGGTGCAAATGATACAGGTCGCGATGGATCGCCGATTTCTGAGGATCATTCCAGACTAGAAAAGGCCCTGCAGGACGTGCTCTCATCTACTCATCATGAGCCCGCAGCACCTGCTGTAACAGGAGCTGCAATTCCACTCGAAAGCACGAAATCCGAGGATCTGTAGAGAATTTTTTTAAAACCTGGCAGGATCTAATCAATATTATTTTAGAATAAGAGAAATAATTATTACCGAATAATTCCCTTCTCCTTTTTTTATTTACCTATATATATTTGTTCCTTTCTTTTGTTTATTGTTGCCTTATTAAAAAGCCTTAAGTAATTCTCCTTTGGCTAAGCTCTCCTTCTCAGGGGTGGGGTTTGATTTGTCTTCAATTTTTTTTGATGATAAATTGATCTATTTGTATGGAATGATTACAATAAAATTAATAAATAAAATTAAAAAAAAAAAAAAAAGAAACCACATCTTGTAATATTTAATTTGTGTGTTTTATTTTAGGGTTATTTAGAACTAGGGTGTTGTACCGTGTTAGCCATTATGAATACAGTGAGAAGTCAAGCAAAATGACACCTTTTATTAGCTAACTAAAAAGATTACAATATGCAAGCTTTCAAGGCTCCTTCTTCAGGCCTGAAGCTTGCATACTGCAATCTTTTAGTTAGCTAATAAAAGGTGTAATTTTGTTTGACTTCTCACTAGGGTTATTTAGATAAAGATTTTAAACAATGTGCCCAGAGCTCTTAAGCTGACATTGTCTGAATTGTGTAATCAAAATATTCTGTAACCAGAACAACAGGCAGGTACAGCTGAGCTAATAAGGACCAAATAAATCATATATACTTTTTTTTTAAGAAAAATAAAATAAAGGACAGATAATATGTTGTCAAAGAGTGTTGAATTCAGAATTAGCTAAGAATTCTGGTAAGACAAATGTAAAAGTCAAAGTTCATAGTGTCATTATTATTGGAATGTACATGTTTAAGCTTAGATAAACTAACCAGTGGGTATATACTTGTAAGAAAATGTGAAATAGGGGCTTTTGGGGACTTTATAAGTCAACAGGTCAAGTCGACCAATTAAACTCAGTTGAAAGGCAACCAGATTACAGACTCCAATTTCGACTGATTCAACACCTTACACAAAGGAGCCATCATAAGCACACTATGAAGGGTAGGATTTTATAAGCATTTTGAGAGACAGAGAGAGAGGATGACTCTGTTTTGCCATCTACTGTCCCTCCTCTCATGCCTGGCTTAAGAAGACAAAGTCTGAGACAACTGAACCCATGACCAGCTGATCTGAAGGTTAACGTGAGACCCCCGGTTTGAATCATTTAGGTTGTATGCTTTCCATATCTAGCACTGATGTTAGTATGTTTGATGAGCTGTGTTTGTTCATGGCTAGTGATTTGATTGCAGTCTGCCATGACTCTGGAAGGGAGGACTTTTAAGCCAAGCTTTGGAGTTCGATTAGAATTGTGCAGCCTTTCAAAGGAAACTATCTAAGTGGGAGTAGCCATTGTTGCAGCTCTTGGCCTTTGCTAACTTTTTCTGAAGTGTAGCCCTTTCAGATGAAGTAATCTGAAGACACATGTGTGAATCGTGGTAGGAGATGGCTTGTCAGCAGAGTGGCTTCTAGCCCCTGGTAAGGTATCTAACCTGATGTAGTCAGCCTGGCTGGTGTTGGGATATTCTTGCCTTGCATTTGAGGTTGTTTGTGCTGAGTAAATGTTAAATAAGTAAGTATTGACGCGCAAGGCCATCTTAACATATGTGTACAATGGGCACTGGCCGGGGGCCCCAGGGAACATAAGGACCCACTATGTTTCTTATATCTATGTAGGTTTCTGTTTTGCTATCAAAACACCCCACTTTGCCTGGGGGCCTATGATGCTGTTAAGGCCTCCCTAATCAGAAGATGAACATGTGAATCAAAGCTACAGTTTAGGCATTTCCATTACTAACTTAATATAAAAGAACCTTAGACATTAAAGTATATTTTGTGAACTCTTTTTACAATAATTCAACACAATGGCATGCCAACATCCACCCATGGGTTTACTGCCCAATAACAGAAACCCCCATATGCAGGAATATTCAGGATTAATTGCTTTTTAATAATAATAATAATTCATTACATTTATATAGCGCTTTTCTCAGTACTCAAAGCGCTATCCACACAGGGAGGAACCGGGAAGTGAACCCACAATCTTCCACAGTCTCCTTACTGCAAAGCAGCAGCACTACCACTGCGCCACCTGTGGCTAAGGTTTAGGAATTGTCCCTTACACCTTTGTCACTTGTTCCCAGTTAGGATTCTGTATGTTTTGAAAAATAGCTGAGCATTTCTTTCAACTTTTTGTTCTTAGGTTTTCCCTTTGTGAAAGATGCCCGGACACAGACAGACACGGAGACAGCCAGATGTCCAAAAGCACACACGTTTATTTACATAAACACTACACAGCACACAACTTAGCCTAAACACAGCTCACAGTCCTTTACTCCTCAGTCTATTGCCACCTTCACTCCATTCCTCGCAAGCCCTGCCCTCTTCCACCAGACTCCGGCTCCTCAAATGGAGTGAGGCGGCCCCTTTAATGGCCCACCCAGATGTGCTCCAGGTGCTCCCTGATGATCTTCCGGCAGCACTTCCTGGTGTGGCGGAAGTGCTGCCCTTGCACCCGGAAGCACTCCGGGCATATCTGGTTCCTGTTTCAGCAGCACTTCCTGGTGTGGCAGAAGTGCTGCCATCCATGGCTCAGGAACCATCCAGGCGCCCCCTGGTGGTGGCTACGGACCCCCATGGGGATGAGCTTACCTAGCTCTGTATCCGATGGAATCCAGGGAGGCTGCCCTCTTGCGTCCAGGAGAATATATTGCTCCTCTCCCGGTGCGGCAAGATCCCTGGCCATCTGCCACACCATTTTGAGTTTTCTGAAATGCTGCATCATATTTTGTACACTTTTTGATTATTAATATTATTTTTATTTTTTTAATAGAGTAATTGTGCCACGTTTGGTGCCATTTTATTTATTATGTGCTCAACTATGTTGAATTGCTACTGTTAGAAGATGGTGTCATTTGTTAATACCACAATTAAAATAAAATACAGTACATTAGACACAAAATCATCTGAGTTTGTGAATATGGCTAGATTAAAAGGTAATTAATTTATTCCAATAATATTCAATTACTCATTTTCTAAATAAATATAATAAGACAAAGAAATCTAAAACTACAATCAAAAACATACATTAGACCAGGGGGATAAAGAGAGAAATTAGCACATTAGAACAATTTTGATAAGAACAGGCCATTCAGCCCAACAAGCTTGCTAATCCTGTTCACCTAACATTGTCAAAAGAACATCAAGTCGAGATTTGAAGGCCCCTAAAGTTCTACTCTACACCACACTACATGGTCATTTATTTCATGTGTCTAAGTCCGCTGTGCAAAGAATGCTTGTGTGAAATCTGCCTTAAACATATTACTATCCCAGTTCCTGTGTTCTTATTAAAGAATTGATTTTAAAATAACAACTGGGATCCACTGTACTAATTCATTTCATAATTTTAAACACTTTGATCATGTCACTTCCAAATCTCAGGATGTCATCTCAGGGTAAAAAAGAAAAATTAGGCCACCATGCAAATTACGCCTTAGCCTCTAACTTGAAGTGTCATGTCTAACGTATCCAAACTCTTATGCTGGGCACACTCAGAGATGTGGCAGGTGAATGTGGTCTTTCCCACCAACAGATATGCTGTTTGATGTGCAAAGAAACTCAAGGCCAGAATATTAAAAAAGAAAAAAAAAAGTGAAATGAATGTAAAGCATATTAACAAGTCAAAACAAGACTTTTACGTCACCCATTTCACCTCAAGGCTGTGCAGCTCCAGAAAGTCGGGACGGCTCTTAAAATGTAATCTTTGCCAGCTTAAATCATCTTCAGAGTAGCCTGCTGGCGAAGCCCTAGGCAACATACTGCCACATTTGTTTATATGTTGAGTCAAAACTCCTGTTCAGTTACACTCTTAAAAATAACCGTTCTGCAATGGCACAGGTTGGGTGGTTCCTCGTTGAACCATTGCTTGACAAAGAATCATTTCCTTCTACAGCAGGGAGGGTTCTTTGCATATGAAATCAGTTCTTTGGGTTTTGAAAAGGTTCCTAAAATGTGGAAAAACAGAAATCTTTAGTTTATAGTAGGCTGCCTAGCAGGATACAATAGTTCAGGAAAAACTGAATGTAGTCTTTGGGATTGTATGCCTTGAAAATCCTTTAAAATCAGGAACTCACTCAGTTATCACTACTCGGTGGCTATTTATACAACCTGTTACAGATCTAAATAAATAAAGGGTCTTTCTGAAACCTTCATGTAGAAGGGTCTTTTGGGTGTCAAAACTGGTTCCACCAGGGGGAACCACCAAGCCTCAAACCCCAGATACAGTGATACCATACACATTTGTAGGTTTATAAAAAAATATTATATTTATTAAACATCAGGATGAATCCAACCTCCCAAAAACAAGTTGTACATTCACAAAAATAAACAATTCTTCCTCTTTCCATCCTCCATTGAGTGTTGCCATTAAATTTTGCTCAAGCCAAGCATAATGAATTTAAATACAGGACACTTGCATGTACAGTTTTAACATCCATCCATCCATTCATTATCCAAGCCGCTATATCCTAACTACAGGGTCACAGGGGTCTGCTGGAGCCAATCGCAGCCAACACAGGGCGCAAGGCAGGAACAAACCCAGGGCAGGGTGCCAGCCCACCGCAGGTTTTAACATCCAAGCATCATATATTCCTGAATTGTATTAGTACTTAAAGCACAGTAATATCTGTTGCACCTGAGACTTAATTGGTTTACAACTTGGGAAGGGAAGACATGCTAATGCTTCAAGCTGTATTCAGTCACTTTACAACCTGCAAACAGAAGGAGATGCCATGGGACTAGAAATTGCCATACCAGTTTACAGCCTGGGAGAGGAAAAATCTTAAACCATCAAAAGCTTTATTGTTTGGGAGCAAATTCATCCATTATATTGACAGCAGGGCGGCACGGTGGCGCAGTGGTAGCGCTGCTGCCTCGCAGTTAGGAGACCTGGGTTTGCTTCCCGGGTCCTCCCTGCGTGGAGTTTGCATGTTCTCCCCGTGTCTGCGTGGGTTTCCTCCGGGCGCTCCGGTTTCCTCCCACAGTCCAAAGACATGCAGGTTAGGTGGATTGGCGATTCTAAATTAGCCCTAGTGTGTGCTTGGTGTGTGGGTGTGTGTGTGTGTGTCCTGCGGTGGGTTGGCACCCTGCCCGGGATTGGTTCCTGCCTTGTGCCCTGTGTTGGCTGGGATTGGCTCCAGCAGACCCCCGTGACCCTGTATTCGGATTCAGCGGGTTGGAAAATGGATGGATGGATATTGACAGCAAGCCAATCAGGTGTATGTAACAATCACGTGTCCCAAAACTCCACATGGAATTTTGTAGTAAATATGCTTCGTCTGAGAGCAACGTCAGAAGAGGGCGCCAGCAACGTACGACCATTTTCATCTGATCGTCAGCTAAAGTATTCCATGAATATTGATTGCTAAATTAACGCCACCGGACATTCATCTTTGACATCTTTAACTTTTTGTAAACTTTTTCTAAAGACTATATATATTCAGACTTTGCTATCCTCATTTTCTTTTATGCTTTTCTCTACTTGTATTATTGTTCTTTAATAAATGTCATGGTTTGTAACTTTCTATACTCTGTCTTCATATCTAAAGAGATTGAAATAATAAAGTAGATATTAAGAGCACCTGGAGCAGTCAGAGGTTTGCCATATGCTCCGATTTGCAAGGTTTATTAAGACTGAGGATGAGAGCTCCATCCAATAGCAGGGAACAGTACGTAAAGACATTCTTTGGTTGATAAATGGCCTATAAGCAAGGATGTTGAGCCTTTATATGTTTGAATATATTCCTGGAGAACGAAGTAATATTTAGGTATGAGATATATTTAAAACGTTACACATTGCTTGTGCCGTTAATAAGTAAATCTCTTGAAATACTAGCGAAAGCAGACTGTGCATGTGTTTTTCATATGGTACTTGTGTGGGTTAAAGTACTAGGGAATAATGTGCATGTGTATACGTTTTTCATATGATACTTTTACAGTTTGGGTCTGTGTGTATGTGTATATCTATGTATGTGTGTGTTAATCTTAAGGTGTGACAGTAGACCAACCCAGTAATGAACCTGATGAGCACACTTATCCCTATGGAAAATATAACAATAATACAGTTGGCTTCTTCAATAAGTACACACCAAATACTAATGTCATCTGCAACAGAGAAAAGACGACTCCAGGATACTGACCATAATGTGCTTTTCCAGTCATCGTTTGTCCAATATCTGTGTTCTTTTGCCCATTTTAACATTTTCCTTTCACTTGCCAATTCCACATATGGCTTTATCTTTGACACTCTGCCACTAAGGTTGGCATCTCTGAAAAGTCTCTTTTTCCTTTTGAAAATAGTATTTTATGGTATGGTATATTCACCACACTGGCTTCCCGTAGCAGTATATGCATTATGTTCAAATTCTTGATGCACAGAGTAGTCAGTAGGTCTGCACCTATGTATATGGAGATGCTTGCGAGGACCTCTACTCCTTGACCACTGCTGATTAACAGCGTCTGGTGATGCCACCTCTCCAATATATAACAGCCTCTAGATGCCTCCTATAGCCTTTGATGAGTGTCTGGATTCTGGATGGAGGTATTTTTGACCATTCTTCCATACAAAATCTCTCCAGTTCAGTTAAATTTGATGCCTGCCGAGCATGGACAGCCTGCTTCAAATGATCTCATAGATTTTTGATGATATTCAAGCCAGGGGCCTGTGATGGCCATTCCAGAACATTGTACTTCTCCCTCTGCATGAATGGCTTTGTAGATTTCAAACTGTGTTTTAGGTCATTGTCTTGTTGGAATACACAACCCCTGCGTAACTTCAACTTTGTGATTGATGCTTGAACATTATCTTGAAGAATTTGTTAATACTGGGTGGAATTCATCCGACCCTCGACTTTAACAAGGGCCCCAGTCCCTGAACTAGCCACACAGCCCTACAGCATGATGGAACCTCCACCAAATTTGACAGTAGGTAGCAGGTGTTTTTCTTGAAATGCGGTGTTCTTCTTCTGCCATGCAAAGTACTTTTTGTTACGACCAAATAAGTCAATTTTTGTCTCATCAGTCCAAAGCACTTTGTTCCAAAATGAATTTGGTGATCTGTGGGTTGTCTGTAACCATTCGTACAATCCTGCTCATATGCCGCTCCTGTATTTTTCTTGGCCTGCCAGACCTGCTGGGTTTAACAACAACTGTGCCTGTGGCCTTCTATTTCCTGATTCCATTCCTTACAGTTGAATCTGACAGTTTAAATAAACCTCTGAGATAGCTTTTTGTAGCCTTCCCCTAAACCAGGAGACTGAACAATCTTTGTTTTCAGATATTTTGAGAGTTGCTTTGAGGATCCCATGCTGTCACTCTTCAGAGGAGAGTCAAAGGGAAGCACATCTTGCAATTGACCACCTTAAATACCTTTATATCTCATGACTGGACACACCTGTCTATGAAGTTCAAGGCTTAACGAGCTAATCAACCAATTTGGTGTTGCAAGTAATCAGCATTGAGCAGTGACAGGCATTCAAATCAGCACAATGACAAGGGGACCCACATTTGTGCACAGCCAGTTTCTCACATTTGATTTAATTTCATACAACTAAATACTGCTTCACTAAAAATCTTTGTTGGGAAAACACCCCAGTAGTCAGATGTTAGGAAATGAAAGACATATCACTGTTATATTTTTTGTTGAAAGGAGAGTAAATTATTATGCAGGCTGAGAGGGGTTCACAAACTTTTTCATATGACTTTATATATATATTCTTTATATATTAATTCTTTAGATGTAAATTAATTACAGTTTATGTAAGTATGTACCTAAAGGAATACCTTTATCAGAAGCCTTTCAATGAAGGAGGGCATCCCATGTACCCTGCCAATACGTTCACCATGACATCTTTGAAATACTGGATCACACAGCACTTTTCATCGGCTTTCAAGTTAGCGCAATGAACATCACATTCATTTATTTATTTATTTGAGCGACATGCAAAACCACATACAAATCACGAGTACGTCTATACTGCACTGCATCTGTATATTTTGTCGCTTTGGCACGTCATCCGACTTACTCAGAAGCCACTCAAACTGCCGGCTCACTTTGATGCTTCGGATGAATGGAGATTATGGGAGACAATGGAATGGTGCCTGATTCATTTCTACTCTTCTCTTAATAACTGAGTTATTTAATACTAGTCTGCTCTCTCTTCGATTAAATACAACAATGAAAATGTCCAGAGAGCGCTTTCTGATGTAAGAGTAAATGTGAACTAACAAACAGGATACTGACGACATCACGGGATACAAAGATAACAGGGTAGTAGTTGCACTTTGGCTAAAAATCGGGACCCGGGGGCTTATTTTCTCAAGCATCGGCTCACAGTATACTTTCCTGTCTTGTGTTTCCAACTAACCTTACCAGTGCCATAACTTAGCTCACCACATACTATAAAGATCTACACATTCAGGAGCGCTGTCCTTAATATTTTATGATTGATTCTACCAGAGTTACAGCCTGTGTACAAACGCAAAAATAAACGGAAAAAAATTGAATATGAAATGTTGCTGCTTCTCTCGATAGCGCCTTTTGTGAATTCTCTGCATTGCCTTCCAGCGGCTCTGCAGGGCTCAGATGCGGAGTCAAAGGGCTGTTTCCCTCTAAAGGTTATACACGTTGCTAAAATAAATCTCCAATTAATGGTGTTTTGTCCTATAAGCTTATTTATTTATTTGTTTATTTATTTTCCTGAATGTTGCCTACCCTTAAAACAATTGAGAAACATGTTGTACATTACGGATTAGTTAATGTAACTTGAGAAAGTTTACTTCAGCTTCTGTGTTTTATACTCTGTATGTTGCTCTTTTACATGTCCGCGAGTCGACTCTGTCTGCCAAACAAATCGAGCAGTCGGTCCGAGCTGTTTAAATGACCGCAAAGCTGAGCGCGCGTGTCCGCTTGAATGTGCCGCCTAAACAAACAGCGGAGCGGCGGTGCGCACAAATCTCAGTCACAAGTCACAAATCACCGTGACAAGATATTTAATTACACAAAAATGTCTGTTGATGTGGTAAATAAAAAAAAAAAATAAAAAGTTCCAATTTTTCATCCATTCATCCATTGTCCAAACCCAGTTTTCCGGAGCAGGGTGTTGGAGCTTATAAACATCAGGAGCAATGAAGGAACAGTCCCTGGACAAGGCGCAAAGCCCATCGCAGGGTCCACACACACGCACACCAACACACACACACACTTCAGGGGCCAATTTAGTATCGCCCGTTGCTTCCATGTCTTTCAAAACAGCTAATCCACCAGAACACCTGAATATCACGCAATGCATACAGTACATATTCTAACTTGCTTAAAATAAGAAAATGTTTATTTTACTAGAAGTACAATAAGCAGGCAAAAAACGTTTCTGTCATTTTATTATCATTAACGGTACTTGTGTAGTTTTCGTAATTTCAAAATTTTAAAGTAAGTTATGCAATCTATCTATCTATCTATCTATCTATCTATCTATCTATCTATCTATCTATCTATCTATCTATCTATCTATCTATCTATCTATCTATCTATCTATCTAATTTTATTTTAGGTGATCACACAGAATAGAAGGATGCGTGATTCAAAATTAGCAAAAAACTACAGCAACATTTATAATAAGAAATAGTTACATGTAAAGAAAAAAATAATTCAAATTAGATAAGAATAATAGTGAATGAACCGTATACACAAATAAATAATGCATACTTACACAAGACAGATATATAAATAACAGATGCAGAATCCTCACACATAAAATTGTTTTTTAAGTCTCTAAATACGAGTCTGATGATAGGGTCAGTTGGCCAGGGTGGAGCTCACAAGAGCGCTGACATTCGAAGGTTAAAGTAGTTCAAGTTTAAAATCTGCACAGAGACTCCACATTGTTTGAAAGTGGCAAAGGTCTCTCGTCTTTGACGGCTACTTGCGCTTGTAGACAGACAGACAGACAGACAGACAGACAGATAGATAGATAGATAGATAGATAGATAGATAGATAGATAGATAGATAGATAGATAGATAATCCATATTTATATCTAAATGTAACAATCGGGACATCATTTTATTAATATAGTCAGTGTAGAGTTATAACGACACGGGGTAAAGCACCGGTGGATGCGGCGTCGAGCTTTATTTGTTGCTTGTCCTTCTTGGCACATGCAAAGTTCAAAACCCTGTATCTGCATCAGCTATACTTCTCCATAAATTCTAGAAATGAAAAGTCGTCTTACCTGCACTGCCATCAGAGAGAGCTCCATCTTCTTCTCAGGGTCTACAATGCGAAACTGAAGTGGAAAGTGCAGTGTGGCCAGGCACGAAATTCACAGCGCTTCAAGTTCTCTTTCTCGGCGTTCTTTGCGGAGGTTGTTCTCCCGTAGCTTTGCATACTACTTTAGAGAAGCAGTGAATAGGGTGCCCAAAGCCAGAAGACGACAGCAGAAAGTTTCCTTATCGCAGGGAGTTGCTCTGAAGAGTGGCGATGCAGGAGCTGATGAAAGCAGAGCAGCGAGCGGCGCCCGAGGCATCGCGCTCTATAGCAACGCCTCCGCAGCCAGTCCTCGTTCGAGCCACCACAGTTCTCAATCTGGCATCGTGGGCGTGAGTGAAAGTTCAAGAATACACTGTGATTTTGAAAATGTAGTGTGCTTAGATTACGAAACCGTATGGAAGTGTACATAAACTTCTTTATTTTGAGTAGCCAAATAAATGGCACGAGCGCAGCATGTATTTCAGATTCCATTCATCCTAATTTAAACTGCAGCGTTCAGCACCGCCAATGACATATCCAGGCTTAATCAAGTTATTAACTGTAAAATTAGCATCCAGATTCTTAATTATATACACTGATATACTCTGATGCCAAACAATCTAAGTACAGCAGAAATATGACATAACGAATTCTAAACAATTACCTGTCTGATTCACACATTTGCACAGTTCATTGGGCTGTTGTGAGTGTGTGAGGCTGTGTTGGTGAGCCCATATCAGAAGGATGGATGGATGGATGGATGGATGAACATAATTCATTTGAAGGTTTATGTCTGAGAAGCTGTGAAACACATCTGTCTAAACTGTACTGAGAAATATACTGTCTGATTTCACACCAAACTCATGCAGCAAACACTAGCAATCATAACAATGAAGTCAAGCCATCACAACCTGAATTTAGTTCACACTCTTTTGTTCAGATGTAAACTCTAATCATCAAAACTGTTCACTCACCAATCAGAACTTGAGAATTTAAATGAGGTCAAAGGTGTGTCGATGTATTTGGAATAATAGTTCTAAACATTGAGAAGGGGAGAGTTCATAAAAGACAACCTCAAAGAAGAACCTGATGAAGAGAAAGGGGTGGCACACAGTCCACACCAGATGACATATATCATATGTGCCACATTGGAACACAATGCATTGATTCATGGGATGATGGTGACAGAGACTGGAAGCCAAATGTGAATCGCCACACAGTGGCAGTTATCATCTGCACTTTCAGACAAGAAAGGAGGTCAATTACAGTAGTTTTGTATTTCATATCAACCAGTGGTGGCTGATGTAAAAAAATTGGGCGGGGGGCACAGTTTTTGGGTAGACAAACAGAAACAAAACCTATCTATTATATAGTGCCTTTCACATCTATCTATCTATCTATCTATCTATCTATCTATCTATCTATCTATCTATCTATCTATCTATCTATCTATCTATCTATCTATCTATCTATCTATCTATCTATCTATCTATCTATCTGGTCATTCCACATGCTTTCGTGGTCCTCATCATAGTGTCAAAGCACATCTTGGCCTGTCCAGTACTAGACCCATTGGACAAATGTATCATATCCTTTCCACCATGCTTCCCAATCTGATACCAGCTTTCCCGTTTCTACAGTGCTCCAACTGGTTGAAAAATACTGGTCTAGATGACAACAGTTACTTTCATGCTGCTTGCATTTTCCCAGAGAGATGTTTCAGGTCTCATACCCCCGTCGTTGTCCACAACATTTTTGACACTTTGAAACAACAAAAGGGGAAGCAAAAAAAGGCATTACTTATACCACATCAAATTAGCCAACTCTGTTTGTCATAACAAGAGCTGGAGAAAGTCAATGTGTTGATCACTTGCTTGCCGCTGAATTCTTAAGTCAGGTTGGTCTGGTTCAAGCTCCTTTATTTTATTTCTTTCTTCAAGTGAATGATTTATGAAGGGTTGTTTCATTTGTGGAGTTCCACCTGAAGTTGCCATCTCCCTTAAGTCACGCTCCCTCATCTGTAGCGGGTGGGAACTGTCAAGCATGGATGTGAACATGAAATCCAATCCCATCAGATTAAAAAGACTAAAATAATATTAATTTGCTGGCAATAAATGTGGGAGTGTCGAGGGCACAGAGAGCTGCGTCCCCAGAAAAATGTGAAAGCAACCAATTAAAGGGCAGCCTCAGGTCATGTGATTGCCAAAAGCTCAAGGACTTACATAGACTCTCATTTGGCCGGTATTCACACAGAAATTAAACAAATACAAGTCACAGCCAATTTTTAATGGATGTTGACATGTGCTCACACCAGGCATGTTGTGCAAATAAGCAAATTTATTTCATGATTATTTTGCATTTCCTAATTAAGCAGAGTTTTTTAAATATTCGGGTGGGGGGGGGGGGGGGGGTTGTAGGGTGGCATCCCAGTGCCCCATATTACAAACCACCCCAGGTATCAACAGTGCTGATGTGAAAGGTTATGCTTTGTAAAATTAAACACAAAAGTTTGGGGGATCCCCCCATATACTGTAGGCATCAGACAAATGAATAACATCTTTACAGACTGGAGTCCAAGACAGAGCTAATTATACCAAAGAGGAGGCAGTGTATATGGTCTGGAGAAGGAAATGACATCATGAGCATGTGGCATTCTGGAAGTAACATCAGGAGGAGGGGGGATCTGGTGGGCCGGAACCAGCAGTGATGTTGTTTGAGGACTGGAAGTGAAGAGGTAGGTGGACGGGTTCTTCTGTTGTTCTGTACAGAGAGAGGAAAAAGATTTAGAGGACAGCACCAACCCCTGGTCCAGTGGGAAAATGCACTTATTTGAGCCCAAAAACTGTCTCCTGATCAAACGTGTGTGACAGCTTTCAGTCAATTCTACGGTCAATCTGACACAATCAAGCATATTTTCATTGCTTTCTGGAAAGGGCTAACTAACATTTATACAGTTACAGTTATACCTTTCATTTAAATCAGATGAAGTTTCTCCGATATTGTCTTTAGTTAGTTGTGTTTTAGCGAATTAAAGGAGTGGATGAATGATAACTACTTGTCTTTAAATACAGATAAAACAGAGATGTTAATTGTTGGAGGGAATGACGCTGATCATAACAATATTTTGTCATCATTTAACTTAGTTGGAATCCCAATTAATTTTACTGAATCAGCCCGCAATCTAGGAGTTATCTTTGACTCTAGCATGTCATTTAAAGTGCATATTACAAAGTTGTCCAAAACATGTTTCTTCCATCTTAAAAATGTTAGGAAATGAAGGCACTTTCTAAATAAACAGGATTGTGAGAAATTAATTCATGCATCTAGTAGGATTGACTACTGCAATGCGGTGTTCACTGGATGTTCTAACTATTCTTTATACAGCCTCCAGTTAATAGAAAATGCGGCTGCAAGAATTATTACAAGAACAAGAAAATACGAACACAACGCCAGTTCTTAAATCCTTACACTGGCTCCTGGTTAAGTTTAGGGCGGATTTCAAAATCCTCCTTTTAACATACAAAGCATTAAATGGCTGAGGTCCAGCTTACTTGTCTGAACTTATCATGACTTACAAACCAGAGCGCACATTAAGATTTCAAGATGCTGGTCTGCTTATGGTTCCAAGGATTAATAAAATAACAGTGGGAGGTCAAGCTTTTAGTTACAGGGCCCCTAAACTGTGGAATGGTCTGCCTGCTACTATAAGAGATGCCCCTTCGGTCTCGGCTTTTAAATCCCAGCTGAAGACTCACTACTTCAGTTTAGCATATCCTGACTAGAGCTGCTGATTAACTGTACATTCTGCATCTCTGTTGTTAGTCATTAGCACTAAAACATAAGTAACATGAGAGTTAGAATTGGATACTAACCCTCACCTCTTCTGTTTCTATTCTTAGTACTCAAATGTGGCACTTGGTGCCACGGCTGCCCTGACAAGTTATTTTGCCAGCCTAAGGTATAGTCATCCTTGATGGAGGATCGCAGGAATCGTGAGAAAGAGGGGTCCTTTCATCGGATTGGCTGGCCCAACATTGTTTCAGCTGTGGAATGGCCAAATGGGGGAGGCAGGTTGATGGATGAGGTCTCCAGGAGTCTAAAATTATCCAAATCTTATTATGTGATATCATCTACTATTAAATTCTGCTCCGTACTTCTGAAAAATTTTTAATTTTTTATTGAGGATTTGTTCTGTTTACTGTATTGTATTGTATTGACCCCCTTCTTTTGACACTCACTGCACGCCCAACCTACCTGGAAAGGGGTCTCTCTTTGAACTGCCTTTCCCAAGGTTTCTTCCATTTTTTCCCTACTAGGTTTTTTTGGGGAGTTTTTCCTTGTCTTCTTAGAGAGTCAAGGCTGGGGGGCCGTCAAGAGGCAGGGCCTGTTAAAGCCCATTGCGGCACTTCCTGTGTGATTTTGGGCTATACAAAAATAAACTGTATTGTATTGTATTTACTGGATGTGGATGAGGGTTTGTGAAGAAGAAATGGAGATGATAAGGCCACTAAGTGGCCTGCACTGGTCTTTGCTGTTTTGTGTATTTTTGGAATATTGCAATGCTTATGTGTATTGTATTTTGCTAACTTAATTCTTTTTATACTGTCTGCATTGTTTGTTTATACACCACAGATTTTTACAACTGCTAAAGCACAAAAAGCGATACGTGAAACACAATCCCCCAAGCCTTTATGTTATTTACTCAAGTGTTAACTCATTTTGAAGAACCTTAAACTAACTTCCCTAAACACCTAGATATGCAAACCTTCTAAACGCTGTTTGCAAAACTCTAAGCACCTTTGTCACCATGAAGCAGTGACGTGTGGTGAGGTTCATGGCTGGAGAGGCACTGCCTCCTTCAGAGTTAGATTTACAAATACATGAATCCAAAACAGTCGCTTATTCACTATTCAGTTGATAGCCAGCATGCACACTGACTACTGGTTATGTTTCATATCTCATCAGTATTCTTTACACACACATAGGTAAGGTTCATATTTGGCTAAGAAAGAACATTACATTTAAAGCGGTGAGAGAGATCAGAGAGAGCGCATTTGCTCTTCACCCTCATGTGTTCTAAATTTGCCTTTGCAATTCCACAATTCATACTCATTCAATACAAATGAAAGTATAGAGTGGAGTACAAAGAAAACAGATTTCAATTTTGACCTTAATTGAAATATTTAGTTGTTTTTAAAAGATTTTAATTCTGATGCTTTAATCAATTTTAGTACAGACTGTTCAACAAAAGGATAACAAGAAAAAGAAAAGAATATTTTATCCATCCATCCATTTTCTAACCCGCTGAATCTGAACACAGGGTCACGGGGGTCTGCTGGAGCCAATCCTAGCCAACATAGGGCACAAGGCAGGGAACCAATCCTGGGCAGGGTGCCAACCCACCGCAGGACACACACAAACACACCCACACACCAAGCACACATTAGGGCCAATTTAGAATCACCAATCCACCTAACCTGCATGTCTTTGGACTGTGGGAGGAAACCCACGCAGACACGGGGAGAACATGCAAACTCCACGCAGGGAGGACCCGGGAAGCGAACCCGGGTCTCCTAACTGCGAGGCAGCAGCGCTACCACTGTGCCACCGTGCCGCCCAGAATATTTTATTTAAGGTCAAAATTTTGTTTTTAAATATTGGAATGTTTTTTTCTTAGTGTGATCCCATTTTTTTTATAAAATTGAAAACCGTTTATGGTCTTACATTTATTTGTAAATGAAGTCCACACGCCTATCCGTCTCCACGAAAATCTCTGTAAAAGTCCTCCTTATTTTCTCTTAGTTTTAAAAATCCTAATCTTCCATTTTGGCAGTTAGTCGGAACAAAAAATAAAAATAAACGGACCGCTGCAGTGCACTTGACTTTCTGATATCGCTAACTTATTGGTGCCCAGAGTCTCTGTGTAGAACAGCAGCAGCAACAAGCACCTGTTTGGCTCACATGTGCCCCCTTCAGTGTGGCACGGTACTGTCTGCCTCACCTTGTGCTTTTTCACTGCCGTTTTATTTCTGATCAACAAGACTAAATATGTCACACACATTCATTAAAGATATTAGCAAGACTGTGGAAAGTCAGGGTATATAATAAGCATGTCTGCAAACATTATACTGGCAACATACAGAGAGACAAGCAACATGCACACGCCAATTGCATGCATCAAGGGAGAGCGCAGTCTGAGGTGAGGTGAGGCTCATCCCGTTGCTGCAGCACCTCGCATTTCTCCTATGTATTTGAACAGGATATTTGCCAAATCAGTGAATTTTGACTATAAAAAATAATCAGAATTATTGGAATCATACAGAAAACAAATGTATAGCACAGACCAGTAGACACATTTATTTTATGTCATCATTAATAGTGTTTTGACTTTTCTTGATGACAGGTGAGACTCTGCCCTGACCAACATGTCCCTGCCATGCAGCCATGCAGAATGCACAACACCTTCAGATATGCACAAGCATGAACAGCACACAGCTATCAGCATTGAAGCCTGACAAAACTTAACACTTAGCACATTAGTCTAACGTTGAAACCTGCAGCAATGCCGTTTCCAGGTTACACAAGAAAAGGGCTACAGATGCCTAAAGCCTACGTCACATTAGATGACCTTTCCATGTGATTTACAGTCGTAGCCTTCATTTACCTAATCTTGGTCAGTTGGAGACAGTTGATCACCTAATGTGACACACTTAATGACTGAGACCAACTAGTGTCTATCGTAGAAAAACTTTCCCCTGTTTTCAAAGAAAATGCAGAACGGTTCTTTATTTGCACATAGGTACTGTATACACAAATGTCTCTGTCCATGGAGTGAGCAATCAATAAAACAATTCATCTGCTCTAATGCTTTTCTGTTACATTACCTCATCTAATGCTTAATATGCATGATATGCAGAGCTTCATCCAATTAATGAGTGTCACCAGTATTTTCTCACTCCTTTTGACTCTCCCATTAATCTGAATATTGCCTTTTAAATAGGGGTGATCTGCAGACTCATCTATTGATTTTAGCACCACTTCATATGAGGAGTGTTTGTGCCTTCCCATTATTTTATTCCTTCTTTTTAGAGGGGTGCTTATTACTCATCTACTTCATTTTAACTTTAGCACCTATCTGATGAGGCAAAAGCCTCACGTACCTAGGCTTAAAACAACATTTAACTCTTTATTTACATACAACTCTTATCCTTATGTTTAATAATTCATTGTTATAACTTCACAACAGTATGTATTTGTATTAAATTGTAAAATGACATCATGTATTGATTAAAAATATTGATTAAAATTCTATATCTACGATAGATCAACCATGGGCTCTTTGCATGTGAGAGTTCTGAACCAATGAGCAATGCATAGAATGTGGTGACAAGAAGACTGACGGCACCATAGCTATTAACCCTTCACAAAGCACCAGAACAGTGCTGGCTCTGTCAGGTAGAATGGGGGCCGTAGACCTCACAAACAGAAGAGAAGCTTGTCTGTCTGATGTGTCATATTTTACATACCATAACAGAATGGAAAAAAGAACTAAAGGGGCAGAGATTGCTCCTGAACCCAATGCAGCTGTTAACACTAAGTGCCGGCTCCGTCAAGCAGCACACTGTTAGCAGTCAGAAAAAGGGGCTGTGCTGGAAGATCAAGTCTGGTATCTCTGCACCCCGGAACCTCCACTCTGGAGCTCCAAGAAGGTGGAGTTAATGCCTTGTACTGTTGTGTAACTTATTTGCTCCCTTAATCTTAATCTTAACCATAGTGTAAGCAGGTAGAGCTCTCAATGTCTTCAGCTTGACTCTTTTGGTGTCCATTCAGAGAATTAGCTGTGTTTTCTCACTCATTGGGGAAGGGGTGGCTTACCTTAGTAGATCACTGTAGATGCTCCATATGCACACACATGTGACAGAGGTACAGAGGAGTGACCACGGTGGGACTGGGGTGGGTACTGTCCCCCCAGAGACCCGTTTGAATTTGCGGCATATCCGTCAGTGTCTCCTCCACTAGACAGGCACCGTACTGCTCACAGTTCACTTCGCAGCACGTTTTGAACCTGTTGACCGCATTCTTTAATTAAAACAGCGTATACGTTCCATTCTCTTTTATTTTCTGGTTGGTAACACCAAAGGCTATGCATAGGTGACTTATTAAAAAGCAGACATCTTCAACCTCTGACCCTCCGCAAGCTGCTGGCTCCATGGTTGCACTGCTGCTACCAACACGGAGCACAGCGCACTCACGTCAGGAACTGAAACTTCACTTCACGGGAAACTGAAACTCCAAAAGATGTAGATAAGCCTACACAATCCCCCAGCTCTTGCGCCCGTGTCGGGTACTCCAAACCTCTGCCTTCAACAAAATATACAGTCTGGTCTGCCTGACTTAAATATGGATAGCCCATCCCAGCCCATTTTAATTAATTATCCCAAGCGCGCATTCGGAAAGACATTCAGATGTTTTAGTGCAAGCTGGGATCAGTCTTGACCATGGCTTGAATATTCTGTTGTCCGTGATGGCAGCTTTTGCTTTGCCTGTCGCAAATTTAGTGTTTCCAATTCGGACCGCGAGGACATCTTCACCAAACATGGCTACACTAATTGGAAAAAAGCTCTAGAAAAAGACGGTGGTGGCTTCCACAAACACGCGTCTAGTATCCCGCACGTCAGAGCCATGTCTACATCACAGCACTCATCACTGGCGTGTCTTCAGCTGCATGTGAAAGCTCTTTTTCTACTTTGAACCGCATTCTCACTCCTCTCCGCCGAACAATGCTGCATTCAAGGAAGAGAAATTTAGTCATTCTGGCACATGAGAAAAACATCACAGAAAATCTAGACATGAATGAATTAATTTCAGAATTTGCCAAGAGTAACCGCAGACTGGTCCTGTAGATAATATCCAGGTTAAACACTGGAAATTGATGTCCTATAGCCTCCCATGACTACAATAAGCCACGTTTATGTTCTTGCTCTCATATGTTGTATACATTTGACTTTATTGATATTTACCTTGTAGATGTAGTTCTATATTTGTTCACAGAAAATAATAATACAAGTTCCATTGCCTCTGTTAATTTTATTGAACAATAGGTTATGATTTATGCCACAATTTTTGCTTTTATATGTTTTAAATAACTATGTTGTTATTATTATTTGACCCGCCTACAAAAATGGGGATGGATGGATGGATATTTTTTGCACCCCCAGATAAGCCAAATGCCCATCCACACATGATGTTCTGGTCACACCTCTGCAGAGGTGACCTTGTTGTCTAGTTTTATAAAGTCTACCTGTACAGCAAACATCTAGTGCTCCCATCCGCAATTGAAGGGATAACTACAGGGTAGGGAAGTAACCATCCTCAGTGGAATTCTTTCTACTACAGCCAACGCTAAACAAAGGTTTAACAAGCTTCCACTTTTCAGATTCCCTCATAAGTTACGGCTCCATCCCTACCAGTGAAGAAGGGTTTCCTTTGCCTAAGATCTAGTGTGTACGGATGTGTCCCAAATGTTCTGCTACACTATGGAAATCGCACATTCGTCTTCCAGGTTGTGAATCCACAATGCATTTCTTCTCAGTCTCTTCAGAAGTCATTGGGTAGATGGGCATTAAGATATCTACGGATTTAGAGTTTGATCCTGATATTTAGGTGTGATCCTTGCAGTTTTTAGATAAACCATAATAACAGTCGGAATTAGGATTTATACACAACATGCAAACAGGCAAAACCCTTACAGTAACGAACAAAACAATTATATTTCAGAATTAAAGTGCAGTAAGCTGAAATATGCCTTTTTACTTGCCATCATTTATTTTCCCACTGCACTTTATTTTAACCTGATCTAATGTATGTCAGGCTTAGAATGAAATAGAAAAAAAATCTTACTTACTGTATCTGAGTAGTTGCTAAGGAAACAATACCTTAAACATGCCTGGTTCTTTTGCAATACTTGGAATTACAATGCGTATTCAGATTTATTGTGGCTTAGTAATTAAGGTGGTGGGCTATAAAATGCAAGACTAACGTTTCAGTCTCCACCACTCTGTGAGCTTACCTAAAATTAAAAAGAATGGACAACAGGATGTTGAAATATATTATCACTTTAAATATATAAAACAGTTATCTATTTACAGACTAAGAGAAGACTTCAACATTTAATAATGCACCTTAAAGTAGATTTCAATCTGAGAACTGTTTTATAATTTAATACAATAAAATCTTCTTATATATAATACGCTACCGTGGTAGTCCGTTTGTCTGTCCAGGATTTTAAATCACCTGTAGCTCACCAACCGTTTGACCTATTGACCTGAAATTTGGTACACATATACTATGTGACCTCTACTGTTCACTTTTGGGGTGATGATTGACCTTCAAGGTCAAAGGTCAACCCAGGAAGGTCAAAGTCAAAAATCAAATAACCTGTAGCCTGAAATTTGGTACACATATACTTCGCTAAAACTCTGCACTACAGCTTTATATTAAAAGTGAAGAGATTTGGAATTATTACTATTTTTATTTTTATTTTATTGTAGAATCAACTCTCCTCAGCGGGTAGCAGGGCGGCCGTGTGGTGCATGTGTATGGGCGCCGTTCTCATCCCTACCACCCTAGCTGTCACTTCCCCTTCCTCTTCATATCTTAAATCATTTTTGATGCAGATTGAACACTTAAGTGCCAGCTTAAGTGAAAAATTAAAGAAAACATACTAAGTAATCGCAACACAAACACTGACTTAATCAGTTTTAACGTAAAAAGATGCCGACAGAAGAAGAGAAGAAGCAGGCCGCTAGGGTGGAGACAAGAAGAGCAGCTCAGGAAGCAGCAGGCACATCAACCTCTGAGCAAATGAATGCTAAACGTACAGAGAAAGAGGATGAAAACTAAGAAAAGCGCACTCAGCATTTAAGACAGGCCGACACTGATCGAAAGAGAATCGCAAGAGCAGATGAGACTGAGGCAGAGGCTAAACGATGGTCAAGTGAAGTGTATTAACTGCAGGTTATCGTGCAGTGTACTGTTACTGGTAATATTATATTTATTATACACATCATTTATTGTGTGAGCTGTATGGGGCATCTCAAAGACCCAAATCCCAGATAGATTCACCGACTCAGGTATAAATGACCATTTATTTTTAGAAAGATATCTTATGAAGGCTCTTCTAATACACTAAACAATACAATCCCTTTTCTTGCCTTTTTCTTCCTTCCCTCATTCTTGGTGAGCTTTGTCTTCCTCTTGTCAAAAAAACAGTCATAAAAAGGTTTGGGGCAGCCACCTGTATAATATTTTCTGGTTGCAAAAGGATAAATTGTTCACACTGATGTGCTCAGAATGGAGTCCAAAACAGAACTGATGAGTTAGGTAAAATATGGTGGCTTTAAAGGCCAGAGAAGGAAGTGAGATCATCCAGGGCAGAAGCAGAAGGGTCCTCTTCCATAGGCTCGGACCCAGACGTGACATAATCAAAAGGGCCGGAACCAGAAGGCTCTTCGTTCATGAGTTCTACACCAAAAGTGACATCTTCAGGAGGCCTGGAACCGGAAATGATGTCATCAGAATGGCCAGAACCGGAAGTGATATCATCAGGGCCAGGCGGAATTTCCCGTGAATGGTCTGCAGGAAAGAGAGAAAAAAGGACAGCACACTCAACCGCCCCCTGGTCTGGTGTGGAATTACTCTCATTTAGACCCTTTAGCTGTCTCCCATGTGCATGTGTGTGACAATCTCTCAGTCTCCGACTGTAGAGTGAGGTAAAACAGCTCCTTTTATCCTGGAGATCATTGCACCCAGGGCACACTTCCATGTTAGGTGGAACTGCCATAAAAAAAAAAAGTCCTCTCCTGACAGCACATCCTGGTGGCACCCAGGAAACCCATCAAGCTGCCCTACACAACTACACTTTTCATGCAGCCCTGTGGGTGTCCATATCAGAGCCATTCAAGACAGCACTGCCACCTATCATCCTGGAGGAACAACTGTTCCTGGCAGGCAGTCTCCCCCAGTCCATCTATTATATCTTAATCCCAACTGGGAAAAGAAATAGAAGCCATCATAGCCATGATGCGTAGCCATCTCCCAACCTGGTACAGGACCACTCTCCATCCCAGTCAGGATGCCAGTCCATCCACAATTGGAAATCTAGCATATTTGTCAATATCTTAATACATAATTCACCTGCCTCCTCACTCACTCACTCACATCCGACCGAAGCCGAATCCATAGTCGCCTTCTGCGCAGCTGCCCGAAAAACCTTACAAGACCGACATCCAACCCCAACATTGCGTCAGGCGGAGGATTTACGGCTGCAAAAATTCAAAGAGAAAGGCGACTTCGATTAAAGCTCTAGAGGCCTGAAAGGCGATTTCGACTACAGCTCGAGGCCTAATTACGCATTCTGATTCAATTACGCATTCATTCAATACACCTATATCAGGTTTGTGGTGCTTATACTTATTACTATTCCATATTGTACTGGAACATTCATCATTCAATATTATACTATAGGCCTGGAAAATTCATCAACTAACAGTACAAGCCTGTACAGTAATGAGTAAAGCAGACTACAATCATTACAAAACAACTTCTTCGTTACTTATCATTTGTTCTTCGTACACTGCTGACACAAACTCGTGCCCGTTTCATCTTACATGTCGAAATGGGCTCTTTGTCTAGTTCTTTAATAATTGTTTCAAATCATCTATGTATTTTTCAATGATTAAAGTGGAATGTAATTAGGGTTGAAGTTCCAGGTGGAGAATAAATTGTTGACTTGTGATAAGAGTGCATTAGTGCACTGCCCGATGATGCCAGGGTACTCCTTGCATTTAAGAGAGAGAAGAAAGTGTTTCCACCTGGTCTTGGAATGTGAATGAGAGGGCTATAACTTCTTTGTGGTGGCCAACTGGAGGGAACGTTAGAAAGTGCAGTTGGTTTGGGATGACGTGTGTCTTCTGTTATGATCTACTATAGATTTTATCTTTTTGTTTCTTTTGTATTTTGTTTCTTCTGCCTGAGTTGTAATTTTGTTTTTCACTTTAATGGTTAAGTAGCAAAATACCTGTGCTTCACAGCGGCAAAGTACTGCTTTAAAATTTTTATTAAGAAGAAAAGTTAACCTTTTTAAACTGAGGGGAAATTTACCAATAATTATTTGTTAAGGATGTCTTTGTATACCACGTTGTCAGTTCAGCCCTCCAGTTGTAAAATGACACTGAGCTTACTCTTGAGCATGCAACGTATAGTTGGCCATGTGAAAAGCAATCTTACCTCAAATCAATGCCAACCTTTTGTAGGCTCTGTCCCTGAGACTTATTAATTGTCATTGCGAAGCAGAGCCTTACTGGAAATTGGAGGCGTTTGAATTGAAATGGGTTTCATTGATAACTTCACATCCAGCTTTTGAGAGTTTAAACATTCATAAACATCAAAGTGTCCACTACTCAAATCGTCACCCGTGAATCTAAGATGTTTAAGAGGCACTGGCGGTTGTCCAAAGGTGTAAAATATTTGGCCATTTCGGTACACTTGAAAGCGACAACCGAACAATTCAGCGGCAGCCATCAACTCGCATGCAGAACCATAGGTGAAGGGCTTAAGCATTTCACTCTTCAAGTGCTCCTGTGTAGTATTATTATCTCCTGTACCGTCATCAGTCCACCCCTTGAACCTATCCCAGTCATTCAATACATAGACACAATGTTCCTCCAGATATCAAGAGTGAGCCTGATATGGCCGTGCAATATGTAACACAGAGAATGGAAAAGGCAGGCGCCATCTCCGGGCATGGAAACCACTCGGTAAGTGACAGTTCTTTGATCGATGGTGATCACCTTGATAGACATGTTAATGGGGGTACAGTTGGAATGATAAAGGAAATGGGTACCTGAACAATGTAAACTAAGTCTAAAATACTTACACAATAACTATAATCGTAATAAATGAACAATGAAACAGCGGAGAAGCCGTGGATTAAATAAAAAGGCTGCAGTTATCAGCAGGGAGACGTGAATACCGTGGCGAAGCAAGGAAGGGAATGAAGAGACCGGAGTGACGGATGGCTTTATATAGGCAGGCAGACAACTACGTGGGCGGCGTGGGGATGGGGGTCCCAACGCCGCCTCACATGGCAACCGAGCTGCAGGCTATGGACGTATATATGTTTGAAAGTAGGATTCAGTTAACGTTGGGAACCCGCGTACGAAATTTCTTGAAGATGAGCCCATAAGTAACAAAGACCATTGGAAAGTTCAATATGGCGGCATACCACCGAAATAAGTACGTACATCGGTTTCAGTTAGCGCAGGGAAGCCGCCTACCAAATTTCGTGAAGATGGGGCCATAAATAAGAAAGTTTAACATGGCGGATGTTGTCGACCGTTATGACCGTTACGCGTAGCATTTCGAAATGAAACCTGCTTAACTTTTGTAAGTAAGCTGTAAGGAATGAGCCTTCTACTTACACGGGAAGTTGGAGAATTAGTGATGAGTGAGTCAGTGAGTCAGTGAGGGCTTTGCCTTTTACTGTATTAGTATAGATTATTTATAATATACTATTTTGAATTGGTAGATTATCAAATGTGTAAAAATATTATAAAGAGACTGCCCCCACATTGTTGTAGTTGGGTTATCCTGCTGAACATGAGGGCTATAAATACTTTGACTTTTCCACCTTGGAGCAGAATTAGTTAGCAATCAGTTCACTGTGTATTTGCTCCCATTTTTGAGATTTTGCATTGCATGTTTTGGTATTTTTTTTTTGTTGAAGATCTGTTGTGGCACTGTAAATACAAGAGAAACAATACTCAGAGGTAAATGGGAGTCAAATCAAAAGCAAAGGGTCATAATCAGAAAGTCAAGAATACCTAGTGTCTGTTATGATTGGTACACATCATTAATTTTTTGTGCCTTTCCCTTTGTACTTTTTCTTAGATTACATGGCTAAACTGGGGTTTTTATAGCCATTAACTGACATTTTGTTGTTCTCTATCTGCCTTTCTTTAAAACATAATCATTTTTACCGTCTTTTCATTGTGAAATGTTACTGCTATTTTGTGGTCAGAGCATCATCTGATGCCTAGGCAACTCTCCCAGAGTTCCATGGGAGTGCATGACGCCTCAGCAGCGCAAACTATAAGTTCTTGCAAGTGAGACTCTAATTTACTCATGTTTTATATGCAATTCTCTGTGTCTTCCTCATCTTGGTATTCTGACTATCATTTTGTTTCTGATTCTTGTCTTAGGTTTCTGGCTTGGCAGAAGATTAGATTGTCTTTTTAGCGTTGATCTCCATTTGTAATTTTTGACCACATTCATCCCTGGATCCTTTAATTAAAATCTGTTTCACTGTGTCTCGTTGAGACAGCATAGCGCCAAAGCCAAAACATGATCCTAGCTCAGTCATAACCCAGAAAGTAGATAATTGCCTTACACGGAATTTGGAGTTCTTTTGAGAATTTGCAAGCTTAGACAATCCAGAAATCCAAGAAGCTGATCCTTATACTCATTAAAATCCTGCACCACACAACTCTGAGTGCCATTCCATAGCCACCACACAGCAACTGCTACATAATCCTGTATAAACGGGTGATGTCTGCAGCAAGCAAAATAAAAAAAAGCACTCATTCCCTAACCCTAATCCTAACCCTTTGGAGTTTAAATTGTTATGAATTAAAATTTTTGGCTTGAGGGTTTTCATTTTACTTCTTAGATTTCTGAGCCAGCTTGCTTATGCTTAGATTTCTGATATTTTGAATTTGGGTTTTCTTTGTAATTTTCTGTTTTTGCTGCTTTAATTAACCTGGTTCTCTCTTGATTTGAGGTATGAGATTTTTTGCTATGACAGTCAAGCACTTGACACCATCTTTGGCTGCAAGATTTAACACCACGGGCACCGCCATTTTGTATTGTTTCAACTGTGATGCCAGTCCTGTTGTTTATAGTTGACATGCCATTGCTACCTCGTAATTGGTGATGCTGTTATATTGGATGCAGTTTGCTGTTACTATATAAGATGGTGGCAAAACTCTTCCAGCTTTGGGATACACTTTATATTTCCTGTAGTTATTACTTCAGAAAGAAGTTTTTGGACCTTGAATTTTTCTTTGTGTTTCTAAATTGTCTCCTAATCATTTTATTCTCCTATATTTGGTCTTTTCCATGTTGATTTGACTTCACTTGACTTCTCTTCTTCCTGGTCTTTCAGAAGTAAGTAGTTGTCTGTCTTTACACTACAGAGTGGCATGGGTGTGTTTTCTGTCTTATGTTTATTTTTCTTTTTTGATATTTTTGCTTATTCTGAAGTATTATTTTTCATGTATTTATTCTGATGGTTTTTGTTAATATTTTTCTGCTCTGTTTATTTATTGTTTAGTAATTATAAAATGTATGTTTTCTCATGTTCATTGTTTTCTGTGGGTGGGCCACCATCATATCACTGCTAAGGCTAGAAAGACCACCAAAAGTATTTCAGAGTAACCGAGGGAAAGCACATCGTCAAAAAGGCAATAAAACAGTAAAGATTGGGAATTCTACCATTATTGAAGGCAAAATGAGAGGCAGAGATGAAAGTCCCAAAAATTCGAATCTAATGTGGACACTAGAGGGCACTGTTGATCCTCAAACCCAACACACAGACACTGAGAACACAAACTCTTCACAAGGCCTTCCACCACCACTGCCACAAGTAAATAAACAATACAGCACACAGTTATTCTTTCTTTCTTTCTTTCTTTCTTTCTTTCTTTCTTTCTTTCTTTCTTTCTTTCTTTCTTTCTTTCTTTCTTTCTTTCTTTCTCTCTCTCTCTCTCTCTCTCTCTCTCTCTCTCTCTCTCTCTCTCTTTCTTACTTAATTTCTTCCACCTCTGCTCCTCCCAACAAGCTTTGTTCACTGTCCACCTGACTCTGGCTCCCCCTTGTGAGGTCGGTCTGGTCCTTTTATATCATTCAACTTGGAAGTGCTTCTGCTCTTCCGACCAGGTGATCTGCCAGCACTTCCGGGTCAGTCGGAAACCTTATGCCCCATGGTTCTTCCACAGCACCCTCTGGCGGCACCCATGGCACCCAACAAGGCTGAGATACAGAACTCCATGTCCCATGGTGCCCTGTGGGAATCTGGGGCACCACTGTGCTCCAGGGAGGCTGCCATCTAGCATTCTGGGGGAAGCAATGCCCTAAAGAGGCTGCCTTCCCCAATCTTTCCACTCTTTGGGGGTCCTTGCCAGGCTGGGCTGCTGGCCATCTCTTACACTAAAAATAAACTTTTGAAGAAGAGATTTCAAAAGTATAAAGATGTTTGATACAAAGTATTTTTTATCCATAAACATGGATAAGAAGTTATCCTTTTTCTGATCTTTCAAACTTGTTGTGTCATTTATCAAAGGTCACAGCCTCTGAGTACACTAACACTTCTAATGACAAGAAGACAAAGTGGCGGTGATTATAAATATACAGGCAAAACAAAAACATTAACAAAAGCAAGAGAAGAGTTCTGGTCAAAAAACTAATGTCATATTCAGAATCAGGCACCACCAGAACCCCCAAAATGAGTGCACAAACTCATGGAAAGACAATACGAATGTATTTAAAAACTACATCCTTCATAACATTTGATTAATTCACTTCTGTTTTGGGATTACGATATCTGGATTATGGATTAGGATTTCTGAGTTGTGGGCTGCCTGTTTAGATAACCGTTTTTGCCTCATTTTTGTCTTTTAACCAGTGGCGTAGAGAAGGATGAGCTTGCTGGGCCCAGGCCCACTGTGATTGGCCATAGGCTCGGCCAATAAGTTCATCGTGTATGAAATTTTCCGTGAAATTTTGTATTTGAATGGGTGTTTGTTATTTTATCCTTCCTTCAGGTGTGAAGAGATTATGTGAAATCCCGTTGGTTTTCTGAATTTTCAATAAATGAATAAATGGGTGGTGTTACAGTGTATGTGTAGCCTAACTGGTAGTAGTCATTACACAGTTGACAGAACCTTACATTGCTTAACTGATTATTTTCAACAAACACCAAGAGATAGTTTCCTATTTTGATGGATTATTTCTGACACTGCAAAATAAATGGAAATATCAAGGTTATTTAAGAAGTCTAATTTAGCTATGTGGAATAAATATTCAGGATGCAGAATACACAGTGTTTGTCCAACAAATTAACAGAAAAGTGGAAACAAGATGCACAAATTGTCATCTCTTTTGGAGTTGCTTAACAAGTACCCTGTGGATGATTTTCTTAATGCTTTGTTGTGAGTAACGGTCACACTTCCAACTTGGAAGTGTTGAGAGTTTTTTCATCTATAAATTAGATTAAGACACATTTGAGATCATCAGTGTCATCAGTTCATCACAGCAACTTGACTACTTTATCATTTAAACCCAATCTTACTGAAAATCTAGATTGTGATGTAATCATTGACCAGATCAATCTAAAGCCCTGATGCCCACGTCTGTATAAATCTTTATAGGACAGATAGGGACTGATTTTGTGTGTGTCTGCCGTGGCACAACAACGTTTCATTGCCTTGATAATTTTTGCTCAGATTTTGCACGGTCCTAAAAATTCAGTGAATGTACCACAGTATGATTAGATGAATTTTATGGAAAAGTGCCCTTATATATCCTACTAAAAACTAGAACATCCGTTTTTACACAGGTCCACCGTAAAATCTAATCTTGGCTACACCCCAGCTTTGAATCATATTCTAATATTTTTTTCCTTTTGTAAACATTCTTATTTAGATTTATCTCTCAAGCCAGGGGTTTAATGGTTTCCTTTCCCTTGAGGGGCATTTTTGCACATTATTTGAGATATTTAAAATATTTCTGAACTACTAAAGACAGTTTTCCATTTTGGGGATGTATGGGCCAAAGCCTGACTGTAGAGTTTGGGGTCTGGCTGCCTGGGTTGAGGCCTGTCTTTAGCAGGCCAGTGAAGTTTCTTGTCTTACTTGTAAGGATTACATTACTATTGGGAGGATTATCATCTTTGTTTTTTTCTATTTTGTGTGCATTATTAAAACCATAGTGAGCAGAAGCCTAGTCGTCTGTCAGTTTTTAAAATTTTATTGTTAGTTTTGTATTTATTGCATGATCTTTTGTACGCCTTTCTTGTTGTCTTTGTTTCTTCTGTTTTGAAATTAGAGCATTTTTTTGAAAATTTCTTTGGTGAAATATTTAGTATTAGTTCAGTATTTCTAAAAATAAATATGTTTTTGCCTTGTTTGCATTTATCTATAACAATTTTTTTGTTTAGTGTTTATTGAATCATTTGTATAATAAGTTAATTTAATTACATTTTTGAGTAGACAGGGTTTACTCCAGTGGTCTCAAACTCCAGTCCTGGAAGGCCGCAGCGGCTGCAGGTTTTCATTCTAACCCTTTTCTTAATTGATGACCAATTTTTGCTGCTAATTAACTCCATTTCCTTCCATTTTAATTGATTTGCTTTTTAAGATTTGTTCCCTTGAATCGGTCCTCTGAAGTGCTTCATTTCTTTCCTTAAACAGAAATGAAATGTGAAGTGAGTGAGCCAACAGAAGACCAGCTAAGTCGGAGCCCCAAACTCCAATCAATTTCACTCCAACCAGTTGCTTCATTAGATTCTGATTCTTGTTGTTCATTAAACCCATTCTTTAATTCCTTAACTTGTTGCAGCTCTCATTGTGCAATAGCATACATCTCCGAAATTGTTGAAATTCTCTTTTCTAAGAGCGCAGTTAAAATGTTTGGGGGACCTGAGCAAATCAACATTCCTGAGGCCTTCATCTTTCTTTATTTTCAGATATGGTATGATGGTCAGAGTTTGCTGGTCATGTTTAGGTTCATTTTAGATCTTGTTATTGTTTGGCTGTCAATTAAGGAAAAAGAAACACTTAAGTCTTCAAGAGTCTTCAAGAGCAAATCAGTTACAATTAATTCAAAAGAAGTTAATTTGCTGCAAAAACAGCTCACTAATTAAGGAAAGGGTTAGAATGAAAACCTGTGGCCACTGCAGCCCTCCAGGACCAGAGTTTGAAACTATTCAGATGCAGCCTTAGGGCTGTGTGGGACCTCAGGCTGACCAATCCCCCGCAGGGCCAGTTACGTCAAACGCTGTTACCAGTATGTGTGGACTGTATAAACTTGCACGCGACTTTAATAAAAATAATCTCAGCATACACCAGATTTTCTCATTACAGTATTCAGCTAAATTTTTGCAAGATAACACGCAGACTTTATCAAAATGTAATGATATAATCAATTAAAAAGAGCAATTCATAATTCATGACAATACCACGACAGTGCAAAATGCTATGTGGTGTCATGTGGAAATTAGCAGGGCCCCTTCTAGAAAAGTACGCAAATTGCAAGTATACTCGGAGTCTCGATATGCAAGATGTCATAATCATAACTCACATTGATGTCATGGCAGCCGGTTATCATTAGCGATACATGTTTTTGTGCATTAATATTCAGACATGTTTATGGCCTACAAATAAAATGTGAGTTTCAGTGTTTGGATAGGAAGTGTGAAATTAACGTAGAGGTATCATCATGAAATTTCTTACCGGTTTCCAGGTTCAGAGACGAAAATCCACTTTTCTTGCCTTCCAATTGGAAAAGTCGTCGATGACATCTTTGTAGTCTAATCTGAATGCAATGTCTTTTTCTACAGCTAGGAGAAGCCAACCCAGCGACTAATGGGCTATGCCAATTTTAGGAAGGGATTATACTGGCAACCCTTTTTGGGCGATGAAGGTGGACTATGGAATGTTTTCAAAGACGTACATGTATGGAATTTGACCTTGAAGAGGGATTTTAAAAGGGTTAATCTTAGAAGCATCTCAAATATATATATATATAGCTTGACAAATCTGCTCGAACGGGACATGCAGACCTCAAAAGCGGGGCCCCCTTAGGTGCGGGGCCCGGGGCGGTCGCCCCACTTGCCACACCCAAACGTCGCTTTTGGGTTTACTCCATGATCTCCCCTCACCACACCATATATTTTGTATCAAATAATGACAGTCATCTGAATGGACGTCTTTACAGGAACAGACAAACACGTTATCTGTGATGTCTTTGAAGCCAGAAGCCTAGCCAAATGGTGACATCGTTGACAGTGTGTACAGTGCCTACACAAAGACCCCTTCACTTTTTACACATTTTGTTCTGTTGCAGCCTTGTGTTAAAATCATTTAAATTAATTTTTTCCTCAACAAGCAACACTCAATACCACAGAATGACAAAACAAGAAGTTTAAATGATTTAAGCACGAGGCAGCAACATAACAAACTGTAAAAAGTGAAGAGGTCAGAAATCTTTCCGAAGGCAATTTTAGTAAAGTCCTTGACGTTATTGGAAGGTATGACTATAGAATGCTCCTGCATGGTTATAAGCCCTGGGGTTGAGAGTGAATAAGAGCAACAGAGAGATTTCCTTTTTTTAATTTATAAAACGTGTAAAAGGTAGAGATCCCTGCTTTTTTTCCGAAACTCCAATGGTCCTCTGAGGGTTGAAAGAAACTTCTTGCCTTGTAAATAATTAAATCGGATCTTAGTTCAAGTGAAAGAGATTGCAAGGAGCTCCTAGTGCACTTAAATAATGCACCATCCTAATAAAATGACACATCTATTATTTATTAGCCTTTTGAAGCAAATCCCACATGAACAATGAGGACTTGGGGGCTCGTAGCTTTACCACTGGTGGCTCACATCTGTCTGCTCCACTCATTTGTATTAAGCAGACAGGCAAACAAAAGCTTTATTAGCAGCACAAGAGCAACGAAAGCGCTTAAACTACAGCAGGAGGAGACTATTCAGGTTTGCCTTGTTGTCTTTAGCACTGATGCCTTCAAAGTGATCAGATAGATAGTGTGATGGATGGCCGGCTTCATATTCCGGCCCTCACCCCCAGGCCGCCAGGAGGAGCTCTCCCGACAGCATGGATGGGCCCCAAATTCCAGCAGGGCCTCATGGACTTTGTAGTTTTTATGCACAGCCCTGCTGGATACCTTGGGGACCACTGGGAGTCACTGTAGGGAGGCCCGTGGACTCATATATGCCCTATAACCCGGAAGTGCGTCATAATCCAATGACAGGAAGAAACGACGTGCTTCCGGGTTGAAGATGAGGACTGTTTACCCTGACCCGGAAGGAATAAGGACTTGTGGGTAATGGAATAGAAACACCTCCGGGTCAGGGGGTATAAAGGACTCTGGGAAAGCCCAGTACACTGAGCTGAGCTGTGAGGTAGGGTGGCGAAGTGTCTGGGAGAGGAGGATTTGTGATTATTGTAGTATTGATTAGTATATGAGTAGTGTGGAGTGGAGGGTGCTTAGTGCACTGTATTATAACAAAATAAATAATAGTTATACTTTTACCTGGTGTTTGGAGTAGTACCTGAGGGTTCAAGAGGTGGATCAGAACCTCAACTGCGACAATAGATAGATAGATAGATAGATAGATAGATAGATAGATAGATAGATAGATAGATAGATAGATAGATAGATAGATAGATAGATAGATAGATAGATAGATAGATAGATAGATAGATAGATAGATACTTTATTAATCCCAAGGGGAAATTCACAACATAAAAGAAAGTGGTAGGAGTTAACAGTGAAATAGAGAAAAATACAGAAAAAGGGTAAAAAGATGAAGTCATGCATGGAGCTGCTGGAAAGGCTGCCACTCGCGGCGGCGCCTGAGTCACAAAGTGATCAGATGGCAGCTGCAGGACATGAGGAGGTGATGAGCACCTACTGTATGCCCCCTGACTGCCAAAATATATCTTCTGCTTTTACCTTGAATATTTCTCACTTTATTTTTGTTTTTTTCAGCTAACATTTACATCCAAAATCAAACTTCCAACAATAACTTTTAGGTTTTAATAACCAAATGACGAATGGACTATACTTTTTCAAAACTATTGAAACCATGGAAATCATTCTTTCACTTCCGTTATGGCAGGGGTTTAACTAGAATTTGATGGGCCCTAATTCTCTTCTAAGGTTAATAGTCAAAGTATACCCCTTAGGTTCTGCAGCATAGCCCAACTACAGCAACGTAGGGGCACTCTCTTCTACAGTATTTGTACACATGTGATAATAAATCTGGCCCCCCTCATGTGAAATTAAATAAAAGTCAATTAAAAATGAGCACCATCAATGAGATCCAGTCTAAAAGTGTTCAGACCCCTTCACTTTTGGCACATTTTAATGTGTTGTTGACTTCATTTTTAAATGGATTAAATTGCTATTTTTGTCCAACCATCTTTTGGGGTTGGTGGCAGGACTGGCACTTCAGCCACTAGAAAAAAATCTCACACTATTCTATTCTATTAGAACTAGTGTGGCGCTGAGGTGTCACCCGTCCCATGGCTGCGCTTGGGTACTAATTTGGGATCCAGAGGTGGTTCGTCATGTGCTGCGTGCTGCTCCCAACATCTGATCTACACTTAGTAACCCATAATGACCAAATGAAAACATGTTTTGCAAATATAGCAGAAATCAAAAACTGAAATCTCTCCTTCGTGTAAGTATTCGGACCTTTTGCTGTGTGGCACTCCAAATTGTGCTCAGGTGCATTGTGTTTGGTTGAATTACCTTCTACGACTTGATTGGAGTTCACTGGAGGCAAATTGAATTGCTGGACATTGTTGAGAAAGGCACACGTGTATGTGTTGTAACCAGCAAGGGGCACCACTGAGCACCAAACCCCAGACCCAATAATATTCAACACAGTTGCAAGATCAAATATTGGATTTTTTAAACCAACATGCACCAAAACAATGAAACACAGGCCAAAAACTGTACAAGCAATAAAATTTTTCCTCTCCTCCCACCTCCAGTTGAGTGTTGCCTGCTGCCTCCTGACTCTGACTCCCTAAAGTAAGGCATTGGGCTCGTTTTAAACTGGAGCTGGAACAGCTTCTGGTGACCCGGCATGACTAATGGGGAGTACTTCCAAGTTGTTTGAGGACCAGATTAATCCTCCACCAACAGAGCCCCCTTGCAGCACCTAGGGAACCCAACTAGGGTACTCTTCCAGACTCCAGTTCCCAAGAACCCCTGTGGGTGTCCAAGCTGGGATGCCTCCAGTGGACCACTGCCACATAGCAGAATGGGGATGGAACTGCTCCTGGACTTCAGCTTCTGCTTGTCCATCCTGGTACTTTCCATTTTATCCTGAATTCATGCCGTCATCCAACCGGGATGGCCATTTGTCCTCTGTGGCACACACTTAACCCCTCCAACACTGGCATAGCAATGGATTGTGCAAATTGTGCACAGCACAAGGGCCTACGAACCTGGGGGGCCCACTTTTAAAATTTATTTTTAATAACCTAACTAAAACAGCGGTTTCGCAGTCTCAATGCAGTGCCCTCAACGTTCAATGTCTTGTTACCATCAACTCTGACCTCAATGGCTGATGATGAATTGTATGCTGCTGCTGATTTTCTCGTTGAATGTTATAGCACCGACATTTCACCGGTGTTTTCCGCTCATCTGTTGTCATTTTGTGCGTGTTTTAAATCAATCCTGTCAAGCCAAGTCGACTTCTTTTTGAAGTAGCTGAACTGTTGCTGATAGGTCACTGTGCACTGTCATCTACTTCTAGTGACGTTTGCACGGCTTACATTTAACTGTTGACTATGCCAGTGACTGTTGTTGCATGTCCCATTCGAGCGGATTTGTCAAGCTATATTCTCCAGTATATATATATTTGAGATGCTTCTAAGAGGAACACTTTTAAAAACCCTCTTCGAGGTCAAATTCCATACATGTACGTCTTTGAAAACATTCCATAATCCGCCTTCATTGCCCAAAAAGGGTCGCCAGTATAATCCCTTCTTAAAATAGGCATAGCCCATTAGTCGCTGGGTTGGCTTTTCCGATCTGTAGAAAAAGACATTGCATTCAGATTAGACTACGAAGTTGTCATCAATAAATTTTCCAATCGGAAGGCAAGAAAAGTGGATTTTTGTCTCTGAACCTGGAAAGCGGTAAGAGATTTCATGATGATACCTCTACGTTAATTTCACACTTCCTATCGAAACACTGAAACTCATATTTTATTTGTAGGCCATAATAGAAACTCCCAATCAACAACGAGTGTGCCTGACAACTTGACATGTCAAACATCGTTAAGACTTTTGCACAACAGATGGCTTGCAAGCGAGTATTTGAAGGTACCAGTGATATTATAAGTAATATGATTTGTTCCATTTTTATAAGCTTTAACAGTTTAACATATCTGTAATCTGTTTTATTATGTACTTTAGTGTGGCTTACTGTGCATTAGTGTCACTACTGTGAGGATTTGTGAGCGTGAACACTTTATGATGTATTTTTCTCAGAACTTGTGTAAAACAGGTCGATTGTGTAGTAATATCCTGTCAGCCGGTGTTGTTGTCTTAATTTGTTACAAATTGAAATGGCTTCATTTTATAGCACAGAACAGTTTCTACTTTGTAGCTTATGTTACATTTTAATCATCTTCTTTCTCAGTGTTGCCTTGGAAAAGTAAGCAGGTCCACATTTTACACATATTTATGTAATACTACTGCTACCCACACCTCCCACATTCAACTCCCACAATTTATTTTATTTTTGCTAACTAACAGCAGCTGTAATAAAGCGATTAAAAAAGTTATTACAAATTTCATTTACAGAGCTGCTTTGTTTGTTACCAGTGTGTGATCTGATAGTGACGAGGTTAGTTGCGAATAAATTACTAAGAGTTATGCTAGACAGGAGGGTCCCACCTCAGGGTGCTGAACAGGGGCCTTCAGCAAGCCAGCTATGTCACTGCCCCCAACATCCACAGCTGAGCCATACAGGGTCAGCAGCCAATCCTATGAGGGGTTATGTCCAGCCATCATGATCGGGTGCACAGATTCGCCAATTCGTGTGATCACTGTTAGGAGAACAATAACATCAGTTAGCAAGCGTGACCAGCTGCCAAGACATCTTCAGTCTCTGTAGTTGTGACACTTTCTGTTCCATTCCTAGACCCGGTGTTCTGGCAGACTGCCTCAATTGGCACTGCCTCCAATAGAGCCTCTGCACTTGGCACACAAAACAATGCCCACCTGTATTTCTGAGGGACTTTGTTTTTCTTTTAAAGCAAAGAGGAAAACTTGGATTGTCTCCATGTTCCAGTCTTTATAAGGTCTTGATTTTGAGGTGTTCCCCTTGTTCTAGTTGCCCCTGAGTAGTAATACATCAGGGGGTATATGGCAAACTGTCAATCAAAATGATGTATGACTTTTGGACACGCCCCCTTTACTTGGATTGGTGGATTTAAATGATGCACCCCACCCCCTGTCTGTTGATTGGTGAATTACAGACTGGCCCCGCCCCCAATCAAATCCTTAATCCTGCCCCTCCACCTAATTGGCTAAGGTAAGTGTCAAGAGCAGTTTGAGGGGTGTCGGCCCCACCTTAATCCTGCCCCCACCCTGCTGCTTGGCCAAGGTAAGTGTCAAGAACAGTTTGATTGATGTCGGTCCTGCCTAGACTCCCACTCCCAGCCCCCACCCTCCTGATTGGCCTTGGTAAGTGTCAAGAGCAGTTTGACGGATGCTGCCTCTGCCTTGACCCCCGGTCTGTCAGCACCTGTTTGTTGGCTGGCCCCCCACCTCCCTGCACCTTCTCCCGAGGACATGTCCAGACATCTTCCTATCCATACCCTGCCGGCCCGATCGGTATGTTCAGACATGAATTGCCTGACTCTGGCAGGTGAAAGGAACACTTTCAAAGAAGTCCCCTCCCTTCTGAAAGTTGTGTATAAAAAAGTGGTTCATCTTCTTTGGATCTAAAGGCTCTGTGAAGAAATGGAATCTATTACCAATGCCCCAATGAAGCGTCGGCTCCGCAAGGCCTATTTGAAGGCCCGTTTGAAAGGGATTAAAAGACATTTGTTGCCCGAGTTTCTTGAAGCTGAAGCGGCAGACAAGGGCCGGACTAAGTCGTGTGAAACACTGGTAGAATCAGACGACGACGATAAGGAAAATTACCCGAAGCAGCCTTTGGCATTCAAAGCATAAATTTCTGAAAGTTGAAGCGTAGGGCGAGTAACGGCCTAAGTTGTCTGAAACAGTGACAGATTCTAGCGATGACGAAATGGAAACCCCACCTTTATTCTACGCCACGCCCCTCCCTTTTACCATAAGTACTCAGCCTGTGATCCACCGGACACAGATTGAGGACCCAGCAATTTCAGAACTTGTTGAAGCTTTTAAAGCTCTCCGCATATCGACTGATACAGACTCTGAAATGACAGAGGTCTGTGTAACAACCTCAGGGGTCCCTCCTGAGGCTCCAAAGCCTGAATCTTACCAACTCTATAACTCAGACAGGGAGATCGAATGCATTCAGCACCACCAAGAATCTGACCCGCTACTTTTTAGTGTACGAACTGATTACAGTTTCTGGTCTAGAGATGTTGAGGCAGACAGTCTATTCCCATCTCCAGGACCGGTGATGTCTTCCCCTGTCTCCACTAATGGTGTTCAGACGGATATGCCCGTCTCCACTCATGGTGCTCAGACAGATACCTCTCACCTAGCTACAGGACAGCCATGGGTGAACAGACAAGTTCCACAGGAACCGATGTCGATTGAACTTTCTGAGACAGATATGGATTGCCCTGATGGTGTGCTGCCTGAAACCTGAAAAAAGGTCCAGCAGCTTGTTAAAGGGATGATGACATTTCTGCTGGACATTATTGTCTACCAAGACCAGAAAAAAGAATGTCAAAGCTGCGAGATAGACCATCCCAGCCAGAGAAGACATACGTACCTGCCTCTTTGAACCTGAAAGCACCTACTGTGTAGGACGCTTTCAGAAGATTCTGAAGATTTTCCGCAAGTCTTGGCTGAAACGACTGGCTGTGAAAGTTATGAGGTATTATAATATTTCACTGCTGATTCACAAAATACACTGTCAAATAAGGACAAACAACAGATTAAGGGTTTGGGGTTTTGACGCCCCATATACTGTAAATTAAATCTCAGGTCAAAAAGAAAGTTCAACAATTCAAAACTTTTTCGACAAAACAGTAGGGAAGGACGGACATTTTATAAAGCTGGACAGGAAATAAGGTAGGAGGGATGCTGAGAGGCGTTGCAGTGGTTTCTGGGAGTGACGTCATCTATTTTCTTCATTGTTTACAATTGCACCCGGAAGTGTGCGTTTTCGGGATTGTTCTGGGTGCTCTTTACGGCTCCGCCGCTTCGGTCTTTCTAAGGAATTAAAGAAACAAAGGTTAGTACACTGCCGTAGCTCCCTCGCGGGGTGTTTTACGCAACAGACCGGGTCGCTCAGCTGCTCCCTAATTGCTCGTGCGTGACAACACATAGTGGTTGAAAAGACTGTGGATGAACTTGAAAATACCTACTCTATTTCTGATGCCGTAATGCAGTCATTTTATGAAATGGATTAACACTCCTACTCTGTAATCCGGCATATGGCAAATGAGTTTTGTAAGCGTAACTTTGATCATGGGGGTTGTATGAACCCCTGGGGTGAATATGACCTGGAATATGCTGATGTGGCAGAACTTGCTGGTAATTCTGAACCTGAAGCCGTACCAGTCTGAACAACTCAGACTACTAAATAAATGTTTCTAAGTTGTTAAGAGGTATCAGTGTCTGTTTTATCACCGGCAATGGAGCAGGTCTTGGAAAAAACATATTATAACTCTGAGAATGCAGGGTCCTTGGGGGGCAAAGAATCCTCGAAAAGAGCTCTCTTGCAAGCAGGTCACAATGCTGGAAACCAAGAGGTGTCCGTGTTGTTATCGGGGCAATACACCTACATGGTACATAAACCGGCTAGAATCCATTTTAAAAAGGAATAAGGTGTATGTTTCCAATATAGACGGACAATGGCAGATCGATCTTGTGGATATGACAAACCTGGCCAACTATAACCAAGGCTACAAGTATTTACTGACTTGTATAGAATGTTCTTTCGAAAATATGCCTGGGTCAGGGTTCTGAAAAACAAAATGGGTAAAGAAGTGACGAGGGCTTTTGGAGGAAGGTAGAGTTCCACAAGATCGATCTTCCATTGTCTGTCTATATTGGAAACATACTCCTTATTCCTTTTAAAATGGATTCTGGCTGGTTTATGTATCATGTAGGTGTATTGCTGCCAATAAGGTGGAGGGGAGGGATTAAGGAGGGGCCTTGGCCAGGGCCAGGCTGTAATTCAGCAATCCACCGACAGGGGGCGGGGCACAGCATTCAAATCCACCAATCAGAGGAAAGGGGGTGGGACCAAAAGGTCATAAATCATTTTGATTGAAAGTTTGACATTTACCCCTAACGTACTACTACTCCCCTGCATCGACATCATTATGGCAGGTGACTTACATCGACCACGTGGACTTGTTGTGTAAGCCTGTATCTTTAGATAGGCTTGTCCTTTTGTGGCCTGAAGATGGTGTGGGACCTTTTATGTACAAAAATAGGACCGTTTCACATGAAAGAGGCCTTTGCTAAAGCATATTGAGGTTATAACTGAGATTCCCTTTCATTTGTTGGAGCAAGCATTACTTGGTTCAGTTCAGATAAATCCGTGTCCCCTGTGCACTGCATCCACATTTCTTTATCCACCATGGTCTTGGCCATCTCAGCAACCATCTCTTTAATTCTTTCCCTAACAGTGCCCCCTTGCAGCACCCATTGACCCTTACAGGCCTCCGGCCTCTGATTGTCCATCCCTTGGCACCTTCCATTTTATACGGAAGTAATGCAATCTTCCAGGTGGGATGCTCATCTGTCCTCTGTGGCATTCACACTGTGTATAGAAGGTTCACAATACTTACAAACTCAATGCACTACTGCGGTGTCTGTTCTGACAGAAAATATAAAACCAGAAGGAGGACCCAGTTGGTGTGATGTCACAGTGGCCCCGCCTCCTGGGGGATCCACCCACAAAGCTCATAAACTGACAGTATTGAGTGTTATATTTTTTTTTCACATTGTTCCATGATGCCATGTTTGTTTTGGTATGGTCATCTTCTTCTTAAGGGAAAATTGTTCCTGTTACTATGGCGATGCTCTCATCATCCACTGGGAGGTCACGATTGTTGATGTCATCATTGTGACAGTATTCAGATCATCATGTGAGATTCCTCCTGTGAAAACACAAGGGGAGAGCAGAAAAAGATTTGGGGATCCCCCCCATATATTATAGCACACAATACAGAAAAAAAATGGCTCCAGAGCACTCTCTGGTTGCGCGTCCAAAAAGAGACATACTAAGGAAGGAAGGTGCTGGGTTTTTATAGAGGTAGGGGAGAAAGAGGTGGATGCAAATCAAAGAGCAGGAAGTGATGTTGATGGGAGGTGTGGCTAAGAAAGGGGTACAGGAACAGGAGGAAGTCTATGAGGCTGGTTTTCTCCTCGGGTGATCTGCAGAAGAGGTAGAAAAAAGGTTAGTGCACTGTGGCGGACACACCTGGAGGATGGAAGGACCCAGAGAAGAGCAATACCTCCCTTGGAACATGAGAGGGCAGCTGCCCTGGTTTGCATCGGGGCCACAGGATCGGAGCTTAGAAGCTCAACACTTTTGGTGCACGTGGCTACCACCAGGGGGCACCCAGATGGTTATGGAGCCATGGACTGCAGCACTTCCGCCAAACCAGGAAGTGTTGCTGGAACAGGAACCAGGTACACCTGGAGTGCTTCCGGGTGCCCAGGCAGCACTTCCACCACACCAGGAAGTGCTGGGGCAAGGTCTGGAGCACATATATAAAAGGGGCCGCCTCAATCCATTCAAGGAGCTGGAGTCAGGAGGTAGAGGACAGAGCTTGCGGGAGAGGAGTAGAGGTGGCAGAGAAGATTAGAAGAAGAAAAGAAGAAGAAGAAGAGAGGAAAGGACTGTGAGTTTATGATAGTGATTGGTGCACTGTGTTGTAGGCAGAAGAAAGAAAATAAAGGTTTGTGCTGAAGGACATTGTGAGCCTGCTCTCGTATCCTGCCCTAGGTTATGCCCTTAGCCTGCCTCCCAAGCGCATGTGTGTGACACTCTCCATTTGGGACCTGGATTCAAAGAGTTTCATGTGTGGTTATTTTTGTTTAAAGAATTTGTGGTTAGGGCGGCACGGTGGCGCAATGGGTAGAGCTGTTGCCTCGCAGTTGGGAGACCTGGGGACCTGGGTTCGCTTCCCGGGTCCTCCCTGCGTGGAGTTTGCATGTTCTCCCCGTGTCTGCGTGGTTTTCCTCCGGGCGCTCTGGTTTCCGTCCAAAGACATGGTGGATTGGTGATTCTAAATTGGCCCTAATGTGTGCTTGGTGTGTTTGTGTGTGTCCTGCGATTGGTTGGCACCCTGCATTGGATTGGTTCCTGCCTTGTGCCCTGTGTTGGCTGGGATTGGCTCCAGCAGACACCCGTGACACTGTGTTCGGATTCAGCGGGTTGGAAAATGGATGGATGGATTTGTGGTTACCGAATCTCTGGTTGACTTGATGTATTTTGATATTCTAGTTAGTGTATAGCATTGGTGAAAGATCAGTTTGACTTTGTCGTTTTTGATCCTGGCAGATCATTTTTGGTAATGTCTCATTCTGCTTTTAAATAAAATCTTTTGCTTCATGTTGAGCAGAACTGAACTGTCTTTTTATTTTGAACTTCTAAAACCAGTTCCCCATTTAGGCCTGTCTAGGTAAGGCAACAGTTGGAGATCTGGCTGATCTGTGGTGAACCTCTTCTGGGCTCGCTATTGAAAATCCTGGCCTGCTTTAGAAGCTCATTTTGGAGGCCTCATGCTCCCTTTTTGCCATATCTTTGACTCTTTTACACAACATCTGTTATATTGACCTTCCATTTGTAATTTTTCTATATTTTCTCTCAGCCTTTGGGGGCATGATAGCACTCTAATTAGAGGTTTTCAGCACTACAGATTAAAAATCTGCCATTACTTTTGACAAGTTCAATTTACGTTTATTGCTATTATTTCACTTTTACTGTCTTTGCTGCCCACTTGGATGGGTGCTGTTGGAACCATTTTGCACAATGGCTACCAGGGCTTCTGTAGCTTCTCTATGGGCGTGTCTTCGTTGGTCAGAGGCAACCTCCAACCTCATAGCTTGGGGTTTTACTCAACTGTGAGACCCCAAATAGACAGATGTGTGCCTTTTCTGATAATGTCCAGTCAGTTGAATTGACCACAGGTGGACTGCAAACAAGGAGTAGAAACATCTCAACAATAGTCAATAGAATGGCATGCACTTGAGGCAAAGTTCAAGTGTCATTGCAAAGGGTTTGAAAACTTGTGTCATATTTCAGTTTTTTATTTGTTATGAATTTGCAAAAATGTCTAAAATCCTGTTTTTTGCCTTTTCATTCTGGGGTGTAATTTGAGGAATAAATGAATTTAAATGACTTTAGCACAAAGCACAAAAAGTGAAGACTTTACATTATGTCGCTGCCCTGCTCTCTGTGCTGCCAGGAGAGGCTGCTGAGGACTTTTTGGGCACATTAAACAAACACACCCAATACATGCTGGGTGCTGTCACAAATGTTGGAGCTATAACCTAAACCTAAAATTCCAACATGAAGCACTTCAAACTAAGTCATCCTCCCTATTTTACCTCCACTCTCCATTTCTATTATTTAAGGTGAAGCAGAAGCAGCAGTCCTTGTTGCTGGCGATTCAGTATGGTGAAGCCATCAGGGAGATTGAAAAGAGATGGATGGGGGAGACGACAGTCAGGGAGGGTGGAGGCGTGGAAGTGGATGGCTTCCAAAGGTTCTAAAAATAACTGATTTGCTGAAGTATCTAAGCAACAGGAAGTCACAGCAAAGCCAGAGCTGCGACCAAAGGCTCCAAAAGAACTGACAGCGTGACACTGGCTTGAATTTCTGCAGTCCTGCCTTTGATGGAGTGTAGAGTTCACAGAGGCTTGATTTATGGCTTTCTTCTGCTCCTCAGCTTCAGACCATTTGGGAAGTGGGAGTGTGAGCTCCTTGGTACCTCAAAGCAAATGAAAGTAACAACAAAATAAGTTAGATGCAAGGTGGCACAGTGTGCACAGAGTCCTGGTTTCAAATCTAATCCAAGGTTTGGCGTTTGTATGCATTGTGATGACCGTTCTTTGGAAGCAAAATGGGTTTAGTTGATCTAACCTGCTAATCCAATATAGATTTCAAGGTCTGGAAGGAAGAATGGGACAGGAGGCAAACCTGGATGAGGTACCAATCCATTAAGAGGACACTCATTCACTTAAATTTGGGAAGAAACTCGTAGTAATGAGCAAAACCTCACACAGACATGGGGCAGAACTTGAAACCTTCACACAGACATTGGTGGGATACCCACACTCACTAATGTAGTCCATCTCAGCAGGCCCCTCCTTGGGTAGGAGAGTGCAAGTGGAGTGACCTCCGTGTCCTGTGTGGCACTGCACCTTGGTGTGGGCATACTCAATGAGATTTTAAACTAACTTATGAGAAAGTCACTGTTTATGAGGAACGAGATACTCCCTGACGTGATCTGAGTGGCTTATGGGCTTCCAGTGGTATTTTGACATGTCAAAAATATTTGGTGGTTGTGGTATTAGTAGTGGTATGGGTAGTAGTAGTGGTAGTAGTAATAATAGTGGCAGTGGTTATAGTGGTAGTTGAAGTGGTAGTTGTAAAAGTAGTAGTGGTTTTAGTGGAAGTAGAGGTGTAGTGTAGTAGAAGCATTAGTACTGGTGGTGGTTGTAGCAGTGGTAGTGGTAATTGTTGTAGTAGTGGCAGTAGTGGTGGTGCAGGTATTCATAGTGGTAGTAGTTGTAATGGTATTTGTAGTGGTAAGAGTAGAGATAGTAGTAGTAGTAAAAGTAATACTAGTAGTGGTAGTTGTTGTAGCAGTGCTAGTGGTGGTAATTGTTGTGGTAGTAGTGGTGGCACTGGTAGTTGTAGTGGCAGTGTTGGTAATGGCAGTTGTAGTGATAATAGTAGAGGTAGTAGTAGTAGTTGTAGTAGTAGTAGTAGCAGTAAACCTAATAGTAGTAGTGGTAGTGGTTGTATCAGTGGTAGTGGTAGTTGTAATGGTAATAGTGGTACTGGTAGTAGTGCTGCTACAGGCATTCACAGTGGCTTTAACCCCTTAACCGCCCTCTGCCGGATATATCCGGCATCGTAGCTTTATTGCTGACGCCTTACTGCCGGAATTATCCGGCACATTTGCCTGTGGTTATGTGAATGCCTGGCGTGTAGTATAACTGACAGTTTGGCGTGGGTATTATTACTACGTTGTATTTTGACAACTCTGCGCTTGTATTGGCCGCTCACGTGATGTGATTCGAAAGTGAAAAAATTCCCCCAAGGTGCTGGTGTCTTGCAGACTCTGTCAGGTTTTCCTCCAGAACATCTCTGTATTTTGTTGATTTAATTTTGGCCTCACGAGCCATCCAAGGCCTGCTACAGAGAAGCAACCCACAGCCTGATGCTACCATAACCATGCTTCATAGTGAGGTTGGTGTGTTTTTGATAATGTGCAGTATTCAAACATGCCATTTATTCTGAAGACCAAAAAGCTCAATCAGAGCACAGAATGTTCTTCCAGCTGATTTATTTTGTGTTTTTTTATTTATAATTAATTTTGACCACTCTGCATGGATCTGTTTTGACTTAGACATTAAATTGTCTTTTGCTGTTGACCAGAGTCAAAAAAGCCAAATTCAATGTTGTATAACAATAAAGTGTGGCGGTGTATGATGTCCTTCCAAGTCCAACCAACCTACACTACTGGGGACTTAGGTGTTGTCGAGAAAGCAGATCACCCTCTGTGCCATGTAAAGAGCACATTTTGAGCTGCCATCCAAAGGCTTTGGGAAGAGCTTGATATCACCGACAGCACAGCCAGGTACTTAAGACCATTGTGGAGACCATCAGCGCCATTACTGTAGGGCTGTTCGTCCCATTTTATTAGACCTGGAGAGAAGCCAGAAGCAAAAGTATCCTCAGGACTACTAAACACAGCACAGGAATGACAGCTGATGGCCGACCTGGGCAGGAAACTCAGGTTTAGACAGTATATTACCAAGAACATTGTCCAACAAGACATAGTCCTAGTATCAGGAAGCTCAAACAAGTGTGGGCATGCTGGAACCTATGGAGCAGTGAGATGAGGATTTGGAGGAGGCCTTCGAGTGGAAGAAAAGCAAGTATGAAGGCCTAGTCACAGACAAGGCTGGAGGGTGAGGTACTTGCCCATGGAGAGCGGGTTCAGAAGCTTTGCAGGGAAGTCTTTGTACAGGACATCCTCTGTACTTGGCATCTCAGGGGGAAGAAGGAGGAGAGGCATTTAGAAAAACAACACTGAAGCTTCGGAGAACGCCTCCAGGTGGCTGTGGATCAAGAGAGGAGATCTGTTGGAGATGGCTGCCAGGGCACAAGTTGATGTTTGTTCACCTTCAGCTTGGTTCGCTTAGTAGAAAGGGTCTGATATTTGCAAGACGTAAAACACTCAATGACCTCAGGTAACACCAGTGCCCTAGCTTAGCATCAGTAGATATAGCACCTCAAAAATGAAAACTTCCAAGGGGGTGAAAACATTTTATTTGTGGTGGCAGAGCAGAGGAGTGACCAGAACATCATGTGTGGGTGGGCATTGGGCTTGTCTGGGGGGGCAAAAAATATCCATCCATCCCCATTTTAGTAGGGGGGTCAAATAATAATAACAACATAGTTTTCTATAACATATAAAAGCAAAAATTGTGGCATAAATCATAACCTATTGTTCAATAAAATTAACAGAGGCAATGGAACTTGTATAATTATTTTTGTGAACAAATATAGAACTACATCTACAAGGTAAATATCAATAAAGTCAAATGTATACAGTACAACATATGAGAGCAAGAACATAAACGTGGCTTATTGTAGTCATGGGAGGCTATAGGACATCAGTTTCCAGCGTTTAACCTGGATATTATCTACAGGACCAGTCTGCGGTTACTCTTGGCAAATTCTGAAATAAATTCATTCATGTCTAGATTTTCTGTGATGTTTTTCTCATGTGCCAGAATGACTAAATTTCTCTTCCTTGAGTGCAGCATTGTTCGGCGGAGTGGAGTGAGAATGCGGTTCAAAGTAGAGAAAGAGCTTTCGCATGCAGCTGAAGACACGCCAGTGATGAGTGCTGTGATGCAGACATGGCTCTGACGTGTGGGATACCAGACGCGTGTTTGTGGAAGTCGCCATCATCTTTTTCTAGAGCTTTTTTCTAATTAGTGTAGCCGTGTTTGGTGAATATGACCTCGTGGTCTGAATTGGAAACACTAAATTTGTGGCAGGCAAAGCAAAAGCTGCCATCACGGGCAACAGAATATTCTAGCCATGGTCGAGATGATCCCAGCTTGCACTAAAACATCTGAGTGTCTTTCCGAATGCGCGCTTGGGATAATTAATTAAAATGGGCTGGGATGAGCTATCCATATTTAAGTCAGGCAGACCAGACTGTATATTTTGTTGAAGGCAGAGGTTTGGAGTAACTGACACGGGCGCAGAGCTGGAGGATTGTGTAGGCTTATCTACGCCTTTTGGAGTTTCAGTTCCCGACGTGGGTGCGCTGTGCTCCGTGTTGGTAGCAGCGGTGCTGGGCTCAACCATGGAGCCAGCAGCTTGCGGAGGGACAGAGGTTGAAGATGTCTGCTTTTTAATAAGCCATCTATGCGTAGCCTTTGGTGTTACTAACCAGAACATAAAAGAAGAATGGAACATATACGCTGTTTTAATTAAATAATGCAGTAAACAGGTTCAAAACGTGCCGCAAAATGTGCAGTGAAGTGAACTGTGAGGAGCACGGTGCCTGTTTAGTGGAGGAGACACTGATGGATACGCCCCAAATTCAAATGGGCCGATTGGAACGCAACTCAGTTTTGAAAATCAAATGTTTTTCTTCTCCAGAGTTTTCATTGGACAGAGCATTTCGCAGGGGGGGCACGGCTTGTCTCTGGGGGGGGGGGGCAGTGTCCACCCCAACCCCCCCTGTGGTCACGCTTCTGCGGCAGAGGCCTGCCAGTTTTCAATGCCCCCACTGTCTTGATGTGATATGATGACATTTAATTAGATCCATTTATTAAGCCGATGCAATACAAGTTTGAGCCCCTGGAGCCTGAGAGTATCCTGTTAAATTTTGGGCACAAAGTGCCCTGGAATGCTTAGACTGATTTCTGTAATTCAAACAGTTGCATTCATTTATGAGCATTTATCCCAATATAAATGAACACACAAATCTTTCCACAGGAAACCCATGCAGATAAGGGGCGAAGATGCAAACACCTCGCAGGGAGGACCCAAGGTGCCCCAGCTTTCTTCCACAGTCCAAACACATGCTGATTGCTTCCTAGTGAGAGTGTGTGTGTGTGTGTGTTTTCACCCTTCCATAGATTAGGCTCCTGCTCTCCTGCAAGCTTACTTATAATAAAGCAGTGTGACAGATGGCCGGGACCCATGCCTGGCTGGGACGCCCCTTCACCACATCTGCCAGGAGGACAAGGGTGGGAAGCCCAGTATCTCCCCCTGGATGTTAGATGGCAGCATCATTGGGTTGCAGCGGTGCCTCGGACTCCCCCAGGGCTTCATGGGGGTTAGAGTTCTGTGCAGCTCTGTGGTGTTCTGCAGGTGCCGCCAGGGGGTGCTGCAGCAGGAGCTGCTGGCCCATTTTGGGCACTGATTTCGCCACAACCGGAAGTGCAGCCGGATGTCAGCAATCAACCACCTGAAGCACTTCCGGGTGCCTGATAAAAGGGGGCCAGCAACCACCACTCAGCGGCCAGAGTCGGGTGGAGGAGGACAAGGTTGCTTGGGAGGAGTGGTGGTGCCAAGGAGGAAGAGAAAGTGCTGTTGTTACTTGTGTGCTTGGGACTGTGTATTGCCTGAGGGTCACGGGGAAGACATGCGCCCACAGCTGAAGAAAAATAAAAGTTCTTGGTGTTTTACACGTGCCTCAGTGTGAGTCTGTGTCGGGTTGGGCGCTATACAGCATCCTTATCACAGCAGGTTTAGAAAAATGGATGGATAGATTTTTAGACAGTGGGTGTAAGCCCAAGTGTCACGAGAAATCCACATGAAATGTGAATAGTAAAAGTGAACCCATCAACAGGTGTCAATAAGCCAAGAATGGAAAGCAGGTCTCTTCATCTGTGTGGCCACAGGGGTAATCAGAGCACCACTTGGTCCAGATAGTCATTCTACAGGGTGGCCCACCTCCACCAAGACGACTCACGTTGCAAGGAGTGTATATGAACCTGCTGAAACGGGCACAGAGATGTCTTGATGCAAAAGGAGATCAATTTCAGCATCTTCTGTTAACGTGAGTACCAAATTTGATCAATTTTCACCACGTAATGTAGTCGTCTTGGTGGAGGCGGGTCACTTTTTCATGGGCCACATTGTATAATTTCACAACTTACTGCAAAATCAACTGTAGGGAAGAGTAAAGACATTCCAGTTATTTTCTTCCCACTACCAGCAGAGGGCACCAGTGTGAAGCATATTCTAATTTAAGGTGCATCACTCCAACTCATCACCACTCCAGCCACTATAACATGAAAGAATAAACTCTGTGCTAAATTGTGTATTCTTGTTTATTATGGTGACATGTTTCTTGTTGGTAGGATATACAAGTAAGGATTTCACTGTACTCCGTACACTTGGCAATACCACAACACCTAATTTGTGTTTATATTTCAGTTTTATATTGTTTTCCTCATTTTACAGATGACCTGGTAGAGAAGGTAGAGAAGCCGAACTGGTCAGTAGAACCCAACACATCTTAAAGAGAGGACTGGTAATTATGCATTAACGTGGGGTCTGGTATACAATTGAGGTTAAAAATATTGGCATGGCTGCATGATTTTTTCAGATAATGCACTGGATCTTCTACAAAATTACGCCATTACAAAATGATTGGTGTTAACATATGTATTTAATTTATTTGTATTGGATGAACACAAACAATGGGGATAAAAGACAAATCCAATCTTATTTCACACAAAACCCGAAAAAAGGTATTGAGAACATCATTGGAACTTTTTAGAAGTTCTAAGGAAGCAATGAGAAGTCAAGCAAAATCACCCCCTTTATTAGCTAACAGAACTGATTACAATATGCAAGTGTTCGAGACAATTAAGGCCCCCCACCTTCAGGCAGATTGTAAGTTGCAAGGAATAATTTGATTTCAAGCAGGTGATTGTGCTGTGACTGATATTCCAAATCATCTATGACAAGTTACAGGAGCTGGCAATTTAAAAGTCACATATTTAACCAGTTTAAATAGAGAAAATTTGATTGGACTTGTGTTCTGTGTGCCTCACAATCAGCAGGGAGTAAAGACAGAAAAGTAAAGAATTGTCTGAAGAGGTGAGACACAAAACTGTAGAAAAGCACATCTACAAGACCATCTCCGGAGACCTTCGTGCTCCTGTGTTCACTGTACGCAACAGTATCAAGGAGTTTAAGATCCAGCGCACTGTAGCCAACCTCCCTGGACGTGGACAGAAATGAAACATTGATGAAAGAGTGGAATGAAGGACTTCATGAACATTGGAGAAAGAACCTGCCAGACACAACATAAGGAACAACATGAGAACAATCTGGACGAGGACAGGCCATTCAGCCCAACAAAGCTCACCAGTCCTATCCACTTAATTTATCCAAAATACCATCAAGTCTGATTTTGAAGGACCCTAAAGTTCTACTGTCTACTGCGCTACTTGGTTCTTAATTCCACATGTCTGTGACTCTCTAGATGATGAACATCCTAATGTCTGTGCAAAATTTAACTGTTAACAAGTTTCTAACTGTGTCCTTGTGTTTTTGCTAAACTCATTTTAAAGACATAGTCTCGATCCACTGGACTAATTCCCTTCATAATTTTAAACACTTCAGTCAGGTCTCCTCTTAATCTCCTTTTGCTCAAACTGTAAAGGCTCAGCTCTTTTAATCTTTCCTCATAATTCAACCTCTGTAGCCCTGGAATCTGCCTAGTCGCTCTTCTCTGGACATTTTCTAGTGCTGCTATGTCCTTTTAGTAACCTGGAGACCAAAACTGCACACAGGACTCCAGATGAGGCCTCACCAGTGAGTTATAAAGCTTGAGCAGAACCTCCTGTGACTTGTGCTCTACGCATCAGGGTGCTATATAACCTGACATTCTGTTAGCCTTCTTAATGGCTTCTGGCAGTTGATAGTGTCAAGTCCACTACGACTCCTAAATCCTTCTCATAAGGTGTACTCTCAATTTTCAGATATCCCATTGTGTATTCAAACCTAACATCTTCACTTCCTATGTGTAATACTTTACATTTAATTACATTAAATTTCATTTGCCACAAATCTGCCCAAGTCTTTATGCTATCCACGTCCCCCTGTAATGATTCAATGGATTCTCGATTATCTGCTAATCCACCTATCTTGGTATCCTCTGCAAACTTACCCAGCTTGTAATTTAGATTTCTATCCAAATCACCAGCTCACACTATCTGTCGCCATCTCAGTGAAAGGGGGCTATATGGCAGGAAAACAAAATTAAGCTCTCAGAGAAAAGAACAGTGTCCTGTCACACACGTGCACATGGGAGGCAGCTAAAGAGCTTGAGTAAGGGCAATTCCGAATCTGACCGGGACGTGGCAGAGTGCACTGACTCTTTTTCTCGCTTTCCTACAGACCATTCACGGGAAGTTCCACCTGGCCCTGTTGATGTCACTTCCGGGTCTGGACCTATAGAGGAAGGCCTTGCCAGCTCCGGCCCCCTTGATGTCACGTCAGGGCTCGAGACTATGGCTGAAGACCCTTATAATCCCAGCCCCTTTGACGTCACATCCACCTTTTCCCTATTTCCTCAGTTGTGTTTTGGACTCCAGTTTTTGCACATCAGTGCTGTCATTCATTTTTGCAACTTTTGCAGCCAGGAAATTAATATACGTGTGGCTGCCCCAAACCTTGCTATGGCTCTTTGTGGAGTTTGTGACAATCTTTACTGTCAAACATGGAGGTGGATCACTGATGTTTTGGGGTCTGTTTGCTGCCTCTGGAAGTGGTGTTGCACAGTCATCGCGGCTGCGTCTTTTGTAGGAGGCGGTGTTGCCTGGCAAGTAGTACTAATCACAGCTACCGCTGCACTCTGCCACCCTCTTTCATCTACGGCACAGGCCTCACTTACCTGTACCTTTGTGTTGGTCAGGCTGGAAGAATCAGCCCTGCGTCACCTCGTCCATTCCAGAATGACTCCTATCGGCGTGCCAAGCTTCTTCTCTAGTCCTTCCTTCGCTTCTTGCAGGGCCTGAAAAACCTGAAAAAGGGACTGCAGGAGTAGGACGATGCCCTCCAAGTCCCTTGCAGCCCGAAACAGGTCAGTTTCCCCTCGTCATCTCCCGCCAACTGTGAGCGACACCCAAGCCCTGCATTCCTCCCAGCGGCCCCTTCAGGTGTTGTTCGAGATCGAGGTGGAGGTATGTCGCTCGCCTCACCGTCGTCCCACGGGTCGGCATGCTTAGGCCAACAGCACGGATCCGATGGCTCGCCATGTAGGAGGTAGGCATACGAAAAAGCGTAATATCCCCAGGGCCACTCACCCCCATGACCGACACATACCTCCTGACGGATCCCGCCTCCCAGAGTTGCTCTATTCCAGGTGGCCTCACGTTGCAGCCCGCTGCCCTGGGCTTCCTTGCCGATGGCTTGTGAGTTGGCACCCGCTGCTTTGAGAGCGTTCCTGGATCTCTTCTTCCCCATGGATGGTGTGGTGTATCTCTAGAGTGTCGCAAGCTTCCTGCCGCTGTTGCACGCTTCAGTCCGCTGTCTCGGGTGCGTGTGCCTCACGCTACTGTGCCAGGTCCTTACAGAAAATTTTTATCCACAGGTCCCGGCCCAACAGACAAACCGGAATCCTGCCAACTACGCCACTGTAAGAAAAGGCGCTATATTACGCCCAACCCAACACAGATTCACCCGTATAAAAATAAATAAACTTTTATTTTTCTTCCCCTGTGGGTGCACAGGCAATACACAGTCCCAAGAACAGTATTAAGCACCACTACAACACACTCTCTTCTTCCACCACCACTCCTCCTCACCAAACTCTGTCCTCCTCCCACCCGACTCTGGCCGCTGAGTGGTGGTTGCTGGCTCCTTTTATAGTTCACTTGTAAATGCTCCAGGTGCTTGATCACCGAGTTCCGGCTGCACTTCCGGGTATGATGAATATGCCGCCCACATGGGCTCAGGAGTCCCAAACACAGCACCCCCTGGCTGTGCCTGTGGGACCCAACAGGGCTGCACCCAACTCCAACTCCCAGGGAGCCCTGCGGGAACCTGAGGCACTGCTCCACCCCAGGGGGGGGCGGCCATCTAGCGTCCAGGGGGAGGTATTGCAGTGTCCAGGGCTGCTCCCCCTGACTATAGTGTGCAGAGGCGTCCTGGCTGGGCATGGACGCCAGCCACTTCCACAGTGTGACACTCTTCATCACCGAGACATTTCAAAAACAAAACACAATGGCAAGTGCAGTGTGAAATGCGGTGTTTCCAGGCTAATGGTATTGGTGCAGGTGGATTCACGAGCTGACTCGCTGCGGCTGACTGGGCAGTAGGCTGGTAAACAGACACATGTAATCAAATGATCAGCATAGACACACCTTATTAGTTGCACCCGATGTTAATCGGGTCAATGCCTGCATTGCATAGGATGAACAGAGTGGGGAAATGAAAGGAGAGGGTCAGTTTTTGGAGATGATCTTATGTAGCTTCCTTTGGCGAAATGAAATCACCGAATCTATGAAGGGATCATGGAGGTAGGGGAGATGGCAAAATCAAATTATGCTCTGCAGGTACCGATTTTGGGGTAGCAGAATGGGATCCCTGCAGACCACTCAGAAGTTGTAGTGAAGGAGCAAGTAGCTGGGGCCGAGAAAGGGCATCTCAAGGTCAACCCTGAATTCAAATGACTTCTCAAAAGGACAAAAGTAAAAAAGAAAAGGGTTTTATTACCAAAGGTGGTGAACAGTCAAAACACTGATCCCATAAACACATAGGGCATTAAATAAAGCAAAACCCGACACCCTTCTTTTTTACCCTTTACTTAGCCTCTTTACTTATCCAGCCACTTACCGATGGCTTCTTCCCAATTCCACCACAGGAGCTTTTTAAATCCAGATCTGGAAACCCTTCTAGTTAAGCCTTCACAAATGTTTCTGGGTTACTCAGCCAGCACTCAAAGGTCCCTGAGGTGCTCCCCCTAGTGGCACTAAGTTTGTGTGCAGACTTTTCATACCACAGAGTGTGATTGGGGAGGGTCAGACTCTCTGTCCACATCGATACCCCTTCAGATCTAACCACAGTGCGCTCTGGTGGCCTGAGGGACATTATCAAGGTTAACAAATCTGTTGTTACCTAACCCACTTTCACAGTCTTACCAATCTAATTCATTCTGGTGAGCCCTTCCTTCCATTTCTCAGTAAGAAGTGGTCACTAATAGGCTATTACATGCTGTCATCCAGGTCATTGCCTTTAGGATATCCAGGCACAGAAACCTCCTTTAAAAGTGCAGTAACCATTATAAAATATGGCCTACTTGTCCAAGCTCTACACCACTGATCTCTTCTCCTACATAATTAACAAGACCCCTAATTGTACCTGCAACAGGCCCCCTTTGGGTTACTATATTATGGATGGTTGTGACATTCTTTACAAGTCATGTAACTCTGTGACGGCCAGTGTGATTTTCTACTCTGTGGTGTGCTGGGCTGGTAACATCACTTCAAGTGAGGCCCACCGGATCTATTGTCTAATTACGAAGGCAGACTCGGTTGTAGGTTACACACAGGACCCCATTGAGGTAGTAGTGAAAGAAATGAATAAAGATAAAACTAAGGGCCATTATGAACACAGCTGTATACTAACACTGAGGATTTTTAAACAGCAAATTATTCAGCAGAATTGCGGCAAAAAACACTAAAGGTGCTCCTTCATATTGACAACAATACACATTTCTAGAAGTTTTTTCTACTTTTTTGTAATCCTTGTGTGTGATTAAGATAGTTGATGTTTTTGTTGTTTTTTTAATATTTCTCGTGCTTCAGTGACAAGGTAAATGTTCTATCTAGCTATGTATCTATGTATCAATCTATTGTAGCCGAGTGCCAGAATGATAATTCAGGATGCAGCAAGAAGATTTTGGGGTACCAAGCAGGTCATCCCTTTTATTGTCCAGAGATAGCAACATTTAACAAAATAAGATAAACAAAAATAACACTCATTGGTGTTTGACCCTTGTGGCCGGGTGCAGGAATAACAGGCAGGCAATAACGAAGGGTTGGGACACCAACCTGGTTGTCCCATTTAATACGATGGGCTTTTTCTTTAATACTTAAAGAGCACCCTCAGACGAAAGGGAAAGTAAAGGCCACTCTGGCACAAAAACAAAACACTAAGTACTTTGGCTTCTGGTAAGGTGGCTGCTCTCACTGTGGAATGACACCTCCTTCTGGGTGGCCACCTTCTTTATGGAAGGGGAGGAGCTAAGTGCCCTGACTGGGTGGTCTCTTGGTGCTGTGGGGAAAGAAGGAGAAGATACTTGTGACAGTGCCCCCTCATGCCCCAGTGGGTTATCACCTACCTTGATTGAGAAGGATAAACATTGCAGTCGCTCTAGCAGAACACCATCTGGCTGGTTGCTCTGGCAGGAATGATGCCTTCTTCAGAGACACCCAGCTAAATGCCTTCAATGGGTGGCTTCCCAACACTGCGGAAAAAGAAGGAGATGACAATAGATAGATAGATAGATAGATAGATAGATAGATAGATAGATAGATAGATAGATAGATAGATAGATAGATAGATAGATAGATAGATAGATAGATAGATAGATAGATAGATAGATAGATAGATAGATAGAGAGTTTTAATCATGCACATCGGAGAGCCTCCTTGCATGTTCAGTCAAGGTATATAATAACCTGCCACGATGAGAGGGAGCACTGATGCTAACATTGTCCCTTCGGATTAATAAAGTATCTATCTATCTATCTATCTATCTATCTATCTATCTATCTATCTATCTATCTATCTATCTATCTATCTATCTATCTATCTATCTATCTATCTATCTATCTATCTATCTATCTATCTATCTATCTATCTATCTATCTATCTATCTATCTGATAATGAAGCTGAAGGACCTCATCCAGGTCTAGAATATTCAGAGATGTTGATAAAGCAGATGCGTCAGAAGTCTTTCAGTTGCAAATTGAATCACATACTCAAGGATACCAGTGGAAATTAAGAGAAAGCACACTGAAGACTGAAACTGGGAAGCACTTTCTCATAGAAAGAGTCATTGATATCAAATGACGAATCAAGGAGTTGAATCAGAAGATGTAACAACTTTTAAAAAGTATCTGGTGGGATATTAAGACAATTTAGGTATTAGCTGACCACTGAATGGCCAACACTTGTTTGTCAAACTTGTTATAATCTTATGTTCAAAGACATGAAATCAAGCTACTGCAAAGACTATAGCTAAAACAAATACCCCAAAAGTAAAAAGGCTAATTATTTTGAATTCTTTCTTTATCTGTCTCCATTTCAAACCAGTTTCTAAAATAAATGGTTTTCTTAAATCTTCTCCCTTTCCTTCCCAGTCAGTTTAAAATGTTTCTGTTTTGACCACTTGCAAACAGCAGGCTAACAATTTTGTAGAACCAGAAGATAATGAATGATCAAAACCTGTCTTGGTGGAAAAAATGGCAGGCTGAATTGGCAAAAAGGTACAGGGAGTAGGGGATAAAAAAGAAAACGCAAAGTCAGAAACAAGTAGGGGGCAACAAGTCAGAGAGTCTCAAAACCCAATAAGTAAATCAGATAAACCATTGCTTAATTTGCCTTGAATAATGAATTCCAGTTTAATAAAAGGATAAATGTCTGTGTGTCTGTGTAATTGCTATATCTCTGTTATTCAAATTGATGGTGCATCCGAAAACATGAACACTGCTTTTACGAATTTCACACCAAATGACATATAACAGAGACATACTGTATGCATCGGATAGTGCACTGTAAACATGAACACTTACGTAAAGGTTGACTGTTTAGATTTCATTCCATCTTAGACGGGTAGCACAGCTAGTTCTTAATAAAATAACAAAATATATATCAAATAAGCCTCATCCCCAAATACACCCTTTTCCCCATCTGTCATGTCTCTGGTCCCTGTTTCCTAACAATTTCCCATTTATTCTGGAGCCTTCAACTGGGTTATGGCTCTTCAATGCAGCATCGCTTGGAGCTGCAGTCACCTGAGGGAAATAAAAGACTCCACTTGGTCTCAGGTCTCTGCTGTGGCACACTCTCTTCACACTCCTTACTCTCCAAGTTCATCCATTTGGGATTATGGAAGCATTTAGTAAAGTTTTCTGCTCATGACTTTTTGGAATTCCGCTTTGGATTTTTGAATTGGAGGTTTTGATTTTTTTTCTTCAAATTCTGGCTTTGACCATTCTTTACTGTCATTAGGATTTTTCCTTTTGGGATTTTTTTCAGGACTGTAATTAAAGTGTTTTATTTTAGTACTAGCCAACCCATGGCGTAGCATACGCCGCATAATTATGTATTGATGGGTGAACACTTCCTGAAAGACACAGTTGTCCAAATGGAGTTGGTTTTGAGGATACGATTGTAGGTGAATGAAAAGATATAACTCTGGAGAGGGCAACATACAATACAGCGTTTTACACAATGCATACAGCGATTCACATCGAAGTATAGGCACTGCTAAGACCATGGAATACCCCTCGCAAACTGTTTTACACACTGCACACAGCGATTCACATCCGCGACAAACAAATTGTTTTACACGCTGCATACAACGATTCACATCCGTGACAAATATGATTCTTCTTAGATAGTGCTGTCGCATCCACCCTCACACTCAAAGCATACACACTGCCTGGTCATGTATCCGGTCGCAAGAGCAACTGATAGAGACCCGCCCACCAACTCTAAGACCATGGGATACCCCTCGGAAACTGTTTTACACGCCAAATACAGCGATTCACATCCGTGACAAATATGCTTCTTCTTAGATAGTCCTGCCGCGTCCACCCTCGTTCTCGAAGCATACACACCGCCTGGTCATGTGCCCACTCACAAGAGAAACTCACGGAGACTCGCCCACCAACTCTAAGACCATGGCGTGTAAAACAGTTTGCGATGATGGACGCAGTCGTGCGTCATAACCGAAAAGAATACAGTGGAACCTTGGTTCACGACCATAATTTGTTCTAAAACTGTAATACCTCCAACTGTAATTGTAAATGTAAATACAATTAATCAGTTCCAGACTGTATGAACTGTATGTAAATATATATTTTAAGTTTTTAAGCACAAATATAGTTAATTAAACCATAGAATGCGAAGCGTAATAGTAAACTAAATGTAAAAACATTGAATAACACTGAGAAAACCTTGAACAACAGAGAAAACTAACACTGCAATAGTTTGCGCTATAGCGCTACCAACCGCTGGCTAAAAACACTTTTTTTTTTAATGAGTTTTAAGCACAGGGAAAAAAATGAAAAATCCGTAATTTAATAAACCACCAAGAAAAGTAACATTGCAACAATGCATGCTACGAACCGATCGCTGTAAACAGAGGTGAAAACAAAATCAAGCCCAGTGCATTCTTTAACTGCCTTCCTACCTTATGCATCCAGCCCCCTCTATCTCTCGCACTGCCTGTGTGTGTGCGCGGCTCTCTCTCTCACGCTGCCTGTGTGTGTGTGTGGCTGTCTCTATCGCGCTGTCTGTGTGTGTGCGCGGCTCTCTCTCGCGCTGCCTGTGTGTGTGCGCGCCTCTGTCTCTCTCTGGCACTGCCTGTGTGTGTGCGCGGCTCTCTCTCTCACGCTGCCTATGTGTGTGCGTCTGTCTCTCTCTCGCGCTGCCTGTGTGTGTGCGGGTCTCTCTCTCGGGCTGCCTGTGTGTGTGCGTCTGTCTCTCTCTAGCACTGCCTGTGTGTGTGTGTGGCTGTCTCTCTCACGCTGTCTGTGTGTGTGCGCGGCTCTCTCTCGCGCTGCCTGTGTGTGTGCGCGCCTCTGTCTCTCTCTGGCACTGCCTGTGTATGTGTGCGGCTCTCTCTCTGGCGCTGCCTGTATGTGTGCGTCTGTGTCTCTCTCGCGCTGCCTGTGTGTGTGCGGGTCTCTCTCTCGGGCTGTCTGTGTGTGTGCCTCTGTCTCTCTCTGGCACTGCCTGTGTGTGTGCGCAGCTCTCTCTCTGGCGCTGCCTGTGTGTGTGCGCGGCTCTCTCTCTCTCGCGCTGCCTGTGTGTGTGCACGGCTCTCTCTCTGGTGCTGCCTGTGTGTGTGTGCGGCTCTCTCTCTCGCGCTGCCTGTGTGTGTGCGTCTGTGTCTCTCTCGCGCTGCCTGTGTGTGTGCGGGTCTCTCTCTCGGGCTGTCTGTGTGTGTGCCTCTGTCTCTCTCTGGCACTGCCTGTGTGTGTGCGCGGCTCTCTCTCTCTCGCGCTGCCTGTGTGTGTGCGCGGCTCTCTCTCTGGTGCTGCCTGTGTGTGTGTGCGCGGCTCTCTCTCTCGCGCTGCCTGTGTGTGTGCCTCTGTCTCTCTCTCGCGCTGCCTGTGTGTGTGCGCGTCTCTCTCTCGCGCTGCCTCTGTGTGAACCGAGGTTCCACTGAGGTTGACTAATGAAAAGTCAACGTGGCTCAGAGGTGCATGTGGAGACTAACAGAGACGAACGTGAATGACGCCCGGTGTTGTGAGTTGGTGGGTGTGGCTCGGCAAGTTGTCATCATATCCAATGACGTCGTGTTTTGTGAGTTGCTGCGACCGAGTTTTCGTCGTATCTAATGGTCTTAGAGTTGATGGGCGTGGCTCCTTCCTGCGTGCTTTCATGGGTGTCTTGCTTGCTCTGGCAGCGGCTTAGTGAATTATATATATAGATTTGTTAGTATTTTCAAGTCCTTTTGCCTCTTTGCTAGTGTGTGGTTTGTATTAGCTTCTGTTTCTTTGTTCTTAATAAATTTTATTTTACTTACTTCCTTTTCTCTTTGTTTATTCTGCCTATGCTGGAAAAAGGCAGATAATTTATGTCTTTTCAGTACATGACAGACATCTGATGGTCCACCCTAATTGGAAAACCAGAAATCTGTCCTGTCTTTAGTCAAACCAAAAATCATAACCCAAAAGTAGTTGTGAAAAATAACAAAAAAAACATTTCTACTAACCAGAAATCACAACAAAGCACATTGTCCTACCCATTACTGGTTTAAAGTTTCTTTGGAATGGTGAGAGACCTTGTATTAAGTATTCCTCCATAATCTGAGACAAGTCTGATGGGCGAGTTTCCATTCCTGACTTGGAACTTTACCAGTGCTCTTATACCCTTGGGCTTATCTAGAAATGGTTTCATACTTCAGGCCATCCTCCCTCTTGGCTTTTCATTGAACAAAGGCTTGCTTCCCCTAACCCCCAACACACTGTTACATTCACATCCTTAAAACTGAAGCCCCTTAAAGTTTAAATGTGGTCCTTATTTTCCTTATGCTTTAAAGTGTTGGAGCCAAGTAGAAAAGCTTTTAAGTTCCACTCTCATTTGGCACTCAAATACCCCCACATTTCATAGTCAAGCTCTCCCTATTGGTGGTCAGCCCATTTATTTTCCACATTGGTCTTAATTAGGCATTAGCAATATCTCTGACATTCCAGACACTAAGGTCCATGTTCTCCATTTCCTCTTCTTCTTTTTATCTCAGTCAGTCCTTACTACATGCGGTGCATCACTTTCCTCTCCTCTTTGTTCTCATCCACCTTTTGTCTTTGCTCATTCATTTTCATTGGACAAAAATAAAACAGTTGCCACATTACTTGCTACACTATGCAAAGCCTTCTACTTGCTCTTACTCTTGTATTTTGTGTGACAATGTGATCTCCCGTCCTCCATTGCCTTGTCATAAAACACCATCTTTCAAAATATCACTCTGTCTTCCAGGAACACCAATCGTCAGTTTAATCAACTTCACCTATCATTTGTATCTTACCCCATGTAAATGTTTTCCTGTAGGCATATCCAGTGTTCCTCTTTGTGACTTTTCCTCCTTAAATGTTTCCAGAACTTTCCTTCACATGTTTTGGAACTCCCTCGCTGTCACTCCTTAATGGCTAGCTGTTTTTAATTCCCTCTCTTTAATGCTGTCTGTTCAGATTTCTCTCTCGTCTCATATTTTTCTTCTGCTGAACCTGGTCTTGCTGCTCTCCCTCAGCAAGACCAGCACAGGTTCTTCATGCCGGATACCATCGGTACCAAACTTGCTCTGGCTTCTCGATGGATATCCCCCTTTTGTTGTCTTTGTTGTTCCTTGAAGATCTTCTTTCTATAACCTAACTCTTTTAAACTCTCAGCACTGAAGATTAACAGAACTTTTGGATCCAACATCAGGGAGTGGCTTTTGGTCACCAGGTTTGTGGTGGCATGGAGTGCATTGATCTTTTGATTTTACTATTTTCTCTGTATTTAGCTTTCTGATTTTTCCTTTACTCCACCAGATCAGTTTTTAGCAAAGTTTAAGTCTGATGATCAAGTCAAAATCTACTTGCAGATTGTAAAATAAATAAATAAAAATAAGTAAATATATAAAGATGCAAGATGCTCGCTTTGGTGCTACCATAGGGAGGTTATGCCCTTCACACCCTGACCTCTCGTGACACCATTCAGCCACTTTTGTAAAGATAGGACGCTCATCATTAGAGTTAGAAATGAGGCTTCAGTCTCAATGAATGAGATTAGAAACCCCCCCCCCCCCCCCACCACCCACCCTTTGTGACGGACCACTAAAGCTATCAACTGAATTACTGCAGAAGGTCAATTAACCCATTGAGGATGGACAGCCTGGCTTAATTTTAAGTAGAGTCTTTTATAGTGGACACAATCACCCTATAGGGACAACATTTTTCTTACCTCGATTTGGAGGAGATGCTGAAGTTCTCAATCCATCTTTCCTTCCATTCTTCAGCTTTGCCTGCTTACTCTTATTCCTGAGTATATTAACATCCACATGAAGATGAAGTTGGGTAGTAATCAACTAAGAAGAATTCTGAAACTAGGAGAGGGCAAGTCCTTTCAGAAAATATCTTGCAATAGTGTGTGTTGTCTGAGGAAGTTGTGTAGGTGTCTCTGAGGCAGCGGGCTGATTGAATTAATCAAATCTATAAGTTGTATTATAGTAGGATAAGTGGAACTCCCTAAATTTTGTCATTGGATCAGTCTTCTCTCACACCCTAAACTTCACACCCATAAAAGTGCACACGCATAAACTCACACAGACTCCATTCATGCAAACGTTGATTATGAGTAATACCTGCCAGTCTATCACTCCTCAATACTCCACATAGGGACTCACTAGCTTTAATTTAATTTATTCATATGACTTTTAGACACAACTAGTACATATTTATAAATTATTATTTAGATATTCCCTTGCAGTGGATGGAAATCGATGTTGGATATTTAATCTGCTGTCAACTTGCCTGTTTGGACATGCGTCTAATAAGTGCTGAATTGTCTGCTTCTCATCCCCACAGTCGCGAATTGGTGTTTCTGCAATGCCCCATTCATGCATCAGAGAAGCGTACCTTCCTTTGTCCATTCTAATTTTATTCAGTAGAACCCATTCGCGTTGTCTTAACTGAAACCCAGGCACTTAGGTAGTCAGATCATTGATGATGTGGGCATTAACGGGGTTTGCAGCAATCCAGATTAGTTTTCACTTCTTGTCCAAACAGAACTCATTGCCGGGCAAAGCTGAGTCTACTATCTAGGATGGTTTACACCAGAGGTGTCGAACTCAGGGCCTGGAAGGCTGCAGTGACTGCAGGTTTTCCTTCTAACCCTTTTCCCAATCAGTGACCAGTTTTCACTGCTAATTCAATTCTTTTTCCCTTCATTTTAATAGCCCTGTTTTTAAGGAGTCAGTGCTCTGAATTGATTCTTTTCTTCATTAAATGACAGCCAAACACAAATGAGACATGAAACGAGCCAACAGATGACCAGCTAAATTGAGGCTTCAAACTCCAACCAATTTCAATCCAACCAATCTTTTAATGAGAACCCGATTCTTGCTGTTAATTAAACTCGTTATTTAATTCCAAGGCCTGTTGCTGCTCTCATTCTGCCACAGCAGACATTTCCAGAACTGTTGATTTTTGTGTTTTTTCTAAGAACACCGTCAAGATGTTTTGGTGACCTGAGAGATCAGCCTTACTGAGACCATTCTTTATTTTCAGATATTGTGTGATGGGCACAGGTGAGCTGGTCATGTGGCGGCTCGTTTTGTGACTCATTATTGTTTGGCTGCTAATTAAGGAAGAAGAAACAACTAAGGGGCCCGAGTCAAGTTAATTAAAATGAAGGCAAAAGAAGTTGATTACCAGCAAACACTGGTCACTAATGAAGAAGATGGTTAGAATGAAAACCTGCAGCCACTGTAGCGTTCCAGGACCAGAGTTCGACACCCATGGTTTACGCGAATGCAATCAGAGGTCAGGTAGATTTTGAATCTCTTCAAATACAGTGGAACCTCGGTTTGTGAGTAACTTGGTTTACGAGTGTTTTGCAAGACGAGCAAAAATTTTTAATAAATTTTCACTTGATAAACGAGTGAGGTCTTGCAGTACGAGTAGTTTGCCTGCTGAGCGTCATGTGATCACAACTGAGCTGATGATTCTTCTCTCTCTCTCACTGTGGGATTGTGGGCAATCGTCTCCTATTCTCCGTCTGAGTCGGCGTGCCTCACTCATATAGTCAACATCCGTACGAGCGTATAGTGTTTACTACAGCATTAGCATTGTGACTGTGTGCACGCGCTCGTGTGTGTGTGTGTGTGTATGTGTGCTTGCGCGCGCTTGTGTGTGTATGCTCGCGCGCACATGTGTGCTGTGACGTGCGAGTCCCCGTCTTGCACCCTAAAACACGAAGCTGAGTCTCAGTACTTTAGCAACACAAGCTTTATTCAGCTTGAAACAGCAACAGCGCGGTTATTTATACACAGACACAGCAGTCAGGCAGGGCTCTGCACATTTATAATGTTCCTTGTTCCTTGTATCACCCATTGACGGCAGGCGCTTATAGCATGTCCGCGATCTTTTCGGATTCGCTTTTATGGAGAACTGCTACAGCGCTGGGAGACTGCGATTGCTTTGTGACGCTCTTCAGCGTGTCATCCCGTTGGGTGAAATCCCACAAGAGTTTAGAAACTCACTCACCCCAGCCATGATTCTTTTCAAAGGTAAAGTGCAAGTTAATTTGTTTTATGTATTTTTACTTTATATTTTGTATTAATCATTTTTATATGAATAGTTTTGGGTTGTGGAACAAATCATCTGAGTTTCCATTATTTCTTAGGGGGAAATTCACTTTGATATACGAGTGCTTTGGACTACGAGCACGTTTCTGGAACGAATTATGCTCGCAAACCGAGGTTCCACTGGAATAGTTTGCAGGCTCTCTACATTTGGTAAACTCACATAGGGTGGCAGCTTCACGCCTTAATTATATATTGTGACAGGTAGTTGGCATCCTTACCCAGCCGGGACGCCTCTGCACAATATATTCAGGGGGAGCAGCCATGGATACTGCAATACCTCCCCCTGGACGCTAGATGGGCGCCTCCCTGGTGTGGAACAGTGCCTCAGGTTCCCGCAGGGCATCCTGGGAATTGGAGTTGGGTGCAGCCCTGTTGGGTCCCACAGGCACCGCCAGGGGGCACTGTGTTTGGGACTCCTGAGCCCGTATGGGCAACCTGTTCATCACACCCGGAAGTGCAGCCAGAAGTCAGGGATCAAGCACCTGGAGCACTTCCGGGTGAACCATAAAAGGAGCCAACAACCACCACTCAGTGGCCAGAGTCGGGTGGGAGGAGGACAAAGCTTGGTGAGGAGTGGTGGAGGACGAAGAAGAGAGTGTGCTGTTTATATTAAGTGCTTGTGGGACTGTGTTGTGGCTGGGGGGTTCACGGGGAAGACGTGCCCTCCAGCTGAAGAAAAATAAAAGTTTATTTAATTTTACATGTGTCTCTTGTGTCCAGTCTGTGTCGGGTTGGGTGCTATATAGCGCTATTCTTACAATATATAATATATTGGTTAGCACTGGTAGCCAAGCAAGCTGGTCCATTTTGCTGCTCCAGAGATAAGCCTCATTGTGTTATTTAGTTGAACGTCAATTTTGGATAAATGGGCAGTGTGAAGCCACACCAGCGCACAGTATTCAGCTGTTGAGTATACCATAGAGAATGTTGTTGTACGTAGTATTTGTGCCTACTGTATGTACCCCAGCCTGTTCCAGCTAACTTTTGGACAATGTTGACTCATGAACTCATTTTCTAGATGTTGTTTAAATCTGAGTGTTCAGCCTAGAATGAGTCCCAAATACATCGGATTATCGACATGCTGGATCTGCACATCATCAAGATGCACTGTCAGTTGTATGTGTGCATTGCGTGTATTCAAATGGAACACATGTGCCTCAGTTTTCATCGGCATCATCTCTGGAAGATTTAAGGTGAACAACACACAGGTGTCCTCAGATATAACCTCGAACTAAGGCTGCGTTGGTCCTCAAGAAAACCTAGATGCATAATGGATGACACACCTTTATGGTGTCCAAGGATATAACCAATGTATGTAAAGTTTCACACACCTTGATCCCTGAGTATAAACACACAGATGCTAATATACCTTGGCTAAAACCACTTACCAACCAACAATACTTTACCCTTACCTTGATGGCCACCCTATTGGGGTGTCCCCCTCAGCCTGCTAACCTTGTAGGAAAAGAGAAAGTACCAATCACTACACCAGGTGCCCTGAGCTGGCCGAGGTTAACTTTATACCACTTAACTGCTTGACCCCAGCAGGCTGTTTTTTGGGCCAACTAAATAGCATTAAATACCTGAAAGGCCATTATAACAGCAAACCTATCTACTGTCATAACCTTGCTGGCCTGGATAGCGGCCTACACAAAGCTCTTACACTATACAACGATAGAGCTACACTACTGTCTAAATCTTGCAATCCGCTACTGTAAATTCCCAAAAGGCCATTACACCTATCAACCATTCTAGCCAACATACCGGCACTCACATAACATTCTGCTGCCTAGTTACGCTTTGCAATGGGCCACACGCATAGGCTGGAGTCGTGGCTGGGATCAGTTACAATCCCTTAACTGGCTGGGGGGCCAATACAATTATTTATTTGTAATTTAGGCAAAGAAATGTAATATTAGTGAGAAGCATTCATGTTTACAATCTAAGGAATGGATCTCTTTGAATTTTACGACAGGATTTGAGGGATGTGCCTTAAACCAGTTTGGCGAGTGTTTCTCTGCTAAAGTCTTTCAACCCCTGCAAGAAAGCCATAAAGACATATGGTCTTGGGGGTGGCAAGTTTTAAGATGTTGTATTCTTCCATTGGTCTGAAGTATGGCTGTTTGGAATTGGCTTGGATCAGAAGCTTTTAAGTACCATGATGTCCTATTGGCTCTAGGGGTTGGACAGAGAATCTATAAATCTGCTTGCTCAACCACATTCTCTCTCTTACTAACCAACATATGATGAGGAAGTATCTCTCTTACCAAACTGATGAAGACCGTCACACCATGAACTGAAAGGACAACACAATGGAGACCACAGCTCGGTAGCCATTTTGGAACAGGCATACGGCCTGTTCTGAAGAAAGCTGACCATAAATGATGCCTTAACTAGAGACATTTTAAATAACTACAAGTCTGTGAAACTACGCATCACCATTTAATCAGGTTGTATGGTTGCCAATATTCAAATGTACATTGCACATTGTTATTATTACTGATTATTATCAATAATACATTATTTTATGTGTAACTTAACTCCTGCTTGTCTTTTTACTACATCTAATTGCCTGAGGTTATAGATATAGAAGGGAAGGTGGGGAGAAGTTATATACTATAATACCTTATAAACAGTGGTATGTCTGTGAGATTAGGCATTCTGACAAAGGCTACATATTAATAATACAACTGGGGAAAGTAGAGCAATATGTTACTCTACCAAGACAAAACACATGGTTTTAGATCGACAGAGCTCTATGAGGCCATCAGAAAGAAGGTTATAGATGCTGTCACACACGCTCGAATTGTGTGAAGCCAACGCAGCGTGAATACAACAATCGGGGGGATTTGACATTCAGCGCTGATGCTTCTCTCTCTTACCCTCCAGGTAAACAGAAGATTAGAAGACTTACTTTCCAAAACAGGGCGGAGTGGTAGCTCTGAGGCTAAGGATCTGGGCTGGTATCCAGAAGGTTGCCGGTTCGAATCCCCGTCACTGCCAAAAGAGATCCTACTCTGCTGGGCCCTTGAGCAAGACCCTTAACCTGTAATTGCTCCAGGGGCGCTGTACAATGGCTGACCCTGCGCTCTGACCCCAAGGGGTATGCGAAAACTAACAAATTCCTAATACAAGAAATTGTATAAGGCGAAATAAAGAACAAAAAAAAAAAAACTCCACACAAAATCCATTCAGCGACTGCTTTAAGAAATAGTCCTCTTCTGGGTGCTGAAGATCCGACTCCACTTGATGATTTCACTTCCGGTTTACACCAGATGACCTCACTTCCGCCTTCCTTCTGTCTTATCATCTCTGGCTCACCATTTCAACGTCATTGTCAATTATCTACACTGTTTCCTGTCTGTCTCTTATAAAAATCCTCCTGTACTACTCAGCAATCTCTCATGGAAGTCTATTGTATGTTCGTAGTACTAATAAAAGACTATTCTCCATAAGACCTACAGTATACGGGACTGGGTCCCAAACCTTTATGCGCGTCTCTTGTGCTTTCTCTCTCTTCACAATGCTTACGAGTCTCAGAAGGCATTTCAAACAACTGGAAATAAGCCTTTCTACTATTCAGATGATCATCCTCAACTAGAGAAGTTTTCAAAGAGCTCCCAACTTGTCCAAGTTCAGCCTGAGAGCAGATGACTCTAAGACCCTAGGACAGGGGTCTCCAACCTTTTTCCCCTGAGAGCTATTTTTACAAAATGAAAATGGCAGAGAGCTACTCATGTTTTCTAACATTTATTCTTATAGCTTATTTCAACCCAAACAAATTGAATAAGCTTGTTTTGCCTGAACATTTACAAAATGTTGGTGTCCACAACTCACATTTTGCTTTAAAACATCACAAAAAATATTTAGTTCACCTGCAAGTGCATTTTGTATGTCTGTAAGCATTTTCTAGTGTATCTCATACTATTGAATTAAAACATGAATGCTGTCAGAACAAAACAATGCAATTCCAAATCCACAGATACGACTTATTGATTTGACATTTTGTTCCATGTCACTGTGTCACTTTATTCACAGGTCCAGTCGTATGTGTGATGTGTTGTTTAGTTAGTCAGATGACTCAACAAGAGAGGCAGGTGTGTGGTGGAGTGGAGCCACTGAGGTCAACTCTGATGGAGTCATTTCAATGTTCGTCTGTCAGTCGTGTTCTGAATTTTGATTTCATGACTTTCATATCTGACTCAAAGGGGTATGGAGACCCAAACAAAGCAGACATTTTCAGAGCTGCTTGGTGAAGATTCTTATAGTTATCTGGCTCTACTAAGCTCCAGAAATGCTGTTGAGACTTTAACTGAACATTAGGTTTACTAATATAAATATATAAAATCCAATGTCTCACTGTCTGTATTTCTGTCTGCTTTTCATGAGAGAACTACTTAACGGATTTAGATCGAGTTTTTTCTATAATTTGCCTGAGCATTCCGGTTGATTTTGCGACTTCTCTCATTTTACTATGTATCATAGTTCGCTTGCGGTACCCATTTATTTGTGTGAATCCGAGAAACACGCAGCGGGCCGAGGAGAGGGACCTTCCTCACCCACTCGCCAGCTTTGGGGCGTCTTCCTTAACTCTTCTTAGAGAACAAATGAGAGAATAATTGAATTCAACTTTGTCTTAAGTGTATGCCACAATGGAAAGATAGATTGCAATTCAGATTGTGGATCGTGATATGATTTTTTGGAAAGATCGCCCACCCCTAATTTGACTAATCAAGTTTTCAAATTTATGTACGATTCATTATCCCTTTGGTGAGCTACTTGGAAAGGGGTTGTAAGCTACCGGTAGCTCGCGAGCGACGTGTTGGAGAACCTTGCCCTAGGAGTTTCATCACTTACAGGTAGCTCTTGCCAATGTTGATATTAAAGTACATGAGTTTACCATTAGAAAGAGGCTGCATAAATGAAATCTACATGGTATGTGTACCTGGAGGAAACAGAAAGAACATTAGTGCAATACTAAAGTTTACTCATAAACACCTGGACACAAACCAGACCTTCTGGGACAATTTGCTCCGGACAGTACCAGAAAATATGTGCGGTGAAAACCAAAGGCAACATTTGACTACAAGAACCCGATACCAGCTGTAACGCATGGTGGTGGAAATGTTATGGTCTAGGGTTGCTTTCCTACATCAGAGCCTGGACAGCTAACCATCATAGAATCTGCTATGAATTCTTCATTGTACCTTGAAGGTGCTAGAGGATGTGTGGACATCTGTCAGAAGACTGACACTTCAAAACATACAAGTCCCAATACACTAACCCAAAGGGAAGAATTCAAGGACAAAGCAGAAATAAACAAAAAAAAAAATCAGAAAATTCAAATGAAAAGCACGATACTTACTGAACTCCACACAATGTCAATGCACCACTGCCTGAACTTCATCTTCCCTGGCCTTAAACAGCCATTTCATGGGTGGGAATGTCAGGGTGGACCCGCCTCCTAGGGACCAACCCACAGAACCCAAGGAATGCACTCACATTTAAAGTGACACTACAAGATTACAGATTAATAAACAAAAGTAACGATAATTGCACAAATTCACAAAATATAAATTCAAATTTAACAAAAGCAACAAGAATGCATAAAATACACATAAATCCAGATTGATACATAACAGTACGACAGCACAGAGTAGCAGCGGTTAGTGCTTCAGCTAGAACATCCTTATTTAATTCTTGACACTGTCTGTGTGAAATCGATCTGTTCCACCTCTGCTTGGATTTGTGCCCGAGCCACTGCAGGTTCAAGTTCAAGTTCAATTGCAAGTTTATTGTTAGATGTAAACAGCACAATGATACTCTTACCAGCAGGCTGGTGACAGTAACACAATACAAACCACAGACAATCAATAACACTCAGACAGCAAAAACAATTTCACAGGTTAAATACAATACTGCATAACAGACATAAGAACACACGTCAGGTCTGCTCAAGCAAATCTCAGTACCAGTATGGAGAGAAAGGAGCTTTATGACCAGAAGATAAAAGCCATCTTAAGAATCTAGTGTCGTCAGTGTTAATAGATAACATGGAACAAGAGGAATGGTTCTATACAGGGTTAGAATATTATTTGTCCTTTAAAGTTGGCATCTGTTATCACACTACGTGGCCAAACGTTTGTGGATACCCATCCAAATTATTAAGTTCAGGTGCCTCAGTCACACCCGTTATCAGGTGCCTAAAATCAAGAACATAGCCAAGCAGTCTCCAGTGACAAACAGAAGGTGCTTCATGGAATGGGTTTCAATGGCCAAGCAGCGGCACACAAGCCTAAGATCACTCTGTGATCACAATGCCAATTGCCACTCTGGAGCAGTGGAAATGTATTCTCTGGAGTGATGACTCTCGTTTCGTTGTCTGTCAGTCTGAAGGACCAAAAATGGGTTTGATGGTTTATCAGAGCTTGGGCTAGATCCGTTGGTTCAAGTGATGGGTACTGTTAATGTAAAAGCATGCAAAGACATTTCAGACATTTGTGCACTTCCAATAATATGGCTGTCATGTTTTAGCTACAGTTCCTCCCCTGGCTGGATTTCAAATTCGTGTTTTAGTATGTCTGTTTTGGATTCTTTTTGATTATTCTATGTTTTTGATTATTATGTGTTTTGTCCACCTGCCAATCACTGCCAGGAACTGCCCTCCACCCCATAAATCCAGAGAATCACCCAAAGTTCCTGGCAGTTCTTTGTGAATGTGTTTCAGAGTTTTGAATTGTGGTGCTTAATAAATTACTGGATCTTTGGAGCTATTACTCTGTTTTTGGACTATTTTTGTGAGTTTCATATTGGGACTCTATTTGATTTGCATGTAACTGGCACTGTGTTCCTTTTGTGCTCTTCTGAGCTTTTCAGTGTTACAGAGTATTTTTCTTGTGAAGAATAAATATTTTTATATGTAAAGATTCTTGTTTGCCCTTGTCACTAGCCAGGTTTTACGGTTGTGGGCATTTTCGGGACTACAAGCTGTAAGTGCCACTGTGAATGAACTGGCAGCAAGATGGGGATGGAGGGTGGATCCTTCTCCAACCAAAAGGCCATAATGGAAGGGCAACATGGAAGGAGGATTAACCCATCCAGGATGAGACTTGATTGTTATCCCACTAAGGGCGAAGGATTAATGGAGGGACTGGGGTTGTTTCTCAATGGCTGCTCCTTCCCTGATTCCTCTGCCGTAGACCCAGTGTAAATGCTAGCTGGGACCCATGGGATCATAGTCCTGAAAGACTGCCCTGTTGGGGTCCTTGGGTGCCACCAGAGGGCACTGCAGAAGGAAGGACCGCATATTTCTTAGCACTTCCGCATGATCTGGAAATAATAATTAATAATAATAATTCATTACATTTATATAGCACTTTTCTCAGTACTCAAAGCGCTATCCACACAGGGAGGAACTGGGAAGTGAACCCACAATCTTCCACAGTCTCCTTACTGCAAAGCAGCAGCACTACCACTGCGCCACCTGTGAGGACATTCAGCACTATGGCACCGGAAGTGCTCCCAGGTCCATGTGACACCCTGGATAAAGACCCAGAACCGAGCAACCAAGGGATGGAGTAAGAGAGACTCAGACTAAAAAAAAAAAATATTAAAAATCAGGAATCTGCTTTATTCCAGCAATGTCCGTTCTATTTTACAAAGAAATGTCTTGCAAATAGTGGGTTTCCTCCGGGCGCTCCGGTTTCCTCCCACAGTCCAAAGACATGCAGGTTAGGTGGATTGGCGATTCTAAATTGGCCCTAGTGTGTGCTTGGTGTGTGGGTGTGTTTGTGTGTGTCCTGCGGTGGGTTGGCACCCTGCTCAGGATTGGTTCCTGCCTTGTGCCCTGTGTTGGCTGGGATTGGCTCCAGCAGATCCCCGTGACCCTGTGTTCGGATTCAGCGGGTTGGAAAATGGATGGATGGATGTCTTGCAAATAAATATTTACAAAATCCAATGCAAAGACACTTCCCAAAAGAAAAATCAGTGCAGGTGTTATAATATTTACTGCGGTTTCCAAATCAAAACTGAGGAAAAAACTCTTCCACTTCCTTCATCCAGCTACAAAACGGATCACAAAGGACAGGCTGAAAAAAATAATCAAAACAAATAATCAAAGCACCTGCTATATACACAAAGAACAGTAGGTATCTCCACTACTCGATTAAATAAATCAGTAGCACAGATTCACACTACAGCTTGAAGACCTGGTCAAAAGACGACCTCTGGCGTTCGGACCCTGATTTTATATAGAGAGCCATTTTCACCATCCTATCCACCTTTACGTTCCTGTGGACTTTCAATAATCAGACTGGTCGGGACGTGTGCCATTCAACAGCGCCTGCTCAGGTACAGTCCAGCCTATTTAAATGTTCTCTCTTACGCGCATGCGTGTATCCATCTGTCTTGTTGACTTGCGTTTTCAGCCTCTGTTAAGTAAGTACTATTTTACTTCCTCCCGCGTTCACTGGCTACTTTAAAATGAAGCTTTAAATTCTTCAGACCTGTTCCTCTGATTTTAAATATACCACTTTCTCCTTCTCTTTTCCAGTGGTTATGGAAGTGCGCCTCCACACTTGGCCATCAGAAACAGTGTGCACGCTCAAAAAACGGCCTCAGACGTGTTTCTTGATGTTGGCAAGTTTGAGCCCCATGGCTTGCTCTCGGAGCACCTGTAGGCCTCCAGGCAGCCCTTCGAACATCCCGGCGCTCAAATAGCCACTAAAACTTTGAACCGCTGCCATGTTAATCTGCTTAGGGGATGTAAAACATGTACATGAAAACTTTATTTCTTTTACATTTCTCTTTCCAAATGTATAAATAAGCGAATCGGCTGCCTCTTTATTTGCATTATTTACGGCCTCTGAAGTTGGCTTACCACAGTCCAACATAAAAGGTAATCGTCCAGCCTCTTCCAGTTGAGTCAGAGTTGGGAGGTAGCACGGGACACTCAACTGGAGGTAGAGAGAGAGAGGTTGGGAGCATGCATTGATAGTGTGTTGCCTAACCCACCACTATGACGAACCACCTGGATTGGGACCCGAAGCAGAAGGAGGAAGAAATGTGCTTGTTTGGTGTATTTTGGCTGGCGTTTGTGTGTGATAGTGTTGGTTGAAAAATAATAAAATACTTTATTTGAACCTGGAATTGTGTTAGGAAGCGTTGTGTCTGAGGTTTGGGGCTCAGTGGCACCCCCTTGTGCTCACAATTTTAAGGAACTCCTTAGTCCTTGGGATTCCTAATCCATGACATTGGCAACAATTTGAGCAAAGCTTTTTTCTCATTCAGCATGACTATGATCCTGCGCACAAAGCCAGGTTTATAAAGACAAGGAGAAACTTGAGTTACCTGAACAATGCACTAACCATAACATAATTAATATTGATTGCGAGTCGGCAGTCTTCTTGTCCAACATCATTACCTGACCTCACAAAATCTCTTTTCCTGAATGAGCACAAATTCCCACTGACACACTCCAAAATCTTGTGGAAAGCCTTCCCAGATAAGTGGTGACTGTTATAGCCACTGATTTTAAATGAATGTCCATGGTTTTTGGAATTGGGTGTCCAACAAGCTCATATAGCTGTGATGGTCAGATGTCCACAAACTTTTAACCATGTATTATACGAGATGAAACACAAAAATAACCGGGCTGGGCTTGGGGCTTTCCTGGAAAACCATCTGGAGGTCGGCTGGATGTGAATCATAGAACTATATCCCTTCCTACACGCCCTTTCAAACTGCCGACCGGCTAGGTATATCCTGTGAATAGCCCAGTCAGTATTTGCACAACAATCGCTACATGAGTTGCTGCGATAATGTCAGGTGAAAAAATTGAACAATGAATCAACATCAGATTTGTCATGAATTTCCTCTTTTTCCGTAAAGCAGTTTTTGACTGACAAAAACATTCCTGTCCTCGATGATTTTCCCTATTTACCCGATTTACTCTCTCTGGATCGGTTCGCAGCCGAGTGTGAAGCGGCTGGGATGAGAATCAGCACCTCCAAATCCAAGACCATGGTCCTCAGCCGGAAAAGGGTGGAGTGCCCTCTCAGGGTTGGTAGCGAGATCCTGCCCCAAGTGGAGGAGTTCAAATATCTCGGGGTCTTGTTCACGAGTGAGGGAAGAATGGAGCGTGAGATCGACAGGCGGATCGGTGCGGCATCCGCAGTAATGCGGGCGTTGCATCGGTCTGTCGTGGTGAAAAAGGAGCTGAGCCGCAAGGCGACGCTCTCAATTTACCAGTCGATCTATGTTCCTACCCTCACCTATGGTCATGAGCTATGGGTAGTGACCGAAAGAACGAGATCGCGAATACAAGCGGCTGAAATGAGTTTCCTCCGCAGGGTGTCTGGGCTCTCCCTTAAAGATAGGGTGAGAAACTCAGTCATCCGGGAGGGGCTCAGAGTAGAGCCGCTGCTCCTCCGCATCGAGAGGAGTCAGATGAGGTGGCTCGGGCATCTGATCAGGATGCCTCCTGGACGCCTCCCTGGTGAGGTGTTCTGGGCACGTCTAACCGGGAGGAGGTCCCGGGGAAGACCCAGGACACATTGGAGGGACTATGTCTCTCGACTGGCCTGGGAACGCCTTGGGATTCTCCCGGAAGAGCTAGAAGAAGTGGCCGGGGAGAGGGAAGTCTGGGCATCTCTGCTCAAGCTGCTGCCCCCGCGACCCGACCTCGGATAAGCGGGAGACAATGGATGGATGGATACATGCCCGATTTAGCTCCCTGTGATTTTTACTTGTTCCCGAATTGACCTAAAGGGAACACATTTTTCTTCATTGGATGAAGTGAAGACAAAAACGACAAGCCTGTTGAAGACTTCCAGCGCTGTTTCAATCAATGGAAGATCTGTATGGAGCAATGTAGAGATCGGAAGGAGGAGTATATAGAAGGTGACAAGGTTTAGAATGCTGTTATTCATCAATAAATATTTTTTTTTACCAAATCGGTTATTTTTGTGTCTCACCTCGTATGTCCTGGATGGATTGAACGGAGCTGTGTGTCAGTACTGTTTTAGCTAACTTTATAACTTTTGGAATGCTTTGCTGTGCAGATCTGAACAGATGTGACAACATGCACAGGAGATACTTTCCATTTTTCAGGTAACAGACCCTTTGCTTCAAATCTGAAGTTTAGTCAGACTGAACAGAAGTGCAGGACAGGATGGAAAAGCTGGAGCCTGAGCAGGATTCTCAAGTGTTGTGCTTAATTATCTTTGAATCTTAGAGAACTAACCTTGAGCTTAAGTGATAATGATGTCTGGAACTTTTTCTGAGTTTTGAGCAGCTTCAAAAATGCCAACATACTCTGCTAACAGTAATGAAAACCAGTAAGCCAGGAGTTTCATTTATGTGCTCACCTGGTCAACAATGGAGGGCAACTAATGCTGCTTTTTTTACAAGAAGATATTTTTGACCCTATCTCCGCAACCCCAAGCTGCTTTTAAAAACTGATTATTTTTTTCAAATCTCTCTCTCTATATTTGTTTTGCTTGAAAACACATAATCTGTAATTAAGACAAAGACGCCAGTTGGGTATGATCATCAGCATCTTGCTGTTGCTTCTGGGACTGCATGAATTCATTCAGGTTTTATGATTTCTTGTATCAATTTATATTTTGCTCCTATTCTTTTTGGTGCATATCATTGTGGTTTGGGAGTGAAAGCTTAAACCCAGTCAGGTTAGATTCTCCTATTCCTTGTCTACCTGCAGTCCCCTAAGGGCACAAGGGACACCTTTGTGAAGTTTTCTACTGGTGGTAAAGTGGGTTGCAGTAAAGGTTAGAAAGTAAAGCGATCAGCCTGCCATAAAGGTCCTGATGATGAAACATGGATAGTGAGACAGGTAAGAGGTTACACGTAACAGTTGCATAGCTGGTTTTGACATTTCTTCTTATTCCCCATCAAGAAATGATCCTATAAGCTTAGTTCTTACTTTTCATGGTAGGTTCATGTCTTAGGTCATCTCATGATAAAAGCCAGCAAGACTTTATACAGCCTCTAAGGCAGGACTCCGCTGTGTTCCGGTTGGAAGCTGGTGAGCCTATATGGAGACATCCAGACGTTTGGCAGAAATATGAAGAAGTAAAGGCATTGATGGCAGCCAAGAGTAGAGCCTGACTCTCAAGATTGAACCAGCTTTTTGAATCTATTTGTTTAGTCTTTTGGCATCACCTGCACTAATGCCCTTTCCCCAGTACAATGCAATAACCCGGCTACTACAGACTGGTAGAAAACATGTAAGAAACAACCTCAACCTCCTAGGCAAACAGAGTCTTCTCTAACTGTTCTTGTATTCAGGCTCTGTACTGATACTCCACTCCAAGCTTTATCAGTCCGCAGCACCTCCACATCTTCACCATCAATGAGGACATGGGGCAGAGTGGGCTTGACCTTCCTGAATTCTAGGATATTTTCATCTGTCTTACTGATGTTGAGCTGCAAGTGGTTCATTTTGAAGTGTTCAGCTAAGTCCTCCTCTAATGTCCTATATTCAGTGTCCTGCCCACCACTGATACATCACATCCCACTACGGCTGTGCCATCTGAAAATTTCTACAGATGACACAATTCAGTATTGCATCTTAAAAGTGGTGTCCAGCTCTGATCTTGGAGGGCCACAGTAACTGCTGGTTTTCTTTTATGTCACTTTCTTCATCAGGGTCCAATTTCTGCTGTTATTTGTCTTCTCTTTCCTTCATTTTAATTATGTTTTTAAAGACTCCTTCCACGGAATTGATTTTTGTTTCCTTAAATGGCAGCCAAACAAAAATGAGATGTGAAGTGAGACAATAGATGACCAGCTAGCTCCAATCTATTTCTTAATTAGAAGACAATTCTTGTTGTTAATTAAACCCATATAATTAATGAGTGCTCTCCTTCTGCTACAGAAGACATTTCCGAAACAGTTGATTTTCTTTTTTCTAAGAGAACCATCAATCCTGAGCAGATCAACATCATGAAGACCCTCACCTTTCTTTATTTTCAGATATTGTGTGACGGGCACAGGTGAGCTGGTCACGTGTTGGCTCACGTTGTGTCTCTTTATTGTTAATTAAGGAAAAACTAAACAATTAAAGGGTCTGAATATTAAATAGCAAGTCCATTACAAGTTAATTAGCAGCAGAATCTAGTCACTAATTAAGAAACTGGTTAGGATGAAAACCTTTAGCCCATGCGGCCCTCCAGGATCAGAGTTGGACAGCTTTGATTTAAAGTCTGAGGTGTGCAGTGTCAACGGGAAGGGGGCCAATACAGTTCCTTGTGGAACACCGGTGCTACTTATCACCCATGTGCAATACACAGTTCTTAGGCCAAAGAAATTGTGTCTACCAGTTAAGTAGTCCAGGACAGAGTGCGGGTCTGAGTGAGTTTCACCCAGCTATACCATCCAACGTTTGTTACTGTTGTACATCTGATGCTGCACACACAGACTGCATCATTATATCCTGTAATGGAGAGTGAAGGCCTGAAAGATTTTAAATATACTAGCTGGCCTGGTCCATGAATAATAGTGGACTATTAGTCCAGTGTTTAAATCTAACTGCAGAAACATCAGACAACTCAAATTACTAACCCAGAGCAGGTGATGTGGACACCCTTCTGCATGATACCCTAAGAGGGTAGCATTGTGAAAGCTATTGACAAGTTTTGTAAGAAAAATTAACAAGCCTGTGTCAAATGGCTGAAATTTGTTACAATCAAATACCTCAGCACAGGCAACATTTTGAGTTAACACTTTCTTGCTGTTTGAAACTAAATTAACCTGCACAGAAGTATCCACAATTTTACTTTTCACATCAGATGCCCTTCTGACTTGCGAGAAAGCTGCACTCTGCTGCCAAAAGTATTGGGACGCCTGCCTTTACATACACATGAACTTTAATGACATCCCATTCTTAATACATAGGCTTTAATATGGAGTTGGCCCACCCTTTGCAGCTACTCTTCTGGGAAGGCTTTCCACAAGGTTTAGGAGTGTGTTTATGAGAATTTTTGACCATTCTTCCAGGAGAGCATTTGTGAGGTCAGGCACTGATGTTGGACGAGAAGGCCTGGCTCGCTCACAGTCTCCACTCGAATTCATCCCAATGGTGTTCTATCGGGTTGAGGTCAGGGCTCTGTGCAGGCCAGTCAAGTTCCTCCACACCAAACTCGCTCATCCATTTCTTTATAGACCTTCCTTTGTGCACTGGTGTGTGCGTGTGCAGTCATGTTGCCATCCCCAAACTGTTCACCTACGGTTTTGTTGTTGAATTTGTTTTTGCGTTTTTGCCCTTGAGAGCCACTGTAGGTTCCCACAAAGTTGTGAGCAATAAATTGTCCAAAATGGCTTTGTATGCTGAAGCATTAAGAGTTCCTTTCACTAGAACTAAGGGGTCATGGCCAACCCCTGAGAAACAACCTCACACCATAATCCCCCCCCCCCCCACCACCAAACTTTACACTTGGCACAATGCACTCAGGAAATTACTGTTCTCTTGGTAACCAACAAATCCAGTCTCGTCCATCGGATTGTGTGATTCATCACTCCAGAGGACATGTCTCCATTGCTCCAGAGTCCAGTGGTGGTGGGCTTTACATCACTGCATCCAACGCTTTGCATTGCACTTGGTGAGGTAAGGCTTGGATGCAGAAACCCATTCCATGAAGCTCGCTCTCTATGAGGTCTGTAGCTATTGACTCTGCAGAAAGTTGGTGACTTCTACGCACTGTGCGCTTCAGCATGCGCTGTACCCACTCTGTGATTTTACGTGGCCTAACACTTTGTGGCTGAGTTGATGTTGTTCCCAATTGCTTCCACTTTGTTATAATACCACTAACAGTTGACTGTGGAATATTTAGTAGCAAGGAAATTTCACAAATGGACTTAGAGCACAGGTGGCATCCTATCACGGTACCACGCTTGAATTCACTGAGCTCCTGAGAGCGACCCGTTCTTTCACAAATGTTTGTAGAAGTCGTCTTCATGTCGAGGGGCTTGAGTTTATACACCTGTGGCCATGGAAGTGATTGGAACACCTGAATTCAATGATTTGGAGGAGTGTTCCAATACTTTTGGCAATATAATGTACATACAGTTGCCCATGCACAAACATGTGAGATAATAAAAAATGGCCACCTTACCTAAGGTATGTCCTTGAGACTCATTCAAAGTTGCAGAAAATGCTGGTTTCACAGAACACTGTGGATGTTGTGGAAAGCAGCCCGGACACAGACAGGCAGACACCGATGCTTTCAAACCACACACACGTCTATTATACATACGATTATTTACAAGTGCACACACAACCCAGTGCCCCTGCACCAGGCACCCTTAAGTCCAGGCCTCTTCTAGCAATGCCTCTCTTTCTGACCGCCTCCACTCCTCTCCTCCGAACTCTGTCTTCTTCCACCCAACTCCAGGTGATGAATGGAGGGAGGCGGCCCCTTTTATGTTCACCCGGACGTGCTCAAGGTGTCTCCTGATGAACTTCCGCCGGAAGCACTCCGGGTGTCCCTGGTAATCCTTCCGCCAGCACCTCTGGCTGTGGCGGAAGTGCTGACGTCCAGGGCTTTTCAGGCATCCGGGCATACCCTGGTGGTTACCACAGGCCCCTATAGGTTTGAGCTTTCATGCTCTGTTCCTGTGGTCCCCATACCAACCAGGGTGGCTGCCCCCTCGTGGTCCGGAGGAGGCATAATCCCTCTTCCTATCCTTCCAGGCATCCTGGCTGGGTACCACCCCCAGCTGTTCGCCACAATGTATATAAAGAGCGAGAGAGATCCTTGTTTGCTAAGAAGCTCAGTAAATCTCATCTCCAGGCAGGGCCATCTTAACAGCATTATAGCCGCCCAGGTAAAGCAGTGCACTGAGGCCCCTACCTACACAACCACTCACAGGAATAAAAATGTAAATGGTCAATAAAATTAAACATATATTTATTGTATTGGTACTTACAACAAAATCAGTGTGTAAACATTAAAAAAGATGATGTACAGCAAAGACTAATCAGCACAAATGTTTGAACAATATAACATGAGCCTTGAAAAATGCAAAAATTTCAACATATAAATGATATTCAATTGGTAAACCATACAGACGGAGATGGCACAGTATGAAATGACTATGAATTATTTATTATTAATCACGTGTTCAACACAAACATTTGCAAAATTTCTTTGCAGAGAACTGATTGAAGTGATGTTAACATATCCGCTTTTACGTGATGTAGTGCGTGAGATCCGTACATGCACGTGAGGTGGCAGAGATGACCGTGATACTAAATCAGAGGCAAATGCCAATGTCTACTTGTAACATCCATCCATCCATCCATTATCCAACCCGCTATATCCTGACTACAGGGTCACAGGGGTCTGCTGGTGCCAATCCCAGCCAACACAGGGCGCAAGGCAGGAAACAAACCCCGGGCAGGGTACACACACACACCAAGGACACACTAGGGACAATTTAGAATTGCCAATGCACCTAACCTGCATGTCTTTGGACTGTGGAAGGAAACTGGAGTACCTGGAGGAAACCCACGTGGACACGGGGAGAACATGCAAACTCCACGCAGGGACAACCCGGGAAGCGAACCCAGGTCTCCTAACTGTGAGGTAGCAGTGATACCCACTGCGCCACCGTGCCGTAACACAATAAAAAATATACATATAGTATAATATTTATTTATTGACAGCAAGTCACAACATATATAGATTAGCATGGGACCCCTAAGCTTGTGGGGCCCTATGGCAACTCCCCAGCGTGCCCATGCATTAAGACGGCACTGTCTCCAGGAGCAAAAAATCTGAAAAACCATCCAGGAGTATACAACAGTTTTGCATCAAAATGCACCACCTGGTGGTCACTATGCATAAATGTATCTAACATCTTGCATTGTCGACACCATCACCAAGTGCTTTACACTCTATATGAAAAGATCTGCTATGAGCAATATTGAGCATTTACAAACAGTAAATTGGCCTTCTGGGAGTCAGCTGGTGACGTCATGGCATCTCGTCCATTTCCTTAGACATTGCATCTTTTCAGCGACCAGTAAAGGTCTTTAATTAGCTTCATTTACTTTAAAAGGAGCTCCTTAAGATTACAAGACCTTCTGTTTACAGAGTGCACTGCCTTGATGCAGAACATCAGGATCGGTTAGAACTCTGAGGCTCTAACATAACAAGACCACAGCAGTGGAAAGGGAATCCAAAATCCAGTTGTGCTTAATGAAATATGCAGCTGAGGGCAGCAGACCACCTGAGCACATGGCTGAGGCTAACCAAGGTGAGTCTTCGATTTGGAAAGACAAGGGCAAGCAGAAGCTGCGTGAATTCGTATTGAAGACACTGCGACAAAAAATGTACAAAAAAACCAAAAAGGAATAAATCAAACAATAAAGGCCTCTCAGCCACCTTGACTTAGGGGGAATCCACTGCACCGCCTCTCCCTGCACGCTGTTGTCAAAAGGCTTTGGTTGTGATGCAGGCAGGGTCTCCCTGGAGACAGTTGCTTAGCAACCAGCTGCTGGTTTTTTTTTGTTTTTTTTTTGAATGGCTGAATGGCGTGCGTGACGCTTGAAGCGGGAGGTGACAGACTAAGGTGTTCATCTTGGGAAAGCCAAGAAAATGTACTCTTGATATACGTTATAATACGAAGGAGAAGCTTTAAATAAATGTGAAGGGACAGAGTGAGAGAAAGAGAAGCAGGCTGTAGATCGTCGGCTGAGTGGGATGTCGGAAAGGTTGTCTGTCAGCATGACAAGCAACCAGACTTGGAGATTTAATCAATCAGCAGTCCTAAATAAGATGTTTTCAGGGATGACAGAGGGTCCTGTCGTAGCTTTGTAAAACCCAGGACAAAGAAGATGAGGCTCAAATCATCAAAGACACATGAAGCACACAGAAATAGAGAAGCAAAATAAGCAATAAAGAAGACAACTGCAAGGAAACAGAAATCCTGCTGCTACCTCTCTGGGGTATCGGAAGTAGGCTGTCGATCAGGTTGGTGGCAATGCCAGATTCCCACCACAGTAATCACAAACCACAGACCCTTAGGTCTCTTTCGCTCTCTCATCTCCTATACGTTACATCTGGCCTCCATCCCTCCTACTTGATAAATGTCGGCCCCTACCTTACCTCCCTACTCTACACTCAATTCCCAGCTACAGTGCCCTCCATAATGTTTGGGGCATAGACACATTTTCTTGACTTACCTCTCTGCTCCAAACACTTCAGACATTGTGATTAAAGTGCACATTGCTGACTTTTATTTAAGGTTATTTGCAAACATTTCCGTAGAAATGACAACACTTTTTCTACATGTTCCCCCATTTTCAGGGAACCATAATGTTGCGACACAGCAATGGCAGGTCTATTAAAGCCTTCATATTTAGTACTTTGTCGCATATCCCTTGTGTGAAATGACTGGGTAAAGTCTGGGATTCATAGATGTCACCAGGTGCTGAGGATCTTCTCTCCCAAGCCTCTAATGTAGCCACCTTCAGCTCCTGCTTGTTTTGGAGGCTTGTCCCCTTCAGTTTTTTCATCAGCATATGGAAGTCCTGCTCATTTTGACTGAAATCAGTTGACTTGGCCATTGAACAATTTTTCATTTTTTAGATATGAAAAATTCCTATTTGCCCTTAGCAGTTTGTTTGGATTATTATCTTGTTGTAGGATGAAGCATCGTCCACTGAGTTTGGAGGGATTGACTGGAACCTGAGCAGATCAGATGTTTCTACACAGCTTATAATTCATTGTGCCACTGCTGTCAGCCGTCCTGGCATCAATGAAGATAAGTCTGCCAGTACCTGTGACAGCTACACATGCCCGCACCATAACACCTCCTACCATGTTTAACAGATGAGGTGGTCTGCTTTGGATCTCATGATGTTCCTTTACATCTCCACACTTTGCTCTTGCCATCACTCTGATGGTTCTTTGTCTTTTTCTAGAATTCTGTAGATTCTTTTTCACAAACTGTAATCTGGCCATCCTGTTTTTGTAGCTCACTAGTGGTTTGCATCCTCCTCCGTATTTCTGTTCATGAAGTCTTCTGCCGATAGTCATCTCTGACACATCCACATCTGCCTCATGAAGACTGTGTCTGATCTGTTGCACAGTCATTTGGGGCTTTTTCTTTACCATAATGAGGATTCTTCTGTCATCAGCACTGGAGGTCTTCCTTGGCCTGCCAGTCCCTTTGTGATTACTGAGCTCACCAGTGTGTTCTTGCTTCTTAATGTTATTCCAGACAGTTGATTTAGGCAATCCTTCATTTATTCTTCATTTTTAGCCTCATAATGGCTTCTTTCATTGGCACATCTCTTGTTCTCATGTTAGTAACTACAGACTCCAAAGGGTAGAAGCAAGCTGAGGTATCTTATGAAGGAATAAAACACACCTGAAGAATCACAAACACCTGTGGCACCAATTGTCCCAAACGTTATGGTGCCCAGAAATGGGGGGACTGTGTAAAAAAGATGTTTCAATTTCTCCATGGTGTGATGGAAATGTATGTAAATGAAAGTCTGCAATGTGCGCTTTAATCACGTCTGAATTTTTTATTTGTAATTTTAAACCATGAAGAAGAAGTGTAAGTCAAGTAAAAATGTGCCTTTGTCTTAAAGATTATGGAGTGCAGTGTAAGCCTGAAATTACTTGCAGAACTAAGGACATGAGGCCATCAGACTGCAGTTTTCTCTACAGCAGTGCTTCTCAAAGTATTTTGGGCCAACAACCACTTTTCTAGAAAGTTGATTCAGTTCATCTGGACATACTTCTTTGCCAGGGAGATACGTTACATCACTCATCCAAGTGACTTCCTCAGTCTCAGTTGACTGCAGGTTTCTCCAACCTTATAAACAGTACCTTTGCATAATGACCGAAACTAGCACCATTGACTAACAATGGGCCGTGTTATCGATGATATGTAAATTGTCAGCTCTGCGTTGCCGTCCTGCTTTTAAGCTGTGCCCAATGTGTATGTGTCTATCATTCATTATCTCTTTGTATGATCAAATATTGCACGATTTTAATTGGCACCTTAGTGAAAGCTGCTATATTGAATAATTAGGCGCTGTCGACAACTGTGCAAATGCAGAACCATGCTGCCCAATGATGACCCCATACATTAAAAAAGTGACACTTAGTACACTGGCATCTCACAGCATAAAAATACTGCCTTTATCACACTCACGGTCTCATGGACATTAGAAGTGGGATTAAAATACAAATATTATCAATCCCTCATGAAATGATCTATCTATCTATCTTTTCCTGTCTTACATTTGTATCTACATATCAATATTATATATAGTGCCTTTCCTCCCCATCTATCTATCTATCTATCTATCTATCTATCTATCTATCTATCTATCTATCTATCTATCTATCTATCTATCTATCTATCTATCTATCTATCTATCTATCTATCTATCTACAGTTAGGTCCATAAATATTTGGACAGAGACAACTTTTTTCTAATTTTGGTTCTGTACATTACCACAATGAATTTTAAATGAAACAACTAAGATGCAGTTGAAGTGCAGACTTTCAGCTTTAATTCAGTGGGGTGAACAAAACGATTGCATAAAAACTCCTGGACATCACCAGATGCTGGGTTTCCTCCTTTTTAATGCTCTGCCAGGCCTTTACTGCAGCGGCTTTCAGTTGCTGTTTGTTTGTGGGCCTTTCTGTCTGAAGTTTAGTCTTCAACAAGTGAAATACATGATCAGTTGGGTTAAGATCAGGTGACTGACTTGGCCATTCAAAGATTTTCCACTTCTTTACTTTAATAAACTCCTGGGTTGCTTTGGCTGTATGTTTTGGCTTATTGTCCATCTGTATCATGAAACACCGCCAAATCAATTTGACTACATTTAGCTGGATTTGAGCAGACAGTATGTCTCTGAACACTTTAGAATTAATTCGGCTGCTTCTGTCCTGTGTCACATCATCAATAAACACTAGTGTCCCAGTGCCACTGGCAGCCATGTATGCCCAAGCCATCACACTGCCTCCACCGTGTTTTACAGATGATGTGGTATGCTTTGGACAACGAGCTGTTCCACGCCTTCTCCATACTTTTTTCTTGCCATCATTCTGGTAGAGGTTGATCTTGGCTTCATCTGTCCAAAGAATGTTTTTCCAGAACTGTGCTGGCTTTTTTAGATGTTCTTTAGCAATCTAGCCTTTCTATTCTTGAGGCTTATGAGTGGCTTGCACCTTGCAGTGCACCCTCTGTATTTACTTTCATGCAGTCTTCTCTTTATGGTAGACTTGGATATCGATACGCCTACCCCCTGGAGAGTGTTGTTCACTTGGTTGGCTGTTGTGAAGGGGTTTCTCTTCACCATGGAAATGATTCTGCGATCATCCACCATTGTTGTCTTCTATGGACGTCCAGGTCTTTTGCGTTGCTGAGTTCACCAGTGCTTGCTTTCTTTCTCAGGATGTACCAAACTGTAGATTTTGCCACTCGTAATATTGTAGCAATTTCTCGGATGGGTTTTTCCGTTTTTGCAGCTTAAGGATGGCTTCTTTCATCTGCATGGAGAGCTCCTTTGACCGCATGTTGTCTGTTCACAGCAAAATCTTCCACATGCAAGCACCACACCTCAAATCAACTCCAGGCCTTTTATCTGCTTAATTGATAATGACATAACAACGGACTTGACCACACCTGCCCATGAATTAGCCTTTGAGTCAATTGTCCAATTACTTTTGAGTCCCTGAAATGAAGGGATTGTATTAAAAAATGCTTTAGTTGCCTCACATTTTTATGCAATCGTTTTGTTCACCCCACTGAATTAAAGCTGAAAGTCTGCACTTCAACGGCATCTGAGTTGTTTCATTTAAAATTCATTGAGCTTTTTCTCTCTGCCTCTCTGTTTCTTTCTTTCCATTCTCCATCTTGAGAAGGTCTCTTTCTCAACAGCCACATTCAGACAGGCTACTTGGTCCTATAGAGATGATGACCTGAAGAGAGCTGACCACAAATAAGCTGACCGGAAAGAATCGAGTGTAATTAAAAGTTCTGGTGCAACCTGAAACTCCAAGTCTAGCACTACCAGGTTGTATAGATAGATAGATAGATAGATAGATAGATAGATAGATAGATAGATAGATAGATAGATAGATAGATAGATAGATAGATAGATAGATAGATAGATAGATAGATAGATAGATAGATACTTTATTAATCCCAAGGGGAAATTCACAATTGTGGTAATGTACAGAACCAAAATTAGAAAAAAAAGTTGTCTCTGTCCAAATATTTATGGACCTAACTGTAGTTTACGGAGTTAAGTGCCAAGAGGATTGCCATGAATTATACACTGGGGAAACCAAACAACTACCGGCGAAGCGGATGGCACAACACAGAAGAGCTACCTCATCAGGTCAGGACTTGGCAGTCTATGTACACCTACAGAACAGTGGTCACTCTTTCAGTGATGAAAATGTGCACATCCTGGGCAGGGAGGAACGATGGTTTAAGCAAGGAGTCAAGGAGGCCATTTACGTGAAAAAGGAACGACCATCTCTGAACCGATGAGGGGGCCTAAGGGTACATCTTTGACCATCTTACAATGCTGTGATTGCAGCCATTCCCCAACTCTCTGTGAATGGTACTCATGGTCATTGATCAATGGACAATTTGCATATCATTGATCGCACGGCCCATTGTTAGTCAATGGTGCTAGTTTCGGTCATTATGCAAAGGTACTGTTTATAAGGTTGGAGAAACCTGCAGTCAACTGAGACTGAGGAAGTCACTTGGATGAGTGATGTAATGTATCTCCCTGGAAAAGAAGTCCAGATGAACTGAAAGAACTTTCTAGAATTTCCTTAAATGGATTATTGAGCATGTATCGGGACAACCACTTTGTCATAGTCAAAGATACAGAAGACCAACTATGCCCGACAGACACTTATTACACCAAATTCTGTGCTTAATTATCTCTGTTTTTTCTGCATATCCTCATGAATAATGCTGAGGTGAAAAGAATAAGAGCTGGCATACAGACACAATGTACTGATAATGAGCTACTGTAGCAGTTCAGGGTTTTTAAAGTAAAACTGGGTGAAGGGGCAAAGTTAAAGTCAGAAAAGGGACAAAACTGGCTTATCTTCCACACTGTGTCAAGGCCAAAACAAGAAGAAAAAATAACAGGCAAGAGTCAAAGCCAAAAAAGAATCTTAGCAGAGAGCAAAAACTCAAGCGTCAGAAGGTTTTTTAAAATCCACTACTCGGGTAGAGAAATGAGAAATCCTGGGTGATGTTTTTTTTTTTTGTTTTTATTTTATTTTATTGATTTTATTAAAATCAAATAATATTCCATATAAATAACTCAAATTTTACAAAAAAAATGGTTCAATACAAATCAACCCCCACCCCTGAGAAAGAGAGCTAGGCCAGCAGTGTAAAACTTTATGCTAGTAAAAATAAGTAAATAGATAAATTAATAAATGAATAAAGATAAATGGTGTAAAAGAGGGGAGAGAATCTGCTTCCTCAATTTAAATGCTTATTCTAAAATATTATTAATTAGATCCTGCCAGGTTTTGAAAAAGGTCTGCACAGATCCTCTAAGTGCGAATTTGATTTTTTTCCCATTTCAAACAGTATAAAACATCAGTTACCCACTGACTTAAAAGAGAAGAGTTAGGATTCTTCCAGTTGAGCAAGAAAAGTCTATGTGATATTAGTGAAGTAAAGCCAATCACAGTTTGTTTGTCCTTCTCCACTTTAAGCCCCTCTGTGAGTCCACCACACACAGCTGTTAGTGGATTAGGAGGGATTGTGACACCAAGGCTGTCTGAAAAGCATTTAAAGATTTTCGTCCAGAATGATGTTAATTTGGTGCAGGCCCAAAACATGTGGCCCAGTGAGGCCAGAACTTGATTGCAGCGTCCGCAGGTTGGATCTCGCCCTGGAAAGATTTTGGACAATTTTAAGCGAGACAGATGTGCTCGATATATAATTTTGAGTTGAATAATTGTATGCTTTGCGCATATGGAGCACCAGTGAATTCTCTGCATTGCTACTTTCCACTCCTTTTCTGAGATGTTGAGTGAGAGATCCTTTTCCCGCTGTTCTCTTGGAACTTTGAAAGGGAGGGACTGTAAAATGGTTTAATATATTAGAGAAATGCTGTCTGAGTCCTCGAAACTGAGCAATATTTTTTTCTGGCATAAAGGTAGGTGGGATATGAGGAAAATTGGGCAGGTACTGTTTAACAAAGTTTCGATGTGAGACATTTTTAAACCCATCTTGTTGTTAACTTGGGTCACAATCTCTGAGGGCACACACCTAACAACAAAGGGGCTGCACTAACGATGGGAAGACAAAATAGTTGTGAGCATAAATAACCAAGATGGTGGCGTAAAGAGTACAAAATAACTTATATGAGCAAAAGTAAATCTTGCATCAAAAAACAAATGGAATGTTCAGAATCTAGGACTAAAGAAACGCCTCATCAATTAATGCCAAAAAATGCATCAAAAATTAATAATGAACTCATTCATAACACACAAAAGGTAACTTTATTGGAAAACACCTCCTTACTTAATTGTCCTACTGTGTTATGCCTTTGGAAGGTGCCTTAAGGAAGACAACAAAATCACACCCTGAACAGAATGTGGTCAAACCTGTGCTGCTCCTCAGACTCTTTCTATATTGCATGCTAATTCTCCTTCTGGTGCTCTATGAGCTACCATGCTGGCTCCATTCTGATGGTTTTATCCACAGAACTATCACAGAGATTCAGAGTGATGGAGCCAAATGTAATGGCATCATGTACAACTTGGTACCTGCCACTTGACCTGAAGTGCAAGTCTAGAAGTTGTGCATTGGAGATCTTAGATAAAACCCTCATGAACACAGAATGAGCAAGCAACATGCTACATCAACAAAGAATAGGCGAGAAGATCATCTCAAGTCTCTAACCATTGTGCCAGCGGTTTAGAGGTTTGTCATTTGTTAGACAAAAGCAACTCAGCTGAGAAAAGCGCTATATAAATGTAATGAATTATTATTATTATTATTATCTCTTACTAATAAGGGAATGGTTGTAAAATGAAAGTGTGAAAAATGTGCAAAACATATCAAAGCTATCTCCTGCAGTCTGCATCCCAATTCAATTCGGTCATCAGGGCTTTATTTGTAGAATTCACATGTTTCCCCTGGGTCTGTGTGAAATTTTTGTGTAGCTTGCCCCACAAAACTCAAAACCGGGCTTTAATTCAAAAGCCATCCCTCATGACAAAGCGAGCCTTACTCCAAACTTCAGAAGTAGGCATTTCAACCTTCAGAGTCCAAAACATGGTTCAAGGCTTCAAAACTCTAAAGGGATGAAAAAGTGGGAGAGGGAAAGCTTAAAACCCTGGCCCACAATAACAAAACAATATTACTTAATATTTAACCATTTTTTTTAACAAAAATTCAAAATTTAATTAATAGCAACTAATACTAACTCTTAAATTCAGTCATCTTAATCCATAAGCAAAGCCAAGTCCTTAAAGTACAGATCAGAAATTGGAGTGCACTCCCCTCGACTTTCTCATATACTGACATTGAGGAGAAGGTCATCAGAACCACATTCAGTTGCACAATATTTCTCAAATATCATATCCTTTTGTTTCTCATCATAACTAATTGATGATATCGATACACAATCATTTATCTCTATTTATAATCAAACTTTATTTTAAAATGATATTTTCGCACTTAGGGAGGTTGAAAACGGTTGTGGAATTTTTTCATGATTACATATGCATTACCTAGATTACGTGCAAAGTAAAAAGAGTTAAAGTCACCTAAAAACACAGAAAAAGTGTTAGCATTATATAATGTTTGTTGCTATAGTTAAAAATGCATTTAGGTACATTTAATTATGATAATGATGGTTGAAATAAAAAAAATATACAGTGGAACCTCAGTTTGCAAGCATAATTCGTTCCAGAAACGTACTCGCAGTCCAAAGCACTCGTATATCAAAGTGAATTTCCCCATAAGAAATAATGGACACTCAGATGATTCATTCCACAACCCAAAACTATTCATATAAAAATGATTAATACAAAATACAAAGTAAAAATACATAAAACAAGTTAACCTGCACTTTACCTTTGAAAAGAATCAAGGCTGGTGTGAGTGAGTTTCTAAACTCTTGTGGGATTGCACCCAACGGGACGACATGCGGAACAGCGTCCCAAAGTAATCACAGTCTCCCAGCGCTATAGCAGTTTGCCGTAAAAGCGAATCTGAAAAGATCGCGGACATGCTATAAGCGCCTGCTGTTGATGGGTGATACAAGGAACATTATAAATGCCCTACGCACTAACCTGGCCATGACCCTGCCTGACTGCTGCGTCTGTGTATAGGAGAGTGGCAGATCCCGCTACAATAAATAACCGCGCTGTTGCTGTTTCAAGCTGAATAAAGCTGGTGTTGCTAAAGTACTGAGACTGAGCTTCATGTTTTGGGGTGCAAGACAGGGACTTGCACATCACAGCACACACGCGCACATGCGTGCACACACACACACACACACACACGCAGTCACAATGCTGTAGTAAACAGTATACGCTCATTCGGATGTTGACTATATGAGTGAGGCACGCCGACTCAGACGGAGAATAGGAGACGATTACCTACAATCACGCAGCAAGAGAGAGTGAAAAGAACCATCAGCTCAGTTGTGATCACATGACGCTCAGCAGATAAAGTGTATACATACTACTTGTATTGCAAGACCTCGCTCGTTTATCAAGTCAAAATTTATTACAAACTTTAGCTTGTCTTGCAAAACTCTCGTAAACCAAGTTACTCGCAAACCAAGGTTCCACTGTATATCATACAATTACTGTAAATGTATTACCAGCAACACGACGGAAACGTAGCAGCTTATTGCTCCCATTACATCTTTATATTTAAATGGCATATTCAATGTTTACATGTTATTGTTAAACCGATGATGTATAAATTAAAATAGAATTAATAACAGTTATTGAAATATATAATATGCGTTATATTGAATACAGTTTTTAATATCGTGTACACATTTATATTTCAATGATACAAAAAATTTGGATGGTTGTTTAAATAACATACTACTTTCATTTGCTTTTATCATTACAAATATCTATACAAAATCTGTAATTATAATTATAGTTTACTTGAAAATTCACAAAAGAATTTGGTTAAAGTACCACTTCTGGTTGCCAAAAGTGGCCCAAAAGTTAATAGGATTCCTTATTTTTGGTATAAAGCAGGTGTACACAATCTCACTGACTGAGGTCAAAGCGTTTTCAAGTTATCGTGTTGACACACAGATAGACATAATTTTAAAAATTCATCAAAATCTCGAGGTCGAGTTTTTTCACAATTCCTATACTTTCTCTGTACTATGTATACGAGAAAGTAAAAAAGGAAAAGTGCAGTAATTACTGCAGCTTGTGTGTATATTTTTAGTTATTTTATATATTTTTTAATAGTCGAGGTTCTGTTTTGAAGTTTTTGCAAAAGTTTTATTTTCATTTTCTATTATTTGCTTATTCTTCATAATAGGTTTGTCATATGACATATAAAATATGTGACAAACTAAATATAATCAGTCACCAATCCAAAATTGGATTAGTCAGTCAGTCATTATCCAACTCACTATATCCTAACACAGGGTCACGGGGGTCTGCTGGAGCCAATCCCAGCCAACACACGGCGCAAGGCAGGAATCAAATCCCGGGCAGGGCGCCAGCCCAACGCAGGGCACACACACACACCCACACACCAAGCACAATTTAGGATCGCCAATGAACCTAACCTGCATGTCTTTGGACTGTGGGAGGAAACCGGAGAACCCGGAGGAGACCCACACAGACACAGGGAAAACATGCAAATTCCACGCAGGGAGGACCCGGGAAGCGAACCCTGGTCTCCTTACTGCAAGGCAGCAGCACTACCACTGCGCTGATAGTTACCTTTCAGACAAGCAGGCCCTAATGTTCTGTTTTCAGTTAATTGAGCTCCTTTCTGTCTCCGATTTTTGTTATTCCCTCAGGTTTTGTTTGTCTGATTGCTTTTCCTCTTTCATTACTGATTGTTTCCACTTTTAAGAAGTAGATAGATAGATAGATAGATAGATAGATAGATAGATAGATAGATAGATAGATAGATAGATAGATAGATAGATAGATAGATAGATAGATAGATAGATAGATAGATAGATAGATAGATAGATAGATAGATAGATAGATAGATAGATACTTTATTAATCCCAGGGGGAAATTCACATACTCCAGCAGCAAAAAATATTAAATTAAAGAGTAATAAAAAATGCAGGTAAAAAACAGACAATAACTTGAATAATGTTCAACGTTTACCCCCTCTGGTGGAATTGAAGAGTCGCATAGTTTGGGGGAGGAATGATCTTCTCAGTCTGTCAGTGGAGCAGGACAGTGACAGCAGTCTGTCGCTGAAACTGCTCCTCTGTCTGGAGATGACACTGTTTAATGGATGTAGTGGATTCTCCATAATTGATAGGAGCCTGCTGAGTGCCCGTTGCTCTGCTACGGATGTCAAACCGTCCACCTCTATGCCAACAATAGAGCCTGCCTTCCTCACCAGTTTGTCCAGGCGTGAGACATCCTTCTTCTTAATGCTGCCTCCCCAGCACACCACTGCGTAGAAGAGAGCACTCGCCACAACCATCTGATAGAACATCTGCAGCATCTTACTGCAGATGTTGAAGGATGCCAGTCTTCTAAGGAAGTACAGGCGGCTCTGTCCTTTCTTGCACAGAGAATCAGTATTGGCAGTCCAGTCTAATTTATCGTTCAGCTGCACTCCCAGGTATTTATAGGTCTGCACCATCTGCACACAGTCACCTCTGATGATCACGGGGTCCATGAGGGGCCTGGTCCTCCTAAAATCCACCACCAGTTCCTTGGTTTTGCTGGTGTTCAGGTGTAGGTGGTTTGAGTCGCACCATTTAACAAAGTCATTGATTAGGTTCCTATACTCCTCCTCCTGCCCACTCCTGATGCAGCCCACGATAGCAGTGTCGTCAGCAAACTTTTGCACGTGGCAGGACTCCGAGTTATATTGGAAGTCCGATGTATATAGGCTGAATAGGACCGGAGAAAGTACAGTCCCCTGCGGCGCTCCTGTGTTGCTGACCACAATGTCAGATCTGCAATTCCTGAGATGCACATACTGAGGTCTGTCTTTAAGATAGTCCACGATCCATGCCACCAGGTATGAATCTACTCCCATCTCTGTCAGCTTGTCCCTAAGGAGCAGAGGTTGGATGGTGTTGAAGGCGCTAGAGAAGTCTAGAAAGATAATTCTTACAGCGCCACTGCCTCTGTCCAAGTGGGAGAGGGATCGATGTAGCATATAGATGATGGCATCTTCCGCTCCCACCTTCTCCTGGTATGCGAACTGCAGAGGGTCGAGGGCGTGTTGAACCTGTGGCCTCAGGTGGTGAAGCAGCAGCTGCTCCATGGTCTTCATCACATGTGATGTTAGAGTGACAGGCCGGAAGTCATTCAGCTCACCAGGACGTGATACCTTTGGGACTGGGGTGATGCAAGATGTTTTCCAAAGCCTCGGGACTCTCCCCTGTTCCAGGCTCAGGTTGAAGATGCGCTGTAGAGGACCCCCCCAGCTCTGATGCACAGACCTTCAGCAGTCGTGGCGATACTCCATCTGGACCTGCTGCTTTGCTGGCACGAAGTTTCCTCAGCTCTCTGCTCACTTGCGCTGCTGTAATTGTGGGTGGGGATGTCTCTCCTATGTTGGTATCAGCAGAAGGATGTGTAGAGAGTGCAGTACTCCGAGGTGAGAGTGGGTTAGGGTGGTCAAATCTGTTAAAGAAGATGTTCATTTGGTTTGCTCTCTTCACGTCTCTCTCGATGGTGGTACCCCGCTTCGAGCTGCAGCCAGTGATGATCTTCATCCCATCCCACACTTCCTTCATGCTGTTGTTCTGCAACTTCTGCTCCAGCTTTCTCCTGTACTGCTCCTTCGCCGCCCTGAGCTGGACTCGGAGTTCCTTCTGCCCGCGCTTGAGCTCATGCTGATCACCGTCTTTAAAGGCCCTTTTCTTCTGGTTCAAAAGGCCCTTGATGTCACTTGTAATCCATGGCTTGTTGTTAGCATAGCAGTGTACAGTTCTTACTGGAACTACAGTGTCCATACAGAAGTTGATGTAGTCAGTAGTGCAGTCAACAGCCTCCTCAATGTTCTCACTATGAGATCCCTGCAGGATATCCCAGTCTGTAGTTCCAAATGTGTACCTTCTTCCAGTAACTGAGGTAATACCACCCTGAGCAGTAGGGAGACGCTGTGACTAACTCCATCTTTTTTTCTGTCTGTGGTTCAGCTACTTCTGCTGTGAACCCCTGTGCATTTAAAACCTGAAAGGCCTCCGGAAGTCATCTTTCAACATAGGAACTGACATGGAGGAGGACAGAGCGACTCACTCAAGCATCATTTTTCTTTTGACTCGGTTGATGAGCACATTTTATTTTTCACCTTTTGACCACCCGATATTAAACAGGGATTACCTACTGGTAGCCTAGACCTTCTACTGCCTAACAATTGTTTCTTCTTACACTAAACTAATGTAACTGTCTTCTGCTTATTTTCTCCTCTGACAAAAGTTCTCCAACATGGAAGCATTAACAACTGTGTAAATTTACATATCCATATACATATTTACAAGAAAAAAAAAAAGAAGATAAGTCAAACAAGAGAAGTTCACACTAACACTGCAGTCTTGGTTCTAAGGCTCTGTGACTTTATTAAACTTATCCAGCTCTGGGGTCGGTCCCACTGATGCAGCATTGTGAGGACCCCCCCCCCCAAGGCTCAATGCAGAAAATACAAGAAACAAAAGAAGGAAGAAATACACACTATGATTGGCAACATTTCGTTTTTACAGTACTACGGGGCTCTGCCCCCTGCTCACTTCTCTCGCAAACCCCCGGGCGGATGCTACAAGCTAGCCACTTCACGGATCTGCCGCTCGCGTATGGGGAAGTGGATGTACATTTAAACAGATTGTTATTTTCATGGGAATTGTTACATATGCATAATAGAACTAACTATTTTACATTACTGCGAGTAATTAACCCTAGTTAAAAATAGTAAAATGTAAAAATTTGAAAGAAAATGATGTTTCATATTGCGTTAGAGGTATTTGTTATGTTATATGTTTTCATTCTATTTGACTTTGAAATTAACACACAAATACTTTTAAAACTTACACTTTTACTGTAAAACTTCAGTAAAAACAATTTTTTTAATTAACTTTTTGTCAATATTGCATTGCATTTTGATTCCGTGTTTGGAATTACACCGTGAAAACGCAACATATATCTGCCCGTGAGTGAATATCGTTTTTCCCTCTAATAAATAAACCGACTTTTTTAATGTTTGTTCCCATGATTTGTTAATTGTCACAGCAAAAGCTATTCTAACGAGAAACTGTTAATGTTTTAATACGAATGGCATACCAAGATCTTCTTTGGTGTCTAACATTATCTGCGGAAGATATACTACATTACCTTTCTTGTCACCTGTTAAAATTTTACATGTCAAAATTGTTCAACCAATTTTGAATACAACTAATCTTGTCCTATTGCATAGCCCATTACTTGGAGATGAATTACGCAATAACATTACGATACATCCTTCTTTCAACAGTAATTCAGTGGGTGGAAGATCAGGCGGTGTTAACGGTTTTATATATTCTACGGGATATTGTAAGTTGTTGTTTTCATTTTCCACAACATCACCACCAACTGTTTCAGCAAGGCCTATTGATACGCATTTAACCAATTGGCCGTGTAACCAATCGACAATGTTCGCATTAATTTGTTTGACTTTATTGTCTCTCGATGCTAGGATTTCCCGTGTACTCATTTCTTCTGTTGATAACCCTTCGGGATGAAATTCTTTATTAAGATTTGGACATAATAAGTCTTCTTTTATTGGGAACTTAAAGTAAGGAAAACGTAAAAATATATAAGACCTCAGAGAGCATGAACTAAGTCTGTCAAAAGCATTCACACGAATGAGAGGTGAGAGGACCGTGGGCATTGTTGAAAATGGTTGAAAGGAGGGCAGGACTTGAAAAAATCTCTTGGCAACAGTCTTGTCTCAAGATTTTCTTTTATAGTAGAGAGATATTTTCATACCCTGGATGAAGCTTAATGTACTTTACAGTATGTCAAAGAAATAGTTACAAGAAAAGAAAAACAAATTAAAATTAGGTAAGAATAATAATGAACAAATGACATATAAAAAATAAATCAATATGTGCTTAGATATATAATTAGTAGAAATGAAGAGTCCTTATTTATTGTATAGTGTTTTCAAGTCTCTGAAGATGAGTCCGATCAAAAGGTCAGAAGGCTATTGCTGTAGGGTACAAAATCTGTACATTTTGGTTTATATTTCCATTATATTTTGTTCAAGACAAGACAACAGATGAACAAAATTCAGGACAAATCAAAGCATGTCTTCTTCCCAGTTATATCTCACTTTTTTTTAAAACAGCTGTTCCAACAAAGAAAGGAAGACATGCAGGTGGCTCAATTACTTTATAACCTGAGAAAGGATGGACATCTAATTATTTTATAGCCTTGAAAAGGAAGACCTGCCGATACCTCAGAGAACATAAAAAGGTTTTATTGCTTTTATTAATGAACAGCGAATTCATTAATCATATTGACAGCCAGCCAATCAGAATATATAACAATCACATCTTGCAAACCCCCGGTAGAATTTTAGAATAAATATGCCTTGTCTAAGGAGCAATATAGTAAGGAAGTAAGGAAGGAGGGAGGAAGAAGAAGAGACGAAGACGTCAGAGGAGAACAGAGCGACATCAGCGTGTGGCCGTTTCCATCTTATCATCAGAAAAGCATCATGAAGAACAAGTTACCTGAGACATTCATCCTTGTCATCTCTACTTTTTCGTAAGCATTTTCTAAAGAATATATATCTAGACTTTTATATCAGTCCTATTTCCTATTATTCTTTGTTCCAGTGGTATTATTATTTTTCCTGTAATAAATACCATGCTGCTTTAAGCTTTCTATGCTTTGTCTTACTGTCTAGAGTGATTGAAGTAATAAGGTAGATTTCTTTGAGCACCTGGTGCAGCCAGAGGTTTGCCATTACCACTGTGCTGCCAGGTTTTTTAAGGGCTGAGGGTGAGAGCTCCACCCAAAAGTAGGGAACAGTACATATAGTAAGGCATTCCTGGCTGATAAATAGCCTGTAGTTAAGGATGCTAAGCCTTTGTACGTTTAAATGTATTCTTGTAGACCAAAAGTAATATTTAGGTCTGAGATATCATTAAAACATCATATGTTGTTCGTGCCGATAATAAGTAAGTCTCTTGAAGTGCTGAGAGAGTGACAGGTTGTGTTATTCCTAAGGCACTTCTGTGGTTTAAATTGCTAGAGATTAACCAGCTGTGTGTATGTGTCATTCATGGGGTGCTGTTGAGCTTCTGTGTGTATATGTATATCTGTGTGCGTGTGTGTTAATCTTAAAGTGCAACATTAGACCAACCTAGTAACGAACTTGACGAGTACACTTACCCTTGAAGAAAACAGGTAAAGGGTAAGTAGAGGGAAATACTACAATAATACAGCTAGAGAGGACAAAAAAAAATTCTTGGTAGTCGGAGAAAAACAAATTCTTCATTCGAGCATCACAGGTGCCCCGATCAGGTGGTGGTGGTGGTGCAAATGCCACCGCAGAAAAAAACAGATAGCAAATTAGAGAACAGTAGCATGTGACAATGATTACAAATCAATGACAAATATGCTCTTTCGGTGCATGTGTAGTCCATTAGTAGAGTAGAACTAAAGTGTAGCTACAAAAAAATTTTTTTAAAATAAAAACTGGATTTTTTGGAGTTTTTTTTTTTTAATTATCCATAGTGTTAGCCTGGCATATCTCTGTTGATAGTGTATTCCAATTTTTTGGTGCATAAGAGTAAACGGCTTGCTCACCACTTCTTTTATGCTAAGTTCTTGAAGTAATAGGTAGACCGCAATTAGAACATCTAAGGTTATGACAGATATTCTGAAATATACAAAGAATCCAGATATTTTTAAGCTTTATATTCCATCAGTAGTTTTTTAAGGTCATTTCTAAAGGAAGCAGGTAACCAGTGCAAGGATGCTTAGACTGGTGTGATGTGTGCAGATTTTCTTTTTCTGGTTAGGTTCTTGCTGCTGCACACTAAACTCACTGCATCTGATTGATGTTTTTCTTAGTTAGTCCTGTAAGGAGTGCATTACAGTAATTTAGTCAACGAAAGCACAAAAGTGTGAATTAACTACTTTGCATCTTGCATTGTTATATGAGGACAGACTTTTGCAATATTCCTTGGATAGAAAAATGTAGCCCTAGTAATCTGGCTAATGTGTGTTTTAGAGTTTAGGTCAGAGATCATGATTACACCTACCTGTACATTTTTTACTATTGGTTCATTGGATATTCAGACTTGTGTGTTTTTTTTTTGTCTGGTGCCCCTTCTAGGGTTCATTCCTGCCTTCCACTTGCTGCTGCCAGAACAGACTCTTCCACAATCCCACACTGCCTGCAAATTGGGTTGCTCTGGTTTGGGAGTGCTAACTTGTGCTTGTAAAGAAAGCCAGTGACAATGAGGAAAAGCAGCATTTTTGCTTATTTGATGCTAACAAATTAACACCCATGCCTCCCCAGGCAAGGCTCCTCAACTCACTAGTTTCGTCCATTGTTCATCTTCTTCATTAATTCACTGATTGATGGTTGGTTATCTGTTTGTATGTGGCAGATGTCCAGTCCCTCATTTAAGGATTGAGGTCATCGACCCAGGCAGTAAGCTCTTTGACACTCAGCTCTGGACACTCTGGGGACCCGGCCTGCACTCCTCCGCTATTACCAGAGTGTAACCCCACCCAGCCCCCACACATGTGGTCTACTCACTTAATTAAGGCAAATAAACCTCACATTAAGCGTGCCATCGACATTCAAAGCCTGCTGATCTAGGAGTGCCCATGGTACTATTGAAGAAATCAGAACGCTATACATTATTACCTTTCGTTATGTGATGGTCTGCATCATGAATTTAGTTTTGGGAATAGTAATAAATATTTATTGGCTTTCTTTTTTTGCAATGTATAAATAGTTAAAGGTGCTTACCTCTTGCAGATGAGGTAGTGCGAGGCTCTGATGAGAGACAACAGTGCTGGTACATGGCATCACACTTTGGGTATGGAAGAATGCAAGGTATGTGTGAATGCTGGGAGGCTTACAACATAGCACAAACCTTGGAGCACGCCGCCATCTCAGCATGTGCCTGAAGCTACGAAGAGGAAGACGCGATCTGAAAGAGAAAGAAGACCCCATGAGATACTTCACGGAGAGACAGAGAAACCAGAGAAATGTGGCATAAGTAGCATCGCATTGTGCTTCCTGATTTGGGGATCAGCACAAGCAAGATTATAAAAAGGCAAGATGCATATGTGGCCACTAGAGAGTGCACCAGCATTCCAAGCCCCAGACATAACTACCACAGACATGGTGCCTGCTTCAAACCCAGTTCTTTAATTTATCAGCCAAAGCATACCTTGTGCAGGTTTCTTGCCCACACTGCTGTAAAGGGTTCCAGCACCTGACAATACAGCACAACATGTTCAGTGATTGATCAGTTCAGGTCAGTGTTGTCCATCTCCTCTCCCGACTCCCTGGGTCAAGTGGAAGCCTTTCTTTTAACTCTTGACCCAGGAGTACTGCTGGAGCTCAATCTGTTCCCTTCTGGAAGCAATTCTGGGTCAGGTGGGACCACAACGGTCAGGGTGGAGTTCAACTCCCACTGGTGGCCCCAACAGAACCCAGCAGGGCAGCCCTATGGGACCACAACTCTCATGTTTCCCTTCAGGTATCCATGTTGGGACTCAACAGACAGGATGCTGTCTTCTAGTATATAGGGGGGCACGCAGCCCATGGCAGGCAGTCATCCAATATCCTGTCCTTCCAGCCCCCAAGCCCAACCACTCGAATTCCTCTGTGGCTGCTGTGACTACATAAACATCCTTTTACATGACCTGGTGGAATTTCACAGGTTCCTCGCTGACCATCCACTAGGATGGCCTTCTGTCCAGGCAAGGGAGCAGAGTCCATCCTGGCTGGGATGCTGAGACGCCTCTCACACATATTATGGGTTGTCCAGCTGAAAGAGAAAGCCTCTGGAGCAGAGAAAGGAGTAAAGGGAGCTGTGTAGAAAAGCCAAAGCCCAGAACCAGTAGGGTGGGCTTGCTGAGCTGCTTGCTTGTCTTGTTTTGTTTAGTAAGCAGTTTGTTTAAAAGATCCTTTCATTGATTTTTCTTGATTTTTTGTTGGTAAGGAAGAATATTTTTATAAATATCTGTGCCTTTTTGATATTTAATTCAACATATCATCAGGACTGTGGGTAACAATTTTTGAAGATGACACAACACTGATTTGTGATAACATAAAGAGTTGCTGATTTTTCACTTTTTATCCTGGTCTGTATCCTATTCCTCTTCATAACTGGTCTAGGTCATAAACTACAAGATGCCCAGGGTGTACCCATGCTGGGGTTAGGCGACATGTGGCATCACATCTGATCACACCTTCTGTAAGATTTTTCTTTTCTTGTCTCAGTGCCATTTAAATAAACGGATGGCTGAATCTCTTCTAGAAGATACCACGTCTATCTAAAGGAACGGTGCTCCCTTTAGTCCTCTTCCTAGTTGAAGGTTCTGACAGCTTTGCCTGATCAGTGGCTCACTAACATGAAACTATCAGCAGACCATAGGTGAGGACATGCCAGAGAGGGCAGTCGGGTATGTGGATTGCTTTCATCATCTTATACCACAAATGATCACAAAACCTGTCATCTGACCTGACATGCAGATCTGAGTCCACATGCAGGGCTGTGCAGGACGTCTGGCCACACTAGCAGTTACTGTACCAACTTGTCATTTGGATCGTCATACTGCCACCATCTCCCGGTGTCCTGGCTACAACCTTTTACTTGGTGGATGTGCTTTCTGATTCGGGTGAGTTGAGAAAGGAGTGAAATTAAAGGAGTCGAGGGTGCAAATATCTATCTGCTCCACTAGGCTTATTCTGAGCTGGACAAAGCTGGCAGTACTGTGAGGATTGTGCACTTTGATTTCTTAAGCACCTTTAATATCATTCAGCCATCCCTGTTAAGGGTTAAACTCAGAGATATGCAGGTGGATGAGCCTACGGTGTCCTGGATAATGGACTATCAGGTAGACTGCAATCTGTGAGACTCAAGGACTGAGTGGGCATCACTGGAGTACCACAAGGAACAGTCCTGTCTCCTGCTCTCTTCACTCTGTACACCTCCAACTATAAATATAACAACAGGTCAGGTCACGTGCAGAAATTCTCAGATTGTTCTACACTTATGGGATGTACTGATGAGGGGGATGAGACTGAGGAAAGGAGTCAGGGGGAGAGGTTTGTTTCTTGGTGCAAAGAGAATTGTCTGCAACTTTACATCAGCAAATCCAAAAAAATGGTGATTGACTTTCACCACACCGAAGAGCCTCTGTGTCCGGTCACTATTCAGGGAGAGGATGTAGTGGTGGTCCACTCTTCCAAGTACTTGGGGTCTACATCAGTGACAGATTGGACTGGTCTTGGAACACAAAAGAAGTACAGAAGAAAAGACAGAACAGACTCTACTTGTATTTGGAGACTACAACCCTTTAATGTGAGAAATGACATCCTTCACATCTTCTACAACTCTTTAATGGCCAGCGTGATTTTCTGTGCTATGGTTTGCTGGGCCGGTAAATCACTCTAAGAGATGTCCACCGAATCAACACTCTGTTGGATCAGATTAATGAGAGTATCTTTGACTTGCTTTGTTTAAATTTCCACCCCTAATTTGAGCACCACTTTCATGAGGCTGTGCGTTGGTTTAGAAATGTGACACTCAGTGAGGCGTCTAATTGTCCCCTCCTACTATTAAGCACAATTCACTCATGGTTGTCTTCTTTCAACTGATTGTAAGCAATCAATATTAAAATTAATTGTGGCTTTGTGCAGTTTATAAACTATAGTCCTTTTTTGTCAGGGAGTGGGGAAGGGAAGTTTTATTACTTGTTAATTGAAAACTGTTCTTTTAAAGGACTGAAATCTAAGAGGGCTAGTGCCCCCGATGGATACAGACAGACAGACAGACAGACAGACAGACAGACAGACAGATAGATAGATAGATAGATAGATAGATAGATAGATAGATAGATAGATAGATAGATAGATAGATGGGGAGGAAAGGCACTATATATAATATTGATATGTAGATACAAATGTAGGGCAGGAAAAGATAGATAGATAGATAGATAGATAGATAGATAGATAGATAGATAGATAGATAGATAGATAGATAGATAGATAGATAGATAGATATGAAAGGAACATTATAAGCGATAGATAGATAGATAGATAGATAGATAGATAGATAGATAGATAGATAGATAGATAGATAGATAGATAGATATGAAAGGAACGTTATAAGCGATAGATAGATAGATAGATAGATAGATAGATAGATAGATAGATAGATAGATAGATAGATATGAAAGGAACGTTATAAGCGATAGATAGATAGATAGATAGATAGATAGATAGATAGATAGATAGATAGATAGATAGATAGATAGATAGATAGATAGATAGATAGATAGATAGATAGATAGATAGATAGATATGAAAGGAACGTTATAAGCGATAGATAGATAGATAGATAGATAGATAGATAGATAGATAGATAGATAGATAGATAGATAGATAGATAGATAGATAGATAGATAGATAGATAGATAGATAGATAGATAGATAGATAGATAGGGAGGAAAGGCACTATATATAATATTAATATGTAAATACAAATGTAAGGCAGGAAAAGATAGATAGATAGATAGATAGATAGATAGATAGATAGATAGATAGATAGATAGATAGATAGATAGATAGATAGATAGATAGATAGATAGATAATTTCATGAGGGATTGATAATATTTGTATTTTAATCCCACTTCTAATGTCCATGAGACCGTGAGTGTGATAAAGGCAGTATTTTATGCTGTGAGATGCCAGTGTACTAAGTGTCACTTTTTTAATGTATGGGGTCATCATTGGGCAGCATGGTTCTGCATTTACACAGTTGTCGACAGCGCCTAATTATTCAATATATCAGCTTTCACTAAGGTGCCAATTAAAATCGTGCAATATTTGATTATACAAAGAGATAATGAATGATAGACACATACACATTGGGCACAGCTTAAAAGCAGGACGGCAACGCAGAGCTGAATGTGCAAGCAGCACAGTGGGTAGTGTTATCAGTATGCTGGGCACAGCCCCTCTAAATGCCAAGGAGAAAAGGTGAGTTTGCAGGCACGACCGAATCGGATGAAGCTCCCACGACACCCCTATGGTGATGCACGTAGTAGGAGCTACATATCAACGCCCCCTAACCAAAACACTGCCTGATCACTGACGTCTCAGCAAGGGCTACGCGCCCCCGAGTGTCTGTCTGCATCCGAGCACTTTATGGATCAATTGAAGGAATTTCTTGTATTGATGCTTAGGGCGAATGACCCCCGAGCGATAACTTTCACCGCCTACAGATGGTTAATTGTAGCTGCTGAGCTGTGACACAAAATCCGTTATGTATACAAAATGCTACCACTTGAAGTTAGAGGCTAATGGAACTTCATACCATCAAGTGCACTCTGGTCCTTAAAAACGACGTTAGGCCCCCAGTTAATAGATAATATATTGTCCGGCACCCATTACACACACCCCCCACCCCCACCACCACCACTACCACTCCGTCACGCAGATGACATTCGCTTTCGTCTGGTTGTCCGACAGTTCAGGGAGAGGCAGCAGCTTCAGTCTGTTGCTGTGACGATGGGTGGCTGCGATGCTGTCGCGTTGTCCCTTGAGCCGTCGCTTTCGCTATGATTTATTAGCTTGGGTTACGAATGAGGATGCGAGCTGCCGAAAGCGGCAGGTCTTCTAGGAGTTTCCAGAGAAAGACGATTAGAGGAGTCAGAACGAGATGAGGAATGCGCTGCTGAGTGGTGGGCTACCCCGCACCGGCATGTAGAAATAGAACTGTGCTGAAAAGACAGCAGGAATTGGTACGTGGAACACAAAAATTATAAAAAGCCCACCTTCACGGACACGACTGGAAATCGCAAGATCCTTCTTCATGATTCTGTTTGTCTGTTCTACCTTCCTGTCTGCACGGCATCACAAAGAGTGAACACGGGGTTTCTCCACCAAGGACTGTGCCCACCTTAGACCGAAGAGGTTTCCCTGGGGGTCGAAGCTGACTGAACCGAAGGCATCGCGTAGTGACAGGAGTGGGAAGCTCTTCTTTACTACTCGTTATATCCCAAAGTAACCCACGGATTCGAGAAGAATGGGGAGCGGAGTCCGTCTTGGACCCGTGGGATTGCTGCGCTGAAACGCCACGGACTGCTAGGTGCCGCTCGGTTTGTACGGCTGAGTGTTTGAGAAAAATCATCGGCAACAGAAATGACACGCAAATTTAAGTACTGAAAAGAAACGCTAATTGGAGATCTGTAATAAACGGAGTGAACAGAATACGTTAGGCACTCGAAAACCTGGATATACAAACCGAACGCACGAGATAAGGACTATGTCGGCAACGAGAACCTACAAGAACTGATTTTATACACAGCAGAAAGACAGAATGCACTCCTCCAAAGGGCATCTGCTTCTCTCGTGGAAGTAAATGCGTTATTGGTAAAGAACGTTTGCATCATCAGGCTGCTCTTTTATATATATATTTTTAATTATTTTGATTAGCGCCCCCCCCCCCCCCCCCCCCCAACACACACACACACACACACCCACCGATCCCCCTCAACCAGTCTGCATGTCCTTGCCACCCTGGAAAAGTCACCGGGCCAGTTTAATTGGCCGTCCAGTTTCTCGGAAGTTTTTTTCCTAAATCTGTCCAATCCAAATAGGACTTTTTGTCTTTTTTGGGGGGTGGGGGGGGCTGGGGGGAGGGGGGTAGGAAATCGAGGGATGGGGATTATAAGTGATGTAGCTAAATTTGTTATCGTGGTCCAAAAGGAAAAAAAAAGTCGACAGTCCCACCTGCGTTAAGTGAAACAGAAGTAAACGGAGACAGAGCGACATAACGGAACAAGAAAGAAGCCTGAAACGGATAAACTGGGGGGCAGCTCCATGGAATTGGCGAACGGGTCCTGATGCAGTGCCTGGTAAGTGCATGATGGTTTCATGATGATGTTTAAGCACGCTTTGGATTTCAGGGGTCTTTCCAGTTTGGCGCTGCGCACCTTTGATGGGAACCCGAGTTAACAAATGTGTGTAATAGATTACCCCCCCCCCAATCATATCCCACCTCCTTTGTATCCTCCTTGAAACTATAAATCCTCATTTGTAAAGTGCACCTGCCTGTAAAACTCAATGGCCACCCCTGGGGCCTTAACCAATCTCTGCTGTTAGAAGCCAGGGGGGTTTAGTTTGCCTAGATACTCATTCAGAGAATACAGATGTGCCAGCTACTGGCAGTGTGGCAGGAGAAGGAGACCACCAAACATTGCAACCCCCTAACTCGACTTCTTCATGGGCTTCACTTTAATGTGGCCTTTCTTATTGGGTCATGATCTCTCTTGATCTCTTGAAGGTGTCGGCTATCCTTTATGATAAACTGCTTGGACAACTGTTCAAGGGTTGGGGTAACTTCAGGTTAACCCTGTTTAATTCTGCAACTGAACAAAATCAAAGCAAATAAATAAAACAAATGGCCATCTTCTGTAGCTACACCTAAAGTAAGGTCAGTTGTCATCTGGACTTTACCCCTCAAAGCTAGAGGCAGTTAGTGGCAGCTCCCTCTCTTGTCCCGGGGTGACGCATGAGTGACACCTTCTGTTAAAGACCTTCACACACTCTTAGATATTTCCTTTCTTCTGTATTCTCATCTTCCTCCTCCACTTCGAAGGGCTTCAGAATGGCTTTTGCCCTCAGATCCCACAGATATGTATGTGAGCTTAATAGGACATTCAGAGTAGGCCCAGCATCAGTGAGTTTCGGTGTGGGTGTAAGTAAGACTTATAATGGATGGGTGTCCAGTTCGGGGTCCAGGTCTCTTTATTAGTACATTCTTCATTTATAGGAGTACTGTTTTATTTTTAATTACATGTTTTAATTTCATTTTTAATGAGTAAGGCACAGTGGCACAGTGGTAGACCTGGTAAGGATACCTGTGTTTGCTTCCCGGGTTCTCCCTGCGTGGAGTTTGCATGTTCTCCCCGTGTCTGCGTGGGTTTCCTCCCACAGTCCAAAGACATGCAGGTTAGGTGCTTTGGCGATCCTAAATTGTCCCTGATGTGTGTGTGTGTGTGCCCTGTCGTGGGCTGGCGCCCTGCCCAGGGTTTGTTTCCTGCTTTGCACCCTGTGTTGGCTGGGATTGGCTCCAACAGACCCCCGTAACACTGTAATTAGGATATAGTGGGTTGGATAATGGATGGATGAGTAAGTTAGTACATCTACCCACTATGAACAGAAAGGGATGCTTTTTAGCAGTTGACTAAAGCCGATATTACATTGTATGACTTCTAGTCGTGGGGTATGTCAGACTTACTAACTGTGATTGCTAATCTCATTGCCAGACCCCGTCAATTCACTCGACTGACAATCGCTGGGCATGCCACATTTGTCAACTACTTGGCGACTCTGCAGCACAGTCGCGCTCAGTCACTTTTTCTAATAGAGTCCAGCTGCAGTCAGGACAGTTTTAGGCCTCGGACCGATTCAGCGACCTGAGACATTCTGAGGCCCGTAAGACGACGCCCCTGTCAGCTGCGTCTCTTTTGACTCCACCCACTTTCCACACCCCCACCCCGTGTTTGCGGTACACTTTTGTGCTAAATGTACTATTATAGTAATGGTGGCGAACTGAACGTGTGTGCAAAAAAACGTTTATTATAAATTAAAAAGCTTCGCCAGGATAAACTGTCGTGCTAATGTAATAAATGTCTCTTTGGACTTGCTGCGAGGTTGCGAGCCATCATCCCCTGCTCGGCTAACAGAGACAGTCTTAACTGGGCGACTCCAACGACTACTTTATACCTCTTCATGCTTCTGAGGGCGAGTGCGTCATTCCTCTGGAGCATAAACTCCGCCACAATTAATGCATCATCAATATAAATATTAAAATTTTGTACACCAGCAATAGCACAGAACTAATGATATGACACAGAGAGGACCACAAAGACAGCACTCTAAAGAGCTCCTAAACGTCCAGCGCGTACTATTGCCTATTTTGACTGTTTACAGAAATTATATAATTTATTCGATTCAGAGTCTATAAGAAAATGTGGTGTTAATCGTAGTGGAGTGCAGCATGTATCATTTATTCTTCTTCATCTTCTTCCTTAGCATTTCCCATTTTTATATGGGGTCAGCCTTCTGATTTGCAGTGTAGATCCTTAGCCACAGAGCCACTACTCCATTGAGTGCAGCATACGTATTAAAAAGTGCAGTCTCATGATTGAGATGTGGCAAACGCAGATATAAAATGTATACTATAAAATACAAAATGTTAAGATTTTTTTGTTCAATTTGTTTCTAATATATGACACCAAAACAACTGCTTTGGATGCAGAACTGAGAGACCTTGACAGTTTAGAAGTTTAATAAATGGTGAATACACATTTGAGTGCAGGAACTAAAGGGAATTGAAATCGTCATGAGGCGAGCGAAACAGGGGAGGGGGGTGTCAATTTATGGACCTCATAGTGTCTGAAGTGCTCGCATCTGTCTGAGGCCTAAAACTGTCCTGACTGCAGCTGGGCACTTCTCCCCTTTTGGTGTGATGCCTGATGGAGCCGGCGCTGTACGAGGTGTTAGCAGATACAGTGAGGTCAGCCGCCATCTCATCCTTATTTCCTATTTTCATTCTGTTGAGGTCTGCGGTGGATTGGCGCCCTACCCGGGATTTGGTTCGTGCCTTGCGCCCTGTGTTAGCTGGGATTGGCTCCAGCAGACCCCCGTGACCCTGTGTTTAGGATTCAGCGGGTTGGAAAATGGATGGATGGATTCTGTTGAGGTACATGAAACACAGGACATCAGAGAGAGGAGCTCCTCTTCATTTTCTGAGGTCCCAAACACCTGCATTTCTTATTTCTCATCGTTGCATTAGACACACTGTACGTCTAGATGAGAATTACACAACTTCTATTAATGGGGTATGTCAGACTTGCTGACTGCTTTTGCTGATCTCAGTGTCAGACCCTGTCAACTCACACAACTGACGATCACTGGGCATGTCACATTTGCCAACTGTTCCTTATTCCTCATCGCTGCATTAGACACATTGTACTTCTGGGTGAGAATTCATTGTTTGTCAGCTCCGATGCACACAGAGCTGTATGACTAAAGGCAAAACCAAACCTGCTTGAATTTGTCGGAGAGAGTCGCAGACTAGTTGGAGTGACTTGCTGGGGATGTCACATTAGGGGACTGGCCTTAATGGGTGCACACCCCCGACTCACTATAATCATGTAAGTGAAGGCTACAAATGAAAATCCCAGGACAAGTCATGTAATGTGAGTTCAGGTGTGGGTGTAAGCATGACTTCAAATGAACGGGTGGCAAATCCAGGGTTCTGGTCCGTTTATCAGTAATTTTTTTACGTAGTGGTAGCTTTGATTTTTACTTAAATATTTTAACTAGGGAGCTTACATCCTGCTCACTTCACTCACCAATCCCCCTGGCCTGCTCTATGTGCCAGCCACTTCGCATCTCTGCCGCTCACGTTGTGAAGAGGGGGCTGAACGCACCCCTAGGAGACCCAGTTGCTCCTCCAAAACTCCCTCTTAAATGGAGACACAATGGGAAACAAAAACAGTTTTTTTTACCTCCTCTTTGCTCGATCAGCTGCTGGCTTGCTGCTGCTGCTGCCGTGCTGCGTGATCTGCATCTCACAAGGCACTTCGAACATTTAAAAGCCTGTACAGCAGCTGTCCTACTCTTTGTCTTTTATTTCTGGCCCCGGGTGTGGTTAAATCTCTTGGCACAAAGTGTCATCTCGCGGGACGCGAGTTCTTGATATTTTAGTTTATAATTTAAAAACGGAATAAGAATCTGAAAATCTAACACCGTCATATTAAAGTTTGATAAACTCTGAAAAGAATGATACCAAACAGGTATTTAAAATAATGAGTAAATGAGTGCCCTGTATGAACTTGAAGGGATGCTCTTTAGCAGTTGCCTAAAGCCGATGTCACATTACACAACCTCTAGTTAGGGGGTATGTCAGACTTGCTGACTATGTTTGATGATCTCAGTGTCAGACACTTTCAACTCACTCAACTGACAGTCACTGGGTTTGTCAAATTTGCCGACTGCTTGATGACTTTACAGCACAGTTGTTCTCGGTCCTTGTCCAGGAAGTTAATAACGTGTTGCCTGATGGAGCTGGCACTGTATGATGTGTTAACAGATATGGCGAGTTCAGCCGTAATTTCATCCTCTTTTTATTTTTCCCATTCTGTCATGATACGTAAGACACAAGACATCAGGGAGACAAGCTTCTCTTTCGTTTCTGAGGTCCAAAGCCCCCATCTTCCTTATTCCTCATTGCTGCATTAGAAACATTGTACTTCTGGGTGGGAATTCATTATTTGTCAGTTCTGATGCATGACTAAAGACAAAAAACAAACCTGTGTGATTTTGTTGGAGCGAGTCGCAGACTAGTTGGAGTGACTTGCTGGGGATGTCACATTTGGTGACCAACTGCCCCTGACTCTCTATGATTATGTAAATGAAAGGTACAACTAAGAATTGCTGAAAAAGTCGTAAAATGTGACATGTCCTTCTTAGGACATCCTAAGTTGGCCCAGCATGAGTGGGTTTGGGTGTGGTGGTAAGCATGACTTGTGCCAATTCCATGATTCATGTTTATTGGTACATTTTTTAAATGATGTATAATTTTAAATTGTAGTTTTAATTGAATTTTTAGTAACTATAAAAACTACCTACTATAGCCATGAAAGGATGCTCATTAGCAGCTACCAAACCCGAACGAAGATCAGAAACCAAATATATAAAAGAAATGGTCATATTTTAGCTAGGGAGCAAAAGATTTAGGAGAACAACAAGCCTAACCCTAAAAGTACGTGTAGCAGGGAGGACCACCCAGCACATGGGAATAATATCACAAAGATCATTCAAAATCATTAGTCTATCTGTGCATGACCCACTTGCCTTCCTATGCCCATTGTACTTCTTGCTTTCTTCTTTTTTCTGCCGTTACTTCTGTCTGCCAATATTAACCCTTTCGACCCTAACCTCCCCTGTCTTGTGGGGCTTTTAAACCCTTCGGAGTCAAAACTTTTTCAGGGAGCTCCCCCTAGTGAGCCCAAGTGTCCCTGAGTCTGTGGTCCCCAACTTCCCCTTAAAGACGCAGGTTCACCCCAGTTATGTGTGTTGTGATTAACATTTAAAAACTTCTCTGGTGTTTTCCTTAATCTAAAAAAAAATGTTACTATATCTATTTTATAATCCAGAAAATCCATATTTGATTCTTGTTTTTTGTTTGGTGTCTTTATTTAATAGTTGTAAATTTAATGATATTATTTTCAAGTGCATGTTGTTGTGGTAACAGGTGCTGCCATTACCATTACCTCAGTAATGCTCCCATCACACACTGGGATTTTGCGCTGATGATGTAATTCAGAATGGCGGTATAAAAGTCACTCCTCGTAAACCTGTATTTGATCCCGGCTTGAAATAAGACTTTGTATTTTGGTTTTGCATTACAGGTTTGCATTACAGGATGTCATTCAGAACGGTGGTAAAAAGGTTAATCCTCATGTGCCCCAAAGTATCCGAGTGTGTACTGGTGATTTTGTGGGATTCTCTCTTTGACATTTTTGGTATTTGAGCCCTGCTTGAAATAACAATTAGAATTTTGGTTTTTGCATTAACGGGTTTTGACGACCAGAAACTGTGTCATTCTCCCCGTCCCTCCATTCAAATTTACTACTCTGTCCTTTGAGATCCTGTACGAGAAATTGTAAAAAAACACTTCTATTGTCAAATTATCAGAAATTCCCTTTTTTGTCATCTTCAAAATACTGTCCTGGAGATGCAATGCACGTGTCTCAGGGCTTCTTCCATTCCTATTCTCATGTTTTGTTACCGTGTTTACAGCCTCCTGAGATTTTATTCCTGAATGTCCAACTTGAAGGCAAATCATCTTCCCTTCATTCTCAATTTTAATTTCGAGAACATACAGAAAGTCAGAAAACATCAAGATCAGGTGACTACCAGAGGTGTGAGGCTACAACCTCATTGTGTTTGATCAAAAACTCTGACTGGTAGCGAGCGCGGTGTGCAAGTGTGCTGTCATGATGTAAAATAGAGTTTTGTGTGTGTCACTGCTTTAGACTTTTAATTTCTCCTGACGCTTTCCCACAGATGCTTCAACACTTCAGTGTATTATCTCTGATTAACAGTCTGTTCACAGGGAAAACACTCTTTATTAACAAGTCCAACAATGCTGAACAAAAGAGATCACTGTTGTTTATTGAAAATCTGCTATGGTGGCTTGGAGAAAAAAAATCACCAAAGTCACCAGCGTGATTGTCAAATAAACTTCAGGAATGAGTGCTCAATCAGTTCAGCTTGGTGGACTGACTAACCAGACCTTTAGGCATATGATACCTAGTGGTATATTCAGTAAGTGTACCCCTATCTGTTGTGATCAAGAGGGGGTGCTGCAGCGCCCCAAACACCCGACACAAACAGGCTCTGGACACAAGTCTCCAATACAAAAGGTTTTTATTGTGGGAAACTCTTACACAACAAGCGTTTCCCATGGCACAACCACAAAAACAGATAACACGCAGCAATTCTTTGCCTTTGTCATCTCTCTGCCTTCTCTCCTCCAGCAAGATTTGTCCTCCTCCTTCTGCCTCTGACTCCCAGTACTATTGTAGGCTGCTTATTTTATATGATACACCCGGAAGTACTACCAGTGTCCTGACATTGTGGCTTAGAAGCACATTTGGGTGAGGTGGGAGCCCAACAAAGAAGGGCCCACCAGTCCCAGCAGCAACGCTTGGCAGCACCCACGGAACCCAGCGGGGCTGAGTCGAAGAACTCCAGTTCCCGTGATGCCCTATTGGAATCAATGGCACTGTCACAACCCAGGGGGTCTGTCACTTAGCAGTCTGGAGATGACAATGCCCTGTGCATTCTATCTATCTATCTATCTATCTATCTATCTATCTATCTATCTATCTATCTATCTATCTATCTATCTATCTATCTATCTATCTATCTATCTATCTATCTATCTATCTATCTATCTATCTATCTATCTATCTATCTATCTATCTATCTATCTATCTATCTATCTATCTATCTATCTCTTATAGTGCCTTTCATATCTATCTATCTATCTATCTATCTATCTATCTATCTATCTATCTATCTATCTATCTATCTATCTATCTATCTATCTATCTATCTATCTATCTATCTATCTATCTATCTATCTATCTATCTATCATATAGTGCTTTTTTTCATATGTATCTACAATATCTATTGTGACCACCAGGGACCACCACCAACCCCCAAACCCCAAACCCCAGACACAACTACACAAAAACAGTCCCGAGTGCAAATAAACCTTTTTTATTTACCAAAAATACCTTTAACAAGTTTCTTTCTTTTAGTACAGCCCAATACAGCACAGCAAATCAAATATTTTCTTCTCCTTTCTCTTTAACCTGACTCCAACTCGCCTGGCTGAGACTAAACAACTTCTTTATTTATGGCTTTGAAGCACCTCTGTTACCAGGACATAGCCCATTGGAAGCACCTCTATGCTGTCGAGCTGAAAGTAGGGCCTATAGATCCCAACAGCTCCCACCTGGCAGAACCCAATGGGGCTGTCCCATGGTACCACAAATCCCAACATGCCCTGTGGGTGTCTGTGGGGGATTTCCAACCCAGGAATACTGCCATCCGTAATGGAGGAGAAAATGTTTAGCAGTGTTCTATCCTTCCATTTACGAAAAAATACAATAATTAATGTGAAATAAATCAATACTTTTAGAAAATAACACAATTCTTATGCAAATATGCGGTGACATTTTTTTGAGTGATTTCATAGATTAAAACATCACAAAGCACTTTGCTTTAGTAAACCTAATCCAATATTTGATACTTGACGTTTGAGTCAGTATTGTCACATTTACAGAGAACAATTAAATTTTTCTGGCATGTGTGGCCAATACGCCACACTCCACCATTCTCTGGTTCTACGACAACCAAGTATTACCCAGACTGGGCACTTTAGAATGTCCATTAAAGATTTAGATAAATGGAATGAATTACCAAGTAGTGTAATGGACAGCAGGACTTTAGGGACCTTCATATGTTGACATGATGTTATTTTGGAGAATGGGATGGACAGGCTTGTTGGGCTGAATGGCCAGATCCCATCACAATTGTTCTTGTTCTAATCAAGAGAGCGTAATCACAAGTGTGGATCGGTAAAAATCATGAAAGTGCTATTTGTAGCTAATTGGCTGGGTTATGGTAGGATAGTGCATGCTGGGTTATATTTAAACACATAGTGCATTGCACCAAACAGGTGACTCAGAGGAGATCCTCTTCACTTTATCTTAACAAAATAATATGCATTGTGCTTTCCAACCTGCTGTAATTTGTGCCATCGTCGTGACTTGTCTGAATGTCAGATGCACATGAAAATCACAGTGGTCATCAGGTGGGCCTCCCGAAACCCCCCATTGTGTTTGTTTAGATATCAGGCCCACAACACCAAGAAGGTTTCAACAGTGTGTGTGACGCCTTACACGGACCTCCCCTCTTTATCTAATGACTGAGAATCAGCCAATTCTAGCTACACCCACTCCCCCCACCCCCGTTAGTATTACTAAAACCATTAATATAAAATCACTTTTTCCCTTAGAGATAAACTCCGATAGAAGTCACACAAAGCAGACTTGTACCGTGAGCTTATCTTTGCAACCTCAGAGCTAAACGCAGATCGGAGTCATGCCAGACTTGCTCATGCTTATCTAAAGCAATTATCTAAAACTGTTCAAACCCTAAAATTAATAAATAAGCCATTGAATCCTAAAATCTAAACACATACATGTCTTATATATAAACGTCTATGCGTGGAAGTGTGTGTGTCTGTCTGGCCCAGAAGTGAGAGGTCGGGGTAAGGGCACCACCTCCAAGGATACGCAAGCGAGGCCAACACATCGGCAACGCAAAACCTCTAAAGAGAGAGTCACTCGCTTAGCGGCTAATACAGAAGCGAGGTGAGCACATCGGAAAAATGGTATCCCTTTTACTTTTCCTCTCGCCGCTAATACACAAGCGATGCAAGCACACCGGCAAAAGGAAACTTCCAAAGAGACAGTTACTTAGGTGCTAATGCACAAGCGATGCGAGAACGTTGGCAACACGAAACCTCCTAGGAGAGAGACACCCAGAGTAGTTCCTTTCAATTACCTGACATCTCTACATTTCAATTTTTTTTCTGACGATTTCAATAGCTTCTAGGAACGACAGCACGGGCTTACATAGCGAGTATGTTACAATAGCTGTGGTGGTAACAATCTAATACAGGGGACCCCAACTCCGGTCCTGGAGGGCCACAGTGGCTGCCGGTTTTTATTCTAACCCTTTTCTTAATTAATGACCTGTTTTGTGGTAATTTTGCTAATTAACTTTTATAACTTTTGTAAGATTTGTTCCCCCAAATTTCTTTATCATTCCTCTGAATTGCTTCATTTCTTTCCTTAAATTCCTTTCCTTCCACCCAAACAGAAATTAAATGTGAAGTGAGTGAGCCAACAGAAGACCAACTAAGCCAGGGCCTCAAATTTTCACTCCCAGGCTCTGATTCTTATTGTTAATTAAACCCATTCTTTAATTTCAGGGCTTGTTGCTGCTCTCATTGTGCAACAGAATACAGAACATTTCTGAAACTGACCTTCATCTTTCTTTATTTTCAGATATTCTATGACGGACACAGTTTGCCCGTCATGTTTTGGTTCATTTTGTACTTCATTATTGTCAGGCTGCTAATTAAGTAAAAAGAAACAATTAAGGGGTCTGAGTTTTCGAGAACAAGTCAATTAAACTGAATTCAAAAGGAGTTAATTAGCAGCAAAACAGGTCACTCATTAAGAAAAGGGTTAGAATGAAAACCTGCAGCTACTGCGGCCCTCCAGGACCAGAGTTGGGGACCCCTGGTCTAATAGATGTGTGGTGAGAGTTTTTCTAGTTTCCTGGGCAGTCACTGCCAGTGGTTGGACCTCCCGGTGAACAATTTCCTGGGGTACATCGGTGCACATGACCCAACCGGGAGCCACTGTAAAGACTTGAGGACTGGAGTTAGGTGTTTGTATTTTATTTTTTGTGCAATAATTCTTGCTGCAGCATTCTGAATTAACGGAAAGCTGTATAAAGAACAATTTGAGCAACCATTGAACACTGCATTGCTATAGTCAGTCGTACTAGAAATAAATGCATGAATTAATATCTCTAAGATTTTAAGAACCTTAAGAAATGTAATCTAGAATCTAAATCCTCAAGAGGAATACTATTTTGTGTGTCTTATGAACTTTTTTCCATATTTTGTGTGAACCGTTTGCTTTGAATTTCACTAAAATCTTTTAAACAATTACATTTGGATTGGGGAGTTGTATTATTTTGCTGGATTGCCTTTCTGGTAACTGCATCTGAACGATTTTGAATTACCGTATATACTCAAGTATAAGCCGACCCGAATATAAGCCGAGGTACCTAATTTTACCTACAAAAACTGGAAAAAACTTATTGACTCGAGTATAAGCCTAGGGTGGGAAATGCAGCAGCTACTGGTAAGTTTCAATAATCAAAATAAATACCAATAAAATTAATGTACATTAATTGAGGCATCAGTAGGTTAAATCTTTTTGAGTATTTATTTCAAAGAAAAACAGTAAACTAGCTCTGTAAGTGGAGAAGAGGGTCAACAAAAACAATATGGTATCTCTCTCGCTCGCTCTCTCTCTCGTGTGTGTGTCTCTCTCTCGCGCGTGCGCGTGTGTGTGTGTCTCTCTCTCTCTCTCTCGCGCGCGTGTGTCTCTCTCTCGCTGTCGCTCTCTCTCTCGCTGCACAGGGAATGCACAGGGAGAGACTGAACATGTGCGGAAATCATCTGCGCGCACAAACCAAAAGGGAAACTGGCACACATTTTGGGTTCTGAAAAACTCGGCTTATATTCGAGTATATACAGTACTTGGAAACCTTCAACAAACGCAGTTGCAGGAGGTGTGCTTATTATTATTTATCTTGATTTATCTTGAAGGTCCCACAGGAAAGGTTAGTGCTCAAACTAAAAGATGTGGGAATTCAGGGCGCAGTCTGTAGGTGGGTACAAACACAGGAAGCAAAGGGCGAAGGTGTGGGGAACTTCATAAGAATTAAGATATGTGAAAAGTAGGGTCCCTCAGGGAGTCCGTGCTAAGGCTGATATTTTTGTTTAATGCAGCGGTCTCCTGGAGGGCCGCAGTGGCTGCAGGTTTTCATTCTAACCCTTTTCTTAATTAGTGACTTGTTTTTGCTGCTAATTAAGTTCATTTTAATTGACTTGCTCTTGAAGACTCAAACCCCTTAATTGTTTCTTTTTTCTTAATTAGCAGCCAACCAATAATGAAATATAAAATGAACCAAAACAGGACCAGCAAACTGTGTCCATCATACAACATCTGAACATAAAGAAAGGTGAAGGTCTCAGGAATGCTGATCTGCTCAGGCAACCAAAACATTTTCATGGTTCTCTTAGAAGAGAGAAAATCAACAATTTCGGAAATGTCTGCCATTGCACAATGAGAGCAGCAACAAGCCATGGAATTAAAGAACGAGTTTAATTAACAACAAGAATCAGCACCTAATTAAATGACTGGTGGGAGTGAAAATGGTTGGAGTTTGAAGCCCTGACTTAGTTGGCCTTCTGTTAGTTGACTCCCTTTACATTTAATTTCTGTTTAAGGAAAGAAATGAAGCAATTCAGAGGAATGATGATGAAATTAAGGGGAACAAACAAATATTAGAAAACAAGTCCATTAAAATGAAAGGAAAAGGAGTTAATTAGAAAAAACAGGTCACTAATTAAGAAAAGGGTTAGAATGAAAACCTGCAGCCACTGCAGCCCTCCAGGACTGGAGTTTGAGACCACTGGTTTAAGGTATTTAAATGATCTGGACAAAAATACAATCCATAAGCTGCAGGTGATATCAAACTAGGTGGAAGGGCAGATGTAGAATGATCTAAATCATTACAGTGGCACTTGGACACCATTCAGGCTTGGGCAGATTTGTGGCAAATTTAATTTAATGTTAAGTAAATGTAAAGTATTACATGAAGGAAGAATAACTGTTAGATTTGAATAACAAATGGGAGGTCTGCAATATGAAAATACCACTTATAAGAAAAACCTGGGAGTCATACCTATCTACAGTACATCCAGACAGTGGACAGAAGCAAACAAGAAGGCAGTTATATGTGGAATACACGTCAAGCAAAGTTGTGCTTAAAATATATAATGCATTAGTGAGGCCTCACCTGGAATACTGTGTTCAGTTTTGGTCTCCATTTTACATAAAACACACAACAGCGCTGGAGAAAGTCCACAGAGGAGCGACTAGGCTGATTCAGGGTTGGAGAGGTATGAGCTATGAGGGGGGACTGGAGGAGTTTAAGCAAACAGACATCAAGAGGTGACATGACTGAAGTGTTTAAAATTACAAAAGGAATTAGTATGGTGGATCCCTGCTGTTACTTTAAAATAAATTGTGCAACAAGGACACAAGAATATGATTGGAAACTTAAGGGCAGATTTTGTACAGGTTAGAAAATTTTTGTTCACACAAAGAACTACGGACACACTGAATAAATGACCTTAATGTGGTGGAGAGCAGGAATTTAGGGACGTCATAATTCTGACTTGTTGTCAGTTTAGACCAGTGGTTCTCAATCTGTGGGGCGGACCACCCTAGGGGGGTGCGAAGTAACAAAAAGAGGGGAGCGAAAATGTGTAAAAAAAGAAAACAAGAATCAAAAATATGAAAAATACATCTATTGAAACCAAAACATATTAACTTAAACTACATTCTGATACTAGAAAAATAAATATAGAGTTAGATAAATGTAGATAAAAGTTAAGTAGGTATAATAAAATATGCATCTATGATATATCATTAATTAAAAAAGAACAAATTGGTATTAGTGGGCTCCTTTCAAAAAAAACGTTAGGGGGGCGCGATTAAAACTGTTATGAAAACTCAGGTTGCAAATACTTAAAGATTGAGAAACACTGTTTTAGACAATCTGCGTGAACAGAATGTGCTAAATGGCCTGTTCCCGTCACATTTTTTTTAATGATCTAATGTTTACATCACCATGGAGGTGCAGTGCACTTATCAAAAATGTCACATGTGTCATATTTCCCCGCAAGAACATAGCAAAACACACCACCATGAACATTATCAATTTTTCTCACCGGAAAAATGCACTATGCAGACAGCCACATGGCTGCACTTGGGTCCTAATCTGGGATCCTGAGTTGGTCCGTCATGTGGTGGGTGCGACAATGCACTAACAGCGTGTGCTCCTAACCTCTCTCTCTTCATGTGTGAATAGCAGTGATTGGCCATACCTCAGGACATTTGTAACAATGTAATAACTGACTAAAGCCATTTCATCTTTGTGCAGTTTAGATAGATAGATAGATAGATAGATAGATAGATAGATAGATAGATAGATAGATAGATAGATAGATAGATAGATAGATAGATAGATAGATAGATAGATAGATAGATAGATAGATAGATAGATAGATAGATAGATAGATAGATAGATAGATAGATAGATAGATAGATAGATAGATAGATACTTTATTAATCCTCAAGGGGAAATTCACATAAAACTGTCCAGGAAACGAGTCCACATAAAAGAAATTGGTAGGAGTGATCAGAGAGATAGAGAAAAAGGTAGAAAGATAAAGAAGATGCTGGAAAGCCTGCCACTCATGGCGGTGCCTAACTAACATTTAGTTATATAAAGCAGTGCTCCGCAACCGGTGTGCCACGGCACACTGGTGTGCCTTGAGCCGATACAGGTGTGACGCGGTCAAGTAAGACAATTTTCTAACTAAATAATATTTCAACGGTCCTCCTTAGAAACACAATAACGAGAATACGTGCAATGAAATATTCGCGTAAATAGCCTTTTAAAGGTTTAATAATTTTATGTGTCATTTCTCTGAAATAATAAATCCCATCGCCTGGCGCCTGTCGCCTACGACGTAGGCCCTACGTAGCTGTGTTGCTGAATTGTGTATGGTTAACGTTCTTCGTGTGATTCATATTTAGTTTTATACCCCTTTAAATATGGATAAATGTTTACGTGGAAAAGATTCGTCTTCACGTACAGATGATGAAGAACCCAGCACAAGTGTTGCAAAAAAAAAAAACAAAGAAGATTGTGAAAAGGAAGTACAACGAAGACTACATTCGATATGGATTCTCGTGGTGTGGTGACGAAACGGCTCCAAAGCCACAATGCATCATTTGCGGCGATCAGCTATCAAACGAGACAATGGCACCCAGTAAACTAAATCGCCATCTAAATTCAAACCATCCCAATTACGGCAAAAAAGACAAACAACTCTTGTGTTAATTAAAAATGATAAGCGGTCATGCTTAAAAGATCTTGACCAAGAACTTCGGGTTGCGCTGTCAAATATTGAGCCGAATATAAAACTTTTGTGTTCATTGAAACAAGCGCAGGAAATCACATTAATCAGTCATTATGTTATAATAATTATTAAGATTGCATAAAAGTAAATATAGTATAGTTTTTATGTATGTATACTTATAATAAATGTATACTTATAATAAAAAATGAAAATTTATTGTGAAATTTGTGTATTAAATTAATATCTATATATCAGTGTGGTAGATGGAGATCATGTTGCCCGGGGCGGTGAAACATTTGACGCCCCAAAGCTGAAAGAAATTTTTTTTTGCGCCTCCTCAAGGAACAAAAAAAAAGGAAACTACCGTAGTTTGTACGCCCCTAATTAGCTGGCGCTCGGAGCGGACCGCGGCCCCCCCTCCCCAGCTACGCCACTGCTATATATTTTAGCTTTTGACGTGTCGCGGAAATTCTAGGAAGAACTTTGGTGTGTCGTAGGTGAGAAAAGGTTGCGGAGCACTGATATAAAGTACACTTACGTACTTGTGTGGTAGGTGAGGGGGTTCCAGGAGAAACAGGGGCACGCCTCAGGTGGAAACACTGCTACTGGTTACCAGTGTGGATCCTTGAGCACTAACACGCTGACATCCCAGCATTAATTCATGCCATACTGGGGAAGGACGTCCATTTGGCCCCACGAGTTGCGGCATAGTAACTGGCTTACAATGACATGAGTTTGTGAAGTCCCGGAGAAAGTGTAACAGTGAAAACAAATTCAGGTAGACTGAGTGAAGGTGGAGGTGAGTGTTTGTGTGTATTGTGTCAGCAGGGGTCATCTGGTGTTGGAGATAGAAAGGTTAGCTAAACAAATTGAACTGCGATCCTTAGCAAGCATTCTTGCATAGAGTGAGTTATTTATTTTTTCACTGATTTTCTTGTACTTTTATGCTTGTGCCATTTTCTTCACTTTTGATTTTGATAACTGTTTATTTCCATCCTCTTGATTTTTGTCCTGTGAGAAGGAAGAATAATCCAGCAGCCATACCATATGCACTTCAGAATAAGTCATCCACCTGAATTTAAGCCTTTTTGGGCCAGGCCAGCACTTGGATGGGAGACCATTCAGGAAAAGTGTGGATTACTGCTGGTACAGGTGCTGTTGAGGCCGGCAGGGGGCGCTTACCCTGTGGTCTGAATGTGGAACCCATTGCCCCAGTACAGTGTAGGGACCCTGGGCTGTAAAAATATTGCTGTCCTTCAGATGAAACATAAAAACCAAGGTCCTGACTCTCTGTGGTCATTAAAGAGCTTATACATATATTGTAACCATAAGGGGGCACCACTGAGCCCATAAAATTTCAGCCACTGATCAGTCCCGGGTTCAAATAAGGGATCTTTATTGACCCCCAACACTTCCAACGTGAACACAGCCAAATACACACAACTTGTGCCCTGATGCTCCTTTCCTCCTTCTGTTCCTCCAGGTGAGTGTTGCCCCCCTGCCATCCGAATCTCACTCCCTGAGGCAAAGTGGAGCGGCTCCTTTATCTCAGACCCAGGAGTACTTCCAGTGTTAGGACATGGTCCTTTGGAAGTTCCACAAAGCAGAGATTGTAAACCCCTGCAGCATCCCCTGGCAGCACCCACGGAACCTAAAAAGGCTGTACCCCGGGACTCCAGTTCCCAGCATGCCCTGTGGGCATCCAAAGTGGTCCTGAAGCTCAGGGATACTGCCATCTAGCGTATTAGGGTAGAAAACATCAACCCCAGTCCTTCTATTGCTCTGGTAAGAGTAACTGTTCATTATTGGCTGGGATGTCAGCCCATGTGTGCCATCTATTACTGTGCACACACACACACACACACACACACATATACATATATATATATATATATATATATATATATATATATATATATATATATATATATATATATATATATATATATATATATATATATACTGTATCTATCTACTCTGTTTATATAAAATCCTAAGCCTAAAAGTGCAACAATTTTATGTTACATTTTTATGTCACGTTTTTTGTCACGCTTTAAATCAGGCTTATTTTAAACCCTACATATATATGTTTGGCATCATTCTTTTTAGAATTTATCGAACTTTAAAGTGATGTTGTTTGATTTTCATATTTTTATTCTGTTTTTAAATTATAAACTAAAATATCAAGAAAGTCCTGGTTTTTAATATTAAGAAAGTCGTGGTTTTTAATTTCAATAAATCATTATTATTTCAATAACTTATTTTAATAATTTAATTCAATAAATAAATTACATTATTTTTGATCGAGTAAACTTTCTTTCACAGGAACAAACTATTAAAAAAATGATCTATTCATAACACCAGTGTTTGTATTTAGGTGATTTAGTTAGCTGAAGGTCGAGTTACGATTACCCATTTGCCTACCACTTTAGTTTTCATGTGATTTTTCCTGTTATTTAAATGAGTCATTTTTTAAAAAAAGTTTTTTATCTATAAGAATGTCAGTTAAAATGAATGGATCGTTTATTTAGTCTCTTATAAATACTCATCGAGCATAGTGGACATCAGTTTAACGGGAATACGCCAATCGGTAAGAGAGTAAATATTTTATTCTCATTTCATGATTTTTACTCCGTTAAATAGTAATTCATTTTTCTTTTACATATTCATAGAATTTCATGATTTCGACTCCAATAAATAATAATTTTTCTTTTGTACGTTTACAGATTTTACTAATATTCTGGCCGCAACTGGAAGTTGGGCGCCAAAGGCACCAGGGGGCTTGGCCCCCCTAGTATAAATCTATAATATATACTGTATACATACTAGAGGTCTCTGCCCCCTGCTCACTTCGCTCCCTTTTCATGGGAATTGTTACATATGCATTATTTTCACTTTGACTTTAAAACTGTTGTAAAAGCAATATTTGTCCTTTATTTCCAGTCATGGGCGTGGTTAAATCTCTTTCTCTGCGGGACGTATAATGCTGCTCATGTTGTGAAGGGGGGGTGCTGAACGCACACTAAGGAGAAGCAGTTGGAACAGCTGCTGTCTTGTTGCTGCTGCTGGTGAGCTGCGTGTTCTGCTTGTCGCTTGTTGTTGTTTTAAGAGTTGGGATCACATGAGGTATGTCTGCCAAAAGCATTCCAACAACTGCTAGGTTAGATGTCCGTGAACTTGTCTTAAATTGTTTGTAAGTGGGGCGTGATGTGCAAAAGTCACTGTCTCATGGGTTTTGCTTCCTAAGGTTGTAATGTCTGGTCTCGCGTGATGTCAAAATGTCTCTCCGAGATGATCATGTCTCGATTGCTTCACTCAACCCCCCCCGGAGGTGTGCTACACTCCTGCCACTTTGCGTCTCTCCTGCTTGTGTTGTGAAGGAGGGGGAGCTGAACGCTCACTAAGGAGATGCGGACGGATCAGCTGCTGGCTTTGTGCTGCTGCTGCTGAGCTGCGTGTTCTGCTTGTCGCACTGCACGTCAATCATTTAAAAGTCTGTACAGCAGCTGTCCTTTTATCTCACTGCCTAGGTCTTCCGAGAAGAACATGTCTTGTCTCCCTCCCAAGATTTCCCAAGAATTTTTTATAATATATACATATATATATATATATATATATATGTATATACACTGCATATGTGCACATACATGCATATTGCTGTTAGCAGGTGTCCTATCTAAGGTCTGTATTGCCTCATGCCTGATGTTGCTAGAATGAGCTCCAGCCTGCCCCCTGTGACCCTAAACTGGGTACAGCGGAAATGTAAGTTCTTGTATACTAGTGCAGAGTAAAACCCACAATACAGGATGATGTTATTTTAAATGAAGGATTACAAGGAGGCCCAGGGGCACAGTGGTAGTGCTGCTGCCTACCAGTAAGGAGACCAGGGTTCACATCCTGGGTCCTCTCTGTGGGCAGCTTGTATGTTCTCCCTGTGTTTGTGCAGATGCTCCAGTTTTCTTCCACAGTCCAAAGACATGTGGGTTAGGTGAATTGGTGATACTCAATTGGCTCAAGTGTGTGAGTGTATGTTTGTGTGAATGTGTGTGTGTACATGAATGTGCTCACCCTGTCATGGACTGGCACCTTGTCTAGGGACTGTTCCTGCCTTGTGCCCTATGCTCGCTGGGATGGGCTCCAGCTTACCTGCCGCCCTGCTCAAGATATAGTGGGTTTAGAAGATGGATGGATGAATTAAGCATTACAGTATTTCTCTGATCACCAAAACATATAAAATTATTCAGCAGACAATGAGGCTGTGAGCTGTGATGAAGGTGTTTCTTACTCGGTGTCTTTTATTATGTGACTGTATCCATCTGTCTCTGCACTGCTGTGTCTCCCTGCTTTCATCAGCACCCATCCATATTGTCAGTGTGCTTCTACAAGTGTGTCATTTTCTTTGTTTGCCTCACTGTCTCTCTCTGTCTACAGATTTTCCCAGCACTGACTGTGAACCGGTGGCTTGTATGTTGATTGTCGACCATAAACGATGCTCAGTGATTTCTTACATTTTGGATAAAGGCAATTTCAATTATTGATGTGTGGCTTATTGGTTTAGAATATAAAGTTAAGGTTTATCAGGCCGTTCCTCAGCACCCCTCTGTTTGTGTGATCCACAGCAAGTCAATAAAGCTGGCAATGAGTAAATATTTTAGAAATCTAGAAAAAGTCAGTTATAGGACATGCCTTGGCACTCTTATCAGTAGACACTGTATATAAATGTTTGATTACTACGTGGTTTTCTGCCTTAAAGCGGGCACTGTGACCATGTATGGACAGGACTGCAAATCAGCAGGTACAATTGCAATACCCACTGTGACTCTGATGATGTCACTTAGCCTGCCAGTGTTGTGCTGTATAAATACAGAAGCAATAGTATTGTACTATAATTATATAAAATGTAGAGTAATGTTTACTGTGGAAGGTGCTGTATAAAATATAATTTACTAGGGGGCTCTGCCCCCTGCTCACTTCGCTCACCAACCACCGGGCAGGAGCTATTGTCACGCTTGGGTCACAGATTTGTACAGAAACACAGGAGATAGTAGAGACAGGAACTTTATTCAAACACTTCAAATGAACAAATGTCTCTTTCATAAGTAAAACGAGCTCCTTGTGAACACAGAGGTGACAGTTCCGTCTCTCAATTAAAGGAATGCAAAAACATCTTCCTCTTCATAGGGGTGCACGTCAGGAGCGGGACCCCCAACAGGAGCAGAGGATGTCTGGAGGAGGAGATAGAGACAAAGCAATGAGCAAAAAGGACAGGTGCTGTTCAGGCTTCTAAGTATGCAAAGCACCGTGCGAGAAGCATATCACGCAACAGAGCAGCAGGAGCAGTCCAGCGGAGCGTTTAACAGGGAGTTTTGAAGGAGCATTCGTGTCTTCTAGTGGTGAGTTCAGCCCCCCTGTTCACACTATGCGCCAGCCACTTCACATCTCTGCCACTCGTGTATGTGGATTTCACTTTCACCAAACAACAAATCTTTTAATTCTCACAGATACGCCTCTTCATTGGGAAGAAACACTACTTTTCCCTGATGGCAACACAAATTAGACGATCTACAAGTCTCCGATCTAAAGTTTAAAGCCAGACAATATCTACATACTTCTGTCATATCACCTATGTGCATATATTTGGTCTCTTTTCACTGTTCCGTCATTTCACCAAGTAATAATTTCTGTTTGTTAGCACTAATGCAATCTTTACTATCAGTTTTTTGAGACTTTTGAATTTTAGTACTTTCATAATCTCTAGCCTGCTCTGCATGTGTATCACGCTAATGTTTTTGAATACTTTACGACATTCTACTTTGTCTTCTACTCTTTGTCTTTTATTAGTGGACCGTGGGCGTGGTTGTAAGTGTTTGAGAGGAGGGCGGGACTTGTCAAAATCTCTTGGCAAAAAGTCTCATCTCGTGCGACCTGAAATTATCTCTTGCGGGAGTTGAAATTATCTCAGAGAAAGTCTCATCCCAGGATTTCCTATTATAATAGACAGATATAAGAGCAGTATCTCATCATACAGCAGCCAGTCACTTAGACTACTGAATGCGGTGGCCCTCTAGTGGCTGGGGTCCTGTGCAGTTAACAGTTGCCACTTTAATGTTGTGGGTGAATGATATTTTTGGGAGTACCCCCTAAAACTTTGGGAATGCTGGTTTTATTGAGTGAATTGCTGGCCACCTGTAACAGAGAGGGTTAGTTTTATTGCTTAATGATTTGCTTTTCCTTTCTTGGTTGTTTGTATGACAAGAATCTAAACTACTTTTGTGCCTGAGGTATTCCATTGGTGAATGGCCCAGAAAGGTGTGTGTTCGTCAGGAGCTTCACAAGGCTGTAGGGTTAAAGCAAATTGAAGCAGAAACCTTGACATCCTTTAAGATGTATCAGGATGATGAGATATTGGGACAGCTTAGCTATTAGCTAAACAAATGGGCTTGACGGACTGAATGGTCTCCTCTCATTTTTCAAATTTCTTTCGTTCTTATGGACAATAAAGGGAGAGACTTGCAAAGTCATGCTCTCTTTGCCATGTTGCATCCTGAAGAAAGCAGAACAGATGATGACCTGAAGAAAGCAGAGTACCTGGGCCTGTGCAGATGATGAGATGAACAGGAAGAACTGAGTGCAGTTCTTGAAGTTATTGCACCACCTGAAATTACACATCTAGCATTATCAGGTTGTATGGTCTTGGTTTGCATAGCCACATTCTGTTTTCTTGTATGACACTAGTTGTAATAATACGTATCACCTATAATACATAGTGTGAAGGATGCGTGGACTGGTGTCCCTTGCCAGGATTGGCCTCATTCACTTAACATGCTGGTAGGCCAATATATCGGAGAGATAGAGGGAGGCTCAGTTTCAAGGCCGTATGCTTCCCCCACCCGCTAGATGGCAGCATCCCTGGGTTTCAGTATCCATTCAGATACCTGCAGTGAATGCTGGGAGCTGTAGTCCAGTGGGGACTGCTGGGGTCCGTGGATGTCACCAGGGGGTGATGCAGGGAGTTATGCACCCTACTTTATGGGATTTCCGATTCACCCAATCACATCCATGTGAGTTGAAGTCCGGAGTGGTGGATGAACAAAGCTCACATGGGAGCTGTGGAGGAGAAGAAACAAAGAAAGAGAGAGAGAGAGAAAAAAAAAGAAAATTTGTGTTTATGCCACTTTTGGAGCCTTTGAGTAAGGTGTTAGGGTAAGGTATAACAGTATGGTGTAGTGGTTAAGGCTTTGGACCTCAAACCCTCTGGGCAAGTCACTTAACCTACCAGCATTTCAATTGGAACACCAAAAGAAATGTAACCAATTGTATCAAAAATGTTGTAAGTCACCTTGGATAAAGGCGTATATCGAGTGAAGTAAATGTAGCGCAAATAAGTCTTTTTATTATACTGTGCAGTTGTGTCTGGGGTGCTGCAATGCCCCCTAGTGGTTACAATAGTTAGCTTTCTCCTGCCTGTTTTTCATTCTGTCTCATTGCCCGAAGTTATCGATAAATAAGGGAAACGGGGAGGAAGCGCTGAACTGAGGTTGTGTATCCAACCAGTAAGTGTTTGGGATTTGAGGCATTTGGGTTAAGTCTACACAAAAAATAATTTAAAGGAGAAAATAACGTCACCCTGCGACCCTACACGACAAAAGAAATGCTCACCACTCTATGCCTGAAGACCTATCAGTGCTCCAGTTGCACACGTGTTGAAATTGTTGTCATCTAATTGAAAAGTAGCAGGCCTTACCACAATAAAATACGCCAAATACAACGGCAAGAACTGAAAATGGCAAACAACCCTGTGATGTGACTAACCGGTAAGCGGCTTGGTCTGGCTGATAAATCACTGACCTGTAAAGTTCCTCATGTTAGTCCCATGCCCCGACCATAACCAAGGCACTTGACCTGCCATGGGGTCTGATTTCACTCCAGGTTCACCCCAGTCATGTTTGGACTGCTTTGCACTCCTTAGAAGAGACTTGCTGCTCAATTGACTTACTTCACAGAACAAAACTTGAAAAGAAGAAACATTATCTGTGCAATTCTTCTTTGTACATGTGGTCTTTAAGTCGCTATAGATAGCAGCAGCCGCTAATTAAATTACTCGTAAATGTGATGTAAATGTCATCTCTTGTTTTCTAAAAGGACAGAAGACTGGATAGATAAATGTAAAATTTACATGTCACTGACTTGGGTCAGAACTGCATTTGGCTCATCCAGCAATGTGTAACCTCACTAAATATGCTAAGCCCTCAAGCAAAAAGGTTTCTAGAGATTAAAGTCACCCGGACTGTCAGGCAGTGGGCTTAAAGCTGCAACACTCTGACTAGAGAGGCATGAGAGCAGGGCTCAGTGGGCATGCAGAGACTCACACACACACACACACACACACACACACACACACACACACACACACACACACACACAAGTCCTGTCATGGCTGCTGCGCGTCAGGAAGATGAATGTGGTCCAGTTTCGAGGAGCATCCGCTGGGCCACTGACGCTGGTGCAAGCTGATGAATGAACGCCGCTGACTGGAGGCTTAGAGCGATCATGAGATGGTCGAGCCGAGAATGCTAAGGAGCAGTGAAAGCACACTCAGCTTTGGGTTTTAAAGACGACTTACAGCTTTCCACCAGCTGAGCAGTTTTGATCTTTAGCTATGTTAGCTGGTAGACGTGGCATTTTGTGAGAGATGATGATCTGGGGATGAGGTTGAGAATCCGGCACTGCTATTGACAGCTAAAAGGCACCAATCTGTGTGTGGCAATACGTTTAGCTTTAAAGGAGTGTTCCTGCCAAACGTTTACCAAACATTAATCTCAATTTATTCCATTTCCTGCAAGCATATTAATATTTTTCTATAACACAGAAAAAAACTCAGTGATTAATTTCTAATTAATCTGATTCTGGGGTTCGTCAGGGATGTATTCTTGCTCCTACTCTGTTCAATGCTTGTATGGACTGGGTGCTGGGCAAGGTCATGGGGTCCAGCGGCCATGGGGCATCTGTTGGTGAAGAAAGATTCACTGATCTTGACTTTGCTAACAATGCTGTGATTTTCGTGGATTCAATGGAGGCTCTGATTGGGGCGCTCGAGAGACTGAGTGAGGAGTCTGAGTGTCTGGGCTTGTGAGTGTCCTGGATAAAAACCAAGATCCAGGCCTTTAATTACCTCTTGGGCACCGCAATCAGCATTGTGTCTGTCTGTGGAGAGAGTGTTGACCTTGTTGAGAACTTATAAAGTCAGTAGATGGATTAGGAGAGCATGAGGGGGTCATGAGGTCGCTGGAAAGGGGTGTGTGGCACTACCAATATCTCTGCAAAAGGACAAAGATCCAAGTCTTTAGAGTCCTGGTGCTACCTGTCTTGCTATATGGTTACGAGATATGGACACTATCCAGTGACCTGAGACGAAGACTGGACTCACTTTGGTACTGGGTCTATCTGGGGAATCCTTGGGTACAGTTGGTTTGACTTTGTGTCAAATGAGTGGTTGCTCATTGAGTCCCGAATGAGGCACATTACCTGCATTGTGAGGGAGCGTCAGTTACGGCACTACAGCCATGTGGCGCGATTCCCAGAAGGTGATCCGGCTCGCAGGATCCTTATTGTTGAGGACCCGACCGGCTGGACCAGGCCAAGGGGACTCCCATGTAACACCTGGCTGCGGCAGATAGAGGGTCATTTCCGGAGGGTAGGACTGGACCGCGTGTTTGCCTGGGGGGTTGCCAACCAGAATCCCGAGCTGTTTCGTTGTCTGGTGGGTGTGGCAACGTGCTGCACCAGTGTATGCTCCCCAACTTGACTTGACTTGACTTGAATTTCTATAACAAAATGGTTTTGATTGTCAGCTCCCTATGCATATTAAAATCAGTCAGTTAGTTTATGAAACAGCTGTGTGTAACAGAAATAACACTCAACTGGGGGAGTTTTCTATATTTGGGAAAACTAACATGTATAGTTTGAACTGCTGTGTTTCAAGAGTACATATCAAAAGCACTAACAATCCACAAACAGTTAAAAATAAGAAAAACAGAATCCTAAAATCACTATTCAACTCTTGTGTGCAATCAGTACTGTTAGAGCGCAGAACGTGCTTAACTGTGTGCTGCACATGATGTCGTTACATGGGGCCAGGGGTGGGGCCAGAATTGAGCCTAAGCCCGCCCACTCTCCTCATTGGCTCACCGTGTAGCTTAGGTTTTTAAATTTATTTTCCTTCAAATGATAATTGGCTTTTACTTCATACATACAGTATATTTGAATACACAACTCCCTTGATTAAAATATCAGTTGATTGTAAACTTACACAACAAAATCACCAATGTAAACTTTACTATTAGAACAGTTCATTTAAATCTTATTAAAGTAATTGGAAAATGCATATATGGATGGGGGCGGCACGGTGGCGCAGTGGGTAGCGCTGCTGCCTCGCAGTTGGGAGACCTGGGGACCCAGGTTCGCTTCCCGGGCCCTCCCTGCGTGGAGTTTGCATGTTCTCCCCGTGTCTGCGTGGTTTCCTCCCACAGTCCAAAGACATGCTGGTTAGGTGGATTGGAGATTCTAAATTGGCCCTAGTGTGTGCTTGGTGTGTGGGTGTGTTTGTGTGTGTCCTGCGGTGGGTTGGCACCCTGCCCAGGATTGGTTCCTGCCTTGTGCCCTGTGTTGGCTGGGATTGGCTCTGGCAGACCCCCGTGACCCTGTGTTCGGATTCGGCGGGTTGGAAAATGGATGGATGGATGGATATACGGATGGTGATTATGCAGTTTACATCTGCATAACAAGCTTTAGAAAATAAGACTGCCTTAAAATGTTGCCAATCACAGCTACTCAAAACATGTGACGTTAATCGTTGTTTGGGGGGCTATCAGCTAGTAATGTACCAAAGTCACTTATGCTGCATTCACATGCTCTCGGACAGACGGTAAATCTGTGTCGGAAATACCACGTGAGTGCTCAATAAAATCTCAGAATTACAACTTATTCAGACATGGGCTGGCACCCTGTCTGGGGTTTGTTTCCTGCCTTGTGCCCTGTGTTAGCTGGGATTGGCTCCAGCAGACCCCCATGACCCTGTAGTTAGGATATAGCGGGTTGGATGATGGATGGATGGATGGATGGATGGATGGATGGATGGATGGATGGATGGATGGATGGATGAATGATTCAGACAATGAAATGCTGCATTAAGCTAAACCTTAGAACTTCTAATTTCCAATCTCTTACTCAAAAAACACAAAGAAAACCTTCCACACTTGAAATTCCTACTCGCAAAATCAGGCCTGGTCTCTCAAGTTGAATTTGCCCAACCTTAGATTATGATGTCAATCCAAAGTGGTGACATACACCACAGACAGTAAGTACAGTAAATGTTAAGAGCCATTTGTTAGTTATTTAGGTTACAGTAATCCCTCACTTATCGCGGGAGATAGGTTCCAAGGCCGACCGCGATAACTGAATTTCCGTGAAGTAGGGACACCATATTTATTTAACTATTTAACGTGTATTTGGACGTTTTTAAACCCTCCCTGTATTGTTTACAACCCACCCTTTACTCTATTAATAACAGGGACAACTGCTAAGCAATATGAAATCGGTAGATAAGTTTACACTTACTGTATAGCGAAGTACACGTAGCAGCTTGTAGGCGGTCATGACGTCGTCGACCTTGTTGCAAAGATTCCTAAAGCAGATTCCATCCAGACTACTGCCTTATCACGTCCACTTGCAACTCGTTTTGCGCCCTGGTTAAAGGAAATTGCGGCCGTAGATCTTACATGCTTTTCCTCCTTTTTAAATAAAAAGAATCGTGGACTCATTGATGCTGTAATGATGTCTGCAGCGGTGTAGCTGTTCCCTTCCTTCAACATATCCAAATCTTTTACCTTTTCTGCAATCATTTGCATCTTCTGTTGGCGCTTGAACACGGCCCCTGAAGCAGTAGCACGTTAATGCTGAATGAGTGAGATGAGACTTCCTGGTTAATGCAACACTCCGTCGCTGAGCCAATCAACAGCACACAGGAACTTAACTGCGTGCTCTGATTGGGTAGCTTCTCAGCTATCCGCCAATAGCATCTCTTGTATGAAATCAATTGGGCAAACCAACTGAGGAAGCAAGTACCAGAAGTAAAAAGACCCATTGTCCGCAGAAACCCGTGAAGCAGCGAAAAATCCGCGTTATATATTTAGATATGCTTACATATAAAATCCGCGAAGTCGTGAATCCGCGAAAAGTGAACCGCGAAGTAGCGAGGGATTACTGTATATTAAATTGATACAAGTATTTTCTTAGTTATGTTAAAATGTTTGTCTATACTGTATATTAATGTATAGTCTATGGGTGATTCTATTATAACCCCTACAAGCTAAACTGAAATGGAACATTTTAATTATTTCTTGCCCCTCTGACTACAGATTAGTCCCAGTTTATGATCTACCTGCAGTTGGTAAGGCATGGAGGGCAAGCAGTTTTCCAACCGTATGCTGTAACGTAGCATACTAAATGTTTTGAATGTACTGCATGTACTGAATGTACTGAAGTTAAGCCTGTGTAAGTTTGCAATAGAGAAATAGCACAACCTTTAAATACAGAAAGCAAGTGAAGTTTAACAAGCAAAAGCTAAGTTTGTAGAAGAAACATTTTTTTTCTTTTTTGCCTTTCATTCTGCGTATATAACAACTTATTTCTCTATTCTTGTGTGAAAGGTTTTGCTTTGAATTTTCACTAAACCTTCTTAAATATAACTTTATTGGACTGAGAAATTTCTTTTGTTACACATTTGGCACATGCTGGATCCTACTTTGCCAACTCAGTTGCAGCTTGATTTTGGGGAGACTGGAAAAGACACAGCTACGTTCAGTAAATGTGAAGGTTTAATTTGTTAATAAGAAAAATTTACTTTGAAGGAATCACCGTAATTCATAATACTAAATATTGACAAGGTAAAAGTTAACTTTACAAGAACAAATAGTAAAAGATGAACCAATGTTAGCATGACATTGCGCTCAATGGTTGCTTTGTGCAGTTTTTCATTTGAAGCTTCCAAGCAGAAATAATACAGGGAGATTCACTCGAAAGAGGCCCCAGATATTCTGTTGTAACTCCTATTAGGATGAAGCAATCTGAACCAAATAAATATGCTCTATACCTTAACATATGTGTAATCGATTACATTACATGTGATGCTGGATTTGGTTTCCGTTTTCTGCCAGACACATTTCGACGCGACGCTCCATGTCCCTGAACATATTGGCAAGTGTGTCAAGGGGAACAGCAGCAATTTCAAGTTGGATGTTTTTCTTCAAATCTTCCACAGTGCGTGGTTTGTTCCAATAGACTTTACATTTGAGCAGACCCCAAAGGAAGAAGTCTGGTGGTGTCAGATCCAGCGACCGTGGTGGCCAAAGCCCCTTTGAAATTACTCTGTTGCCAAAGGAGGACTCCATTTCTGCCATGCTCCTTGCTGATGTGTGACACATTGTTCCATCTAGCTGGAAGTAACCTTCCGTTAACTCACGATCATCCAGTTGATTCTGACATCACTTAAATGAATTGGTGACCCAAAAGGTTCACACCATGAAGATGTGCTGCTCAATACTGTACACCTCCATCCTAATGAGAAGTTGAGTGATTGAGAAAAGGGGTACGGGCAGAAGGCACCCAGAAGTTGCAAATGGAGGTTAAACATCAGTCCAGTGCCTACCTCAATGCTCCAACGCAGGCACATCCCAGCTTGTTTGAAGCTCCATATACCAAGGAGCACATTGCACGTTTTTTTGGTTCAGATTGCTTCATCCTAGCAAGAGTTATTACAGAATATTCAGGGCCTCTTTCCAGTGAATCTCCCTGTATTATTTATCATTGCCAAGAGCATAAAAGTGTTTTTTAGACATAACAGCATACTTTTTGCACCTTTCTTGTTGGTTGGTTTTGGAATGGTCCTAGGGTGACCCTGTTTCCCCTTTATACTCTTTATTTTGTAGACATTAACAAAATACCTCAAATCCCATACTCTTCTGTGCTTCAGCTACTATAGTTCAGCACATTTCCATTTTCATTCTATAACTTAAGGCAACTTAATGAAGTAAAAGAACAATAAGGAGATAAAGTCACTTTTAATTATATATTATAGTAAATATGTGTAATTACAACTAGTGTCATATAAAGAAAATAAAATGTGGTATTACAAACCAATAATTGGGATTAATAAAGTATCTATAGTATAGTATATATAGGGGAGAGTCCTGAGGCTTTGGAAAACATCTTGTATCACCCCAGTCCCAAAGGTATCACGTCCTAGTGAGCTGAACGACTTCCTGCCTGTCAATCTGACATGTGATGAAGACCATGGAGCGGCTGCTGCTTCACCACCTGAGGCCATAGGTCCGTCACGCCCTCGACCCTCTGCAGTTCGCATACGAGGAGAAGGTGGGAGCGGAGGATGCCATCATCTATATGCTACACTGATCCCTCTCCCACTTGGACAGAGGCAGTGGCGCTGTAAGAATTATGTTTCTGGACTTCTCTAGCGCCTTCAACACCATCCAGCCTCTGCTCCTTAGGGACAAGCTGACAGAGATGGGAGTTGATTCATACCTGGTGGCATGGATCGTGGACTATCTTACAAACAGACCTCAGTATGTGCGTCTCGGGAACTGCAGGTCTGACATTGTGGTCAGCAACACTGGAGCGCCGCAGGGGACTGTACTTTCTCCGGTCCTGTTCAGCCTATATACATTGGACTTCCAATACAACTAGGAGTCCTGCCACATGCAAAAGTTGGCACAGCTATTGTGGGCTGCATCAGGAGTGGGCAGGAGGAGGAGTATAGGAACCTCATCAAGGACTTTTTTAAATGGTGCGACTCAAACCACCTACACCTGAACACCAGCAAAACCAAGGAACTGGTGGTGGATATTAGGAGGCCCAGGCCCCTCATGGACCCCGTGATCATCAGAGGTGACTGTGTGCAGAGGGTGCAGACCTATAAATACCTGGGAGTGCAGCTGGATGATAAATTGGACTGGACTGCCAATACTGATTATCTGTGCAAGAGAAGACACTGCCGGCTATACTTCCTTAGAAGGCTGGCGTTCTTCAACATCTGCAATAAGATGTTGCAGATGTTCTATCAGATGGTTGTGGCGAGCGCCCTCTTCTACGCGGTGGTGTGCTGGGGAGGCAGCATTAAGAAGAAGGACACCTCACGCCTGGACAAACTGGTGAGGAAGGCAGGCTCTATTGTAGGTATGGAGCTGGACAGTTTGACATCCGTGGTAGAGGCGCTGAGCAGACTCCTGTCAGTCATGGAGAATCCACTGCATCCACTGAACAGAATCATCTCCAGACAGAGGAGCAGCTTCAGTGACAGACTGCTGTCAATGTCCTGTTCCACTGACAAACTGAGGAGATCGTTCCTCCCCCAAACTATGCGATCTATCTATCTATCTATCTATCTATCTATCTATCTATCTATCTATCTATCTATCTATCTATCTATCTATCTATCTATCTATCTATCTATCTATCTATCTATCTATCTATCTATCTATCTATCTATCTATCTATCTATCTATACAACCTGGTAGTGCTAGACTTGGAGTTTCAGGTTGCACCAGAACTTTTAATTACACTCAATTCTTTCCGGTCAGCTTATTTGTGGTCAGCTCTCTTCAGGTCATCATCTCTATAGGACCAAGTAGCCTGTCTGAATGTGGCTGTTGAGAAAGAGACCTTCTCAAGATGGAGAATGGAAAGAAAGAAACAGAGAGGCAGAGAGAAAAAGCTTAAATCAGTTCCAGTCACATATTATGGGAAACAGTCCATTTCACTGTTACCCACTCACCCTGTAAGAGAATTAGCGCTGCTGATTTTAGCCAAGTGTTGACTACATTTGGACCTGTAGTGACTGAGGGTAAATTATCTAATCAAATCCAAATCAATCCAGTTTTCAACTTTCTAAATAGCTATCACATTCCTAACATGGTCTATCAAATTCCTGACAAACTCAAAATTAACTGTACGTTTTGGCAGGTGAAGCTGTCTGTATTGTCAGATGGAAAACCTAAGCTGTTCGTACTGCAGGACACACAACAGACGGAGAATTAATTGAATTTACATTTAGTGCTAATTTAATCTTTTCCTTTGTGTCTGTAGTAATGTCTGCTGGTTCACTGGTAGACACTCACGTTCAAGCGTTTAACCACTGGCTGGGCAATTAACTTCATACTGTTGGTTTCTTCTCATTGTCTGATCTCAGCTTTCATTCCAACTGTAGTTTTTGTTTTACTGATAGATTCAATTGCGTTTCCTCTCCAGATACTGTAAGTTATCAGCTATTCTTCTCTGCTGCTGTAAAACTGTCCATTTGTTCATTTGTGCGTATGTGAGTGAGAGACGCTCCTGCGCTTTCCACTTCCATTGGGCACTATATGCTGTATCAAAAACATTTTCACTTCTCAGGACTGTGTGCCTGTGCAGTGAACAAATATATTTTGATGTTGGCCAAAGGAACACACTGGTCACAGAGAACTGGGTCACCCTTTTTCATTTTTGCAAAGTCCAAACATCTTAAACCTGCACGTAGAATAATAACAGAATCTAAAATAATTAATTATAAGCAATCAGGCAGGTTCAAGTCTCTGTAGTCAGTATTCACTCGGAAGCTCAATTCTGCAGTCTGTACTTCCTTGCTGTGAGGGTCCCAGCTTTATAGTGGAGGGAACAAAAGTTGCCCTCAAAGGGTGGTTTCTCAGGGCTGTGGAAATAAACAGAGATGACACTATCAGCAACGGTGCCCCCTCATGTACTGGAGTGGTAGTGCTTACCTCTGATGAGCCCAGAAAGCAAATCTCAGGTGTGCGTGCATGACATTTTCAAATAACATACTTTGTGAAACAATAAATATAAGAAAACCAACAAAGATGTAAAATTGCCCAAAAGAATTCTATTGCTTTTCTTTAAATTTGAATCTTTTGTTGAACAGGTCTCTCAGTGAACGATTAGTATTGATATCAAGCTCAGTGTTAGCCAATTATAAAGCCGTTACTGGGCTGGACTCTTGACCAATGAATGAGGACAGAGGTGGACGTTCAATTCCAAGACATCTTCGTTCATGAGAACGTTTTCCAGTGGTGGTTTTTTTGACAATATTTTAGCAAAAATATATGTGTTTGGGACATTTGGATGACTTGACATGTGGATAATGCACCACCAGCAACCTTTCTTCACAGACTTTTTGATATTTTTCAATGCTGTTGTGTTTTGGTCGGAAATATACTATTGCCATTCTTGTTGGCTGGCAGCGTGACATGGTGGCTAAGACGTTGGACTGCAAACCCTGAGGTTGTGGGTACAAATCCCACTACTGACACTGTGTGACCCTGAGTAAGTCACTTCACCAGCTTGTGCTCCAAATGGAAAAAAACAAAAGAAATGAAATCAATTGTATCTCAAATGCTGGATGAAGGTGTCAGCCAAATAAGTAAATGAATTCATTATTCTACATGAGAATAAAAATGTTCTCAGCCATCACTACTAGGGGTAAATAACAGTTTTGCCAGCCCTAAAAGTGAAGGTTAGCACAGCAGTTGCACTTCTTATCACTAGCAGCATCAGTGAGTTAGAATTTGTGATCCTAGAGGAGTAGCTGGCACATCATTGGATGGTATATATATTTGGCTGTCATTATCAGGAACCATTTCATTCCCTGTTAAGTACGCTGCTTTTCCTGTCACGGGAGTTTCTTGCTCCGATTTTTCTTTATGAACGCCCGGCAACGTCCCCTTTCTGCCATTCCTAATCCAATCTTTTTTAAGCCCCTTCTCAGAGACGTCATAAGTAATGAGTCCAGGCAGCATATTTCTAAACCTGCAGCAAGTCAGAAAAGCAATGAGTGCCGGCACAGAGCCAAGCAGCCCCAAGCTCAGCACTGAAGCATGACTGTTCTTCAGGAATATCTCCTATAACCAGCCCCCATAATCTCCTTCCTTGGAGATCGAAGTCTAGGACCCACAAAATTGAGCTATTTTTTTTTATCTACCTGCTTGTTTCCATGGTGCTGAACCCTAAAGGCAAAAGAACATAAAACCCTTGTTGAATCAGCAGTAATGCAGAGACGTAAGGTTTTTATGAGATTCAAATATTAATGTGGCTCCTGCTGTTCACTTTATGTGTTACAATTTAGATGTTTTGGATTAGGCGGGGCTAAGGAGAGGTGGAAAGGAATATTAAGTTTGGATGGGTGAATGCAGAGGCCCTGGTAATTGCCTCTTTGTGTAAACTTCACAATGTTGTCCATAGTGGTGAATGGAGATTTAAATGGCTTCCCAGACAGCAATTTATCTCGCTGTCCAAGATCCTGATGAGAAGCTGCTTACCCAGCAGGACATCAGTTGGTAAAGCCTCCAACCCAGGAGGACAAGAATACTTGAGAACTCCACAGTGGGGCTTGTGCCCAGTTTGCACTTGCATTTTATTCTGTCCTTTATGAAATCAATTATTTCATGAGTAGAAAGCGAAACAAAAATGTATTTTCAATACAGGGGAAGAAAGCAGTTGTGCCACTCAATTTTCACTGAAGCTCTGTGTATAAAGCCGCCTTTACAGAGATGTCAGGTCACGACGGCGTACTGGCCCCATAAGATTTAGAACATGCTTGTATAATTAGTGACAGTGACTCTCAGAAGGGGGCTCTGAGTGGATAAGGGACTGTGACTATGACCTCAGGCAGGCACCGCCATCTGTAATGGACTGTTATCCAGGTGGTGATTGATTTAGTAGTAAATGCATGAGAGGATGCCTGGCTGCAGGCAGAAGGAATGGAAAATTAAGGAAATGTTTACAGTGGCAAAGCAAAAGCAAAGCAACAAAGCATCCCTAACCCTATTATTTTAATTTAGCACGCAAAAGAAAAAAAAATTGTGAATTGTGCAAATACTGTACATCAGGGCTATTCAATTGGCGGCCCGCGGGCCACATGCGGCCCAGAATCAACCTCCGAGTGGCCCAGCCCGTGGTTCCGCCCATATATAATAAATTAATATATATTATTCATAAATTGTTATTTAATATAATTTAATATAAATATATATATATATATATTATATTAATATAAATATATAGTATATTAATATAAATATAAAGTATTTATTATGTCTATGGTCCCGCCAAAAACGCGCATTCCTACGTAAATTACGTAGCCTGCAACACGCAAACAATGCAGAGCGTGCCGGTAGTAGCTTAGATTACTATCAATATGTCTTTCTCAACACTGAAACGTAAAATTGCCAATGAAAACCGTAAGTTTAACCCTGCCTGGACTGACAAATACTTGTTTATTTTACCGCCACATCCAAACGCCAAACCGATGTGTTTAATTTGTAATGAGTGCGTTGGAGTATTTAAAGATTACAATGTGCGGAGGCATCATGTTGAGAAACACCACACTTTTCGCACCAATTTTCCAGAGGGATCTCAAGAGAGGGCTGCAAAAGTGCAGAGTTTGATTGCATCTTACAACCGGAGCAGTACTACCATGGTGCGGTCATTCACAGCCCAAGAGAGAGCTACTGCAGCATCCCTTCATGTTTCCTGGATACTGGCAAAAAAGAAAAGGCCATTCACAGACTCTGAAACCGTGAAGGACTGTATGCTGGCTGTCGTGGATGAGGTGATAAATGACGATAAAATTAAAATGAGCGTGGTATCTGCTATAAAAAACATACCCCTGTCAGATACTTCAAACATTCATAGGGTTGAAATTCTTGCTGCAGATGTGTATGAAACGCTGTTAGGAGACCTGATGAAAGCTGATACTATGTCTATAGCAGTAGATGAGTCCACAGACAAAACTGATACTGCTCAGTTTTGCATATATGTCCTTTTTTTTGATGGCAAATGCTTCCGAGAGGAGCTGCTCGGCCTACTGCCGTTAGAAGGACACACAACTGGCGATATAATCTTTGGGAAAATTTCCGCCTTTTTTAAAGACAGTGGTCTGGATATGAAACGTGTGTGCATGCTTGTGACAGATGGGGCTCCGTCCATGACAGGGAAAGTGAATGGTTTGGCAGCACGTTGGTCCGCTGTTGCACCTCAGTTGATCTCCTTACACTGCATTGTGCTGCAGGCGGTGTTGTGCACAAAACTAAGCGGGGCGCTCAAAACGACAATGGACAGCGTTATGGCTATAATTAATTTTATTCGCTCCACATCAAGCCTCCAACACCGCTTATTCCGCATGCTGCTGTCAGAAATGTCTGCTGAGCACCACGACCTTCTTTTGCATAATGACGTGAGGTGGCTGTCCATAGGCAAAGCACTGGAGCATTTCTGCAGTCTCAGAGAAGAGATCATAACTTTCCTCCGCGGCAGCAAGCAAAAAAAGGCAGAAACGCACTTGAGTCGCATACTGGACGACAACTTCATGGCCGATGCCTGCTTTCTGAGCGACATATTCAAACACCTGAACGATCTCAATTTGGGACTACAAGGCAGAGACAAAACTGTCATCGACCTTGTGGAACAGATGCGCGCATTCCAAGTTAAACTGGACCTTTTCACAAATGATTTGAGCTGCATTTTCCGACACTCCGCAAATGCATCTCATCCCCCGCACAAATCACGGATGTGATGACAGATTTCATTGTGATGTTGAAAAATAACTTTGCTGGTCGATTGGATGGACTTGATCTGCCCACAGAGTTGGCCGTTTTTGTCAGAGACCCGTTCACTGTTGCAATAGAAGGGGACTTATCCGCCAGAGCTAAGAAACTGGTCCCTTCCATTGACGAGGGGAAATTCACACTCGAACTTGTTGACATGCAGTCATCTGTAACCATGGCACAGGAGCTTTCCACTAACGGGCCTGCAATGTTTTGGACTGATGTCAACGTTCATCAGTTCCCTAACATTAAGAAAGTAGCGATCGTCATGCTCAGTATGTTTGGATCAACATATACATGTGAGTCAAGTTTTTCACACATGAACTCCATAAAAAGCAACTCTCCTTGCTCCCTGACTGACCATACTCTCCACCAATGCCTTCGAATTGCATTGATAACTTACGAGCCTAAAGTCACTGCTCTCGTTCAAAACAAAAAATGTCACTTCTCCCACTAAGTCAGCAGGGTAACTATAGCCTACAATACATCAATATAATGTGGGATGCGTAACAGAGGCATGCCTAATCACACATGGTGATTTAAAATATGTTCCCTCAGTGTTGTTATAGTTGTGAATACTGTGCACTTTTTATTTTATGCACTTTGAGATGTTCCTGGGTCAAATGTGTGCAAGTTGTTTATTTTGTTTCAAAAGGAAACAATGTTATTTCTAATAGCCTACTACTGTGCACAATTTTGTTTTATGCACTTTGTGATCAGATAGGTCAGATATGTAGCCTAGGTCAGTTTTTTTTCTTTTGTAAGTGGAAAAAATAGGGGCTACCTCAGATTCTGTTAATTCAGCTGTTTTTGTATGCACCTTTTCCTCTGCAAACTGACCAAAGTTAAAAGAGAAACAACGAATAAACCTTATGTTTTTGAATAAATTTGTTTGTGTTGGTTTTAAAATTTGTCATTACGAGCTGCTTTGCCGCTAAAATGACTGGCCCAGCTAACCTTCTTGGTTTGACAATCTGGCCCAACTGAATTTGTAATTGAATAGCCCTGCTGTACATGCTGGGTTGCAGTCATAAGACAATGTATGTGAGAACATAATGTAAATAACACAATGACTTCTTATTGTCCTCCCCTTGCTTTATTACTGATCACAGAAAACAGTAATACTTGTAGCACCAACTTGTGTAATTCCATTCATCTCATCTCCTCACATCTCTTTTACTGAAATGAGTGTCATGGTGGCAACTGACCAACAAGTGACTCAAACCAGACTTCTCTGTCCCCAGCTTCAGATTCCAGCTCCTCCTTTAGAATCACCTGGGGCCTCTTGCATTATGTCGTACGTAGAATTCACACTAAAACATGGCGTATGGATAAAAGCAGAAATTTGAGTACACACAAAAAAAAATCCAGATGCATAAATTTGGCGAACACCAACTTCCACATTCTTCCACTTTATTCTGTCCCCGAACGCCGTATTAGCAAGGCTTCTCTTCCAAGACCCAGTCTGTACGGAGTGTGCGTCGCCCCACTGTTTGTAGTGAACGTGGACAGATAGTTTACTCACCAAGAAGTCAAGGCTGTGAATCTGTATACTTTAATGTAGATTTCTTGCCAGAAGTAATACAAGTATTAGGACGTAAAACCATTGATAACTTGAAGGTAAAAGGACGATAATTTCCTTAACCTAAATACAATATGGTGGGAACTAAAGTAAAAACAAAAGCAGCGCCAATAGCAAAAAGGGCGGTAGGGACATACCAAATGTATTAATTAAATGGGGGTGGAGGTAGGAATGTACCAAACAGTTTAATAACAATATTAACACGGGCTGCTGTAGCAGCACACTCCCCGTCTGGTATCATCAGATAGCACCATTAATCTTGAATATTAACATTACAAGAACAGCCACAATCAACAATAAACCTTAAATGAGTTCTCAGATTCAATAGTCACAAGTAAAACCTTTTGTAACTGAAGATGGTAGAGATTGGTGTGACCTCTGAAGGTTCACGGTACATCAGCCGTGGTGGGACTGAATTGGTCTTTCTGACGAAGTAACAGGACAACTTCGGTGACTGGTCTGAAGAAGGTCTTAACAGTCCCATCTCTGGCAGTCTTTACTTCAACCTTGCGGACCCTTCCGTCATCACTGGGCATGGTCTTTACAATAAGACCCATGGACCAATCGATCCGATGAGCTTGGTGATCCTTCAGTAAGACTAAATCCCCTTCTTGAAGGTTAGGTATTTGTACTTGCCATCTTCTGCGGTCTTGTAAAAGGTTCAGATACTCTTTTCTCTCTGGTCATTTCTTCAGTGTTCTCTTAAGTGAAGCAAATCTTGACACCGCTTGCTCACGATTATTGGGAAGATTGGGCCTTGGATTGTGGAAGGGTAATGGAGCTACCCAACTGTTAGAACTATGTTTACAGAATTCCTCGTCCATACTTTTGATAAACTCCTTATCTTCAACAGAAGGAACTACCTTATTGTCGTCACTGGTGGTCTGGAAAACTGTATGACCAAGATCGTCTTCAGGCATAACCATACCGAGCTCTTGTATGTTATCAAATACCTGTGTGTGCAGATTAAGTCTCTCACGAAATAGTGGCATGGGCATTGTCTGAAGTAAGAGACACGCCCCCTTTCAATCACACTTGTCTTATAAGAATGGATGCTGCAAGGTCTGTGTGTTTTATTTATGCAGACATCTCCCACAATGACCCAACCTAAATCAAGTCTCTGGGCATAAGGGGCATCATTTGGGCCATTACACTGTTGACGTACCGTATGGACTCTTAGAATGTCTCTGCCCAGCAAAAGCAAGATGTTAGCATCCTTGTCAAGAGGTGGGACACAGCTGGCTATATGCTTCAGGTGAGGATGGCACCTTGCTACTTCAGGCGTGGGGATCTCCTCCCTGTCACTTGGTAACTGGTCACATTCAATCAGCGTAGGAAGTGGAAACTGTGCGTTCCCTCGCACCGCTTCCACGATAAAACCATCTGCTCTTCTTCCTGTAGCATTCACTAGGCCTGCACATGTGCCTAGGGTATAGGGTGAAGAGTTCCCCTTTAGATTGAACAGGTTAAAGAACTCTGGATCTGCAAGTGAACGATTGCTCTGTTCGTCTAAAATAGCATACATTTTAATGGCCTTCTCTGGTTGTTCCTTGTGGAACACCTTTACAAGACATATTTTGGCACAGGATCTTCCACAAAGTCCTTCTCCACATACCTCGGTACATTTAGATGATACTGGCCTTGGCACTTCTTCAGAGCTCTCCCCGCCATGCCTGGAGAAGGGGATGGAGTCCTCTTGGGAATCTGGATGGAGCGCAGTAACATGCTGGTCGCTGCCACACTCAGAGCATTGAATAGTGGCCTTACATTCTCTGGCAAAGTGCTCCATTGAAGCACAACACCTGTAGCAGATTTCATGCCTTCGAAGAAATTCCCTGCGCTCTTGCATGGGCTTCTCTCTGAAAGCACAACACTTCTTTAGAGGGTGCGGTTTTTTATGTATTGGGTAGTAATGGTTGGGATCGTCAATTTTCTCTTCTGTCACATCCTTGCTGGCAGTTGATGTGTTGTCTGAGATTCCAGTCTTACGAACGGAAATAGTGCTCCTTAGGTCCTTATGTCTAGCACTCAAGTTCTCATACCTTGCTGTTGTTGAGCTTGGCACGTGTGCTTCATTTATTGAGAAGCTTGGATCATTTTTGGCCTTGGCAATCTGTCTAACAAATTCTGAGAAAATGAAGAAAGGTGGAAAGGAGACTTGATGCTGCTGCTTGTACTTGGAACCCGCCAAAGTCCACTTCTCTTGAAGATGGTATGGCAGTTTTGCCACCAAGGGGTTAACACCATGAGCAGTATCTAAATAACTGAGACCGGGTAGATGTGGATCTGTTTTAGCAATTTCAAGTTCAAGAAGGTCACTAAGTTCCAAAAGCTTGCGGTCATCCTTGTTGGACAGTTTAGGAAAGTCCTGTAGTCTTTTGAATAAGGAAAGCTCAATGACTTCGGGGCTTCCATATGTTTGGTTTAGTCTCTCCCAGACAAGGGTGAGGCCTGTGGATGGATTGTTTATATGGACATTTTTAAGTCTTTTGGCATATTCTGTCGATTGCGGCCCAAGCCATCTCACCAGTAGATCTAGTTCTTCCATAGGTGAGATGTCTAAGTAGTGGATTGCTGTCTTAAATGTGGATCTCCAGCTCCTATAGTTTTCTGGGAGGTCATCGAACCTTGTGAGACCAGTATTGATGAATTCTCGGCGGATCATGTACCTTGCAAAGTCCGACATTTCAGTTCTTTCTGATTTCATGCCCACAGGTATTCCTTGCGGATTACTGTAGCTGATGGCATCTGGATCGTGCTTAGGTACTAGTGGGGTAAATGGAGTTGCAGATGGATTCAGCTCAGGTTGTCCAAAGCCTGGGTGTCTTACGACATGACTCATTAAAGAAAACTGAGTCTCTGGAAGCATATAGCATTTCCTGGGAGGTTTAACGAAATTCTGATTATCTGCATCTGGGAAAGGTCTTGGCAGTGCATCAGTAGGTGGTATGAGTTTTGAATACTTGTGGGGATTCATGGTACTCACAATGGGGTGTGGATTAGAGTGGTCTTCCATACTGGGTGGTGTGGCATCTTCTGGCAGGTTATGTGCTGGGGTATTGTATGTAAAGCTTTCTATTGTGGACTTAAAGGCATTGTCAGTATTCTGATCTAAGACAAACTGGGAAGTTCGTTTTACGGGATCTTCTGTGGTGGTCAGCCTGAGGGGATGGTTGACTTCGCCCTCTTCCTCTACGGCCTCTTCCAAAATACTCAATTTGGCCAAAGCTGCTGCCTCCTCTCGTTGCGTTTGGAGGACCTCTAACTGAGCTTCTGCCTCTGCTTGCATGCGGGCTGCTTCTGCCTTTTTAGTAAAGGCAGTCTGAATCTTAGCTGCCTCTGCTTCTGCACGGGCTAAAACCAGTTGGTTGCTTAAGTCTGATCTCTGGGAATTTGATTGTAGGGATCTAAATGATTTTCTAGAGTGCCTAGATGAGACAGAATAGTAGGATGCGGTATCATTAAACTGCCTTATCCTATTTTTTAACCTTGACTTGACTTCAAGAAATGTGATGTGCCTTTGCTGATCAAGGAGAGTAATGCTATTTAACTCCTGTAATGCTTCTTCAATGTTTATATTTAACAAAAAGGCAGAATACTTCTCAAAATGTCTTTTATAGTTCTCATAGGTATGTTTAAGTCTTGCAAACAAGTCCTTTAATTGCTCTGGACTGTCACTGGCATCATCAGCAATGGCAATGCAATGAATAGTTTTGCTCCATAAATCTAAAAGTCTGTTTGACATTTCTATCCTTTGACTTTCAAACCCTTCTCTGATTTTTAAAGATGGCTTAACTGTGCGTTTAGGTCGGGCAGACAGTTCACCTCCTTCTATTCCAATATCATCTTCAGGTGGGAGTAATTCACCTTTTACTTCCTGAGACTCCAATTCTAGTGAATGCGCTGATTCCTGCTGAGACATACTGCGATGAGGAGCGCTGGGCGGGGCCGAGCCGAGAGCGAGCACGCAGGGGTCACGGAAAGTTCAGCAAAACAGCGGCGCAGCAGTGTCGGCGCGAAAGTTCCAGCTCCTTCGCTACGCAGTGAGTCAATAAACAATGATATTTGTACAGAGCCCTTCAACTGCGTGGAAATTGAAAGTAAAACTACTAAGTAAACTGAACAAAGACAAAAATAGCAAGATAGTCTCCGTTTGAGCTGTCGTTGACTAGTAGCGTTTAAAGAGTTCAGCGTTTTAGGTATAACGAAGACAAGTACTTAAGGAACAGTTCTTTGCTAGTTGCCCCAAAGTAACGGAGTTAGGAATATATACAGCAGTCTTTGATTAGCCCCAGGCTTGACACGATCAGGCATTAGAAATCCGTCCTTTTACTATTCTGTCCCCGAACGCCTTGTATTTGCAAGGCTTCTCTTCCAAGACCCAGTCTGTAAGGAGTGTGCGTCGCCCCACTGTTTGTAGTGAATGTGGACAGATAGTTTACTCACCAAGAAGTCAAGGCTGTGAATCCGTATACTTTAATGTAGATTTCTTGCCAGAAGTAATACAAGTATTAGGACGTAAAACCATTGATAACTTGAAGGTAAAAGGACGATAATTTCCTTAACCTAAATACAATACGGTGGGAACTAAAGTAAAAACAAAAGCAGCGCCAATAGCAAAAAGGGCGGTAGGGTCATACCAAATGTATTAATTAAATGGGGGTGGAGGTAGGAATGTACCAAACAGTTTAATAACAATATTAACACGGGCTGCTGTAGCAGCACACACTTAATAAATTCCGGTCAGAGTGAAAAGTATTGCATGTGCACGCGCCTGCAGCCACACCCAAACTCCTCCCAGAATTACGTCTCTTTGAATATGCAAATCAATATAAATCGCCCTTAAGCTCAGCGTTCTGTGAAAAGGCAATGGCAAAAGCACAAGGGGAGAGAGAAGAATTCAGCGAATACCAGATGGAGGCAAAGGAAAAACGTACTATTTGTTTGTTTAAACAGTGGTATAAGCAACAAAAGGAAGTTGATCGAGTGACATAGAGTGTCGGACAAACTTGAAAGCTCAAGTTCACAAAGTCGCACAGTGCCCAAATTAAAAAAGAAGCTGTCAGATATCAAAGTCGCTGTGAAAAGGCGAGTTGTAGCCCACCGTCTGAGTGTCATATGAAAGCTTATTAGGGTACAGAGAAAAGAAAAAAAAACAGGCACACAATGAGAAAAAAGCTCGAAATGTCAACTTTAATCTTGAAATTTCCTCTTTAATCACATAGTTTATTTTGCCATTAAAGTAGAACATCATAAACTTCATCTTTAAATCGTTTAATTTACTAGTTTCTCAAACCCATCGTAATTAAAGTAGCACGTTAAATGCTTTGTTTTGTATGTGTTCTTCGACAGTATGTGCTCTATGTGTGTGAATCACTATGTGCTTCTTAAACGGGCTTTCTCTTCCTCCGACAGGACACAGAATCTATTAAATTTGTGATATTACAGCTCTCTGAATAATTAAAATACTGAGATGTATATTTGAGATCATGTTCATGATGATAGGAGTTAAAGCATGTTATTAAACATGGTGAACACGGTGGTGCAGTGATAGTGACAAGCTGGCAACCCGTCCAGAGATTTTTCCTGCATCCCGCAAGATGCTTGCTGCGCCGTGCGCGACCTTCAAAGAAATAATTTATTGCAGCAGTACTGTCTCTTTCAAACATACTAAACCCCAATTCCTCTCCTTCCTTTTCTTTCTCCAAGTAACCAATCACCACACAATCAGCTCCGTAATAGATGTTAAGTCATCTGTAAGCTAACACCGATTCTTCAAAACTTTTAAGGAACATTGAAATATCTTTGTAGTACTTGTTTATCTATTCTATCCATTTATTCTTCCAGTGTCACGCCAGCCCCAGCAAGAATACAGCACGAGGCAGGAACAATCCCTGAACTAGCTAGTGCTGAGACACCGTGTCCTCACATTTTTTAATTATTAACAATATAGATTATTTAAATTATGTTAACATTTTATCTGCATAAAGTAATAAACATATTTTGCTGCATTTCATCTTAAAAATGATGATCATCAAATGTAAATACGCGCTTTATAAAGTGGCTCAGGTTGTGCAATATAACTGTATTGCAAGTTTACAGTGAGGTGATTGTACTAATAAGTACAAACAGTTCTACAAGGAGCACTTGATGGACAGATTGAGTGCATTTATAGTTCTTAGGATGAAACTGTTTCTGAACTGCGAGGTCCGTACAGGAAAGGCTCTGAAGCGTTAGTCGTATGATAGCAGTTCAAATAGCGCATGGCTGAGGCAGCATGTGCTTGATGCTGTATACCAATAATACCAATGATTCCACACTCAGATACAGTGGGATAAATACTCCGAGTGGTGCACTGAGAGGAACAACACTAAAGCAGCTATGGTATTTGGAATAGTTTGGCCATCCCGTGGACCATTGTATTGTTACAGGTTAATTACAATCAGATGCCTTAAACTAATAAACAATATGCGGCTAATTTCAGTGTATTTGATAAAGCTGTGTCAGGGATGTGGATCTAAAAAAGAAAGGGAAACCACACTGGAACAAAAGCATTGCTTTGACGCTAGGAGCCACCAGTTTGCTAAACCGAGCGGAGAACTTGCGTATGCCAAGCATTTAGCTGGCGTGAAATGTGCGTGGCTTTACGCCAAGTTTTGGTTTAGATAGATAGATAGATACTTTATTAATCCCCAAAGGGCAATTCACATACTCCAGCAGCAGCATACTGATAAAAACAATATTAATTAAAGAGTAATAAAAATGCAGTGCAAGTTAAAAAATGCAAGGTGGAGAGTGCGAGGTAGGTATAACAGTCAATAACATTGTATAATATAACAGTAACAGCAATCTGTCGCTTAAGCTGCTCCTCTGTCTGGAGATTATACTGGTTAGTGGATGCAGTGAATTCTCCATGATTGACAGGAGCCTGCTCAGCGCCCGTTGCTCTGCCACGGATGTCAAACTGTCCAGCTCCGTGCCAACGATAGAACTTGCCTTCCTCACCAGTTTGTCCAAACATGAGGCATCTCTCTTCTTTATGCTGCCTCCCCAGCACACCACCGCGTAGAAAAGGGCACTCTCCACAACCGTCTGATAGAACATCTGCAGCATCTTATTGCAGGTGTTGAAGGATGCCAGCCTTCTAAGGCTCTGTTCTCTCTTGCACAAAGCATCATTATTGACAGTCCAGTCCAGTTTATCATCCGGCTGCACTCCCAGGTATTTATGGGTCTGCAACCTCTGCACACAGTCACCTCTGATGATCACGGGGTCCAGGAGGGGCCTGGGCCTCCTAAAATCCACCACCAGCTCTTTGGTTTTGCTGGTGTTCAGTTGTTATGTGGTTTGAGTTGCACCATTTAACAAAGTCCTTGATGAGGTTCCTATACTCCTCCTCCTGCGCACTCCTGATGCAGCCCACAATAGCAGTGTCGTCAGCGAACTTTTGCACGTGGCAGGACTCCGAGTTGTATTGGAAGTCCGATGTATATAGGCTGAACAGGACCGGAGAAAGTACAGTCCCCTGCGGTGCTCCTGTGCTGATGACCACAATGTCAGACCTGCAGTTCCCGAGACGCACATACTGAGGTCTGTCTGTAAGATAGTCCACGATCCATGCCACTAGGTATGAATCTACTCGCATCTTTGTCAGCTTGTCCCTAAGGAGCAGAGGTTGGATTGTGTTGAAGGCACTAGAGAAGTCCAGAAGCATAATTCTTACAACACCACTGCCTTTGTCCAAGTGGGAGAGGGATCGGTGTAACATGTAGATGATGGCATCCTCCGCTCCCACCTTCTCCTGGTATGCGAACTGCAGAGGGTTGAGGGTGTGGTGGACCAGTGGCCTCAGGTGGTGAACCAGCAGCCACTCCATGGTCTTCATTATATGTGACGTCAGGGCGACAGGCCTGAAGTCATTCAGCTCACCAGGACGTGATACCTTTGGGGCTGGGGTGATGCAAGATGTTTTCCAAAGCCTCGGGACTCTCCCCTGTTCCAAGCTCAGGTTGAAGGTGCGCTGTAGAGGACTCCCCAGCTCCAACGCAGGCCTTCAGCAGTCATGGCGATACCCCATCTGGACCCACTGCTTTGCCTGCACAAAGTCTCCTCAGCTCTCTGCTTAACTGGGCTGCTGTAATTGTGGGTGGGGGAAAACTCTCTCCTATGCTGGTATCAGTAGAAGGATGGGTGGAGGGTGCAGTACTCTGAGGTGAGAGTGGGTTAGGGTGGTCAAACCTGCTAGAAAAGTTGTTCATCAGGTTTGCTTTCTCCCTGTCTCTCTCGATGGAGGCACCCCACTTCGAGCTGCAGCCAGTGATGATCTTCATCCCATCCCACGCTTCCTTCATGCTGTTATTCTGCAACTTTTGCTCCAGCTTTCTCCTGTACTGCTCCTTCGCCTCCCTGAGCTGGACTCTGAGTTCCTTCTGCACGCACTTTAGCTCATGCTGATCACCTCCTTTAAAAGCTCTTTTCTTCTAGTTCAAAAGGCCCTTGATGTCACTTGTAATCCATGGCTTGTTGTTAGTATAGCAGCGTACTGTTCTTACTGGAACAACAATGTCCATACAGAAGTTGATATAGTCAGTAGTGCAGTCAACAACCTCCTCAATGTTCTCACTATGTGACTAAGTACCCCTGCAGGATATCCCAGGATATACATCGCAATGTGAGCATGGAAACGGGCTTACGCAACATTTTTGTGCGTACGCACAATTTATACATGAGGACCCAGGTGTTCCCAGGCCAGCCATGATGTATTATCTCTTCATTGTGTCCTGGGTTTGCCATAGGGTCTCCGGCCAGTGGGACATGCCCAGAAAGGCTCTACACGGTGCTGCCTAGGGGGCATCCTTATGATATTTCCAAACCATCCTTATGACTTTTCAACTGGCTCCATCTAACCATAGGAGCAGTGACTCTACTCTGAATCACTGAGTTTCTCACCCTGTTATGGAGTGTCAGCCCATCCACCTTGTAAAGAAACCTCATTTCTGCCTTTTGTAATCGCAGTCTCATTTCTTTGGTCCTTACCCACAGCTCATGACCATAGGTGATGACAGGGATTGTACATGAAACCAGCAAACTGACAGTTTGTTTCAGACTCAGCACGGACCAGTAGAGTGTCTGCAGAACAGCTGCTGCCATGCCAATCTGCTTGTCGCTTTCACATTCCCTTCTTCCATCACTCATGAACGAGATCCTGTGATGCTTGAACTTCTAATAGCAGCTGACCACCCCTCACTTGAAGAGAGCAATCCACTCTTTACCAAGTAAGAACAATGGCCTCAGACTTGGAGGATCAGGTCCTCCTCCCAGCTGCTTCACACTTGTCAGCAATTTGATCAAATGCAGTTGGGTGACGTAATTCCATTTATTCATTTCAATTCTCCTGGTGAGGATAACCACAGCTAAAGGCTGAGCAGGAAAGCCCATACTTTCTTTTGTCAAACAATTCATTTTGGCTCCTACTGGGAGATCCCTTGGTCCAACATTGGGTATTCAGTAACTTCATAAAGTAATCATCCTTCAAACCTTTTTCAAATTTTAAAGTGTGTGACAGAAGATGGCGCTATACCAGCATTTAACCCTACACAGACATACACAGGAGGCACACTTATAAAAACACAAGTGCTTTTATTTTTCTTCACTCATGGAGAACGTCTTCCCCGTTCCCATGAGCCCACAACACAGTCCAAATGCACAAACAACACACCTTAACACACTTTTCTTTTTTCTTTACTATTTTGTCTTTCTCCTCCACTCCTACTTGGCAAGCTTTATCTCCCTCCTCCTGACTCTGGCTCCCCGAATAGTCTCTGCTGGCCCTTTATATAAGCAACCCAGAAGTGCTCCAGGTGCTCGTTGCCCCACTTCCTGTTGTGGAAGAACCACCCACATGGGCTCAAGAACAGCTGCAGCACCCCCTGGCTGCACCTCGGAACATCCCAACAGGGCTGTAGATAACTCAATCTCCCATGAAGCGCTGCGGGAGTCTGAGGCACCACTGCAACCCATGCCATCTAGCATCCCGGAGGAAGGTATGGTTCTGCCCATGCTTGCTCCCCCGGTCCGCTCAGTGAAGAGGCGTCCCGGCAGGTCAAGGATCCCGGCTATCTGTGACAAGTGATAGTATGAGACTTGGACCCATTAGATTTCAACATACTTGTTTATAGAGCTTCTTCTAAAAAGAAAACAAAATGATTTGTGACTAGAAACATTTATGGTGTAAATTCCTGCAAGGTATCTGGCAAGCTATGTGTTCTTAATATGGATTGAAGACTCAAAGATTCTGACTCTGGTTTTTATTTTGGTGTTTAATACACTTTGATAAAATATTTAATTTATATGTATTTTATAGCACAGCCATTTTGTTTGTTCTCCGGGAGCTGCATTATTAGGTTTTTGTATCAACCACTTCCATGATAATCCTTCCCAGAATATTCCCAGAATGCATTTGCTAATCTTGAATTCGTTGAATTCATTGGGTCTTGGACACGTTTTGTGTAGATTTGTGACAGATGACATTTAATGTAATTAAAATTAATGTATTACATGAAGGAAGTAAAAATGTTAGGTCTGAATGCATATGGCTGACAGTCATTGTTATGTGTTGTCATTCATTGTGACAGTCGACACAGTCGTGTGTTGAATTTCCACCTTTTTCTTGTGTCAGTGCAGGTGCGTCTCTGGCTACTTTGGTTTCCTTCCACATGTCAAACATGTGAAATTATAAAATAGCCAGTTCTGAGTGAGTGTAGTGTGTGCTCTGTGATAGACTGGTGCCTTGTTCAGGGTCAACTGAATTTGAGGGTAAACTCTACCCAACATACCAAAGAAGTTTCGTAAACACTTATGGAAAATGGATGGATAGAGAGTAGCATGGTGTCTCACTGCTCAGCACTGATGCTTCATGGCTCCAGTGACATGGGATTATTCTAACCTGTTTACTGCCAGCATTCAGTTTGTTCATGCTGTTTTCTATTACAACATTTACCAAAGATTTGCAAGTGAGAATATTAGAACAAGACATGTGGAATATGTTACCAAGTATTGTGGCAGACATTAAGGCCCTAAGTCCTTCAGATCTTGACTTGATGGAACCGTACACAAATTAGCTCAATAAGAATTTTAAGCTTCTTGAAGCTGAATGCCCTGATATGTGGCATCCTGTCTAAAATGGGCCTCTTAATCGTATTTGCATTTGTATTTGTTTCACTTGTGATGGGTGGCTACGGTCATTACCTGGTCTGAACGCCAGCTGGATGGAAGGAATGGGGTAGAGAGCATCTGTGAAGCACTGCCTCCCTTGGGGCATTAGAGGGCAGCCCTCCTGGGCAGCTGTGGCACCATAGATTCCTGCAGGGCATGTTGGGAGTTGGAGTTTGGTGGAGCCCTGTTGGATTCCAGGGAGGCCACCAGGAGGAGCTGCAAAGCCATCAATCCTGGGAGTTGATTCCAGGTAACGCTAATGAACCACCTGGAGCATTCCCAGGAGCAACATAAAAGGGGCCGCCTCACTCCATTCAAGGAGTGAGAGTCGGGAGGAGGTGGACGAAGCTTGCTGGGAGAGGAGTGGAGGTGGAGAGAGAGAAAGAAGAAGGAAAGGGTTCTGTGCTGGACTGTGCATTTGGTGCTTGTATTGTGTACTGTGCCGTGGGGAGCAGGGAAATAGTGCTCCCCACGTGAATAAAACCGTGTGTCTTGTGGCAAACTCGTGTCTCTGCCTGTCTGTTTCTGGGTTGAGGCGGCTGTATGCACTCCTGGTTTCCACACACTGTATTAATCCCAGAGGGAAGATTGTCTTTGGAGGTCAGCCATTGCACAGGGCCCCTGGAGCAATTTTCAGGTTAAGGACCTAACAGAGCAGGATCCCTTCTTATCTTTCATGTGTTGCTGAGATTTTCAAATGTTGACTCTTTTGTCAGTGTTGGCTGTTCCACCTGTCATTTCCACTCCCTTTTGATCAGCGTCTCTGCTCTCATGAGTGGAGGATTTGTTATTTTTGTCTGATTGGATTCCATAATAGTTGGGCTGGAGCCAAGAATGCTACTTCTTTGTATTTCCTGGTTTATTGAGACTTTCACAAATGGATGCTTAATACCTCCTTAATGAATAGCTTGTTGAATAATTGGACCACTGATATGACATTTTAGCTGAGCAAAACTACATTTTTGTGTTAAAATATTAGAACATTAGAACACTCTGAGGACTTGGGATCTGCACTGGCAATCGGAAGGTTTTCCGGTTCGAATCCCATAAAATGCCAAAAGGGACTCTGCTCTGTTGTGCCCTTGAGCAAGGCCCTTAACCTGCAATTGCTAAGCGCTTTGAGTAGTGATAAAAGCGCTATATAAATGCAAAGAATTATTAAGAACAGGCCATTCAGCCCAACAAAGCTCACCAGTCCTATCCACTTATTTCTTCCAAAAAAACATCGTCGAGTTTTGAAAGTCCTTAAAGTCTTACTGTCTATCACATTCTTTGTGTAAAGAAAAACTTCCTAATGTTTGTGTGAAATTTACCCTTAACAAGCTTCCAACTGTGTCTTCGTGTTCTTGATGAACTCATTTTAAAATAACAGTCTCGATCCACTGCACTAATTCTCTTCATAATTTTAAACACTTCAATCATGTCATCTCTTAATCTTCTTTTGCTTAAACTGTAAAGGCTCAGCTCTTTTAATCTTTCCTCATAACTCAACCCCTGTAGCCCTGGAATCAGCCTAGTCGCTCTTCTCTGGACCTTTTCTAGTGCTGCTATGTCCTTTTTGTAGCCTGGAGACCAAAACTGCACACAGTACTCAAGATGAGGCCTCACCAGTGTGTTATAAAGGTTGAGCATAATCTCCTGTGACTTGTGCTCCACACATCAGGGCGCTATATAACCTGACATTCTGTTAGCCTTCTTAATGACTTCTGAACACTGTCGGGAAGTCGATAGCTTAGAGTCCACTATGACTCCTAAATCCTTCTCATAAGGTGTACTCTTGATTTTCAGACTGCCCATTGTATATTCAAACCTCACATTTTTACTTCCTATGTGTAATACTTTATATTTACTGACATTAAATTTCATCTGCCACAAATCTGCCCAAGCCTGCATGCTATCCAAGTCCTTCTGTAATGATATAACAGATTCAAAAATGATCTGCTAATCCACCTATCTTGGTATCATCTGCAAACTTAACCATCTTATTCCTATCCAAATCATTTGTATATATTTTAAAAATAGCAGCAGCCCTAGCACTGACCCCTGTGGAACACCACTCTTAACATTGGCCAGGTCTGATGAGGTTCCTCGCACCATCACCCTCTGCTTCCTTCTGTGCTGTTCTGTCTACTGAGCTCCTTTAGTTGGAATGATAGCAATATACAGGCAAAATTCCATGAACATCCACTTAGCCAGGGCCGTCTTAATGCTGGGGCACACTGGGCAGTTGCCTGGGGGCCCCACGAGCATAGGGGACCCATGCTAATCTATGCATGTTGTGACTTACTGAATGGTTGTGTAAGTAGAAGCCCAGTGCACTGCTTTGCCTGGGTCCTATAATAGCGTTAAGACCGCCTTGCATTTAGCTGATTTGGAGTAACGCATGGTTTTTGTGGTGTTGGTCCTCTCATTACAACTCCCTGATGAAATTTTTCAAACTCCCTAAAGCTTATATTTTAAATTGCATGAAAAAATAATATATAACATTTCATGAAAGCAGACATAGCCGTTTTTGAGTTGAATGTCTTCCATCACACCACACCCACTCCCACCTCACACCCCATCATTTCAATTGAATTAACAACGTGGAATGGAGCCCTCATGGTAAGCAGAGCCACAATTAAACAACACACGAAATTCACTGTCATCAGCAGAACTGATTCGGTGTGATAATAAGGTTTTGATTTTGCAATTTCTCAAAGAAACTTTTGAAAGGCTTTAAGGTCCAGAATTGAAGTGCACTCTTAAAAGTAACAGTTCTAAAATGGCGATTCATTGGGTTGTGTGGGTCTTTGTAGAACCTTTTTTGAAAAAGAGTCATTTAAGTTCTGGGATGGGCTCTTTGCATATGAAATCAGCGCTCGATGCTTTGAAATGATTCTTACTAAGGAAATAAAACAGAACTCTTTCATGTACAGTAAGCAACCTACCTGGACAGTGAGAGATGAAGAAAATCTCAACTAAGCCCGTGTGATTATATGCATAAAACCAGAAATACCATTGGCATTTCAGAGATCTGCTATCATCTGGATTAATGATAGTACTTACTTACATTTATATGGTTATCTTCTTATTACTCAAAGTGCTTTACATAGACAGAGGGGAAACCAATTCAACCCGAATAAAGTGTTCAAATTCTTTCTTGAACTTTCTTGTAGATGGTGCTTTCAAAAATAAAAATGGTTCACCTATGACACTGCTCTAGAGAAGACACCTTTATGTTTAAGAGTCTGGATTTGCAGGATTAATTTATTAGTTTTTTGGCCCCATAACGATGTACCTAAGTCACCTGTGGACATATCTCTTGAAGACACTGAGCGCCGTTCTTTAGTCCACCATAACCAAAGGACTGTTGTGGCTACTTAATTATGAGTGAGGCTTTTTATGGGGTCCTACTGCTAAGGGCATTTTCTTTACCCCCCTATATGTGTCCTAGTATTGTGTTGAAAGGAACCTTTTTCAAGGATGGAAATCATAGTAAAAAATATTTTTGACAACTTCATTTTCATAACTTTGGATCACACGACTGCTCCGCCTTTGCTATTTTCCAAGTCATTTACAATGTTCAAGTTAAAGTTTTCCCCGCGTGAACCCCTCACTCCTTGTGCCACCTGTTCACTTCTGCTCTATAAAAATGACTGACACAAGTCCATGGCTGACCTGTGACACCTCTAAATTCTTCCCCTTTTTATTTTCTCGTATACGAAGTATAGAGAAAGTATTGTAATCGTCCAAAGATTTGATGCTGAGTTTTAGACCTCCCTGACTTTCTCGTATATGAAGTATAGTGAAAGTATTGGAATCCTCCAAAAATTACACCTCGAGATTTTGATGAATCTCGACCTTTTAGACCTCCCTGTGTGTGTGTATGCATGTAAACACAATAACCTGAGTTCGCTTTCACTTAGGTCAGCCAAATCTCTCTATTATATAAAAAAATCTTGGATCGAGACGTGATCTTCTCGGAAAGACACTTTGACATCCCACAAGAACAACCAATTTAAAACAAGATCATGGACATCTAACCTCTCAGTTGTTGAAATGCTTTTGGCAGACACCGTTCATGTACTCTCAGCTATTAAAAATTGTATATGTTCTAGAGGGCACGTCAAGGACTAACCAAAGAAGAAAGAGCAGCGTGTCGAAAAGAGACTCAAATGTGTTAGAGAGAAAAGAAGGCAAAAGTGTCTTTCTGAGAAGGTCCAATCGGGGTCAGAAATAAAAGACTTCATTAAGACGTTCAAAAACGTTGGCACAATACACATGCAAAGCAAGTTAAAGATTATGAAAGTAGTAAAATTCGAAGGTATCAAAAAAAAGAAAGTAAAGATCGCTTTACCACAAACAAACGGAAATCATTACTCAGTGAAATAACGGAACAGCAAAAAGAGATTGAATATACAGTATGGACATAGGTGATATGTCAGAATATGTAGATATTGTTCGGCTTTAAAGTTTAAGTCAGAGACTTGTAGATCGTCTATTTTGTGTTGCCATCAGGGAAAAGTAGTGTTGCCTCCCAATGAAGAGGCGTATCCACAAGAAATAAAAGATTTGTTGTTTGGTGAAAGTGAAATCCACAAACACTACAGGCAAAATATCCGAGTCTACAATCATTTTTTCAATGCTCAAAATGTAGATTTACACAATTCTGGACCATACGCTATGAGAATCTGTGGTCCCGCAACACTTAAAGCTACTACAAGTTTAATTTCGAAGAAACCACAATTCGGTCAGGTATATATTTATGATCACGGAGAAGCGATGCAACATAGAATCAAAAGAGTATATAACAATTCCCATGAAAATAACAATCTCTTTAAATTGTATATCCAGTTAACCAAACCCGGGGGTGGGCGAGCAAAGCCCCCCTAGTTTTATATAAAAATATTAGGTACAAAATGTAGGTTTCTAACAACTTTTAGGCTAATTCGGTTAACGCAGAAGTGGTACTTTACCTTTTAGTCTGATTTATTCAACTTTACTTTTATAATAATTGTTCAATATATTACTTTTTTGATTTGATTTGTTGTTGATGGTTCTTTAATGTATATAATATAAAAATATAATCATTGTCTTGCTGTTTACTCCTCAAATATCCATCCCCATATACCAGAAAGTATACTTGAAAGTCTAGGGGAGACCACTCTCCTTTTTTTTGGTTCCAGGTTTTTCCATGTACTCCTGGAGTGTAGCTTAAACTTTAAAGGAGCAGCAGGCCAGGAGGGCTAAATGACTTTGCGCTCAGTGGATCCACTGTCAAGTGAAGCTCTTACCAAGTAAATAATTTGTGCCGAGGGTCTGTTGAGTACACTGAAAGGTCATGGATGCTCCGAGTTAAGCTCCTTGACATTTCTCCTTAGAGACGCACGGCCTCACTAAGCTCACGGTTTCTACCTCCTGAACACAAGATATTAAGAGGGATTGACAGTCAATGGGCGGACATATCCAAGGACTCATTCATACTTGGAGGCTTTGGGCAGTCAGTCAAGATTTGTATTTTTATTCTTTCAATTACACTGCAGAGTTGCCCAATCATCCTGAGACCAGCAAGTTTGATTTTCTAAGTTTGGTTTAGGCTTTGGACATTTAAAGTAATGTGATAAAATCACTATGAATGCTAGTGAAACTTTCTACTTCCTCCATTCTTCTTTCCGCGGCAGACAGTAAAAGGACCATACGTCCATTGCTTTTAAGAATCTCAGCCACTTTATTTACTCGCGCAAGCCAAATACACACTGAGAGAGCAAAAGGGAAAAAAAGAAAGAAATTATAACATAAAATGAGGCTCTTGTAAAATTTTCTCTTCAAATCTTCTATTCAACTTTTTCTCTAGCAAGCCAAATACACGCCTGCCAATATAGCCTTAACACAAAATTACTTGGCAAATACAGTGCATCCGGAAAGCATTCACAGCGCATCACTTTTTGCACATTTTGTTATGTTACAGCCTTATTCCAAAATGGATTAAATTCATTTTTTTCCTCAGAATTCTACACACAACACCCCATAATGACAACATGAAAAAAGTTTACTTGAGGTTTTTGTAAATTTATTAAAAATAAAAAAACTGAGAAATCACATGTACATAAGTATTCACAGCCTTTGCCATGAAGCATCCCTATGGTGAAGCATGGAGGTGGTAGCATCATACTATGTGGATGTTTCTCAGTGGCAGTGACAGGGAGACTGGTCAGAATTAAAGAAAGGGTGAATGCAACCAAAAACAGAGAGGTCCTTGAAGAAAACCTGCTACAGTTTGCACACCGTCTCAGACTGGAGTGACTGTTCTCCATTAAGCAGGACGATGACCTGAAGCATACAGTCAAGACAATGCTAGAGTCTCTGCCCTTGGGTGGCTCACTCAAAGCCCAGACTTAAACACCACAGAACATCTGTGGAGAGACTTGAAGATGGCAGTTTACAGATGCCTTCCATCCAATATAATGGAGCGTGAGAGGGTCTGCCAGGAAGAATGAGATAAACTGCCCAAATCTAGATCTGCAAAGCTTGGAACTTACCGAAACTAATAATAATAATACATTTTAGGTAAGAGTTGGACCTGTAACTGCTGTAAAAAAGGGCTTCTACTAAGTACTGAATTAAGGGCCTAAATACTTTGTGAAGCCCGGGTGTGTACAGCCACCCTAACCCCCGACACAGACAGGCGGGACACAGGTTCAACACACAACACCCGGTTTATTTATAATAAACGTGCACAAAACACCAACACCGCAACTCACAGTTCATTCCCTTCCTTGCTGTCAATCCATCCGCCTCCACTATGAATGCTTCACTAGACATTCAGGCAGCAGAACAATGCTATTAAGCTTATTTTCAAAAAGCATGACCGAATTCTTGCCAAACTGTAAACAAGTTTTCCTTGCACAGAGATTGTAATGATTTCCAGTTCAAGGAAGTATAACTTTCTCATTGAGTTATGGTAGTGGGTCAAGGGTTAATTGGTTCAGAAAAATGAGCTATCCTGGAGGCACTGTAGTGTAGGATCCACAACTGGTTTTTCATTGCATTATGTTATCCCATCTGAAGTTCCTCTGAACTCAGTTTAATTCAGTTAATTTTCATATCGCCATCTTCACTGATTGCAGGTGCAGAGCACTGTGACAAGTTAACAAGTAGATGCAAATACAAACTCTACAAATTAAGAATTACATAATGAGTTATACTTCCTTAGAAGGCTGGCTTCCTTCAACATCTGCAATAAGATGCTGCAGATGTTCTATCAAACAGTTGTGGCGAGCGCCCTCTTCTACGCAGTGGTGTGCTGGGGAGGCAGCATTAAGAGGAAAGACGCCTCACGCCTGGACAAACTGGTGAGGAAGGCAGGCTCTATTGTTGGCATGGAGCTGGACAGTTTAACATCTGTGGCAGAGCGAAGGGCGCTCAGCAGGCTCCTATCAATTATGGAGAATCCACTGCATCCACTAAATAATGTCATCTCCAGACAGAAGAGCAGCTTCAGCGACAGACTGCTGTCACTGTCCTGCTCCACAGACAGATTGAGGAGATCGTTCCTCCCCCAAACTATGCGACTCTTTAATTCCACCAGGGGGGGTAAACGTTAATATTTAACATTATACATAGTTATTGTCTGTTTTTTTTCACCTGTATTATTATCATTCTTTAATTTAATATTATTTATTGTACCAGTATGCTGCTGCTGAAGAATGTGAATTTCCCATTGGGATTAATAAAGTATCTATCTATCTATCTATCTATCTATCTATCTATCTATCTATCTATCTATCTATCTATCTATCTATCTATCTATCTATCTATCTATCTATCTATCTATCTATCTATCTATCTATCTATCTATCTATCTATCTATCTATCTATCTACACATAAAGACACAGATTAGTTTAAAGAGACTCAAAAGAAAGTGGTTTCAAGCTGGTTAGCATGGATGGAACCTATCAGTATCTGCTCATTAATACTGTCTTTGAACTTTGGCCAGTTAACAAAGGAGAAAAGGAAAAAAAACATTCCAGTCAGCGGTTTCCAACTTACCATGGTGCAATAAAACATGTGGTGTTCCTTTGTCAACTTTAACTGATTAATTCACAAATTTGTCTCAGCCCTGGACACCTCAGACAACTGTCTGCATACCCCTCCTGGTCATTCTACAGTAGAGTCAGTGCTGTGCCATTAATATGATGACAAAATCTTTCTATCCAATGATTCTTAGGCTCCCAGTATCTCAGCTGACTTTTCCAGGGGCAGGAAAATGGCTTGGCAGTAGAGCAACAAGATACAGAGAAGAAAAACAATATGGAGGATGGTTAGTAATGGTTTATAAGTGTTGTGTTACTTACATGTGTTTACTAATGACATATAAACAGAGATACAGTATGGATAGCTAATCCACAGCTCTAGTCAGGGTATACTACACTAAAGTCGTGAGTCTTCAGTCAGGATTTCAAAGCTGAGACAGAAGGAGCACCTCTTATATTAGCTGGAAGATCAGTCCACATCTTCAGGGCTCTGTAACTAAATACTCATCCTCCTGCTAATTTTATTAATTCTTGGAATCAGAAGCATCTTGAGATCTTAATGTGTGCTCCTGTTTGTAAGTAATGATCAGTTCAGATTCTAGAAAGTTGATTCAGTTCATCTGGACATAGTTTTTTTATAGGGAGATACGTTACACCACTCATCCAAGTGACTTCCTCAGTCTCAGTTGACCGCAGGTTTCTCCAACCTTATAAGCAGTACCTTTGCATAATGACCCGAAACTAGAACCATTGACTAACAATGGGCCGTGTGATCAATGATATGCAAATTGTCCATTGATCAATGGCCATGAGTACCATTCACAGAAAGTTGGGGAATGGCTGCAATCACAGTATTGTAAGATGGTGAATGATGTACCCTTAGGCCCCCTCCTCGGTTCAGAGATGGTCGTTCCTTTTTCACGTAAATGGCCTCCTTGACTCCTCGCTCAAACCAGCGTTCCTCTCTGTCCAGGATGTGCACATGTTCATCACTGAAAGAATGACCACTGTCCTGTAGGTAAAAATAGACTGCAGAGTCCTAGCCTGACAAAGTGGCTCTTCTGTGTTGTGCCATCCGCTTCGCCAGTGGTTGTTTTGTTTCCCCAGTGTATAATTCTTGGCACTTAGCAGCATAAACTATATTACTTTTTCTGTGCTGGGGCACCAGATCCTTGGGGTGGACCAATTTTGCCGTAGCGTGTTTTGGGGTTTGAAAGCCACCGAGACCTGGTGTTTTGAAAAAATGAGTCTCAGCTGTTCTGATATTCCTGACACATAAGGGATCACCAAAGGTTTTCGCTTAGGCAGCAGTTGTCCTTCCTCTCTCCTGGATTGCTTAGATCATTCTTTAGGTGTCTTCCCTGCTTTGACAAAAGTCCAGCTGGGATAACCACATTTTCTCAGGGCCTTTTTGATATGATGTTCTTCTACTTCTCTGGCCTCTGTGTCTGTGGGTATGGTGTTTGCTCTGTGTTGTAGAGTCCTGATGACACTTGTTTTGTGCTCTAGTGGATGGTGAGAGTCATACCTTAAATACTGATCCGTATGCATTGGTTTACAGTACACATAAATTTTCAAATGTCCCTCATTGCTGATGGAAATTTCACAATCTAAGAAAGCTAGCCTGTCATGTTTCATGTCCTCCCTGGTGAACTGGATGTGATTGTCCACTGAGTTGATGTGGTCAGTGAATTGTGGTACCTCCTGAGATCATTCCACATGTTTTGAGCCCTGTAACTAAAAGCTTGACCTCCCATTGTTATTTTATTAATCCTTAGAATCTGAAGTAGGCCAGGATCTTGCAATCTCAATGTGCCCTCTGATTTGTAGTAAATTCATATACTGTAAGTAAGCAGGGCCTTGGCCATTTCAGGCTTTATAAGTTAATATAAAGATTTTGATATCAGCTCTAAGCTTAACAGCAAGCCAACATAACAACTTGAGAACTGGAGTTATGTGTTCACACTTTCTAGTTCTTGTAATAGTTCTTGTAGGAGTATTTTAAAGTAGCTAAAAAGAGCATAACAAATGATTTGAACAGCCAGTGAATACCACATTACTGGAATTATTCCTGCTAAAAATAAATGCCTGAATTATTTTTTCAATATCCTCCATTATAAAATACTAATTGGAACTGGAAATGATTTGTGATCCAAGGCTATCTGAGAGATATTTTTATATTTTAACCAAAATGGTGCAAGTGTAGAGCAATTTCAAAATAACACAGTTTGGATCCTGTCCCAAATTCATGTTAGACCATAATAAAGAAATGTGCAGTGTGTACAATGTTTGCAGAGTTATGGCAAGGTATGCTCAGTGTTAAGAAAAATACACAATCACACAGAGTCCCGGATTCAACTAAAGGATGGTTTACTTAACCAATTTCTTTCACAAAGTAGCATAAGCACAAGTAAATTCTTTACACATATCACAATTCTCCCACCACTGCATTGACCTCCTCCAGTCGAATGTTGCTCCACATCCTCCAAGCTCCCACTCACTTGGACCCAGGAGTACTTCTGGTGCCAGGGTCATTGCCTGATGGAAGTACTTCCGGGTTATATGGGAGTCCCACATATTAGGGTGCGCATCTCCCTGCAGCGTCTCCTTGCGGTACCCATGGACCCCAGCAGGGCTGCGCTGCCAAACTACAACTTCTCAAATTTCTTGCTGGTTCCTGAACGGGCACCGATATGAAGAATTGCTGCCATCTAGCACCTGGGGGTGTATAGAAAATTCCCAGCAACCTCTTCCTCTTCTGTCTGGTTTGGCCATCTCTTCCAGGTCTGGCCCCTTTCTCTTTCCTCACCGGGATGCCTGTCTGCCTTCCAGGAGACTCCAGTCTGAGTAAGGAACCATTCCCTCTTCTGGCTGAAATGCCTCTATATACACAGTATATTTTGAACTCTGAATCCATTTTTTTGTCAGAAATTTAAATGGAAAGATAACTTTTCTAACTTTCCCTGAGGTCACCTGCAGGTGAACTCCATAAAATACACTGAAAGCATTTAGAAGTACTATCTGCAAATTCATGAACACTGGCCAGTATCACTTCCCAGCCAAATATTGATGGAAGATGCTGGAAGTTGGGCATGTTGCCTTTCATGTAGCTTCTGTCTTGTATAAAGAAAACAATTATTATTTCATTGTAAAAGTATAATTAAGATGTAGTTGTTCAAAGTATGTGTAAACCTTACCTATATGGAAATCTTTGAGGGAATGGATTTTAAGGAATGTACAGCATGTTGAAGGGGTTCACTTAGAATTTAACTAAATAAAATAAATCACATACACTTTAATTTCTTTAACTCTCCAAAGCAAGGATGCCTTTATTGACACACACAGACCCTAGCTGCAAGGTTCACGTGTGCACACTGCTCATTTCCAGACATGCCTTTTTATAACAATTGTTTCACCTTTAGCTATTCACACCATGGTTAATATGTATCTGGAAATGTTGATTCTCGAAAGGAACAGGCAGTTATTGAAGTAAACATCCCGCCTTTGAGAAAACTTCAAGTCCATTTCAAAATGTACCTGTCAAATCTAAAGAAGCTGACGTAAGTCATTTTCAGTTCCTTCTGTTGTCTTCTCAGCATTGCCAACTTCATGATTACACAGAAAATGGCAGGTGTGCTTTTCCCAAAAGAAGATTAAATGAACAAACATATTTCTATGAGTGACCATGTGACAGCAAATAGCATGGCAAATCAAGCTTGTGAACCACTGTGCTTACACGTAAGCCTCTTGAGGACCACAGAATTTCCCAGACAGCCCAAGAGCTTCCCAAGCAGATCTCTCAATGTGTATTTTTGTGTGGGTGTGTGTGGGTTTGTTACATATATATTATTACCTTTTATATTTTTGGTTACTTATCTTTCTACTGTTACACCAAAAAATGAGCCAAAAAAAGGTTTGGGGTAGCTGCCCCGTATACTGTATTGTAAGTTGTTCTGATTAAGAAAAGGAAATGAGGTTTTGGAGTTCAAAACGGAATTGATTTACAGGATGCAAAATGGTCAGGCAGAGTAAGTGAAGTCATCAGGGCTGGAACCGGAAGTGATGTCATTGGAGCCAGGCGGAATTTCCGTAACTGGTCTGCAGAGGCAAGAGGAAAATGGTTAGTGCACTATGCCACCCCCTGGTCTGGAGTGGAATTACATTCCTACGCATCCTCGAGCTACCACACATGTTCACATGTGTGACACTATCATCTATCTATCTATCTATCTATCTATCTATCTATCTATCTATCTATCTATCTATCTATCTATCTATCTATCTATCTATCTATCTATCCATCTATCTGTTTTGTCTTGGTAGAGTAATATTTTACTTTACTTTCCACTTTTGTATTATTAATATGTAGCCTTTGTCAGAATGCCTCAGATCTCACAGATTCACCACTGTTTCTAAGGTATTATAGTATATAACTTCTCCCCACCTTCCCTTCTACATTTATAACCTCAGGCAATTAGGTTTAGTAAAAGACAAGCAGGAGTTAAATTACAATTTAAACAATGTATTATTGATAATATTCATAAATAATAATAATATACAAAGTACATTTGAATATTGGCAACCATACAACCTGATAAATAGTGATGTGTAGTTTGAGGTGGCACACAGACTTGTTAGTTACTTAATAATCTCTGTAGTTAAGGCATCATTGGTGGTCAGCTTTCTACAGAACAGGCCGCATGCCTGTCTCAATATGGCTACCAAGCTGTGCTGTTCATTTAGTTGTCCTTTTCAGTTCATGCATCAGTTTGGTAAGAGAGAGAGTGAGGGAGTGAGTAAATTTATAGATTTTCTGTCCAAGCCCTAGAACCAATAGGGCATCCTGGTACTTAAAGGCTTTTGATACTAGCCAGTTCCAAACAGTTCCAACAGGTGATAGATCATCTTCACACCTGCCCCCAAAACCATATGTTAAGGTAAAGCTTGACAGTTAGGCAGCCTGGCTTTCCTGCGGGGGGTTGAGAGAGAGACTTTGGCAGGGAAACATTTACCAGAGTTGTTTCAAGCACTTCCTCCAACTCTGTCGTAAAAGTCCTGACTTAGTCCTTGGGGGGTTTGTAAACATGAATGTTTCTCACTAATATTTAATTGCTTTGCCTAAGTTACAAATAAAGACATTCAAAATATTTATCAACTTATATGCAAAATCTCACATCACAACGCTATCTATCAATCATATAGTGCCTTTCCTATCTATCTATCTATCTATCTATCTATCTATCTATCTATCTATCTATCTATCTATCTATCTATCTATCTATCTATCTATCTATCTATCTATCTATCTATCATATAGTGCCTTCTATTTTTACCAATCTATTATATAGTGCCTTTCATATCTATCTATCTATCTATCTATCTATCTATCTATCTATCTATCTATCTATCTATCTATCTATCTATCTATCTATCATATAGTGCCTTCTATTTTTACCAATCTATTATATAGTGCCTTTCATATCTATCTATCTATCTATCTATCTATCTATCTATCTATCTATCTATCTATCTATCTATCTATCTATCTATCTATCTATCTATCTATCTATCTATCTATCTATCTATCTATCTCATGTGTTCTGAATTAGTGTATCAATGGAACTGAGCGTATTTTACAGTTTCAAACATCCTTTTGTAAGACGTGAAGCAGCACAATAAGATATTTGAATGCCCTTTTTTGTTTTTCATTTGTCCTTTGCTATTCTATTATCTGAAGTAAATTGTTGTATCTGGTTTGTTATTATTAAAAACTGAAATCTCTTATCCATAGAAGTATTCAGACCCTTAATTCAGTACTTTGCAGAAGCCCCTTTGGTAGCATTGCCAGCTTTAAGTCTTCTTGGGTAAGCTTATGCAAGCTTTGCACACCTGGATTCGGGCAGTTTATCACATTCTTCCTGGAAGATCCTCTCAAGCTCCATAATGTTGGATGAGAAACATCTGTAAACTGCCATCTTTATGTGTCTTCACAAATGTTCTACAGGGTTTTCATTTTGAGATTTGGCTGGGCAACTCAAGGAAAGTCAGAGACTTGTGCAGAAGCCTCTCCAGCATTGTCTTGGCTGTATGCTTTTGGTCATTGTCATTCTTTAATGTCTTTAATTTGATTAATCATCATCCTAGTCTGGAGTCACATGCACTTCAGAACAGGTTTTCTTCAAGGATCTTTCTGTATTTGTCTGCATTCATCCTTCCCTCAATTCAGACTAGTTTACCCTTTCTCTGAGAAGCTTCTCCACAACATGATGCTGCCACAACCGTGCTTTACTGTGGGGATGATATTAGGCAGCTTATGAGCAGTGTCTCTTCTTCACCAGACATTGTGCTTGAAGTTCTGCCCAGAGAGTTTATTTAATGTCTTGGCAGAGCAGAGAATCAGACCATCCCCAAACAGCAGTTAGCCTATTTATCATGTACAGTATGCCTGATTGATAGATTGCTGCTGAAAAAGCGATCCTTCTGACAGGTTCTCCCATCTCTTCTCAGGCTCTGACTGATGACCATTGGGCTCTTGGTCACCTCCCTGAGTGAGGCCCTTCTTGTCCTGTTACACAGTTTGACTTGATAGCCAACTCTTAGAAGAGTCTCAATGGGCCCAAACTTCTTCCATTTCAAAATTATTGAGGCCATTGTGCTCCTGGAAACACTCAAAGCTTTATAAATGGTTTTATCCCCTTGCCCTGAGCTCTGCCTCACCTTAATTTGATCTCAGAGGTCTACAGAGAGTTTCTTAGACTTCATGGATTGGTTTCTGTCCCGACATGCAGTGTGAATTGTAGGACCTTCTATACACAAGCGTGTGCCTCTCTGAATGATGTACAATCAATTCAGTCTTCCACAGGTGGACTCCCATCAAGTTCCTGATGCATCTCAAGGAGAATTAAAGCAAACAGGATGCATCTGACCACAATGTGGAGTGCCATCGTAAAGGGTTTGAATTCTTATAAAAATGAGATTTTACATTTTTTGATATATTTCCAAACATGTTTTCACCCTGTCATTATGGGTTACTGATTGTAAAAATGGCAGATGTATCCATTATAAAATAAGCACAATAACACAGTCAAAGTTTTGTGGGGATTCCCCCATATACTGTCGCAGAGAAAGCAAAGGAAATGATGTCTTTACAGACTGAGTTCAAAATGGAACTGATACAACAGAAAATGAGGGTGGTATATATTGGCGGATTTACAGGAAGTGATGCTATGAAGAGGCGCGATCTTGAGGATGGGATGTGGAAGTGACATCATGAAGAGGTGGGTCTTGAGGATGGGAACCGGAGGTGATGTTATTGGGTGGAATCTTCAGTTGTTCTGCTGGGAGAGAGGAAAAAAGAGTTAGAGGGCAGCACCATCCCCTGGCTTGGCGGGTATCTGCATCTATTTGAGCCCATAAACTGTCTCCCAAATGCATGTATGTGACACCATTTAAAATGAAATGTACAATACAATACTGAGTGGACTGTATAGCACAGATAATACATTTTCAGTGTAGCTCTTATTTCAGTATTAGAGAATTGTTCTGGGATCTGAATAGCATGTAACAGTTTAGGATCAAATAAATGTGCTGCATTAGTGTTTCAATGAATTAGTGTTAATTCGGTCAAGCCATCACGTTCAGTCTACCTTGTTTATTACAAGCAGCTTTTCTCAAATCAACATGTTGTCAGCTCGATTTGCCTGCTGTTGTTTTATTTAACTGACACAACTGTGTCAGCTACAGCAAGTAACTTAGTCATTGAGAGAGAACATTGAGGGGAAAAAGTTGCTTGCAACTGCTAGTTTGGTTTGACTTTGCCTTGACTTGTACTTGCCCTTGTTGAATGAGCACCCCCAAGGCATCACTTAAACCAAAATAATGTATAAAGGAGGAGAGGACAGACAGCCCAGCAGAGTCAGCATAAAGACAATATGGTCAGGACACACACAGGAGCCTTGTGGTCTTTAGAGATACATACTGTATAGACTACATAGAAAGAAAAACAAGAAATTCAGGACAGTACAGTTCTAATTCATTTATTGCTATTAAATACAGAGAAGACAATCAGAGCATACCCTCTATAAAGACTGTGATGCTCCTTTTCATGGCACTGATCTATAAAGTACAGTAGTGCATGTTTTCTCCATTCTCTTATGAGAAAGAAAGAAAGAAAGAAAGAAAGAAAGAAAGAAAGAAAGAAAGAAAGAAAGAAAGAAAGAAAGAAAGAAAGAAAGAAAGAACAATAGCATTGTCTGACGAAGTCTATGTGAAGGTAGTTATTAAAATACTCTTTTGAACCTGGGACTGTTGCTTTTGTAGTTCTGTCAGGTGTTTGTGTCTTTGCAGTGCCCTCTGGTGGCCTCGATGTCCACACTGAAATGAGCTTAACCAGTGTGTGTCTGTTCCCCTTCTCTTCACCTTCTGTATTTAGAATTGCCAATTAGGTTTATGTCCCTTTTGTCTGGGTAAAACAGACCTGTATGTGCTCATCTAGGGTAACAATATCAAAGTGGGCTTCTTCAACTTTCAAAGAAGGACTCCCACCTCTCTGGGGTTGCAAGCATGGCTGTAATAGGGCAGAGTGGTGGCTCTGTGGCTAAGGATCTGCACTGCTACACTATCTGGAAGGTAGCTGGTTCAAATCCCATAACTGCCAGAAGGGATCCAACTCCACCTGACCCTTGAGCAAGGCCTTTAACCTGCAAATTGCTCCAGGGGCACTGTTCAATGGTTGACCCTGTGCTCTGACCCCCAGAGGTTACGTAAAAAGACAATTTCCACTCAGGAGTAATAAAGTATATCAAATTTATTAAACAAATAATCAAATAAATAAATAAGCATACCCAGTGATGCTGTCAGTACAGGAGAGTAAGAAAGCTACAGGTAGAATTAGGGTGAGTAAAAGTCAGGTTGAACCACCAAAGACCACCAGAAGAACCTTCAGAATAACCGCAACCACATTCTTTCATTTACATTTACATTTACAACATTTAGCAGACGCTCTTATCCAGAGCGACTTACAACACTTTCCTTAACCATCAGAAGGATATCAAAATCCTGGGATTTTAATCCTTATTTTCACATTGATTGCAATTATTGCCTCAGAATGTGTACACTATGCAACATGTAAGTTTATATAATTCAAAATAAAATCACACAAAAATAAAATCAACAACAATAATAACAAGAATAATAATACTATGTATACTGACTGGCTTTACAAACCTACTTCTGCAGCTTCTTTATGTTATTAGATTATCATCCTCCTGAATAGCCTGCACTGAGTAAGTCATCACCCTAGTCAGCTCAAAAGACACACAAACACTGAAGTGAAAACTGACAAGGAGTAACACTTGCCTTTTACACACACACACACACACACACACACACACAGTATACACACCTACCTGAGCACAGCATCTCTACTGGCACATATTTCAAAAAGGAGTGTCATTAAGAAACAATATTAGAATTATTGCTTAAGTTTGTTTAGAACAATACATGGGATTTTAACCTAGAAATTACTTATTTATAGAGTTTAAATTTTTGACTTATTCTAGATGTAATGAATATAATGGTAGGCAGAGTACTTCCTGACAATTAAGCTGTTGTTGGCAAAAAGGAAGCCGATCTCCAGAGAGTTGTTTTAAGTGCTATCCAGGGTGCTGAAATAAAGTCTCTCCATTCATTATCTGCTGAGGCCAAGAGAGGTGCAATTAATCAATGTCAGCAATAGCAGATATGGACAATTTGTATGTTCTTCAGCGTATGTGTGCAGATTCCTGTTTCCTCTTGTGCTGAGAAAAAGCCCGGCTCAAAGGGATTTCCCTAACTTTAAAGTATCTATCTATCTATCGATCTATCTATCATATAGTGCCTTCTATTTTTATCTATCTATTATATAGTGCCTTTCATATCTATCTATCTATCTATCTATCTATCTATCTATCTATCTATCTATCTATCTATCTATCTATCTATCTATCTATCATATAGTGCCTTCTATTTTCATCAGTTTATTATATAGTGCCTTTCATATCTATCTATCTATCTATCTATCTATCTATCTATCTATCTATCTATCTATCTATCTATCTATCTATCTATCTATCTATCTATCTATCTATCATATAGTGCCTTCTATTTTTACCAATCTATTATATAGTGCCTTTCATATCTATCTATCTATCTATCTATCTATCTATCTATCTATCTATCTATCTATCTATCTATCTATCTATCTATCTATCTATCTATCTATCTATCTATCTATCTATCTATCTATTGCATCTCCCTTGCTAAATCTATTATTATGTATTTAATTTACAAAATAAAAGTGGTATGGAAAAAAGGGAGCCAACTGAACACAGAAACAAGAACACCCACTAGCTACCATCATCACCTGGTCTAGATGCTTTCAAACTGCTTCTTCTTCTTCTTGTTCTTCTTATTTTCTGTATGTGACATCCTTGGTTTGCTCTCCTGTAACCTCAGGCAGCTCATGTTAGTGCACAGGCTGAGTTTTGGAATTGAATTGTTAGGCCTTTCTTTTCAGATTCACATTATCCTGTTGTTTTTTTGTTTTTTTTTTTTTGTATTTATAATGTTGCTCCTGAAATTTAATTTTAGTAGCACATACTCTTTCCTTTAGAATTTTGCTTTCGTTTCCTTTTTATGAACTGCACATTAGTTATTTAGTCAGCATTTTTTTAATAAAATAAATATTAACTTTTTTTTCTCTCTTTTTTTCTTTAAATTTTATTTAATTTACCTCAAGCAGCAGGAAACATGTACTGGTATACCAGCAACTACTACAAGCACATCTCCCATTGTTTGACTCACTCGTATTAGAGATCCATTTTCCTGTCATGAGCAGCTATTGAATGAGTAAAATAGGGAAATATACAAGTCAAAGTGACCTCCATTAACATAAAACTTTAAAACAGTAAACTTATCCATAACTGAAGTCACACAGAATATTTCTCCATTTTATGATGTGAAACTTATCAGAATTTGCCAATGTTTTTAAATGGGAGATTTTAAAATTTCAAAACTTTATACAGTTTGCATGATTGGGATATCCCAATGGAAATACAACTGTCCTGACAAATGTACTTGACGAATAAGTGTGCCACAAAATCGCCCCATTGGTGTGTGAGTTGTTTCATTTGAATAGACCAACATGACGACCACAATAGGTGCTTTTTGGCTGAAATGCAAACACTCTTGTTCAGTATCACAGCTGACAACAGGAGATCCAAGGGGGCTTTAATTTATTGCAATACTTACAGAACAGAACTGCCCAATTAACTAAGAGGCACACAGCAGTAAGTGAAGCCATTATGACTCCTAAACTGACCATTTCTAAATAAGAGATGTCTCATAAAACTTGTGCATTACAGTATCTCTGAGTTCCTCGCTCCATTATGAACTGAACTCAGCACACCGTGCAATAACCTCATTTGGGCCTCTTGTTCACATAATGTTATTCTTTTTGTTCACTGCCCAGAGTTTGTGACCACATGTAAGAATGGAAATGTCGAGTGATTGATAAATCGTACTTTTCACCTGGCTAAACCTGAATAGCATGTATTGAGGCCTCACCATACCCAAGATAAAGGACAAAAGTCAAGTGGCAGAAATAATGATAAAAGGCTGATTTGAATTTGAAGTTCAATTGAATGTTTGTAGATGGGCACCAATAGGGGACAATGCATTTGGAGAATGTCCACAGAATACTGTGTGAAAACAAAAGAATCATCGAGATAGACTGGCAGATTCTTTTAAAAAATCATTTGAGAGGGTAACAAGTGAACATGCAGAGCCTTCCTGTCAATTATGGAGGCCTGACTGGCTCTGTGATGGTGATTTAGGGGTGAGAGGTCCAGGAGTACCTTTGGCTACCAGAAGGAACACTGGGAGGGAATTTCAAAGGGAATTTCCAAGCCTGGATGAAGCCCTGGACTAAGACTAATAAGGCATGGCATACAGTACCAATGGCCGGGGACTGTGGACTCAGGAGGAGGGTGGAGGCAGATGCTTGTGTCCTGGAAACAGACAGAGATAGAGACCAGAGGCAAAGAGAAAAGTGTCTGACATGGGTGGGAAAGTGGCCAATCCAACCCACCCTACTGACAACAAGGGGGCAGAAGGTCCATGGTGTCATGTTTCAGCCAGCATTTTCCCTGTGGCCACTGTTCACAGTTGTGTTTCATGTCTGTATTGTCTAATTTTGCGTTATTTATTTGCATTAATGTTTGTTTTGTTTATTATGTACCTTTATCTGTGTATGTAAGTTGGGAAAGGGGCGTGGCCTCAGTAATGACCCTTGTGCTGTGGGTGTCTCCCCAAGGGGTGGGGCCACCTGCAAATCACCACCAAGGACAGCCCTCCACGCTATTTAAGGGAGGGCCTCCCATAGTTCCTTGCAGTTCATTGAATGTGCCGGTGCTTCTTGTGTATCTGTGCTTTGCTATTGCTTATGATTTTCTGGAGAGTTGAACCCTTGCTCTGCTTTTTGACCTCGCCACTGGATTTCATATTCTGACTTTGTTTATTGATATTTTTGAACCTCTGCTCTATTATATGGCCATGACTTCCGGCTATTGTTTTGGGACTTTGTTCCCTGTGGATTGCCTTGATTATTCAGGCAAATCCTTGTGCTCAACAGAGATTTGTGCATTTTGGAGCCTTTGGAAAATAAACCTTTTATTTTACAAAGATTTATCTTCATCCTTTGGGTTTCTAGTCAGAGTTTTTGATGGTGTTTTCTCCCCCATTAATGGGCAAGTTTAGAATGGATTTTGTATCTGTGCATGAGCGTGGGAAAGGCGCTATATAAGTAAAATTTATTACTATTATTAACATTATTATTACCGCCTGTGCTTTCACGACTCAAGCATTTCATGACACATGGGAGACACAAAACATTTTTATTTGCTTTGACTCTTCTGCTCTCTTTTTGTTCAGCTTTATTTCTAATGAGCCACACAAATTTTAATATTTTATGCCATTATTCTGGCTGGAGGGGACTGCTTACATGGAAAAGACACTGACCATAATTTTAAGTGGTGCTGCTAAAAGAGTGTTTGTAAAGGTCTGTAAGTTGCACATCATGAATTACTCCAAATGGGGCCTACTAGAGGATTACAATCTGTGGTTACCCAAATAACAAGTAATCACCTTCTCATCAACTTCATGGTCATGGTGGGGCATCAGAGCCTACCCTGAATGTAGCAGCAACCAAACCTGGATAGGACATCTGACCTTACAGGGCCGCCTAACATCCACACACCACTATGGAGTTAACTTTTTCTTTCAACATTTTATAAATACTCTTTTCCTTTAACAACTTTTTCAGAACTTTAATGTTCTTCTTTTTTTTTAATTTCCAATCTAAAAATGATTCAATTGATCAGGAACTCAGCACTTCACAATTGTCTTCGCCTCCATCCTGGATGAATACTGCCTCACGTTACAACATATTTTTCAGATATTTTTCCACTAAATGATATTTACTGATGATCCATAAATCGAAGTCATCTACATGTCAGGTTGACCCAACTCCCACTGTCTCAGTCAAAGCTTGTTCACCTCCCCTCATTCCTGCTGTTACTAAGTCTTCCCTCTCCTCTGGTGTAGTTCCTGATTGTCTTAAAATTTCTTCCATCATCCATATTATCAAGAGAGCTGGTGGTAATCCCAATGATTTCAGAAATTATCATCCTATTTTCAATCTTCTCTTTCTAGCCAAAAATTTAAAACATGTTTGTTAGTTCCCAACTATAGGATCCTTTGAACATTAATCGATATTTTTAACCTTTTCGATCTGGTTTTCATTCTAAATATAGCACAGAAGCACCCCTGGTTAGAGTAACAAATATTCTTTTTCGGGCTGCTGATTCTGGATTCCTAAGTATTACTGATAAGCGAAACCCGCTGAATTCACTTCACCTCGAGTTTGGTGAAATCACAGAGCTTTGCCGAACTCCGACAATTGCATTGAAGTCAATGGGGAAGGATGATCTGAACTAGTTTTGAGTAGTGGATTGTAATGGTGCATTTTTGGTTGATCTCCCAGTATTTGACCCTTTTCTGTGATTTGGCTATGTCTTTTCTATTGGACTTCTAATAAAAATTAACACGCTGCCAGCACAGCACCACAGTTTTGTTCCATTCTCTGTTTAAAAAAAAATATCTTTGCTTTTCTTTCTTAAGGCATTGAATAATGTCTCAGCAGACAACTGAGGTTTCTCTGGCCATTAAAATGAATTTGGGAGCTCCTTCAGCTGCAACAATAGGTGGCCCCATCCCCTTAGGCTCAATATATAGAAAGCTTTGCAAAATAATACAATAATAAGGTTAAATCAAAATTTTATTGAGTGAGCTTGAGATTTTAATTGCTGATGTGCCGCCATTAACCAACAAGCAGACGGCTGGCTGAGCAAACTGAAAAGAAACACAGAGCCAAAAACAAGATGGGCTGTAGGTTAGTTCAACTTGGGACTGATGTTGTGCAGTTCACTGAGGCCTCAGGATCCCCCCGTCTTAGTACCGTATTACAAAGTGTGGTCTTCATCCGCTGCTAGTACTTTACTATCTCAGGTGTTGTGGGGAACAAAATCTGTACATTTTGGTTTATATTTCTATTATATTTTTTTCAAGACAAAACAACAGATAGATAGATAGATAGATAGATAGATAGATAGATAGATAGATAGATAGATAGATAGATAGATAGATAGATAGATAGATAGATAGATAGATAGATAGATAGATAGATAGATAGATAGATAGATAGATAGATACTTTATTAATCCCAAGGAGAAATTCACATACTCCAGCAGCATACTGATACAAAAAAAAATATTAAATTAAAGATTGATAACAATGCAGGTAAAAAAACAGACAATAACTTTGTATAATGTTAAATGTTAACGTTTACCCCCCCGGGTGGAATTGAAGAGTCACATAGTTTTGGGGAGGAACAATCTCCTCAATCTGTCAGTGGAGCAGGACAGTGACTGCAGTCTGTCGCTGAAGCTGCTCTTCTGTCTGGAGATGATCCTGTTCAGTGGATGCAGTGGATTCTCCATTATTGACAGGAGTCTGCTCAGCGCCCGTCCCTCTGCCACAGATGTCAAACTGTCTAGCTCCATGCCAACGATAGAGCCTGCCTTCCTCACCAGTTTTTCCAGGTGTGAGGCGTCTTTCTTCTTAATGCTGCCTCCCCAGCACACCACTGCATAGAAGAGGGCGCTCGCCACAACCGTCTGATAGAACATCTGCAGCATCTTATTGCAGATGTTGAAGGACGCCAGCCTTCTAAGGAAGTATAGTCGGCTCTGTCCTTTCTTGCACAGCACATCAGTATTGGCAGTCCAGTCTAATTTATCATCCAGCTGCACTCCCAGATATTTATAGGTCTGCACCATCTGCACACAGTCACCTTTGATGATCACGGGGTCCATGAGGGGTCTGGGCCTCCTAAAATCCACCACCAGCTCCTTGGTTTTGCTGGTGTTCAGTTGTAGGTGGTTTGAGTCGCACCATTTAACAAAGTCATTGATGAGGTCCCTATACTCCTCCTCCTGCCCACTCCTGATACACGATAGCAGTGTCATCAGTGAACTTTTGCACGTGGCAGGACTCCGAGTTGTATTGGAAGTCCGATGTATATAGGCTGAACAGGACAAATCAAAGCATATCCTTAGTTGTACCTCACTTTTAAAACAGCTGTTCAAGCAAAAGAGGAAGACATGGCAATGGCTCAGACTATCAATTACTTTATAACCTGAGAAAGGATGGACATCTAGTTATTTTACAGTCTGGGAAAGGAAGAAATGCCGATATCTTAGGCAACATCAAAAAAGTTTTATTGTTTGGGAAAATGGACAGTGAATTCATTGATAATATTGGCAGCCAGCCAATCAGAATATCTAACAATCACATCTTGCAAAATCCCCCTGGTAGAATTTTAGAACAAATATGCCACATCTGAAGAGCAACACAGGAGGGAGGAAAAAGAAGGGACAAATACGGCAGAAGAGAACAGAGCGATGGCAACGTGCGGCCGTTTCCACGTGATTATCAGAAAAGCATCATGAACAGCTACGAGTGCTCAATCACAAGCCACCTGCAACATTCATCCTTGTTATCTTTATTTTTTCGTAAGCTTTTTCTAAAGACTATATATATCCAGACTTTACTATCAGTCCTATTTTCCATTATTCTTTATTCTACTGGTATTATTATTCCTGTAATAAATACAATACTGCTTTTAACTTTCTATGCTTTGTTTTAATGTCTACAGTGTGACTGAAGTAATAAGTTAGATTTCTTTGAGCACCTGGTGCAGCCGGAGGTTTGCCATTACCTCTGTGCTGTGAGGTTTATTAAGGACTGAGGGTGAGAGCTCCACCAAATAGTAGAGAACAGTACGTAAAGTAAGGCATTCCTGTCTGATAAATGGCCTATAGTCAAAAGTGCTGAGCCTTTGTATGTTTAAATGTATTCTTGGAGACCAAAAGGTAATATTTAGGTCTGAAATATCATTATAACATCGTATGTTGTTCGTGCCGATAATAAGTCTCTTGAAGTGCTGAGAAAGTGACAGGTTGTGTTATTCCTAAAGCACTTGTGTGGTTTAAAGTGCCAGAGGTTAACCAGCTGTGTGTGTGTGTCATTCATGGGGCACTGTTTTGGTTAAGGTCTGTGTGTATGAAGTCTCATGAAGTGCTAGAAGAGTGACAAGTTGTGTTATTCCTAAAGCACTTGTGTGGTTTAAAGTGCTAGAGATTGACCAGCTGTGTGTGTCATTCATGGGGCACTGTTGAGTTTCTGTGTGTATGCGTGTATCGGTGTGTGTGTGTGTGTGTTAATCTTAAGGTGCAACAGTAGACCAACCCAGTAATGAACTTGACGAGTACACTTACCCCTGGGTAAAGGTTAAGTAGAGGGAAATATCGCGATAATACATCAGGTATGCTGCTACTGACCCAAAGAGTTTGAATAAAGCTGGATCGGTTCATACTAATAAATGGTGAACAGAAAAGGAAACAAACATTGGCCTTCTTGGGGTCCTGCTATGGACTGGCATCCCATTCAATTAGACTGAAAGGGCCTGAGAATGCCACTTTAATTTTTTTAGACTCAAGAGATCAGAAACATGAGTCAATTGGAGACCAGAAGGCAAACAAACCATCTGGCACATTTTCCTCACATGCACCAAATCTGATTTCTAATTTTTTTTACCCATTCTAATGCTCTGACATTTCTCTCATTGACATTTCGTAAAAGTTACAGTTCAACGATTATATCAATATTGAGCAAGTTTATTCTCTAAGGGTGCCCAGTTCTAAACAAAACAAGCAAAAAGGAACAGTTTGATTCACTGAAAGTTGCAGCCGGCAAAACTGATGAGCATATACTATATTAGAAATGGCAAAAACATAAAATAAAAATTATGTGAGACTTTTGTTTGCTGGATTTGTACAAATAAACTTCCATCCATCCATTTTCCAACCCACTGAATCCGAACACAGGGTCACGAGGGTCTGCTGGAGCCAATCCCAACCAACACAGGGCACAAGGCAGGAAACAATCCTGGGCAGGGTGCCAACCCACCGCAGGACACACACAAACACACCCACACACCAAGCACACACCAGGGCCAATTTAGAATCGCCAATCCACCTAACCTGCATGTTTTTGGACTGTGGGAGGAAACCGGAGCGCCCGGAGGAAACCCACACAGACACGGGGAGAACATGCAAACTCCACGCAGGGAGGACCCGGGAAGCGAACCCAGGTCCCCAGGTCTCCCAACTGCCAGGCAGCAGCGCTACCCACTGCGCCACCGTGCCGCCCACAAATAAACTTGCAAGGAGATAATAGATATTGAACTTTAAACATTTAAGTCTGGTGCACTTTATTATTCACACAATAGATTGACAAAAAAGCAACATATTTTCCTAAAAATTCTTTTTTTATGGTTGTAAGCTAGAAACCGTGTCATAAGACGAGAGTGCAGAGCATTACAAGGCCACAATGGCAATAGAGGGAAACACACAGAGGCATTGGGAAGATCTGTTTGATCTTCAGTTGTTCTGTCTGAAACATATTGTAAGTTTATACGTTTATTGGTATAAAAGATGCTGTTATCCAAAGCAACTTACAAAAGAGGTCATTATCAAGTAAATGCAAGGCTGGGGGACACTTTGGGTACAAATGTGACAGGACAAGGGTGAAAAACTGAACATTACAAGTGAAGAGCTCAGACCAAAAATGAAAGTTGGTTAACTAGCAGGAGACAAAGAGCATAGATAGGTAGAGAATGTGCCACGTGGACAGGAGTCATCGGTGGAGTCCCTCAAGGGGTCCACACTGTTACTTTTGCTGATTTACACTAAAGACACTGAGTCCGGTGGAGTTAGTAAACCTGTAAAACAGTAAAAGTGGAGCAATGGCGGACACTGAGGAGGCAGCAAAAAGATTCAGAAAGACCTGGAGAAGCTTCAGAACTGGGCAAACATTTGGAAAAGGCAGCTTAACATTGAAAAGTACAAAGTGACACATGTGGGCAAAAGGAATGTCAGTTACTAAAGGAAGCAACCTCTGAAAAGGATTTGGGGGTTTATGTAGACAAAACATTCTCATCATCTAAGCAATCAGCAGATATGATTAAAAAAGGCAAAGGAAATGTTAGATTAAATCATAAAAACTGTTGAATATAAATCAAGAGACTTTATGCTCAGATTATATAAAGCACCAGTGACACCACGTCTGGAGTACCGTGTGCAGTTCTGGTTCCCACACTGCAAGAAAGACACAGCAACAATTGAAAGTTGTGCAGAGAAGATCAGCCATCCCAGGACTTAAGGACATGTGGTACTGTGACTGTGACACCGAGAACTGAACCTGATTAGTCTCAAGCAGAGGAGACTGCATGAGGACCCAATCCAGGTCTTCAAAATCCTGAAAGGCGTCGATAAAGTAGATACAGCTGCATTCTTTCAACTTAACAGTTGATCACGTACTTGAGGACATCAGTGGAAATTAAGGAGAAGAGCATATAAGACGGAAGCCAGGAAGCACTTCTTCATACAAAGAGTTATAGGAGGTGGAGCAAACTACCAAGACATGGAGTTGAAGGCAGAAACCTCGACAACCTTTAAGAAGTATCTGAATAAGAAATTGGAACAGCTTAGCTATTAGTGAAACAAATGAGGGACAAATGGACTGAATGGACATCTCTCGTTTGTCAAACTTCTTATGTAATTTATGTAAATTCAATCCTTAGATTACAAAAACTAAACTTCTGGGATGGAGTTATTTGCTGTTCTCTTCCCAGCTTCATGTGCTGCTGTGTCTTTTTTATTAAGTACAATTGTGTTCAGAACTGTGCATACAACTATACAGTATGTACTGGTCAGCACATTATAGAAGCTGAGCAAAAATTCCTGTGATTTATGTTACACAGTTTTTATGCTACACCCTTTGTAACATTTTATTTGTCATTTTAACTGCTTGTGCACATTGCCCAGATGATGAAAATGCTGTGTCAACACAAAACCCTAAATCCTCTTCAGAGTTTGCTGAGGTCAGCATCGCATTGCTCATCTCTTACCTGCACTTGTCTTTATTGAATTGCTTTTTCTAGTGTTTATCCCACTTGTCCAGGTCTTGTTTTTGCTTGTTTATTCTGTATTGGCTATCCTTACATTTCCAGCATATTTCACAAGCTTGTTTGTTTGATCAAACTCTGACTAATGAAAGAAAATTAGAAAAAGCAATTGTCTTAACACGGATAGCTGAGTGAACCTCACCCAGATCTGACACTTTCCTTCAATTTGAACTCTGTACCTTGTAATCCATTTAGAAAGTTACTGCTGAAGAAGAACATTTTTTTAGGATTAGGCAGAGAAATGTGAGGACAGATAGATAGATAGATAGATAGATAGATAGATAGATAGATAGATAGATAGATAGATAGATAGATAGATAGATAGATAGATAGATAGATAGATAGATAGATAGATAGATAGATAGATAGATAGATAGATAGTTGGCCTTGGACCTTGCCTCACAGGGAGACCTGGAGAAGCAGGGGATTGGGAGAGGGACAAATCCTACCCCGGGACACAAAAGGGTAGCCCTCAGAGATTGAATGGGAACCACTGAGCTGGGAACCTTGTGGGGACCTGTGGCCACTACCAGGGGGCACCTGGGTGGTTCAGAAGCCATGGTATGCAGCACTTCTGTCACACCAGGAAGTGCTGTAAGAAGGTCATCAGGGAGCACCTGGCTCACATCCAGGTGTATTATAAAAGGGGCCACCTCACTCCATTCGGAGAGCCGGAGTCAGGAGGCAGAGGACAGAGCTTGCAGGAGAGGAATAAAGTGAAGTATAGTTAAAGAATTGTGTTTGTGCTTGTGTTTTGGGCACTGTGTTGTGTGCAAGAAAGAACAGCAGAATAAGCGTGTGTGCTTTTGGACATTGTGTGTGTCTCTTCTTTCACAATAGATAGATAGATAGATAGATAGATAGATAGATAGATAGATAGATAGATAGATAGATAGATAGATAGATAGATAGATAGATAGATAGATAGATAGATAGATAGATAGATAGATAGATCGATCGATCGATCCTTGGCTTTTCACAGTTGAAAGAGATGTCTTTTCACAAATAACACAGTTAATTCACTCAATTCAACAGAAACTTCAGGTGTCATGTTTCATCCAGCATTTTCCCTTGGCTGGGGTTCTAAATCATGTCTTGGGTCTACTGTGTCTAATTTTATGTCATTTAATTGTATTAATGTTTGTTTTATTTATTATGTACATTTTTCTTTGTGTGTATTTGTAAATAATAATGTCTTAGGTTATGTCCCTTGCGTTTTGTGGGTGGTCCCCCAAGGGGTGGGGGCCACCTGCCAATCACCGCCAGGAACAGCCCTCCACCCTGTTTATGAGAGGATCATCCATAGTTCTTGGTGGTTCATTTCGAGTGTGCTCGGGAGTGGAGAGTATTGTGATTGTTTGTGCCTTTGCTTTTGCATTTTGTGTTTTCTGGATTTTCGAGCCTGAGATCTGTTTTTGACTATGTCTTCATTTTGGGGTTGTGTTTATTGATTTTGGATTCTGTACTGAGACTTGGTTTGTTATATATTACCTTGCCTTTAAGGCAGTTCCTTTGCGCTTCTTGGAGCTTCTGCACTTGCACAGCCCTTTTGAAAATAACCCTTTTTATTTTTATAAAGATTTTTCAAGGCCCTTTGATGTCAGGGTTTGATGGTATTTCCTCCATAGGGCTATTTTTGAAGATGCTTTGGAGCTTTTGGGACTCCCTAGTTCACAACAACATGTCCATCCAGCAGCTTTGTGCTCTAGTCTTGATTGTTTTGACACTATTCCGTACATGTGTCAATACTGACCCTATGAACTTCTTTCACTAAGACTGCAAGAATTGCAGCTGCTGTGGACAACATCCTGCATTGCTTCTGTTCCAAAGAAGGCAGATGCCTCTTCACCTAATGTCGACAAACATGTGGCCCTTATGTTTCACTTCACAAAGACTTTCAAGATGCTGGTCTTGGACTATATGAGTCCTGTTGTGATAGACAACCCGAACCCACTGCAGTTTGCCTATCAGTTTGGAGTAAAAGATACAGTTATCAATCTGCTTCATAAGGCTTATTCCCATTTGAACAAAGCCGGCAGCACTGTGATGATTATGTTTTTTGATTTCTCCAGTGCTTTCAGTGCCATCCAGCCATTCCAGTTAAGGAGAAAATTCAGGAAAATGCAGGCAGATGAGAATATGGTGTCCGGGATAATGGACTGTCAGTTTGTGAGGCAGAAGGACTGTGTTTCTGATGTGGACATGAGCAACACTGGAGCACCCCAAGGAACAGTCCTGTCTCTCTGTCCTCTTCACTCTGCACACCTCAGGCTGGAAATATAACAGCGGGTCATGCCAGATGCAGAAATTCTCAGATGATTCAGCACTAAAGGGGTGTATTGACAAGGGGGGTGAGACAGAGGAGAGGTGGAGAACTTTGAGAAGTGTCTGCAACTTAACATCAGAAAAACCAAGGAATTGCTTATTGAATTTCACCACATCAAAAACCCTCTATGTTTGGTCACTGTCCAGGGATTGGATGTAGACAGGGTGCACTGCTTCAGATACTTGGGTGGGGACTGGAATGGTCTTGTAGCACAGAGGAACTTACACAAGAAAGGATTGAGGGGGCTCTATTTTTTTAAGGCTGCGTCCCTTTAATGCACGTGGTGACATCTATCATAGCATTTCCAACTGATTTTTTACATTTTGGTGTTGAAGAGAAACCCATTGAAACATCAAGTTAATTGAAAGGGCAGGCTCAGTTATGGGGCACACCTAGGATGTAGTAGCAAAGGAGAGAATGAAAACAAAACCAGATGCCATTATGAACAACTCTGCACATCCACTTGCTGACCCAATAACACTGAGAAATTCCAGCCAAAGAATTATTCAGCAGAAGTGTGTCAGAAACACGACTTGGAGGTCCTTTATACCAGCAGAAATATGCCTGTATAGTGCCTCACTGTGATTGTGACTTCTCTTTTGTTATCTTTTGCTAAGTCATAAGTTTCCTTTCTTTTTACAATGAGCTCTGGAAGTAGACTTTCTCCCGTTCCTGGTGTTTCTAGTTCTGGTGACCAGAAAGTTACGCTCCCTTTTTAGTTGTTTCCCATAATTGCTTGGATTAATATCCTGTGGACGTCCAGCTACTTCCTGGGGTACAGACTGAGCTCTGCTTTTTGGTAGTTGAGAATTTCACATGTGGTCTCTTTGACTTTGGACTTTTTGGCCTAATTTAGAATTAGCTTAAGCCTTTAAAACAGTGAGCCCCAGAGTTAAGAGGGCATGTATTTAAAATGGAAGCTGGGAAACCCTTCTATATTTAAAAGGGTGTGGGAATCTGGAGCAATCTAGACTTAAGAAAACTTTTATTTTAAATATTATGTACCTGACTTTTTGGGGACAGCTTAGCTGGTAGTTGATGGTCTTCTCTCGTTTGTTGAGTTTCTTAAGAACTTTGGTTCTTAAACCATGCATTTGCTCTTAAGCTCAGTTTATGTTTCGTCTTCTTCAAAGTCATCTTTTTGCAGAATCTCACCTTACTTGCTACCATTTGTGGACTGGTATTTAGCACAAATCACGTTCAAGCTGAAGTATATTGTTGTGTGCAAATAGAGACATGAGATTTGTTTGTGCATGTCTCTCTCAGTCTTGTTATCATGCCTGAGTCAGGAAATGGCCATCCTATAAAAGATCAGGGTCGGAATGAACTAGGAGATGAATTGACACAGCAAAGGAGTGGTCAAAAACCAGACAGGAGGCTGATAATACTATGAGACAAAGCCAAAGCAAAAACCAATAGCCAAACTCAAATAAACATTAGTAGAGGATAAGAAACCAAAAAGATGTGAGGACGTGTTATTGTGAGGAAAACAACCAGGAGATGAATCTTAGTCAGAAGTCCAGTAAAAAGGCGAATGAGACAGCAACCAAAACCAAGCTTACTTTGATTTGAAACTAACTAGGCTCGAATTCGCAGATGAGGTATTCTAACTACTACGGGATAAAGAATGATATGTCAAATCGTGCAGTGCTTGTGGGACTCAGGCATGGCTGTGCTTCGTCTCCTCTACTGTTGGTGGTTTTCATGGACAGTATATCAAAACGCAGCTCTTTGGGTGGGGGAGGTCCAGGTCGTTGGCCTTAGTATTGCATCATTGATGACGTGGTCCTGATGGCTTCATCGTGCTGTGAACTCCAGCACACATTGTGGTAGTTTGCAGCCCAGTGTGAAGCAGCAGGGATGAGGATCAGGACCTCCAAATCTGAGGCCATGGCCATCAGTAGGAAAAAGGTGGACTGTCCTCTCCGAGTGGGAGACGAGTTACTGCCTCAAGTGGAGGTGTTTAAGTACCTTGGGGTCTTGTGCTCAAGTCATGAAAATAGGGATGGTGAGATCAGGGTGGGAAGCGCAGTTATGCGGTCACTATACCGATCTGGAAGGTGAAGAAGGAGCTGAGTCAGAAGACAAACCTTTTGATTTACCAGTTGATTTAAGTCCCTACTGTTGCTTTGGGTAAGAAGCGAAAGTAAGACATTGTGGGTACAAACAGCCAAAATAAGCTTTCTGCACGGGGTCGCTAGGCTCTCCCTTAGAGACAGGGGAAGGAGCACAGACATTCAGGAGAAACTTGGAGTACAGCCGCTGACCCTCCACATCAGGAGGACCCAACTGAGGTGGTTTGGGTATCTGATACAGATGCAACCACTGACATCTCCTTGAGGAGGCTTTATGGGCGTGACAAGCTGGTAGGAGACCCAAATGAAGACCCAAAGCTTGCTGAGCAGATTATATCTCCCAGATGTCCAGGGAACGTCTTGAGATCCTACAGCACGAATTGTCAAGTGTGGCTGGGGAAAAGGACACATGGGATTCACTGCTAAGACTGTTGCTCCTGCAGTCCGAGAATAAGAAAATGAATGAATGAATTCTACAACATAATTGACATGACAATCATGACTACTCAATGCATTTGCAATGCAATGAAATGGGAGCCTTTCTAATTCCAACTGATTAAGCAATCTGATGAACAGATTGTACTGAGTAGAAAATCAAACTAAAATACACATATGAATCATATTTTATTAATTCATTCATTCATTAAAACAGGTGCCATATTTTATATTGGTGACATTTAGGGTTCAGTTCCTGCATGGGTTAGGCCAGGGGTCCCCAACTCTGGTCCTGGAGGGCCGCAGTGGCCACAGGTTTTCATTCTAACCCTTTTCTTAAATAGTGACCTGTTTTTGCTGCTAATTAACTCCTTTTCCTTTCATTTTAATTGACTTGTTTTTTATGATTTGTTTCCCTGAATTTCTTCATCGCTCCTCTTAATTGCTTCATTTCTTTCCTTAAACAGAAGTGAAATATGAAGTGTGTCAACTAACAGAATGGCAACTACAGTAAGTCAGGGCATCAAACTCCAATCAATTTTACTCCAACCAGTTGCTTAAATAGGCGCCGAGTCTTGTTGTTAATTAAACCCGTTCTTCAATTCTATGGCCTGTTGCTCCTCTCATTGTGCAATAGCAGAGATTTTCAAAATTGTTGATTTTACTCGTTTCTAAAAGCACTTTTAAAATGTTTTGGGGACCTGAGCGGATCAGCATTCCTGAGACCTTCATGTTTTTTTATTTGCAGATATTCTATGACGGTCACAGTTTGCTGGTCTTGTTTTGGTTAATTTTGTATCTCATTATTGTTTGGGCGGCACGGTGATGCAGTGGGTAGCGCTGCTGCCTCGCAGTTGGGAGATCTGGGGACCTGGGTTCGCTTCCCGGGTCCGCCCTGTGTGGAGTTTGCATGTTCTCCCCGTGTCTGCGTGGGTTTCCTCCGGGCGCTCCGGTTTCCTCCCACAGTCCAAAGACATGCAGGTTAGGTGGATTGGCGATTCTAAATTGGCCCTAGTGTGTGCTTGGTGTGTGGGTGTGTTTGTGTGTGTCCTGCTGTGGGTTGGCACCCTGCCCAGGATTGGTTCCCCGCCTTGTGCCCTGTGTTGGCTGGGATTGGCTCCGGCAGACCCCCGTGACCCTGTGTTCGGATTCGGCGGGTTGGAAAATGGATGGATGGATCGATTATTGTTTGGCTACTAATTAAGGAAAAAGAAACAATTAAGGGGTTTGAGTCTTCAAGAGCAAGTCAAATAAAATGAATTAGCACCAAAAACAGGTCATTAATTAAGAAAAGACTTACAATGAAAACCTGCAGCCATTGTGGTCCTCCAGGACCAGAGTTGGGGACACCTGGGTTAGCCCACTGAGGCTATCAGGACTATTTCTTCTCTTTAATTTATTGCATTATTATTCATCCTTATCTGTTTCTTTTTTTTTCTTAATACAATCACCCTTATTTTTAGATTTTCTTGGCATCTTTGGTGCTTTTCTGACTTTTGGCACAGCCGCTTAATGACCATGATTCATTTTTCCTTCTGCATAATTTAGAAAAAATCAATATGAATGTTCCTGTCATGAACAAGAAGAAAGATGCTATACAAAATAAAAACAGATTCTTTAAAAAATTGCCTTAAAATTAACTCACCCCAGATCGTCGTCTTGTATTTAAAAAGTCTAACGCACAAGATCTCTTATGCATACTTAAGTTACCGCTCCGCTTATGCCCTCCAGGGGCCCACTGGCGGTTGGGTGGGATGTGATTTTGTTTCCACTCTGTGCTTTTTGATCTCTCCATGAGTAAAGTTCAGTATGCCCCTAAAATTAAACTAAACCATCAAGTGTATTTCCCTTGAGTTCATTTTGTCAAGATAAGGGTGAATTGGATGCCATCTTGTCACAAATGAGATCAGATTTTTCTCATAGCCCACATGGACACTCCAGCGACTGTCTCATTGATTTACTGTGTGATTTATGAATTAACCTCAGGTCACCCATGCAAGGAAAATTCTTTCTGTCCATCATTCATGTGAGCTGTAAGGGGGCATTGCAGAATCTCCAAACCCCAGACAGAACAGCACAGACACAGTTCCAGATGCCAATAAATAGAAGTATTGCCACACTCTACAACTCCCACCACATGACTCTTCCCTTCTCCACTCCTCCCAGACGACCTTTGTCCAACTACTATGCTGACTCCATGGGTGAAATGGAGCAGCTTCCTTTATACCGGACCTTGGAATACTTACAGTGCCATCACATTACGTCCGGGAAGCAATTCCGGGTCAGGCAGAACCTCCCGATAACAGGAGCCCCTGCAGGTCCACCTGGAAGCAACCAAGGAGTCTTTGAGTCTCACAAACTGTGGTCTGCCTGACAGAGAGCCAGTCCACTGTCCAGGACACCACAGGCTCACCCACCTGCATGTCCCTGAGGTCTAGGAGTGTCTAGGAATGTCAAAGAAGACACACAGAAATATGAATAAGTTTGCCCCGTTTGTCTGGATTGGCATGTTACTATTGCAAACCTTACCAAGATAACCAGAGAGAAAGTGAATTAATTTCTTAATGAGACTGCTTACTCTCACCCAAAAGTGAAATTGTATCTCACTTGATCTAGAATTGTTTATTACGCATGAAGATCATGATAGATGGCCACATAGTCTTCTCCTTCTGAAACATCAGCACACTGAGCCGGCCTTCATTGCCACCAGTCCTCTGAGAGCTTATCTTCTGTCTCTGCCAGCCAGGATTAAAGCCAAGAGAAGCCTGGGCAGAACTTTGGTGCCCAGCCCTCAACATGCTTAAGCTGCACATCACTATGGAAGTGTCCAACTTTGTCATGAGTCTGTTGCCTCGTGTTCCCACCTTTTTGGTCACTACCTGCTTTGCTTTGTTCTCCTCCGTTTGCCCTCTGGTGGCTCCAGCAAACACAACTTGCTTGTTCTTATTAACATGTCTGTTTACTAGCAATGGCCTTGAAAATGAACTAATTTACACAGAAAAAATAATTATATTATATTTTGTTTGTAAGATGTCGTACTAATCGGGCCATAACATTTAGGATTTTCCTTATAACTCTCATTGCATTTTATTTGATTTCTTTTCATTGAAAGCACAGCTTTCTTTCTTTCTTTCTTTCTTTCTTTCTTTCTTTCTTTCTTTCTTTCTTTCTTTCTTTCTTTCTTTCTTTCTTTCTTTCTTTCAAATTCACAGATCACGACTACAGCTCAGGTCCTGTCTGCTTCACCTAGTTGTGTGCTGAGCAGTGAACGATCGCCCACAATGCTTGTCATTCGGCATCAGCGGGAGGGAGAGGGAAATCCCTTAACATGGGGGAGTGAACAGCTGTGATCCTAAGGGATTCCGACAGAGGAACTTTCTGGAATCTGGAGAATTCAGGCTGCCTTCTGCCGCCTCGACTGCCTCCCCTCCTCCAGTTTCCGCTTGAACTGACTTCAACAAAATGTGTGTCTCTCTGGTGACACCAGGTGACATGTCCGTGCCGCAGTATAATTTCAGCAGTACAGCTAGCATTCTGGGTTTTCTTTTTCTTTTTTTATGTGAAGCCAAAGAATCAAAATAAAAATCCTCAATGGCAGTGTTACAATTCTGATGAGTTTCTTATTTGTCTCGGCTCTATTAAGTGAATATATAAAACTGAATCCATTTTTATCCCATTTAACCAGTTCAGAGTTAGTGCCAACTCCAGCAGCTCTGGGTAAATGGCAGAACCAACCCAGCATGGCATGCCAATCCTTTACAGGACCCATGCATGCACACACAGACACAGGACCAATTTAAACAGCATCACCAATTAACGTTTTAAGTGAGATAAATGCCACAAAGCTGTAGGCCCAGACGACATCCCCTCCTGCGTTCTAAAGGCATGTGTCACCCAGCTGTCATGGGTGTGGACTGTGTAGGTGCTGTCACTGCTGGAAAGTAAGATAGGATCAAGCACGGGTCAAACATGCGCCAAAAGAAACTTCTCAGTCCAAAAGTTCATTTTAAAAGGTTTAGTGAAAATTCAAAGCAGACAGTCCAAATAGGAATAAAGAAAAAGGTTGTTACACACCATGGTAGACGGCTGGCAGTTCAACCCAGCCGGGATGCACCTGAGACGGAAGGATGAGGGAAGGCAGCTATTTGTGGACACTGCCTCCCACAAAACGATAGATGGCAGCTCCCCTGGAGTATAGTGGTGCCCAAGATTCCCACAGGGTATCCTGGGACATGGAGTTCACTTGCGAAGCCCTGCTGGGTACCATGGGTGCTGCCAGAGGGAGCTGTGGAAGGACCTGGGGACTCATGCTTTTCCTATAGCTTGGAAGTACTAAGTAGTCACAGGGAAGGAAGCCATAAAGTGCTTCCGGGATGAAGAAAACACAAGTTCTCCATCTGACTGACCCGGAAGTGCTGACGAGTCACATGGATGGAAGGACAGAAGAACTTCCGGGTCAGGGACTATTAAAGGACTGCTGAAGACCCAGCAAGCGAGTCAGAGTCGAGAGGAGTAGGACAGAGCTTGCTGGGAGGTGTGGAGGAAAGAGTATTGTGGTGATTTATTTGTTTATGGTGGCTGTAGTGCTTAAAAGGCACTATGAAAAAGGAAACATAATTAAAGGATCTTCTTCATGCTTTTACCCTGTGTCAGTGTATCTGTCTGATGTGTTTAATGGGGTATCAGCAACCCCTAGCATGGGGTAGCAAAAATGGGAAAATATCTTTTCTCTAAATTTAGCGTTTCCTTGTTAAACTTAGTTGTTAGTTGTTTTCTATACTAAAGGATGCTTTACCTCACTTCAGTACGTGCTAAACATACAGCACTGTACATTCAATAGTACTTGTTGTGTTAAATACAACTGGGAACGTTAATGCAAGGTTAGATAGATAGATAGATAGATAGATAGATAGATAGATAGATAGATAGATAGATAGATAGATAGATAGATAGATAGATAGATAGATAGATAGATAGATAGATAGATAGATAGATAGATAGATACTTTATTAATCCCAAGGGGAAATTCACATTCACGGTTTAAGACTGTGTGCCCTCCATGCCTTACTTATGGCAAGGCAGGTCACTAACTGAGACTAATCTGTAGTCAGAGAGATAACACATAGTTAGAATATACCAATTCAATTCAGCTTAAGGGGCTTATAAGAGCCTCTCTTAGACTATGCCCTTTTATTTAAAGGTAAACGTTTAACATAAGCTAGCAAACACTTCTATCTACTTGACATAACCTAAATAACTAACAAATGGCTCTTACAGATGCCATGAAGGAAGGACAGGCATCCTGGCTCAGACAAAGGATAGATTCTTGCCCAGATCAGATGCCATAACAGATGAACACACATACTGGGAGTAGTTCATTCCCTACACTACAGGTGGCGGTGTTCCTCAGGGATGAACTCAATTAGAATTCTCATAGGGTGCCTTGGGAGTTGCAGCTCTGATGTTGTCTTTAGATACTGCCAGAAGATGCTGCTGGTTTCCACATGAGCCGGACGTACTCCAGATGACCTGAGCATGGCACCAGAAACAGTTCCCGGGTCGGATTTAAAAGAAAGCCCACGTATTTGAGTCAGAATCAGGAGGCAGGGGGCAACACTCTATGGGAGGTGGAAGGAGAGAATTTATATTTGTGCATTGTGGCTGGTACTCTCGTAAAGAAGGTGTAATAAAAACCATTTATTTCAACTAGAATTGTTTTTGAGCATCAACTTGTCCCTGTCTTTATGTATGGTGCACTCAGTGATTTAGGAAACCCAGAATTGTGCCCGTGCTGAAGAAATCTGCTCTTTTCTGCCTGAATGACTGTCGGCCCATTGCGTTAACTTCTGTGGTGATGAAGTGCCTGGAGGAGCTGGTCGTGATCCACATTAACCATAACGTCACTGCTGCCCTGCAGTGTGTATACCAGTGTAAGAGATTTGTGGATGATGCCACCTCCCTCACCTTGCACACTGCTCTAGGACATCTGGAAAGGAAAATCACGTATATCAGGATGCTGTGCATTGACTATAGCTCTGCCTTCAACACCATGGTGCCCTCCAGCCTGCTACTAAAGCTCAGACACCTTGGTCTGAGCAGCTCCATCTATGGATGGAGGTTTCACATTCTGACAAATAGACTCCAGTCAGAGGGGATTGGCAAAAATAACTCCTCCACACTGTTCACAAACATTAGTGTTCTACAAGACTGCTGCCTTAGCCCACTGTTATAGAGTCTATTCACCAGAACGAGCACCAAAGCATGAAAGGAAATTCCCAACCTCTCCTCTCTCTCATAATTGGCTGATAGACAAATGTTGTGTTTCATTTATGTTAATTAGTTTCTTCTTTGCTTTTGATGTATTTGAACAAATCTTGTAGTTTGTACAGTTGTGTTGTATTTCTGAGGTGGCCATGATAGATCGGCATTCTTGTTCTGTGAAGAGAATTTCTTGTGTTCTGTTTTATGTGTCGTATTTACCCCATTTTTTGACACCCACAGAATGCCCAGCCTACCTGAAGGGGGTCTTTGATTAGCCTTACCCAAGATTTCTTCAATTTTTATAACCCCTACAAGGATTTGTTTTTTTTTGGGAGTCCTCAGTCATGGTCCTGAAGGGCTGCAGTGGCTGCAAGTTTTCCATCCAAACAAATTTCCTAATTGGAACTCAGTCCATGTTGATAATGAAACTTGGTATTTAACTATTTGGCTTGTTCATGCTGTTCATTCATCTTTGAGAAAATTTAAATGCACTGTAGAGTGCCCTTATCTGAGAACATTATCCATGTGTTTTGTGGACCAGAACAGATTTCAACTTAACGCTTCTTCCAGTTTCCCTCTCTTTTATTTCTAAACATTTTTTAACACAGATACTTCATAGTGTACATGTACAGGTTTGAAAGTAAGCACGTTAGCTGCTTTTTTTATTGGTTATCTGCATTTCATTATTGACTACTAGTAACGGGACACTGCATGATTACGTGCAGTGAATATACTTGACATTCCTAGTTTTCATCCTCTTTCTTTCTCTGTACGTTTAGCATTCGTTTGCTCAGATGTTGATGCGCTTGCTGCTTCCTGAGCTGCTCTTCTTTTCTCCACCCTAGCGGCCCACTTCTTCTCTACTTTTGTTGGCATCTTTTCGTGTTAGAACTGATTAAGTCAGTGTTTGTGTTGCAATTACTTAGTACTTTTTCTTTAATTTTTCACTTAAGCTGGTACTTAAGTCTTCAATCTGCTTCAAGAATGATTTAAGACATGAAGAGGTAGGGGAAGTGACAGCAAAGGTGGTAGGGATGAAAACGGCGCCCATATGCATGCACCGCATGGCCGCCCTGCTGCCCGCTGCCAAGAGTTGATTTTATAATAAAATAAAAATAAAAAGAGAAATAACCTTGGAAGTCAATCATCATCCCAAAAGCGGATAGTAGACATCATGTAGTATATGTGTACGAAATTTCAGGTCAATTGGTCATACGGACAGACAAACGAACAGCCACGGTAGTGTATTATATATAAAGAAATTGCCTTGTTAAGAAAACAGGCAACAATTAAAACTTAAATGCAGCTGCTAAAAACTAAAACAGGCAAATAAGGATTCTGAAATGTAACAGGGAAGATAACTAAAATTAAGCCCACAAAACAGATTGCTTTAGTAGCAAATAAATGGGTTCAAATTAAAAAATTGTCTAATGTGAAAACAATTGAGGTGACTTCCAGGACTGTAATTGAGGACCTCTGATCTCCAATGTGACTAAAATTTGACGCGCTAACAAGGCATAGAGTAAAATATCAAGTTTCATTATCAGCAAGGAGTGACTTCTAATTAGGAAACTACTGGAATAAAAACCTGCAGCCACTGCGGCCCTCCAGGACCGTAATTTAGGACTCCTGTCTTAGAGGGTCAAGGCTGGGTGGCTGTCAAAAAAGATGGCCTTTAAAAGCCCATTGAGGCATTCCTTGTGTGATTTGAGGCTATATAAGAAATACATTGATGTTGTTATTGTTGTCTTTATTTTATTTGATCACACTGGGCAACAATTTATTTTTTTCAAAAGTTTTGCTTCCTGAAAAGTTTTTGGTGATTATAATACAAAAGACAATTCAGATTGATGATATCACATAGGAATGTGGAGAAACATGGAAGGCACTTTTACTGAATTAGTGTGTTTAATCACTTAATGATGCTGACACGTTGTATTGGTTCCATTGAGATAAACATACTTAGCTACTGATTTTCATTGGTACTCAGATCCTGAGGCTTCTTGTTTCCACGTCTAATAACAGTGATTTATGGGTTCCACTTACCCTGATACAACCTGCCCATCGTTGCGATGTCCTGGAGAAATGTTTCACATGTTTGCCACTGACTGCAGCAAGATGAGCAGTGTGAGTGCAGAAAATGAATCTTTAGTGACATGCTGCACTTCATGGTTTTGTATATGTGAAGCATGTTATCAAGCATCCTGCAGTCTGGTGCTCTGTAGTCACCAAGAAAATTCTCAACAACATCCCTGAAAGCCTCCATTGCAACTTCCTCCTGGCCCCATTAGCAGAACTTGAACTGCTTACCATTGATGACATGTTTGATTTGTGGACCAACAAAAATGCCTTCTTTAATCTTGGCATGAGCTTTTCATGGAAACATCTGTCTCATGTAATGAAATCCTTCACCTTCGTTGTTCATTTCTTTAACAAAATTTTTCATCAGTCAAAGTTTAAAATAAAGAGGAGGCAAAAATATCTTTGTTGGGTTGACAAGTTTATGGAGTGGTTCGATCTTTTTAACGTGAGACTTTTTAGGATCCCATTTGTAGTACTGTAGATGCCACATGGCCTGGACTGGCATTCCTGCCAGAAGAGGGGACAATTCCTTACCCAGACGGGAGGCTCCTAGAAGGCAGACAGGCATCCCGACCAGGGAAGAGAGAAGAACCAGATCTGGAAGAGATGGTCAGAACAGAGGGACCAAAAATGGAAGAGGTCACTGGGGGCTTTCTATTCCTCCAAAATGCTAGATGGCAGCAGCCCTCCATGAAGGTGCCCATTCGGGAAACAGCACGGAATGCTGGGAGAAGTAGTCTTGCAATACAGCCCTGGATCATGTTCACATAAGGTTTCTTCTTTGCATGGCAGAGCATTTGTGGATGGCGTGGCGAACTGTGTTCACAGACAATGATTTCCGGAAGTGTTCTTGAGCCCATGTAATGATTTCCATGACGGAATCAGGTCTGTTTTTAATACAGTGCCCGAAGATCAGAGGCATCCAGTATTGATTTTTGGGCCTTGTCCTTTGTGTACAGAGATTTCTCCAGATTCTCTGAATCTTTTGATGACATTATGTACTGTAGATGATGAGATGTTCAAAGAATTTGCAATTTTATGTTGAATAACATTATTCTGAAATTTGTAGACGGAGTTTGTTGCATAATGGTGAACCATCTTCACTTCTGAGAGACTCTGCCTCTCTAAGATGCTTTTTGTAAACCCAATCATGTTACTGACCTGTTGCCAATTCACCTAATTAGCTTCAAAATGTTCCTCCAAGCTGTTTCTTTCACTTACTTTTCAAGTGTTTTTTTGTCCCCATCCCAACTTTTTTGAAACGTGTTGCTGTCAACAAATTCAAAATGAGCTAATATTTTTCATGAAATGTCTCACTTTCAACATTTAATATGTTTTCTATGTTCTAATATGGTTTAAGAGATTTGCAAATCATCATATTCTGTTTTCATTTACATTTTACACAGCGCACCAACTTTTTTGAAACTTTTGGCTTAGGAAACATTTGCATTTTTTTCTAATTTTTTTGACATTTTATTATTTAATACATTTCGAAACATAAGGGAAGTCTGTCATTGTTATTGTGAACCAAATTTATTTGATGTTTCCACTCTTCTTTTCTGATTATCTGAATTTAAAGCCTTTTCCCCTTCATGTTGGGCCTGTGCCCATTGTTGGTAAGTTTTGTTTGGATTTTGCTATTTTGCACATCTTGCTGTTGTTGTAATGAGTTTCCAGAGAAATAAATGTATTGTACAATATTAAATAGTCTCTCCCAGGGTGTGAGTTAGGAAATGTTGGCTTTAAGGTTTATGGAGTGTTTCCAGCCTAGTTTCCTATTTTATTCAGTGCACTAGTGAGTTAAAGCCATGTCATGTTAGATCAGGGGTCCTCAATCACGGTCCTGGAGGGTCGCAGTGGCTACAGGTTTTCATTCCAGCTAGTTTCCTAATTAGAACTCAGTCCTTGCTGATATTGATATATAATGGTGTTTAACTCTATGCCTTGTTGGTGCTTTCATTTATCAAATACAAAGTTTAGTTACTTTGTAGATCAGAGGTCCTCAATTACAGTCTGGAGGTCTGCTATGGCTGAAGGTTTTTACTTTTACCAATTTCTTAATTAGAACCCTTTTATTTACTACTAAAGCAATATGTTTTTTGGGCTTAATTTTAGTTCTCTTTCCTGTTACCATTCAGAACCCTTTAATTGCCCGTTTTAGATTTTAGCAGCTGCATTTAAGTTTGAATTGTTGCCTGTTTTCTTAATCAGACATTGGTTAATAATGAGATGCACAACAAATGAGATCAACAAACCAGCAGCTCTCCAGCTGACATGCTTACCATGAACTATCTGTGATAAAAAATGTTTAGAAATGAATGAGAGGGGAATTGGAAGGACCATTAAGTTTAAATCTATTCTGTTCCACAAAACACTTGGATAATGTTCTCACTGAAGGAAATTCTAAAATGCAATTCAAATTACTATTGCAAGAATTAACAAGCCAAACAGTTTCAATACCAAGTTTCATTATCAGCATGGACTGTCATCTAATTAGGAAATGAGTTGGAATAAAAACATGCAGCCGCTGCAGCCCTCCAGGACTGTGATTGTGTTAAACGACTTTTACAGCAATTCCCAGTCATGGCATTTATTTATATAATTTTAGTGAGTTGGAGTCCATGACTTGCTCCGTTAAAATTTAAAAGGTTTCATTTTGTCTTTTGTGGTAGGTTGGGACCATGAGAGCTGACAACTAATGAACAATCATCTAGAAGTACAATACATGAAACGCAGTGACAAGAAATATGGAACGAGGTTGTTTTGGACCTCACAAACTGAAGAGAAGATCATCTGTCTGATGTCTTATATTTTATGTATCAAGATGGAATAGAAAAAAGAAAAAAGGGCTGAGATTATAGCCGAACTCACTGTAACTGTTACCTCTTTGTACAGCACCGGCTCCATCAGGCAGTTCGTCATTGGCTGTAACAAAAAGAGTGAGCACCACTGTCCACAAAGATCTGCACGCGGTTGCTAAATGTGAGGTACTCAGAATTTTTCAGTTGTGTATATATTGACACGGTCAATACCACAAGATCAGCAACTAGTCTGATATACTGTACTCAACAAAGAGATTTTGCATAAAGTGACGTCTGGCCTGTTTGAGTCTCCAAGCTGGGCTTCTTTTTGAAGGATAAAACCATTATTTTTTTGTTGAGCTTCAAAACAAAACGTTTCAAGATCTGTTCTGATGCGTATCCCTGAGCAGGTCACTTACCACAATCTGCTTGTTGTTGTGTTTCTGATCCTTGGATGTTATTTTTCATGTTGTTCTAGTTCCGTTTTTGAGTTAGTTTAGTTTCATTTGAATGTGTGTACTTTTATGATTTTTTAAAAATATTTTATTGTTTACCTATTCTGTTTTTATGTATTGTATATGTTTCATGGTTACCGATACAAACACAACACACATCTAACGGCACAAAAAATATTCTACACGAGACAGGAATGAGTTTTGAGATGTTTTTTCTTTCAGTACAAATCTTTATTTCAATAGTAAATCACGGGGAGATGCATGAACAATTAATGCCTGTAACTATTTCAAAACACAACTAAAGACTTTTGTTAAGTGTCAATGGCACAAAATTTCCAAGATGCAAAATACCATTTGTTTTGCACATTTTTTCGCACAACGAAACACTGAGTCAATGTCAATTTATATATAGAGCACATTTAAAACAACAAATGCTTTATAATAAAATATACAATAAACTTAAATAAAATAAACAGAATAAAATACAATAAGAACACAATACAAACCAGCTTTAAATTGAAAACAAACAAATGACTATGAGGTAGGAACCATCAGAATCACTGAAGGTCACAAAAAGCTAGAGAATACAAAATGCATCTTCAATCTCATTTCAAACAGTTCAATTGAGGGGGGCTCCTTAATGTTATGAAGTAAAGAATACCACAGACAAGGTGCAGCAGCTGCAAAAGTCCTGTCCCCCTTAGTTTTGCACTTAGTGTGAGGGAAAACAAGAGACAACTGACTGAGAGATCTGTGCTCTCTGGATGACTGCAGTAGAACACACACTTCAGATAAATAGGCAGGAGCAGACCCATGTAGTGATTTCAAAATTAGCAACAAAAATTTAAACTCTAATATGTCACTAATAGAGAGTTAGTGTAAAGAGGTCAAAATTGGGAGATACAGAATCAAACTTTCTTGCCCCGACCAAAAAACAGGCAGCAGCATTCTGGACCAACTGTAACCTGCATATCAGGGATTTACTGATTTCAGAACACAATGAGTTACAGTAATCAAGCTGAGAACAGATAGAAGTGTGAGTAACTCTCTCAGGATCACTAGGACATAACAAAGGCTTAACCTTGGCTAAAAGATGAAGCGTGAAAAAGCATTGCTTGACCACAGAATTAATCTGTTTCTCAAAAGAGAGGTTACTATCAAAAATAACCCCAAGAATATGAACTTGAGGTTTTCAAAAGTCCACAAAAGAGCCAAGAAGTTCAAAACCAATTTGAGGTTTGGCAGGGGGACCAGCTATCAGCACTTCTGTTTTGCTTTAAGTAAGATCGAGAAAATTGTCAGCCATCCAGGATCTTAGTTCTACAAGACAATTGTGCAGCAGATTCATTGACAAGTTACACACAGGAATATAAACCCATGTGTCATCATCATAACAATGAAAGGAAACATTAAACTTCCTAAAAATAACACCTATAGGATGGAAATATATAGAGGATAAAATAGGACACAGAATGGAGGACCCCATTTAACAAGAGCAGTAGACAAAATGAGGAGTTAAGAGTTACTGAAAAGTGTCTATCAGTAAGATATGACCTGAATCAGTTAAGAGCAGACCCTTTAAGGCCCACCAGATGCTCAAGCCACAACAGTAAGATCTCAGGATCAGTGGTGTTAAAAGCTGCAGAAAGGTGTAGGAGGACAAGGACTGCTACACCACCAGATCAGTAATGAGAGAGATGTCATTAAATACTTTCAGGAGGGCAGTCTCAATTCCATGATAACGCCTAAGCCAGATTGGTAGAACTCAGATAAATTATTGGAGTTAAAATGATCAACCAAATGATTATAAATGAATATATAAATAAATCTCATGGCAATATTTATTTTCAGGTGAATGATTTTACCTATCACTAGTCAAAATGGACACTTTTCACATGCACACTTGTTGTATTAGTAGCCTGGGTTGTAGCCGTGACTGTTGTCAATATGAGACAAAGAGCCACAAAAAGATTTGGGGCACCCACCCATATAATTTTCCTGGCTGCAAAAATGGTTGAATTGTGTATAGTTGTGTACATTTTCGAGTCCAAAACAGAACTGAACTTGATGAGACAAAGATGGCGGTTTTAAGGGAGAGGAGAGGAAGTGACGTCATCAGGGCTGGAACTGGAAGTGGTGTCATTAACCTCTTGTAGACGATTGTTGCAAAATCACATCAAACCGATTCCAGCCTGAATGCAGCCGAGATGGTGTATGTATCCTGCCAATGCTGGTTGATGCATATTCCATACATACCAAGGATTGAATTGGAAGCACTGGTCACGCCATCTAGCAGTCATAGTGGAAACTACATCTGCCTGATGGAAACGAAGTGTTGGCATGGCCATGCATGTGGATTTTGGCTGCTAAACATTTGACATAAGTTCTGCTAAGATAAAGAATTTCCCATAATTGGTCTGCAGTGGAAAGTGAGAAAGGATCGGTACACTCCACCACCCCCTGGTCTGGCGTGGAATTACCCTCATTCAAGCCCTTTAGCTGCCTCTCATGCGTATGTGTGTGACACTATCCACACGTTCCTCATGAAACCAAGCAAAGAAACCATAGGAGGAGGCTGTTGAAAATACCAGGGCACTCACACATCTACCTACTTTGTCCACAGCTCTGACATTTTTAGCCCAGTACAAGTCTTTTGACACCCAGTTAATTTCATGCACCTCTCCACCCACTGCCACTCCCTTTGAAAGCAAAGCACTGACAGAAACCATTAAGGACGTTAACAGAATGTGAGGAGTTCAAGTCCAAGGAGGTTACGCTTAAGCTTTATAACACACTGGTGAGGCCTCATCTGGAGTACTGGGTTCAGTTTGGGTCTCCAGGCTAGTAAAAAGGACATAGCAGCACTAGAAAAGGTCCAGAGAAGAGCGACTAGGCTGATTCAGGGCTACAGGGGATGAGTTATGAGGAAAAATTAAAAGAGCTGAGCCTTTACAGATTAAGCTAAAGGAGATTAAGAGGAGATCTGAGTGGAGTGTTTAAAATTATGAAGGGAATTAGTCCAGTGGGTCGAGGCTGTGACTTTAAAATGAGTTCATCAAGATCACGAGGACACAGTTGGAAACTCATTAAAGGTAAATTTCTCACAAACATCCATAAGTTTTTCTTCACACAGCAAACCACAGACACATGTAATAAGTGACCAAGTAGTGTGGTGGACAGGAGGACTTTAGGGACTTTCAAAATCTAATTAGGTGGATAGAACTGGCAAGCTTTGTTGGGCTGAATGGCTTGTTATCCTCAGAATTGTTCTATTGTTCTAACAACCCAATGATGCTGCTAATGACCAAGTGGAGGATTTGCTGGTGCATTGTTATGACATTGTCATCAATCATAGCACAGCAAACCTTTCTCACCCTTGAATTGAGATACACTTTTTTTTCTCTGTTTTATTCTCATTCTTTTTATGCATCACCAGACATGATTAAAGTGCAGAATCAAAATTGTAATGAAGGTGCCATTTTTCTGAGGACTATTTCTTTGTGCTGACTTTGTTTTCTGCTTCTTTGTCAGCAGGTCGAGCTGAACCTGAGGGTTGAAAATATTGATATAAAAATGATCCCCTCTGGACGCGGTGAGAACAGCCGAGGAAATAATGGAGATGAATCCAAGGAGGACAGAGAGGAGAGAATTTTGGCCATGCTGGGGATCATCGGGACAGTGCTTAACCTACTGGTGGTCATCTTTGTTTACATCTATACCACTATTTGACCTCCACAGACAAACGTCAGCCAGCAATGCCCTAGTGAAGGCCTATCACGGTATGCTGTTCCTACAAGGAAGGTGGCAGCTTTGCTGATATTCTTCATTAAAAGAGAGGATTTCCCCAAGTGACCTTTGATCGCTGTTGTATTCAGATCGGTGACTTCCTGTGGCCACATTTGAGAAAGCAGGCCACATTTTGTGTCATATTTTAAAAAAGGAGCAAACTTTTGAATTTGTGAAAATTTTAGTACACTGAAGCACAAACACGGACCAGCGAAGAAAATCAATGAACTGATGTGAAGGGATGGCGGCGGCAGCAGAACAAGGTGCCGATGTTCAGATGCTGTGGGGATGAGGACTCATCATGTGAAAAAGAGATTTCTACGCACAACATGAAAGATGACAGGAAATGGTTGCAAAGAAGAAGAAGAAGTCTTTTGTCGCCTGCTTGCACCATAATAAACAGGGCTTGTCTGTTACCACGCAGCACACAATTTGATTTGTCAGCCGGGGGATTTTCCTGAATTTTTGCTGCAAATAAAAAAATCCAAGAGTCACTTTCATGTAAAACAGGAATCTAAATTTAGAAATCTTATCAACACACAAAATGGACCCTCTAGACTTTGAAAGACGGGATAAACGGATTAAAATTGCTCAACAGCCTTTCGCACCACTCCTCAGTTATTTTATTCTTGTCCAAAATGTTTGGAGAGCTGGAGTACCAAATGGCATACATATGAAGCTGCTGACTGCTTGTGTGGTTTCATCAGATGATTGGGTGGGGCTTGTCGGTGGGAGGGTGGAGCCTGTATCTGTTGGAGGGGGTGGGGCTTTTTGCTCATCCTGTGTTACACATTCCAGTGTTGGTTGGTGCACATTATCTTCTCTGAAGAATGGCTTCTGAGGGTGGGATGGGCAAATTATTATGACGCCACCATCTTCAGTTTTTACAGCTGCATGCATTCTACTGCAAAAGTGGCGGCTGTCGGGTTTCCAGACTTCAATCACAAGTATTCATTTCTTGCTGCACTACAAAGAAAGGCAAATTATCCATGTGCTTCCATTAAAAGCTGGCATTGATCACTTTTTGTCCGCCTGTTCATAACAGCTAGAAATTTTTCAAAAGCCGCATGAGCGCCTATCAGCTTTTAACTTCTGAAGGGTTGGAACTGTGTGCTGTGTAGCTTTGGTGGGTCATCAGATTTGTTTTTTCTGCTCAATATTCTGCCAAATTATGTGCACTGTAAGACCAACATTTCATTTATTTTTCTCAGCTCACTTCATCCGTGTAAAATCAGTGCCCGTATTAATCAAGCATCTCAGAGTAGGAAAACGGTCCTAACTGGCTCAAAAATCTCAGAGTGGCGCAGATTTGGTCCTACTATTAGGAGTACAAGTAAGAGCATTTTATTAATTTACCTAAGCTAGGAAGCAGCTACTACCTTCAATTGGATTTAGGAGAGTAGGTGAGCTGTCAGAAGGAGCGAACAGAAGATGGCCTTCAGGCTGAGATTGGCACTCACATTGCAGGAAAGGTGGTACATTTCAGAAATTGCCAGACAATGATAAACTCGTAAATAGATATTGATTAGACAGAAATGGAATGATATTAGTAACAAATCTGGTCATGTGATCTCTTCATGTACAAGAAGAGGCCACATGCTGTGAGTCTAAAATGAAAATGTCGGTAACATTAAGTTCTTTGGCCCCGGAGAAAATGGAGCTTTGCAATAGTGATGATTTGAGTATGGCCAAGCCTACCATGTCTCAAATTTTACACCACGTTTTCATAGCCCTTACAACTCGTGAGGTATTACGCAGATTTATACATTTCCCCATGACTTCATGTGAGTTAATGTTAAAGCAAACTGTATTCATACAAATCACTTGAATACTGAAGTCGTTGGTGTGAGTAACAGCCAAGTCTGGATAAACACTCACGTATTAATCACAAGTGATATAACACAGAGACGGTAATGGACGCAAACTGTGTTATTCTTGATGTTGTGAAGTGCCAACAATTACGTGCTCACTTATCCTACCTTATTATGTTTTCTTCTTTTCCTTCTTCTACTATGAATATTATTATTATTATTACATTTGTGGTAGAGCCTTAGCATCTGCATCATCAAACTACAAAGCCTCCTTATGATTTCCATGGAGGCTACAAAACGCCTTCTTGACAACCAATTTGCAGCTCGGGTTACCGTAAAATTGTGACATCACTCATTCTCAGACACAAACACCTACTCCTCACTGGGACTGGGCTTCACAACCACTTCTCTACTCAGGGGTAGGACTAATTCTTCTCTTAGTCAGACTTTTAGTGCAGTTCCAAGGAGTAAATCTAAGATGTCTGATAAGTACAGGCACTGGTCTCTAAAATACACTCTGGCCACAGTTGATCAGTCAAACTGGTGCAAGGCAAAAGTGCATTAAGTAACTCAAAGTTTATGAAAGGCTCTTCTAAATGAATAAAAACAAAGGTGAAGACACCTGATTTAGTTTCTAAACTGGTTTCTACCCAGTATAATATTCAACAATAAAAAAAACAGTCTTTGTGCATTGGTTTCCTGTTGGAAACGTTGTATTTCCTCCACATTTTATTTTTGTTGCTACTCTTTAGTTGGGCAGTTAATGATCTAACAAATATGAAGCTATCATACTAAAGTTTTTAATTTTCTTTTATCCATTAATGCATCCACCTGTACATTTTTATGCATACTTTTCACTTTCAAGGTAGCTGTTTTTCTGCTCTTTCTTATCTCTCCAGTTATTCGGCTGACCGCCAGAAGCAAAAATTCTTAAAAATGCCAGAAGAAAACCCTAGCAGTTCAGTTGTGTCACAGCGTAGGTAGGCCCACCAACTTTTTTACATCCAAACATCCCTGCCACAAAGAACTGGCAAGAAAGGACTGTGAGATGGACATAGTCAAAAAAATAAAACTCTAAATTGTGGTCATGTGGTGGGTTGGCACCCTGCCCGGGATTGGTTCCTGACTTGTGCCCTATGTTGGCTGGGATTGGCTCCAGCAGACCCCCGTGACCCTGTGTTCGGATTCAGCGGGTTGGAAAATGGATGGATGGATGGAAATTGTGGTCAAAACCCAGAGCTAGAAATGTCTTATACATTTAATGGGCAGGGTCTTGTGCTAGAATGCCATTAAAGGGTATAAGGCGCCTTCAATTCTTTATTATGAGCAGCAATTCAAGAAGAACAAAGCAACCCAGGTAAGCACCAGAACAATTGTAGAAGTCCATTGAAAACAGTTGACTTGACAACCAGGTGACCCCAATTAATTGTAACTTAAAAGTGAGGGCACAGCTGAAAACAAGCCACAATCTCCGTTTGCTTGCCAAGATTCTGTTTTCTTTCTCTGTCTCTCTGTAGGACTTCCCTTTTTATAGGGCCCTGCCTAGAAGGGAGGGGCCTTCTCAGGGCATTGTGGGTGTGGCCAAATGCGCTCAGGGGGGCGTGATCTCGGACCTGTGGATGGTAGGAAAGAAATCATTAGTGACAGTTCCCCCTCTCGGTCTGGTGTGGTATTACTTACCTCCTTCAAGGTAATAAGGTGATCCCCGAGCGTACATGTGTCACACCCCTAAGATGTATCAAGCTCGAGATTAAACATTACTTGACAAATGTCTTGTCTTTTCTTGCATTTAAATGGAAAACACTGCCCTTGTTTGACATTGTGGTCGAAAGAAGGAATTGCAGGTCCACAAACTGAAATATTGGGGTGTCAACCTGTTCATCCCCGTTTAATTGAGATTAAAGTATGCTTGATGGCACCAAAACAAACGAAAATCAGGGTTCTTCACTCAGGAACCTTTCTTGGCTAACAAAGCCAATTACAGTCACTGTGAGAAGGAGCTCCATCCTGTGGTGTGTTCTTGTAACCAGTGACACATCCTTCTGAGAACCTCAGGATATATAGCAGAAGGGCCGGAAAGGGCGCATTCAATGCAATTCTCAGCTCTGTGAAGAGAACAAAAGAGGATAAGGTTAGCACCAGCGCCCCCTCTCGACCTGGGGTGGTAGTACATAGCTCAGATGAACCACTGATGCGCATGTGTGACACCATATACTGTTAATAGAAAATAACATATTTAGTTTAATGGCTGATGATGGTGAAAAAGAGTCTCTAATGCATTTCCATTTTTTTTATTCCAAAGGCTCTTCCTGACGGGGATACATTGTTCAGAAAAGATATACAGGGGGTCCTCGGTTTACGACACAGTTCCGTTCCTACAACAGTGATATAACCCGAATTTTGGTGTAAGTTGAAACACACCCTAGCCTAAGTCACTTACCTACCCTAACACATTTGCAAAATCAGAATCTAGAACATAAAAACACAACTACGCCACAGAAAAAGGAAATTGACATAAATATACTGTACTGTACACTGTACTGTAGTAACAGAAAAAATGACAAAAATGAGTGTAGAAGAAAACTCCTTACCTTTATTCCTTCTGATCTCTTTACAATGTCTAATTTCACTTCCATCATGATGGCTTTCCTCTTCTTTGAAGCACTAGCATCTGAAGACTCTGACTTTCATTTAGGAGCCATGATAAGGGCCACAAAGTCACCAAACAAAGCAACACAAACGCAACACTTGTGCCACGCGCAACCAAACTAGTTCGCCAACTCCCTCACTCAAACGTCGCGTACTCCCGCTGCGCGCAACCAAACTAGTTTGCCCACGTAGTTTGTAAATACAACGCTAATGGCGTAAGCCGAAACACTCACATCGCAATTTTTTAAAGTTTTTATGGGAGTGAGTGTTGTAAACTCGAAATGTCGTATGTCGAGACATTGTAACCAGAGGACCCCCTGTATTTCATTTTTGTCATATTAACTTGATGTAACACCTCAAAAGATGCTAAGAAGTTAGTGAACTAGGACGCAGTGACAGATCCCTGTCGTTATCATTGATTTTTTTGTCATAAATTGCTTTTTTTGTCCCTGAATAGCTAAACTTGTGTATACGCTATAACCCCAAATGATTCTTATACCCCAACAGTAACCGTGAACCATTAAGAATTCTCGCCCTCGCAAGCTTTCTGTCCAACATTATGTGCCCACCTCACTGCCTTCTCTGAGCGGGGAGCATGGAGACCAAATGATAAAAGAGCAGTGAAGCAGAGAGGCCTGCTTTCATGTCTCTGTGCACTCCTGTACCTTACAGAGCAGCTTCATTGTGATGGACTGGCACCCCCTTTAGGCAAACACCAAAGCCCCTCTCTGTTACTCAGATAATGGAGCCCAAAAGGATAAGCATGTACAGTATATGTATTTTTTCTTTTTTTAGTTACCTTGACCCTGGACGCTTGCCTACACTGAGTGATTTCGCAGCTCACTAACTGGGATACTAAGGGTCTGGTGCAGACTGTCATTAAAATGTTACTTGCTACTGCAGGGCCCTCATCTGTCAGTCTTGATTTGCCTTCCATAAGGCCATATTAGCTTATAACTGTAAATAGTGTGGCAGAAACACACACACACACACACACACACACACAGAGGCAGGAGCAGACCTCAACATGGAAGAGGACTGAGTATCATTTTCTTTGCTGTCATTCTTGTGAGACTTCAATGGTTATATTATAGTACGACGCTTTGTCATTCCAAAGGTTGAGTGAGCTTTTTGTTTTTTATATAATAAATCAAATGAATCTAATTGCATTCATATATATTTTTAAACCGTGCTGACAATGGATTCCTTGGTTGCAGAAACCTTTCATATACTTTCCAGAAATATGAATGCCTTGAATTATTTATATGTGTGTTGCCAAATATTGTTGTCCTTTCATCTGCGGAAAAAAAGGAATTATCAAGTTGATGAGATTTTTTTTGGATTATAGAGATAGAGGCACAGAGTGACATTGTGTATTCAAGCTGCAGAGCAAATATACTGCCATTGAATTACATGTATTTTTAATGTACTCTTTATAACTGATCTAATAAAGCATTGCAGATTTGGATAAAAATAAACAAGAGTGTCATGATTGGGTTTTGAAATTGTTGATCAGGTGCAAACCGCCATCCGCTCTTTATTGGGCTGGTATGAAAAAAGAGCTTCTGGCGTTTATAGGTCAGCGTCTATAATTAGCACATAGCCCACCAATCCCCTCTTGAAGACTCCGGGCTCTGAATGAACGGGAGAAACGCTCCTGAAAGAACTGAAAACTGAAAAAAGAAAAATACTGCAGATATGCTGGTATCACTTTGACTTGTAGAACTGCAGTATTGAAATAATCGGATGCGTCCACTGCAAGACTTTCTCCACAGAATTCATTGTTTTCGAAATTTTCTGCTCATCACAATATTTACAGCACCCTCCATAATGTGTGGGACAAAGACTCATTTTTCCTTGATTTACCCCTCTGCTACAAAGTTTAAAATTACAAATCAAATTCAGATGTAATTAAAATACACACTGACAACTTTCTTTTAATGGGATTTGCATTCATTTCAGTCGCACCATGTAGCAATGACAAAAGTTTTTTTTTCAAGGTCCCCCCCATTTTAGAAAGCCATAATGTTTGGGACACAGCAATGGCAGGTCTATTAACTCTTTCAGGGCTGATGTCTACTTTTGTCAAAATTCAGTGGCAGAGGATGGTAATCAGCTATAAACTGCAACAAAACCCACCCTTACGTTTTAGTTCGACTCTCTTGGCTAGAAGGAAAGTTACATAGCTTTGTTGATTTAACCTCATTTCCCTACGCGTGTGTGAGTAGCGAAGAACAAACAACCTCTAAAATGGCAGCGCTATCTGGCGAGAGACCAAAGTGAATGTGCAAAGCATGGACGTTTAACGTAATTTCATTGAGTAGGACTCTGACTGTGATGCAAGTGATCTGGAGGTGAGTGATACCAGCATCATCTGATTGGTCCCCAGCTGATCATGGCGCTGAACACTTTCGTATTGCAGCCTTCGCCTGGGAGGACCACCAATTATGATGACAGGAGGTACCAACCATATTGCGTCACACTGCGACTGCCACCGCCACCCACCTGCTGTGAGCAGACAGCCAGGCAGCCAGCCCACCATGCATTCCTGCTGAACATCAAGGTGCCCCTGTGCAGCCACTGCCACCAGAGATGCCAAACATGCACCAACGGCAGCCACAGCATATAGTAGCAGACATTTTATGTTGATTTATTTGTGAAAGCATTGCCTTGTGTGCTTTTCAGAAAACTGAGTTTTTTGGAAAAAAATATTCAGCCCTCAAAGAGTTAAAGCTGTCATGTTTAGGACTTTATTGTACATCCCTTGAATGCAATGACAGCTTGAAGGATGAGGATCTTCTCAGGTGATGCTCTGTCTAGCCTCTAATGCAGCCTGCTGCTTGTTTTGGGGGCTTCAGTTTTCTCTTCAGCATATGGAAGGTCCGCTCAATTGGATTTAAATTGGGTGACTGGCTTAGCCATTCAGGAATTTTCCATTTTATAGATTTGAAAAACTCCTGTGTTGCCTTAGTAGTATGTCTGGGATCATTATTATTATCATTATTATCATCATTACTGTATATAGAAATGCAAAGAGAGACATAAAAAGGTTTGGGACACCACAGGTTGAACCCCGTGTGCAGCTGCACTTGAGGTGGGTTTTCAGATAACACAGGTGCCAGAAGGGCATTGCAGAAGTTTGTATGATGCATCATTATAAAAACTCCACAGTCCAAGTGTCTTCATTTTTTTAGTGAAATTCAAATCATCAGTTCACACCAAAAATAAAGAAGAATGTTGATAAATACATACACTGGAAAGAAAAAAGGTTCTTGTCTATAATGTTCTGTTTAAGGCTTACGTGTCTTGGTTATGTGTCTTAAACTTTCTGTTTTCACATACATACATCATATGTATGATGAGAAAACTATACGCCCTTAATATCTTTCTGACTAACAGTTCCTGTTTCTTTCTAGCTGTTGTACTTCAATCTGAGCTCATTCTCTTTTCAAAATACAGAGATACAGCAGAGCATTAGGAACATTCCATTAAATTGTTAGCTTATGGGGGTAAACAGAACCCATTGTGAAAAGTACATTCTGTTCAAGTTTGAGCTAAGCAGAAACTAAAGTCAATTTACTACCAACATTAACTTAAAGATTTGTGCTGTTACTCCATCTAGTGGCTGGTGTTTTGTTAATAAAAAGAAGGCCCAGGCAAGTTTAGATAGACAGATCCTTATTTGTCCTGTGGAAGAAAATTGGCTTTTTACAAAGGCTCTTTAATAAATACACAGGCACACACACACTATGGTTTGAACACACAACAGAAAGACTAAAATGGAAGAAGCTTAAAAAGAAAGAAAACTTCTGACGTGGCAGTCCCAGTCCCAGTGAGGCGCTATACAGGCATATTGCTGTTGCTGTAAAGGACCCTCAGGCACATTTCCTGACACACTTCTGCTGAATAAGCCATTGGCTAAAAGTCCTCAGAAGAAGTGCTGTGATTTGTCCTTTGTGCTTTTGTACTGTGCTGCTGAGGAGAATGATTTGGGAAGCATCTCCCCGTGTAAATGAATGTGTGTGTTGCTGCACTTGGGTCTGTGCCTTTCACCCCTCTCTAGTCCCGATACCCGGACTCATACACCAGGCAGCATTGGTTAGTAGTGGTAGGCAAACTCCAACCTCCTCTTTAAACTTTAATAAAACACTCCCGTTAGCAAAAGCTATAACCCAACAATAAACACAAGAACTATTTAAAGACTGCATAAATTAATTCATAATTAACTGTTTCCTTTAGCTCAGTGGTGTCGAACTCCGGTCCTGGAGGGCCGCAGTGGCTGCAGGTTTTCATTCTGACCATCTTCTTCATTAGTGACCAGTTTTTTGCTGCTAATTAACTTCTTTTGCCTTAATTTTAATTAACTTGACTCAGCTCCTTTATTGTTTCTTTTTCCTTAATTAGCAGCAAAGCAATAATGAGACACAAAATGAGCTGCCCTCATGACCAGCTATCCACAATATCTGAAAATAAAGAAAGGTGAAGGTCTCAGTAAGACTGATCTCTCAGATCACCAAAACATTTTGATGGTGTTCTTAGAAAAAACAGAAAATCAACAATTTTGGAAATGTCTGCTGTGGCAGAATGAAAGCAGCAACAAGTCATGGAATTAAAGAACGAGTTTAATTAACAGCAAGAATCAGCTTCTCATTAAGAAACTGGTTGGAGTGAAACTGGTTGGAGTTTGAAAACCCAATTTAGCTGGTCATCTGTTGGCTCGTTTAACATCTCATTTCTGTTTAGCTGTCATTTAATGAAGAAATTAATCAAGTCAGAGCACTGAATCCTTAAAAAAAGGCTATTAAAACAAAGGGCAAATGAGTTAATTAGCAGTGAAAACTGGTCACTGATTAGGAAAAGAATTAGAATGAAAACCTGCAGCCACTGTGGCCCTCCAGCCCCACAGTTTGACATCCATGCTTTAGCTGCAGGTCCACAGAGCCTACTGGGAAGTCAGTGCCATCCGTTGCTACAATATATTATTTATGTAGTGTAAGCCAAAATGAAGTACCACATTTCTCAGGTGGGGGTTCTTTTGATAGGCGATCCCTTGTAGTTTTCAGTCGTCATGCCATGATCCGTTGCACACCGTGCTTTTGCTATCGAAGCGTTCTTCAAAAACAACTAATCTATTATCACTATGCAAAACACCTTCCGAAACGCACTTCAGCATTCCTTCTCATGGTGACGCCCCAAACAATTCTTCAGTGGGTGAATAAATTTAGAGAGATGGAGTACAACATTGAGCAGAAAATCTCCATGCCATCCTTGGAGTGCACAAGCTCCTGGAAACATCTAAACTGTAAGCTCATCAATTTTGCAGTCTCCTAGACGTTCCGCAGCCAAACCTGCTTTTGTGTTAGGAATTTCCAACACGTCTTTGAGGAAGATTTTGCATGAATACCTTAATTTCCATCCATATAATATTGTGGTAGTGCAGGAACTCCCTGAGAGAGACTGTGAGATCCGTAGAGAGTTGTGTGCAAACATTCTGCAAACCGTTCATTGAGATGCCATCATCATGTGCACCGACGAGGCACATTTCCATTTGAATGGTTGCGTAAATAAGCAAAATTGGGCTGAAACCAAACTCAGTGAACTTCATCAGAGATCCCTGCATAGTGAGAATGTTACAGTTTGGTTTGCCGCTACAGAATTTGGCATTGTAGTGTGATAGAAATTCAACATTTTATTAAAGAAAGAAACATCTCCTAACAGGACAAATCAGTAATCAGGCTGGAGAAAAGCTGTTCTTGGTATCTTTTAATTCACTGCACAACAATTTTTTTTTAAAAGTCTTGCTTCCTGAAAGTTTTTGCTGATTGTGACAGGTACCTAATGGGTATGCACAAATAAAGTTTTGGTTTTACTGCATCACGTAGAAACTCTGAGAAATAGACATTTACATGTTTACTGACAATAACGTATTTAGTCACATTTATGTTTCGCATAAGCTATTAAATTCAACAGAATTAAAGGTGTTTTGCTTCTGATTTTCCTTTGTATTCAATGTCTGGTGCATCATGTTGCAGTGTCCAACAGTAGTCAGCAAGCATTGACGGATTCCAGTTGCCCTGGTGTTGTTTCTCCATTGTAGCAATGTCCTGGTGAAACCTTTCACCGTGTTCGTCACTGACAGCACCGAGATTTGCGGGGAAGAAGTCCAAGTGTGAGTGGAGGAAATGAATCTTGAGTGACATGTTACTCTTCATTGTCTTGTATGCTTTGAGACGTTTGTCTACCAGATGAATGTAGAAAATTGGCAGAAAATTGTCAACAACGTCTTTGAAGGCTTTCCGGGCAATTTTTTCTGGCCCAACTAACAGATCTTCAAACCGCTTGTCACTCATAACATGTCTCATCTGGGGGCCAACAAAAATGCCTTCTTTGATTTTGGCGTCAGTTATTTTTGGGAATATCTGTCTTAAATAACGAAAGCCTTCACCTTCCTTGTTCAGTGCTTTCATGAAATTCTTCATGAGTCCCAGTTTTATGTGAAGAGGAGGCAAAAATATCTTTGCCGGGTCGACAAGCGATTCATGTGCCACATTTTTCTGTCCTGGAACTAATTTTGTACGGAGTGGCCAGTTCTGTTGAGAATAGTGCAACTCTTTGGCACAGCTGTCCCATTCACAGATGAAACAACAGTACTTTGTATAGCCGAGCTGCAGTCCTAGTAGCAGAGCAAAGACTTTAAGATCTCCACAGATATTCCAGTTGTACCTGCTATACTGGACGTGCTTCAGCAACAGTTCCATATTCTCATATGTTTCTTTCATGTGTGCTGCATAGCCAACAGGAAGGATAAACATTTCCATTGTGTAGCAGAACAGCTTTCAGGCTTAACATTGACAAGTCAATGAAGAGACGCCATTCTTCCGGGTTGTGATCACAACCCAAGGCCGAGAACAATCCTTCAATGTCACAACAGAAACAGAGACTGTCGACTTGTGCAAAAACTTTGGTTATATCATCATGTTGGCCTCGAAACACAGAAATTTTCATACCTGGTGACAGCAAACCCCATTCCTGCAGTCTCAAACCCAGCAGCTCGGCTTTTGCTTTTGACAGACCCAAATCTCTGACCAAATCGTTCAATTCAGACTGTCTTTTCAGATGTGGATCGCCTGATGAGCACGGTTCAAAATCTGGGTCAATGTCACTGTCAGTACCCTGCATTGCAGTTTCTTCATCTGGTTCTTCTGAGATCCAATCCTCTGTTGGTTTCAGAATTGGAAGACTGTCGTCATGTGGCACAGGTCTCATTGCTGAAGCCAGATTAGGATATTCAATTGACTTCTTGCTTTTGGCAGAGAAACCAGTCACATTAGTCAAACAGAAGTAACAGTCCGTCACATGGTCTTTCTGTTCTCGCCATATCATCAGAACAGTAAACAGCATCGTCTTTCGAGTACCTCTGAGCCAGGCTCTCAGACTGAAAGCACATGTCGCACAGCAAATGTGAGGCGCCCATTCCTTGTCTTGATCATCAATTTTGCAGCTGAAATACAGATGATAAGTTTTCTTCACAAGAGCAGTCATCCAACGTCTCTGAGGTGCAAGTGTATATTCACCACAGATATAGCAGAATGTATGCTGTCGCTGTTACGACATTGACGAGACATATTGCCTGACACCAAAACATCTATAGCATCAAGCTTACTTACTGTTATATTGCTACAGATACTATACTTTACTATACTAATACTATACATACACACTGACTATCTATATTAACCAAATGAGCAGGTCGGTGTATGCAAGCCACCTTTATAGCATGCTGAGACAGCGTCAAGCTTGTTCAGACCTGCCAAGGATGTCAACTTCCACAGAACAGCTTCCAACCTGGCCTGATTCCATGCCTGGACAGGCCCAGGCTGCACAAACCGTTGTTGATAAGTCACTTACGGGAGCGAAAATGTTTGGATACAAATATAAGAAAAAATCATGACAAAACTGATACGGTATGTGATGGGTAAATTTTGATGTGATATTCGTGATCAGCACCCTAAAATCTATAAGAAACACCCTACAGTGTTCAAGAAGCAAAAACTTTGTTGTGCAGTGCTACTCCTCGGCAAAATGCCTTAGAGGGAGCATTCTTCAAAAGCAGTCTATTATAGCCTGGTCAGAATGATCAGAGAAACACAGAATAGAGGTTCATTTTATAAACTGTTGAATTTACATACAGTGTTGATCAAAGCATACATTTTACTCTGATTGGTTTGTTGGTTTACACTCAAATGACTTTTATAAAATAAAAAGTCTGTTATATTATATTCTGGTATATTCTTTATTCCTTTGAGTTGAGCCCCCACCCTTGAAATTTCTATGCAAATAACAACTGTCCATTCTGGTTGTTTTATAGGACATCTGCTGATTTCTTAATCATCTTAGTCATCTTTCAGTACATTTTGTTGTTTACATGACCTTCATCTGGTTTCCAAAATTTATTAAACCCTTTACACTATTTCTTTAAGATGAATGCTCTGTTACCTTAAAATTATTCTTCCATATAGGTCCTTATTTTTTTGAGGAGAGGGAGCAACTGTCACCATCACTTTAGAACGTTTCATTGAGATGCTAGAGAACGCTTTGTGGCCCCAACTGGAAGAAATGGATTTGGTGGATGCCTGGTTTCAACAGGATGGAGAAACAGTTCATACGGCGTGGAGATCCATGCAAGTTTTGTGGGAGATGTTTCCGGAGAAGCTGATCTCCCTGCGTGGCGATGTCGGGTGAACTTCACGTTTGCTTGATCTCGCTCCATGCTATTTCTTCTCAAGTCGAAGGTATACACACACCGACTTCAAAACCTTGAAGCACCTCAAGGATGCTATTTGCCACAAAATTGCTGCTATTGCCATTCAAATGGCCGAACGAGTCATGCGTTCAGAAATCGTCTCGAAGAGTATATCGCTAATGATGGCCCCCCTACTTGAAGACATCACTTTTAATACACAGTGAAAAATATCTAATTTGTATACCCTTTCTTGTGTCGTAATGAAATGTATTTTATCTAGTAGTGTTTTTGTACAATAAACATTTGAAATGTGGTACTTCGTTTTGTCTCACCCTGTATATAGTATACATAATAATAGATATACTATATATATATATATATATATATAAAATATATTGTGGTAAAAAAATAAGGCAACTGTTGTGATGTGAGATTTTACATATAACTTGATGAATATTTTGTACTGTATATCTTTATTTGTAATTTAGACAAAGCAGTGTAATTTAGTGTCTCCCGCCCCCCCCCCCCCCCCCCCCCCCCTTTAGGAATGGGTCTGTTTGAATTTTACGACAGGATTTGGGGGATGTGTCTTTTAAACCAGTTTGGCAAGTGTTTCTTTGCTAAAGTCATTTCTACCCCCGCAAATGGGCTAAGGTGTACTTTAACATATGGTTTGGGGGCAGGTGTTAAGATGTTCTATTTCCCCCATTGGTCTGAAGTATGGCTGTTTGGTCAGAAGCCTTTAAGTACCATGATGTGCTATTGGCTCTCGGGATTGGACAGAACATCTATAAATGTATGTGTTTAACCTCAGTATCTCTCTCTTACCAACCAACATATAATGAAGAAGCATCTTTATTGCTAACCTGAAGAGAACACAATGAGCAGCACAGCTCAGCAGCCATTTTGAACAGACATGTGGCTGAAAGCTGAACATCAATGATGCCTTAACTAGAAACATTTAAGTAACCAGAAGTCTGTGTGCCACCTGAACTACATATCATTTAATCAGGTTGTATGGTTGCCAATATTCAAATGTACTTTGCATTTTGTTATTATTTATGAATATTATCAATAATACTAATACATTGTTTAAACTGTAACTTAACTTCTGCTTGTCTTTTACTATTTCTAATTGCCTAAGGTTATAGATATAGAAGGGAAGGTGGGGATAAGTTATATACAAAAATACCTTATAAACAGTGGTAAGTCTGTGAGATTAGGCATTCTAAGGCTACATATTAATAATACAATAGGGGAAAGTAGAGCAATATATATATTACTCTACCAAGACAAAACAATTGGCGTAGTCGGCAGGATTTTGCAGTAAACATTGTTTTGCACCTTGTCAGACAAAACAATTGGCGTAGTCGGGCAGGATTTGGGGTAACCATGTTTTGCACCCTGTTTACAAATACTGTTTATGTATATGTGTGTTTATGTATGTGAATTTTAGGGCGTCCAGTATACAAATGCGGTGGAAGTAAAACATTGTTTGGTTGCTGAATGGAATATAACCAACAAAGTGTAGAGACTTCATGTGTGTCACAAGGACACCCGCATGTTTGTTAGTGCTGGTCGTAGTGAGTCCTTAATTAAAGTGCTAGAGAGTGGTGAGAAATGCATGCGTCATTCATACAGCATTTAAGTGGTTAAAGTGCTAGGGAGTGATGGGACATGCATGCATCATTCATACGGCACTTATTCGTTTAGGATCTTTGTGTATATATGTGTATGTTTGCTTACAGGGGCAAAAGTAGGCCAACCCATAACGAAGGTGGCAAATTGCATTAGATTATAATTGTAGACTCAGAAATGCCTAAATTTATATTAAAGTCAGCCATCTTCCAGTGGAGTGGCAGAAGCAAGCAGGCTAAAGCTAGGAAACCTGTAGTGCAGGTAGAGAAAGCAGAAGCTGAGCTGAGCGTGCCACAAAATGGAAGGGGGCTGAAAGGATTAAAAGCAGGAAAACAGAAATCAGGTATAAAGAAGACAGCTGTTGTTATAAGAGGTTTACTATCTTGTATTATTGGTAATAACGAAGATCAGTGTGAGGAAGAAAATAGCAAAGTGAATGAAAGTGAAAGTTGTGGAATGTTGTGTGAGAGTTTTGAAAGATGTAACAGTTGGTGTGAAAATTGTGAAGTGCTAGCATGTAGAACACCCACTGCTGAAGTGGAAAGCACAGAAAGCAGAGGAAACAAGGAGAGAAAACCACCCGTGGTGAAAGTTAGGGCAATAGTAATGGGATCTTACTGGAACCCTAAAACATGGGTGGGTGACTTACCTGAGACAGATGGGTGCTCAGATAAAGAGTGGGAATGTGAGTGCAAGGAAAAGGAGAGAGATGAAAGGAAGGGAAAACAGAAAGGATGTTTTCTTCCATTATTATTCTCCATTGCACCACAATCTCCAGGTGATTCTGAGGTCTGCCCAGTATTTAAAGAACATGCTACACCAATAGATATTTCACCACTGTTAAGAAAGGTAACCAGTGCTGCACTGAAATTTGATTTAGGACAAAGAAATCAGATAGAAGGCAGAGAAGCTGGTGAGTGTGAATGGCAATTGTAGAGGGCATGAAATGGATAATGGTTTAAAGATAATGAGTAAAGAAAGTGTGGAATTAAAACAAAGAACAATGGAAATTAGTGGAATTCAAGTGTTTGTGTGTGAAAGGTCTAAAAGTGCTAATGCAAGAATGGCTGAGTTGGAAACAAAGTGCACCAGTTTAGGATTTGGTTTGAATGAATCAGGACAAGCCAAAGAACAAAGGATGGGGGATGGTGCAGCAGGAAGGTTTCCAAGCTCAGGCAGCAAGTCAGGAATGCACAGGGGTGTGAAAGTCCTAACAGCTGTGCTGGGGCCAGCAGGAATTAAAAAGCACACACACTTAGGTTCAGTAAATCGAAACCTGACTGACCAGTTGTTTAAAAAGACAGCCTATGAATCTCCCAGTAATAAAATGGAGAAAAGTGAGCTGGTCTTGGGTAAAGAACACAGGTCAGTTTTAGGAGAGATGCTGGATCTAGCATTAGGATTTTGGAGAGGTTATAGCCCACACATTCAGTTACCATAAAATAAAAAAAAAAGGACACACAGGCAATGAAAAAAATAGAAGGGTAGCGCAGGAAGACAGGAAAGGGGAATAGTTATTTCTGTTTCAATTTTCTGGCCTTTTGTAATAGTGCAACTTCTATTGTAAGGTTTTACGGAGTTTGGGTTTGTGCAGGTAATAAATAGTGAAGGCAATTAGCAGAGTAAAATTCATGCAGGAGATTGGGTTACCATTAGCACATTGTAGCAGAGTGGCACTAGTGGCCAAGCTGTTCCAATGAATGCCAGGAAGCAAAGTTTGAGTGTTGGCACCAGGTTAACAACCAAGAAGATGAGATGGACAGAAACTGCTTTGTCACCTTCCATTTTGCAGACCTGCCTACATAGCGGAATGGATAAACAGCGGAAAAGACCAAAGGCAAAGACTAAAGACAAAGACATGAAGAAGAACTGAACAGACAGCAAGAAAAAGACACTTACTGGGGTTTAAGTGAGTAACAAGTCCACAAGTCATGCAATAATAAGTCTAGTCAGAATGGCTATAGTTTAAAACGAAAGGTTTGTTCATTATTGCAGCAAATTTATATTCCAAGGGGTGGAAACTGAACAAACCAGTAAGGAATGCCAAAATAAGAGGATTAATTTTGGGTTCATACAGTATACATTCTGGGTATTAATTAATTAAGTGGGATAATTAATATAATAATAATAATACTATTATTAAGGAAAATGTATACTAAGAAAATTAGTGAACTTTTCAGGAAAGCAGGTGCAGCTGGTACATTTGCAAGATATATGGGTTCCAATGTTTAGTTATAGTTTTAATTGGGAAAATACGGAAGCCCTGCTGAGGTTGTCAGCTGTGGTGCAAGCAGAGGACCAGTGGGCCAATTCTGAACCGAGGTGTTTAGCACATCGAGTACGCATATGGTGAGCAAACAATTCTAGGGGTGGCCTACAGGGGGAATGATGAGTTGCATAGCTGTGATTTCTCATGGTGGTGATGCCAGCCTATACTGGTAAAGGCTGATGGCAGTCAAGAGTTGCACCATGGGTAGGAAAGCACAAGAGGCAACTAAGTCAACCCCAAATGTGTGAAGAGAGGTCACAAAAGTTGGTTTGTGAACAATTTATGCAGTGGCACATGTGCTCTCACTTGGGCAGAAGTGGTTCTACTGGCACCTGTGGCATGTTACCTTTCAAATTTTAATGTTAATTGTACAGCTGCATATGCTTAAACAGATAGTTTGGGACAGGGGTCTAATTAGCAGTTAGACACAAAACCAGTAAAGAACAAAGGTCAGTTTTAAGAATTCACAATAGACTTAAATTGCAGTGGGCTAGTTTAGTGGAAGGTGTGGACTTGTCTCATGTTGAACCACCAGATCTGATGACATATGCAGACTGCAGAAAGCTAAAGGAACAGTTGAAGCAAGCCGGAGCAGATACAAGTCATCAGAAGCGCATCCAAGTTCTTCAGATTGTCTTTGAAATAAAGAAGATATGTAATGGACAAATGGTCATGGACAACCTTTAACACTGGGACAGCAAATACTGCAAATCAATACACAAGTTATGCAACAGACTCGTTAAACAATTAAGACTGTTTATAAAGACATTGTACAAAACATTCATCGGGGTGGAGTGTTGTGATGTGAGATTTTACATATAACTTGATGAATATTTTGTACTGTATATCTTTATTTGTAATTTAGACAAAGCAGTGTAATTTAGTGTCTCTCCCCCCCCCCTTTAGGAATGGGTCTGTTTGAATTTTACGACAGGATTTGGGGGATGTGTCTTTTAAACCAGTTTGGCAAGTGTTTCTTTGCTAAAGTCATTTCTACCCCCGCAAATGGGCTAAGGTGTACTTTAACATATGGTTTGGGGGCAGGTGTTAAGATGTTCTATTTCCCCCATTGGTCTGAAGTATGGCTGTTTGGTCAGAAGCCTTTAAGTACCATGATGTGCTATTGGCTCTCGGGATTGGACAGAACATCTATAAATGTATGTGTTTAACCTCAGTATCTCTCTCTTACCAACCAACATATAATGAAGAAGCATCTTTATTGCTAACCTGAAGAGAACACAATGAGCAGCACAGCTCAGCAGCCATTTTGAACAGACATGTGGCTGAAAGCTGAACATCAATGATGCCTTAACTAGAAACATTTAAGTAACCAGAAGTCTGTGTGCCACCTGAACTACATATCATTTAATCAGGTTGTATGGTTGCCAATATTCAAATGTACTTTGCATTTTGTTATTATTTATGAATATTATCAATAATACTAATACATTGTTTAAACTGTAACTTAACTTCTGCTTGTCTTTTACTATTTCTAATTGCCTAAGGTTATAGATATAGAAGGGAAGGTGGGGATAAGTTATTTACAAAAATACCTTATAAACAGTGGTAAGTCTGTGAGATTAGGCATTCTAAGGCTACATATTAATAATACAATAGGGGAAAGTAGAGCAATATATATATTACTCTACCAAGACAAAACAGCAACAGACAAGAAAAAGGTTTGGGGATGGCCACCTCATATATTGAAAAAATCAGCAAAATAAAAAAAACGCATCTTTACAGAATGAAGTTCACACATGAACTGAACTAACAGGGTGAGTCTGTTCTATATGGTGGAGAGGAAGAAGAGGTAGAGTCAGGGCGGCCACAACAGCAAGTGATGAGGCAAGAAGGTGAATTCTGGGTACCGGAAATGATGCCATCAAGAGTTGGCCAGAAGTGATGTTGGTGGGTGGACCAGTGGTGATGTTACTGAGAGGCAGGATCTTTGGCTGAACTGCAGAGGAACAAGAGGAGAGAGGATGAAGGTGAGAGTGCCGAGCCCCATTTGGGTTGATGAATAGCACTTTTTGAGCCTATAAACTGTACCCCATGAGCATGTTGGTGACAATATATATATTATGTAGCAGGGGCCTCCAACCTTTTTTCTCCTGAGAGCTACTTTTACAAAATGAAAATGGCAGAGAGCTACTCATGTTTTCTAATGTTTATTCTCATAGCTTATTTCAACCCAAACAAAATGAATAAGCTTGTTTTGCCTGAACATTTACAAAACGTTGGTGTCCACAACTCACATTTTGCATTAAAACATTACAAAAAATATTTAGTTCACCTGCAAGTGCACTTTGTATGTCTGTAAGCATTTTCTAGTGTATCTCACACTATAGAATTAAAACATGAATGCTGTCAAAACAAAACAATGCAATTCCAAATCCACAGATATGACTTATTCTTTTGTCATTTTGTTCCATGTCACTGTGTCACTTTATTCACAGGTCCAGTCGTATGTGTGAGGTGTTTTTTAGTTAGTCAGTTGACTCAACAAGAGAGGCAGGTGTGTGGTGAAGTGGAGCCACTGAGGTTCACTCTTATGGAGTCATTTCAGTGTTCGTCTGTTAGTCTTGTTCTGAACTTTGATTTTATGACATTCATGTCAGACTCACAGAGGTATGGAGACCCAAGCAAAGCAGACATTTTGAGAGATCCTTGGTGAAGATTCTTATAGTTATCTGGCTCTACTAAGCTCCAGAAATGATGTGGAGACTTTAACTTCACATTATGTTGAAGGTTTACTACTATATAATATATAAAATCCAATGTCTCACTGTCTGTATGTCTGTCCGCTTTTCATGAGAGAACTACTTAATGGATTTACATTTATTTTTTTTCTATAATTTGCTTGAATATTCCATTGATTTTGCGACTTCTCTCATTTCACTATGTATCATAGTTCACTTGCGGTACTAATTTATTTCCGTGAATCCGAGAAACACGGAGCGGCCTTCCTCACTCACTTGCCAGCTTCGGGGCGTCTTCCTTAACTCCGCTTAGCTGGCGAACGAGAGAACAATTGAATTCAACTTTGCTTGGTATTTAAAATAAAGTGTTACTTAGGCCTTGATGAGTTTCAGTCCGGATATTCTCATAAGTGTATGCCACTTTGAAAAGATAGATTGCAATTCAGATTGTGGATCGTGATTTTGTATTAAAAGGATCGTGATATGATTTTATTGCAAGATCGCCCAGGACAACTTCCAAAGAAATACAAGCTGAACTCTGTAATGGATGGCCAGAGCCATTACCCAGCCGGCACACCAACAAGCTGGAAAAAGCGAGGGAGAGATCAAATTGGGGACACTAGAGGGCATCCCCCCTGGGTTGTTACAGCACCACGGATCCCCACAGGGCATGTTGGCAGCAGCCCTGTTGAGCTCGGTGTGCCACCAGGGGGTGCTGCAGGTGCAGCTGATTCCTTACAATACAATACAATACAGTTTATTTTTGTATAGCCGAAAATCACACAGGAAGTGCCACAAGCCCTGCCTCTTGACAGCCCCCCAGCCTTGACTCTCTAAGAAGACAAGGAAAAACTCCCAAAAAAAACCTAGTAGGGAAAAATGGAAGAAACCTTGGGAAAGGCAGTTCAAAGAGAGACCCCTTTCCAGGTAGGTTGGGTGTGCAGTGGGTGTCAAAAGAAGGGGGTCAATACAATACAATACACAGAACAGAACAAATCCTCAATAAAAAATAAAAAATAAAAATTTTTTAGAAGTACGGAGCAGAATTTAACAGTAGATGATATCACATAATACGATTTGGATAATTTTAGACTCCTGGAGACCTCAACCATCAAGCTGCCTCACCCCTTTTGGCCATTCCACGGCTGAAACAGTGTTGGGCCAGCCAATCCAATGAAAGGACCCCTCTTTCCCACGATTCCTGCGATCCTCCATCAAGGATGACTTTACCTTAGACAGGCAAAACAACTTGGTAGGTAGGCCATGGCACCAAGTGCCACATTTCAGTACCGAGAAGAGAAACAGAATAGGTGAGGGTTAGTAACCAATTCTAACTATCATGTTACTTATGTTTTAGTGCTAATGACTGACAACAGAGATGCAGTATGTAAAATATATACAATTTCCTTAGTGGAAAGACTTCTGCTACTCTCAGAAGTGCAGCTGGAAGAAGGTCAAGAAACACCAGGGTGTGCTATAAAAGGAGCTGTCTCACCATTATTTGGGGATCCAGAGTCGGGAGGTGGAGGACCAAGCCTTTGGAGAATTTAGAGAGAGAAAGAGAAAAGGACTGTGTTATACTTGGAGCTTTGTACTGTGATATGAAGTGCAGAGACAAAGAAAAATACTTCTCCTCTTAAATAAAGGTGTGTTGTCTGGCAAGCCTTGTGTCCCAGCCTGTCTGTGTCGGGGTTTGGGTAGCTGTACGCACCTTAGTGAACCACAACTCCAAGGTCAAGGTTCATCAGTGTCTGAGTGCATCAGCCATCACTTTTTGAGTGACAGTGGGCTCAATGGCAGCAGACCCCAGAGGACTCCATTGTTGAAATACTCAAAAATCCATACTGGAATTTGCTAAGATGCATGTTGACAAGACACAATGCTTCTGGGAGACAACTGGAGCTTTTTGCCAAGTCACATCAGTTCAATGTCCATAGATGAAAAAAAGGTTTCAAAGAAAAGAACACCACAGCTGCTGTGACACATGAAGGAGACTCATTTATGTTTTGGGTCTTCTTTGTTGTGTCTTGTATGGGGTGCCTTGAGTCTGTGCAAGGAACAACGAAATCTCAAAACTATCAAGACATTCTGGAGTGAAATGTCCTGTCCAGTGTCAGAAAGCTCTGTCTCAGTCACAGGTCATGTATCCTCCAACAGGATAAGAAGCCAAAACATCTAAGAATGTTTAAGAACAAAACAGTGGACCTTTCTGAAGTGGACATTTATGAGCCCTGATTTGAATCCCATTGAACATCTATGGAAAGAACTAAAATCTGCAGTCTGGAGAAGACCCCTTCACACCTAACACAGCTGGAACAGTTTGCCTCAGGACCACTGGGGCAAACTACCTGTGGACAGGTGCAGATATCTCATGGAGAGCTCCAGGAATGGCTTGTTTGTAGTGATTGTGCAACGAAATATGAAGTTAAGAGTCCCATCATTTTTCTCCATGCCATTTTCATTTGTGTTATTAAAAAGCTCCAAAAAATTAAAGGAACACTTTGAAAATGCATCAGATCTCAATGGGAAAAAAATCCTGCTGGCTGGCTCTACTGATATGGACTGATATGGTAATGTGTTAGGAGCAAAGGATGCCACATTGTTTGATGGAAATGAAAATGATCAACCTACAGAGGGCTGAATTCAAAGAAAAAATGATGCAGCAGGCAGGCAAGTCCATTTTGCCTACATTTCATTGCAGCAACTCCAAATCAAAGTTTGTATGTCCCCCATGTGCTTGTATGCATGCCTGACAACGTTGGGGGGTAATGCTCCTAATGAGACGATGGATGATGTCCTGGGGGATCTCCTCCTAGATCAGGACCAGGGTATCACTGAGCTCCTGGACAGTCTGAGGTGCAAGCTGGAGGCGTTGGATGGACCGAAACATAATGTCCCATCCAGAGGTGTTCTATTGAATTGAGGTCAGGCGAGTGAGCGTGGGGGCCAGTCAATGGTATCAATTCCTTCATCCTCCAGGAACTGCCTGCATACTTTTACCACATGAGGCCGGGCATTGTCATGCACCAGGAGGAACCAAGGAGCCACTGCACCAGCATAGGGTCTGACAATGGGTCCAAGGATTTTATTCCAATACCTAATGGCAGTCAAGGTGTTGTTGTCTAGCCTGTAGAGGTTTGTGTGTCCCTCCATGGATATGTCTCCCCAGACTATCAGTGACCCACCACCAAACTGGTCATGCTGAACGATGTTACAGGCAGCATAACGAACTCCACAGCTTCTCCTGACCCTTTCACGTCTGTCACATGTGCTCAGGGTGAACCTGCTCTCATCTGTGAAAAGCACAGGGCGCCCTCCAGTGGTGGACCTGCCAATTCTGGTGTTCTAAGGCAAATGCCAATCAAGCCCCACGGTGCCGGGCAGTAAGCACAGGGCCCACTTAAGGACGTTGGGCCCTCAGGCCACCCTCATGAAGTCTGTTTCTGATTGTTTGGTCAGAGACATTCACACCAGTGGCCTGCTGGAGGTCATTTTGTAGCCTCTGGCAGTGCTCATCCTGTTCCTCCATGCCCAAAGGAGCAGATACCGGTCAGTCTTGCTGATGGGTTAATGACCTTCTACGGGGTTAGGGGGGCGGGAGCCTGTCCAGCTCTCCTAGAGTAACTGCCTGTCCCCTAGAATCTCCTCCATGCCCTTGAGACTGTGCTGGGAGACACAGCAAACCTTCTGGCAATGGCACGTATTGATGTGCCATCCTGGAGAAACTGAGCTACCTCTGCCGCCTCTGTAGGGTCCAGGTATGGCCTCATGCTACCAGTAGTGACACTGACCGTAGCTAAATGCAAAACTAGTGACAAAAACAGATGAGGAGGGAAAAATGTCAGTGGCCTCCCTCCACCTGTTAAACCATTCATTCCTGTTTTGCGGGTCTTCTCATTGTTGCCCCTCTAGTGCACCAAAGCAGCTGAAACTGATGAACAAGCCCCTCTGCTACTTACCTGATCAGATCAGTAGCCCAGAAGTTTCATTGACTTGATGCTGTACTCTGATTAAAAAGTGTTCCTTTAATTTTTTTGAGCAGTATATTTAAAAAATTCTGCTGAATCAAAACTCTAAAGTAAAGTCTAATTTTTATTAAATATGGAATTAACAATGATGGGTGCCAATTACTTTTGTACAATTGTGGGTTCTACTTTTTTTCATGGAGGGGTATCGACACATTTGTCCACACAGACAAAAACACAGACACTTACTGTATCCTTGTATTACAGGCAGAGTGGTGGCTCTGAGGCTAGGGATCTGCACTGGCACTCGGAAGGTTGCCGGTTCGAATCCTGTAAATGCCAATAGGGACTCTGCTCTGTTGGGCCCTTGAGCAAGGCCCTTAACCTGCAATTGCTGAGCGCTTTGAGTAGTGAGAAAAGCGCTATATAAATGCAAAGAATTTTGTTTTTTATTAAGTTGGATGAGTGGCGTTCATTTTGCAGAAAGCACAATTTATTTCACAAATTCGATTTTATGAGAATCATTTTGCTCATCTCTACTTTCTGCCCTGGCCATGGTGACTGGTAACATACAACAGAACCGCAGTGTAACACACACTTCTGGGTTGGTTCTCTGAAGCTTCATAATATGCATTGGCATTAAGAAACTCAAATGACATCAGCTCATTTTTAAACTGGGCACAGTAGATCTTCTTCAGATGATTCAGTAGACACAAGGGCTGTTGTTAGTTCACCATATGTTGTTGCTGGTGCTGCCATTACAAAATCCTTGAATTTATGTACAGACTGTCCAGGCCCCCCATTAGCCCAAGGACCAGGACAAATGTTCTCATTCTCCCCTCAGTTGATTCTCCTGTTCAGGTCCTGGTAGGGATGAAAGACAGAAAGCAAGGTTTGGTGGAAAAATTATTCATCCCAGAACACATTCACACTTAACAGATCAAATCAGAGTCACCATTCATCTTTGTGATGTGTCAAGCAAGCAGGGTACCACAAGAAACCTAAATGAAGAAATGTGCAAACAGACAGAAACAGGAACTGAACCAAAGTTGCTGTGAGACAACAGCACCAGCCGCTGAGCCGCTAATTACAGATAAAGGACAGCCGACTCTTCCGTCTTCCGCATGTCTTTCTTCATTTATCTCCTCCGTCTTTATTACATACTGTATGGCGCTCTTTGTGTGCTGACACACAGCAGTTTAGCGTGTCACCAGCATTTACAGGGGCTGTAATGAAGCTTCCAAAGACCTGCGACATCTCATTTTGGGCCTCAGCTTCCACCTTCTGCTGCATGATGATTAGTACGCCTTTTATTTACAATTGATGAAACATGACATGTATCCCATGAGAGCACACGTTCTCTGGATTGAAAGCATTTCATTATGGCAAATGGAAACTCGGAGGAACGGCAGTGCAATTAAAAGGTCTGCTGTAAAGAAAGTGTCCTCCATTTGAATGTTAGTTGTGACTCAACCTGCAAAAAAGAAAGCCCACTAACTGAAAACTGCATTCGTTCTTGGGTAAGAGATTTGGGAAAAGTATTTGGAATGACAGCCATGAATTCAGTCAAGTGGGCATGTGTAATGGAGGGATGGATAAAAGACAGCTCTATAATGAATTCATTGTTTTTCTGAGCCCCCTTATTCCAGTGATGGCGTTGGTGGTAGGTGTGCAAAGCCTTACCCTGAATGTCCCCGTCCAGTGAGGGCTGCTACTCAAGGTGATCCCCGTGTCATTAGGATGAGCACCTGGACATGTGCCCAATGTACAAACCCCTCACAGGCAACACCTGGACTGGATTTTGAACCATGTGGAGCAGTGATCACCACTACACTGCATTAAGGACATAGGCAAATTCAAGAGTACAGTGCCCTCCATATGTTTGGGACAAAGACAATGTCTTTGATGGCCGGGATCCTTGCCCAGCCGGGGCACCTCTTCCTTGGAAGGACTGGGGGAACAAGTATAGACAGAGTATTACCTCCACCGGGACGCTAGATGGCAGCCCCCCTGGGTGTCAACGGTGCCTCGGACTCCTGCAGGGCTTCAAGGGAGATGGAGTTGGATACAGCCCTGTTGAGATCCAGGGGCGCTGCCCTGCAGCTATTCCTGAGCCCATGTGGGTGGTTCTTCTGCCAAACTCGGAAGTGCTCCTGGAAGTGGGGCAACAAACACCTGAAGCCTTATATAAGGGGCCAGCAGACATAACTCAGTGAGCCAGAGTCGAGAGGAGGAGCAGGATGAAGCTTGCTGGGGAGAGTAGAGGAGCAAGAGAGAAAAAAGAAGGAGAGAAAAGAGGAATAATTGTGTTCAGGTGTGTTGCATATTGTGCTTGGGACTGTGCTGTGTACTCGTGGGAATGGGTAGATGTACCCATGAGTGAAGAACAACAATAAAAAACGTTTGTGTTTTTATAAGTGTGCCTCCGAGTCTGTCTGTGTTGGGTTGGGTGGCTGGTACGCCCCCTAGAGTTGTCACAATATATTTTTCCTTGCTTCACCCCTCTGCTTCACAGTTTAAAAATTACAAATAAAACAATTCAGACATTGTGATTAAAGTGCATGTTGCAGATTTTCATTTAAGGGGATTTTCAGACATTTTAGTCACAGCATGTAGAAATGACAATACTTTTTCTACATGGTCCCCACATTTCAGGGCACCATAGTGTTTGGCACTATATAGTGTGGACGTCCCACCCAGGACAGAGATGAATTCCTTACTCAACTGGGATGCCATAATAGAAGGATGGAATAAGTGTTTGCAATACCCGGCCGGGATGCCTTATGATTCCTGTCCTGATTGAAATGCCCAATGATGTCAGGAACCAGCAGGGGAGCAATATATCCCCCATCATTCTAGGTTGCAGTGTCCATTATGTAGGGTCCCTGTCTTTTTACCCACAGGGCTGCAAAGAAGTTGGAGTCCGGAAGGTCAGCCCTGTCAGATTCCCGGGGGTATGGTAGAGGGCACTGCCAGGGGAGGATCTCCCTGGCTTTCTTGTAGCGTTTTCAACAGGCCACATAATGTCACCAGAAGGGTTTGCATTAAAAGGAGCCCACTTCCATAGCTCCTGGAGGCAAAGTCGGGAGGAAGTGGGCAACACTCAGCTGGAGGACGGAAGGAGGAAAGATTCATTGGTTTATTGTGTTCATAGCTGCATATGTGGCATGTTATTCAATGGAGAGTTGGAGAGGTGCTTCAGAAATCTTGTATTTTATTCTATCAACGTGTGGTGCTTTAGTGTGTCTGTGGTTTGAGACTCCCTGGTGCCACCTCATGGTGACAATAGAGTGTACACACAATTATTTTTCCTCAAAATAAGCTAAAAACTTTTAGTACTGTCTGATTTGATACACTGTAATAATCAGGAGTGGTTTCCCATAGACTTTCTCGTATACTCAGATATGGGGATGGATATTTGAAGAGTAAACCACAAGATAATGATTATATTTTTATATTGCTTACATTAAACAACCATCAACAACAAATCAAATCAAATTAATAATATATTGAACAATTATTACAAAAGTAAAGTTAAATAAATCAGACTCTGCAGCTGCATGAATAAAAGGTAAAGTACCAATTCTGGTTAACGGAAATAGCCCAAAAGTTGATAGAAATCTGTGTTTTGTATCTACTACTTGTATACAAAATTTGGTTGAGCAAAGTGAAGGAGTACTCCAGTTATCGTGTTAACGTACACACAAACACAGAGACAGACACACAGACATAATTCCAAAAATGTTATTTTCGGACTCAGGGAGGTCTATAATGTCGAGATTCATCAAAAACTTGAAATTAAAGTTTTGGACGATTCCAATACATTCCCTACGAGAAAGTCAGGGAGGTCTAAAACGTTGAGATTCATCAAAATCTCGATATCAAATTTTTGGACGATTCCAATACTTTCCCTACACTTCGTATACGAGAAAGTAAAAAATCCTACAAAGAATACATTACATGAACTGTATATTTTCACAGTAAAAAAATGTAATATAATAGGTGGTTAAAACAACGAATTAAAACAGATAAATGCATGTACAATGTAAACTTAAGGTGTGTTTTAGCTGTGTCACACACGTGCACATGGTAGACAGTTACAGGCTCAAATGGTGTCATTTCTCAGCCGGACGAGGGCTTGGCGCTGCTTTCTAATATTGTTTCCTTTTGTTGTCCCGAGTGAAGACCGTACCTCCCAGTAGCCAGTGGCGTAGCATTGGGCAAGGGGGGACATCTGTCCCTGGGCACAGCATCCAGGGGGTGCCGAATTGATGTTCCCATTGCATTTTGGCAAACAGGAGTGGGCACGAAATCTTCAGTTGTCCCCGGGTGCTGAAAACCCTAGCTACGCCTCTGCCAGTAGCGCCACCTCTGATCCACCCACTGATGATGTCACTTCCACCATCTTCTAATCACGTCCTATCCGGTCCAGAACCCACTTCCTTTTCCGGCCTCCCTGACTCCACCTCTTCCTGCTTGTGGAATACATAAACCAGAGAACTTCCTTGTTAGCCAGTTCCATTTTTAACTGTCTGTAAAGACATGTTTTTTGTTTTGCTGCCTGGTCTATGGGGTGGCCGTCTCCAAACCTTTATCTGCCTCCAACTATTTCTTATCACAGCTGTCAATATCAATTCATTGTTTCAATGTTCAAGAGCATTTTATGAGTAAATATTGTATGGTGGTAAACTCACAATAACATTTCATTAAAACGTTGTGGTTAACATAGTGAAGAATGCAACTTGCTTCAATTCAGTCCAAAAAGGACTCTATGAAGTTCATTTTAAACAGTGTCCTTACATGACCTATAAATACCTGGGAGATGATAAACTGGACTGGACTGCCAATACTGATGCTCTGTGCAAGAGAGGACAGAGCCGACTATACTTCCTTAGAAGGCTGACGTCCTTCAACATCTGCAATAAGATGCTGCAGATGTTCTATCAGACGGTTGTGGTGAGTGCCCTCTATGTGGTGGGTTGCTGGGGAGGCAGCATAAAGAAGAGGGACGCCTCACGCCTGGACAAACTGGTGAGGAAGGCAGGCTCTATTGTAGACACGGAGCTGGACAGTTTGACATCTGTGGCAGAGCGACGGGTGTTGAGCAGACTCCTGTCAATAATGGAGAATCCACTGCATCCACAGGATCATCTCCAGACAGAGGAGCAGCTTCAGCGACAGACTGCTGTCAATGTCCTGCTCCACTGACAGACTGAGGAGATCGTTCCTCCTCCACGCTATGCGACTCTTCAGTTCCACCTGGGGGGGTAAACGTTAAGTTATTGTCTGTCTGTATACCTGCATTGTTATCACTCTTTAATTTAATATTGTTTTGTATCAGTATGCTGCTGCTGGAGTATGTGAATTTCCCATTGGGATTAATAAAGTATCTATCTATCTATCTATCTATCTATCTATCTATCTATCTATCTATCTATCTATCTATCTATCTATCTATCTATCTATCTATCTATCTATCTATCTATCTATCTATCTATCTATCTATCTATCTATCTATCTATCTATCTATCTATCTATCTATCTATCTATCTATCTACATTAATTTAACCCAAAATGATCACATGTACTGGCTTTATGTAGCTTTTTCTTCAATATTATTTTTAATGAATGTGCACCCAAGGTAAAATAACTTGCCACAGTTGACATATGGAGTGTGCTGCAGTTTTTTCAGAACTATTTCAACATTTTCTGTTTTTTATCTTTTTCTTGTCACTGATTTCTAAATTGGCATACAGGTATTACAATAACATAAAATCCCCACAAGTGTGTAGCAAGAAGGTTATTTTGCATTCCAATGCAATCCAATGCAATTTGTGAAGTTTATTTCAAAGCCATGCAATTCAACCAAGAGAACGAAACTGGCAGAGAGATGGGCAAATGACAACTGGAGGGCAGGCCAGAGAGATGGACAGAAAACATGTGAAGGACACACAAGCAGGTTATTTTAAAAGTGCTGATGGACCAAAACAGAGCTACAGTCTGCAGAAGCCATCAATGATGAGAACAGGGGAACATGTTACTTTGGCACACAGTCTATCTGTCAGGAATTCTATGAGAGAGAAAGGTTAGGAGCACACGCTGGAACACCACATGACAAACCAACTCAGGATCCCAGATTAGGACCCAAGTGCAGCCATGCGACGGGTGACACCTCAGCACCACACTAGTTCAGATGGAATGGAACAGTGCGAGGTTTTTTATGGTGGCTGGAGTGCCAATTCTGCCACCAACCCCCAGGTTTTTCCCTTCAGGTTAGAGGGCCTACATGCAGGACTGGATGCAGATTAACGTCATACCCAGGGATGGAGCAATTGCAGGTTAAGGGCTTTGCTCAATGGCCCAACGAAGTAAAGTCACTTTTGCTGTTTATGGGGTTTGAACCAGCAACCTTCCAATTGCCAATGCAGATCCCTAACCTCAGAGCCACCACTCCGGTATAAATATGTAAATATGTGAGTGATTATAATGACGAGGATCCAGCATGAAGTCAGAAGAGCCTTCTCCTGCCATCAACATTCCCGTTGGGTGGGACATCTTCTTGTCAGCATTCCCCCACTTAGCTATGATGTCCCTTGGCTTCTCTCCGGCCTGAATATGTATGTAAACCGGATTATACATTGTACAGTATTAATGGGAATGTTAAAGCAAGTTCAATACATACATCTCTTATATCATACATTTTTTTCATTTAATAATAATAATAATACATTTTATTTATTCGTAGGCATCATTCTAAACACTCAAGGATACCAAACAATAGAAAAAACACAGATTATAAACAAAACTAAAATACAAAAATTAAAATCAGACAGAGCAATTGTAATCAAAGAGAAAAAGCAGTCTTAAACAGATGAGTTTTAAGTTTAGATTTGAAAAGTGAAAATAATTCAATATTTCTAAGCTCAGATGGTAATGAGGTCCTGAGCAACTGAATGCTCTGCTCCCCATGGTGGTAAGACAGACGAAGGGGACAGTGAAGTGGATGGAGGAAGAGGATCAAAGGGTACGGGAGGGAATGGCAACATGGAGGAGGTCAGACAGATATGGAGGGGTGAGGTTGTGGATAGATTTAAACATTAGTAGGAGAGTTTTGAATTGAAATCGGATCTGAACTGGAAGCCAATGAAGCTGCTGCAAAACGGGAGTGATATGGTGAATAGAGGGGGTTCTAGTAATGATGTGGGTGGGCAGCTGAGTTCTGGACCAGTTGAAACTTATAAAGAGATTTGCGAGAAAGGCCAAAGAAAATGGAATTGCAATAATCCAGACGAGAAGTGACAAGGCTATGAACAAGGGTAGCAGTGTTGTGGGGAGTGAGGGAGGGTTGAAAACCATTAATGTTATGCAAGTGGACATATGCAGACCAGGAGATGTTATTGATGTGGGACTGAAAGGATAAAGGACTGTCAAGGATGACACCCAGAATCTTAACCTGTGGGGAAGGGGAGACAGAGGATTTACACTGGTCAACAAGCATTTCGCTACTGGGATTCTTTCACCTGTACTTTAACAAATTTCACTTGCTGACTCCAAATCTGAAAATCGTTTTCATCCAGCACGTCCCTTTTTTTAGTTATGATGTTCCAGGTCTTGGACAACTAGGGTGACTGGACAGTAAACGCGATGCATTTCAGCATTTAAGAAATAAGTTTGGTCTCAAGAAAAGTGAAGCCAAAATTAAAGAAGGTGTTTTTGTTGTTCCTGAAATTCATAAACTGATGCTTGACGATGAGTTCAAAAAGAAACTGAAGCCCACTGAATCAGCACCCTCATTCGTGCAGGTTGTCCAGAATTTTCTTGACAGTCACAGAGCAGAGAATTATACTGAGCTTGTGGAGAACCTGCTGAAAGTAAATTAGCTTACGGGAGCCAGAATGTCACTGAAGATGTCATTTTTTACATTCTCATTTTGACTTTTTTTTCACCAAATCTAAGCGATGTCAGAGATGAGCACGGGGAAAGATTTCATCAAGATACAAAGGTGATGGGAAACTGATATCGGGGAAAATTCACTCCGAGCATGATGGGTGACTACTGTTGGTTCTTGCAAAGAGAGATGGATGTGCAGTACAAGCGCAAAAGCGAGTGCCTCCAACATTTTTGGGCACGCTGACCTCTCTTTTATATTGAGGTAAATTGACAAAAATCTGCTTTAATGTGTCTCTGGTATCGTCTTCTGGTTTGTTTTCAGAATAAACACATCAAAACAATTTTGGTGGGACATAGTCCAAACTCTAGATATCGTGTTGATATATTATACTGGTATTCAAAAGTGTCAAAACGTCAATGATGTGTATTTCAAAAACCTGACATGCTGGCTTAATTCCGATTTCATATATGAAATCAGTGTAAAAAACTTAATAGAGAGCTGGTCTGAAGTTCTCAGTAGCAAACAAAAAATATTTTTTTGTAGACCAGTGTTATCAATAACAAATGAAAAGTTATCAGTTTTGGATAATGTTGATTTTGTACCAGTGAGGAGAACCTCAGTTTTGTCACTACAGTATTTAATTTAAAAAAATTTGAAGAAAACCAGGATTTGATTTTTGCTATGCAATCAATAAGTGAGGAGGGTGGAAAGTAAACAGTAGGTTTGCTAGTGAGGTAGAGCTGGGTGTCATTAGCATAACAGTGGAAGCTAATGTTATATTTATGAAAGATACTACCAAGGGGAAGGAGGTAAATAATGAAAAGGAGGGGCTTCAGGACAGAGCCCACCTGAAGTAACAGCGGTAGGTTAGGATGTGAAAGTTTTAAGCTGAACAAACAGAGTGCGGCCTGAGAGGTAGGATCTGAACCTAGTGGAGTGTGGGTAATGCCAATTGAAGATAATCCATTGAGAGGAGTAGTGTGAGAAATTGTGTCAAAGGCTGCACTCAGATCAAGAGGGATGAGAATTGTAATTAAACCAGAATCAGCTGCCATAAGGAGGTCGTTAGTAATTTTGATAAGTGCCGTTTCTGTACTGTAGAGGGGCGAAAAACAGACTGGAACGGTTCATATGGCTTATTTTGAGATAAATGAGAGTGAAGTTGAATAGCCACTATTTTTTCAAGAATTTTGGAAATGATGGAAATAATCCAAATGATATGAAGTCTAACACAAATTAATAATTTTCAGTTCTTCACTTCCTCTTCGGTTTCCATCTGAGTATTTTATTGAACCAAATAGTCCACAATGAATCCATGGAAATGAAAACAAGCTGGATGGAGAACTGCTGCCTCCTTTGTCATTTCCACCATATTACTAATAAGGAGCCATTAAACAGTGAATGCAACTGCTTAAGATGAAATAAGCAATTAAGGGTGCAAAATCTTAACAAGTGAGATAATTAAAAACAAAGCAGAAAAATGTCACTTCAACAGCAATATATGACTTCTCGTGATTTCTGACCGGGATCTTATTCCATACTCCAGGACCTACACTGCTCACCCCTGATTTAAAGGGCCTGAGTCTTAAATAGCAAATAAATCAAATTATATTAACTGGCAGCAAACATAGGTCACTAATTAAGAAAATGGTTAGAAAGAAAACTTGTAGACACTGTGGTCTTCGAGGATCGGAGATAGGCACCCCTGCACCTTAACACTTTTAAGAATGAATGCCTTTTTCAACAAAATGTATGAAAAAAACATTTGTTCTTTGTTTATCAGATAAATGTTTCTACAACAAGACTGTCAGATCCAGTCCTCTGTAAACCCTTTACTGTTATCCCTGAGATCCACCGCCACTCGTGCACACACACACACGCACACACACACACACGCACACACACACACACACACACACACCATCATCCGTGAGTTTATGCGTCTCCCCTTGAACTGCAGGTAGTGACAGGGCCGCTGCTGGCCAGCATGTCGGTCCTGAAATTTTCTTAAATGTAATTTGTAAAAGCTTCGCAATCATTGTGTTCTGCTTGAGCCGTATAATGTACATAGTAGCAGAGATATTTGTGTTCTTTCATTTTTACATTCATATATTTTTAATTGTGCACTTGACTCAAAGCAACTGTTAATGGTTCCTATTATTATCTTGCGTTCAACTTTCCACTTGTTTCGTTTGCCATTACCTGCTCTACCATATTAAATGAATTTATGTGTGTTTTCGCATTAATTACCGGGCTTCGACCAACATTGCGCAGCTACGAAACACATGAGACGTGTGACGGACATGATACGGATAACGGGTAGAATTTAAACAGGGAATACCGAAAGTCACTATACAGATCAATGCCGTAATGCAGCATAAAACTAAAATGAGGACAACATCACGTTAATGATTAACAAAATACTGGCACGTACGATGCGGCCTTCTGGGGTCTGTTTAACTTTGAAATGTTAATTCCTAAAGCTGACCTGGTAAGTGCTGCTTTTTTTTTATAATAGATTCTGCCGATAAAGTCGTGCTGGTCGTTATTAGATTCTGTATGAAACCGACGCTCATCGTGACAAGCAAAATGAAAATCATGACGGTGGTAGCTTCACAATGCGTTTGTGATACGATTATGTGGCCAGTAGATGGCAGCACAGGGCTGAGAGACTGGACATTAAAGCAGCGGTGCTCAAGTTCAGACCCCGTGTAGTTGCAAGTTTTCATTTTAGCCGCTTTCAGTTTCACCATAAATGAGTTACTTTTACATTTAATTAATCCCATTGTTTAATTCTTTTTATTCATTCACTTATTTCCCAGAAACGTACACTGATGTTCGATTGAGATTTATAAGAAACTGTAAGTTTTGCCACGCCTTTTGAGGCATATAGCCTGGTTTATACTTGGAGTATATATCGCGGTAAAGGACCAAAACACCTTTATACTTACTACCGCGGGTGAGTATTCTTCTAGTCATTAAATTACTGTTTTGATCAGTTTCGCATAGCTAATAATGTCACAGCAGAGGATCTTAAAGCGATGAAGGAAGGACGAATGTAATATTCTTGTGTGTGAGTGACCTACGTGATGAGCAGATGTTTTTCAAATGGTTTCTGCATGCGTGCCTTGCGTTTTGATGACCTGTTGTGTAATATTCAGCCCTTCGTTTATCATTCTGTTACCCACGTAACCGGCCCCTCGTTGAAAGTCACCATTTTTGGCTACACCGCCGCCGGAAACTCATCACCGCGTAGGTATAAAAAATTCTGTGCGCAGCTGGTGGAGAAAACACTTGTGAGCCTGCCGTGCACGGGGGCGTGTCTCCAAATCTGACGTCATAAGAGTAAAGTATAAACTGGGCTTAGTCATTTACTTTTTATAAAGATGGAAACGTACTCACAAGTGAGGAGAGTGTGTTGAGCAGATGGAAAAAGTACTTTGAGAGGCTGATGAATGAAGAGAACGAGAGAGAGAAGAGGTTGGATGATGTGGAGATAGTGAATCAGGAAGTGCAACGGATTAGAAAGGAGGAAGTAAGGACAGCTATGAAGAAGATGAAAAATGGAAAGGTCGTTGGTCCAGATGACATACCTATGGAAGCATGGAGGTGTTTAGGAGAGATGGCAGTGGAGTTTTTAACCAGATTGTTTAATAGAATCTTGGAAAGTGAGAAGATGCCTGAGGAGTTGAGAAGAAGTGTACTGGTGCCGATATTTAAGAATAAGGGGGGTGTGCAGGACTGCAGAAACTACAGGGGGATAAAATTGATGAGCCACAGCATGAAGTTATGAGAAAGAGTAGTGGAAGCTAGGTTAAGAAGTGAGGTGATGGTTAATGAGCAGCAGTATGGTTTCATGCCAAGAAAGAGCACCACAGATGCAATGTTTGCTCTGAGGATGTTGATAGAGAAGTTCAGAGAAGGCCAGAAGGAGCTGCATTGCATCTTTGTGGACCTGGAGAAAGCATATGACAGGGTGCTTCGAGAGGAGCTGTGGTATTGTATGAGGAAGTCGGGAGTGGCAGAGAAGTACGTAAGAGTTGTACAGGATATGTACGAGGGAAGTGTGACCGTGGTGAGGTCTGCGGTAGGAGTGACGGATGCATTCAAGGTGGAGGTGGGATTACATCAGGGATCGGCTCTGAGCCCTTTCCTATTTGCAATGGTGATGGACAGGTTGACAGACGAGTTTAGACAGGAGTCTCCATGGACTATGATGTTTGCTGATGACATTGTGATCTGTAGCGATAGTAGGGAGCAGGTTGAGGAGACCCTGGAGAGGTGGAGATATGCTCTAGAGAGGAGAGGAATGAAGGTCAGTAGGAACAAGACAGAATACATGTGTGTAAATGAGAGGGAGGTCAGTGGAATGGTGAGGATGAGGGGAGTAGAGTTGGCAAAGGAGGATGAGTTTAAATATTTGGGATGAACAGTACAGAGTAATGGGGATTGTGGAAGAGAGGTGAAAAAGAGAGTGCAGGCAGGGAGGAGTGGGTGGAGAAGAGTGTCAGGAGTGATTTGTGACAGACGGGTATCAGCAAGAGTGAAAGGGAAGGTCTACAGGACGGTAGTGAGACCAGCTAAGTTATATGGGTTGGAGATGGTGGCACTGACCAGAAAGCAGGAGACAGAGCTGGAGGTGGCAGAATTAAAGATGCTAAGATTGGCATTGGATGTGACGAGGATGGATAGGATTAGAAATGAGGACATTAAAGGGTCAGCTCAAGTTGGATGGTTGGGAGACAAAGTCAGAGAGGCGAGATTGCGTTGGTTTGGAAATGTGCAGAGGAGAGATGCTGGGTATATTGAGAGAAGGATGCTAAGTATAGCGCTGCTAGGGAAGAGGAAAAGAGGAAGGCCTGAGAGAAGGTTTATGGATGTGGTGAGAGAGGACATGCAGGTGATGGGTGTGACAGAACAAGATGCAGAGGACAGAAAGATATGGAAGAAGATGATCTGCTGTGGCAACCCCTAACAGGAGCAGCCGAAAGAAGGAGAAGAAGTCATTTACTTTTTAATTCAATATTTGAGAGTGGTTTCTTCTCTTAATTGTACCCAAAAACCTAACAGCATGAATAGCACACACCAGGGCAGGAGGCTGCTAAACGGTAACTATTTCATTTTAACTCACTGGTGAGCTTATTTGCAATTAATCTAAATATATAAAAGCCAAATACCTCTGACTCACTCATCACAAAATCTCCCGAACCATGAGGACTTGGGACTTGAAATTTGGAATGGAGGTTACCCGCTAACCGCTAAGAAATAGTTTTAAAAATTCCATGGTCCAGACTTGAAATTTCTTATAGTTTTTGTACTGTATGTCTCTCCGCTTTTCACAAGAGAACTACTTAATGGATTTAGATTTTTTTTTTTCTATAATTTGCTTGAACATTCTGTTGATTCTCATCGCACTAAGTATCACAGTTCTCTTGCGGTACAGATTTATTAGCACGAATCCGAGAGAGACTCATCTGGCTGCAGTGAGGGGGACGGGGTCTTCCTCACTCACGCGTCTGCCTCGGGGCGTAACCTTAACTCCACTTAGTTAGCGAATGAGAGAACTACTTAACAGATTTAGATCTTTTTTCTATAATTTGCTTGAACATTCCAGTTGATTTTGCAACTTCTCTCATTGCTCTAAGAATCGGCTCGCTTGCAGGAGCGATATATTCACGCTAATCTGAGACAGAGGCTGCGGGCCGAGGGGAGGGGAAAGAGTGACGTCAGGAGTAGAGAGCTGGACCGGACCCTCCTCGATGTCCTGTTTCACTAATATGCAGGAGAAACCGCGGGGGATGGCTAGTGGCTTATATTACCAGAAAACTGAAATGAACAACATTTTAAAAAAACAAAAAAGAATTCTGTATCTAAATTCCTTTTTCATTTAGTAAAAACACAGCTTAATTTATGAACTGATACAAAAAACACATACACACACTACTTACTAGAGACAACCAGGTTGCTTAATATAACAGAGAAGAGTACTAAGACATGAGCTATGATGAGAGACTGAAGGAGTCAAACCTTCTCAGTCTGAGCAAACGGGGATTAAGAGAAGTCCATGTAAGGGATTATTAGTACATACCACGTTCTTTTTTCTTTTTATTGTTCTGCAAATAAAACATTTGAGTCACAGGCTGCAGGTTGTTTATCTCTTGATGAGCTGCTTTGGTGATGGCGACAGCTTTAAGTTTAAATGAGCCTGTGGGCTTTGCTTCTACCATTTACCACCCTCGTAAAATGGGCTGCCGCCATTTGGCCTAATTTTATAGGAGACGTTTACAGAGCTGGGGGGAGAGACACACCGCTGACATTTCTGTTTAAGAAATCTTCTGACCAACAGAAACAGATGTAAGCGGACAACAGCTCAGAGACAACAATAAGAGAGTCTTCAGTTGTTATGAACTGATCTGTGTTTTTATCAGTTTTTGTTTGGTAGTCAAGTCAGCTTTACTTTACCGTGTTAATTGATGTAATGAAATCTGTAATTGTATGACTACTCAGAAGAGATGAGAAAAATGCACAACAATAAAAATGACAAATAAAATCTTGAAACATTAGAGTTTGGGTCTTGTCAGAGCCTCCTATTCAGTAGTAGCGATGCTAATAAACATTGAGTGGAAGACGGGGGTGCCCCCTATCCTCGAAATCCAGACCAGTCACAAACACGGTCAAGGGTTCAATTATTATCAATTATTTTTTCATTCAAGTTCCTTATATATAACTCAGTACATACGTATTTAGATGGTAAATCCTTCCTTTTTTTGTTCTCTTCCTCCCAACTCCTCTTCTTCCTCTCAAGTGTTGTTCACTGCCTCCCAATTCCAAACCCCTGTGGAAAGGCAGAAGGCCCCTTTTTTAAGCCAGACAGTTGAAGTACTTCCGGTGTTTGGGCAAAGTCTGGAGGAGGTCAGGAGGAAGTGGCAAAGGTAGGGATAGTCGCTCCCTTTAGCTCTACTGGTGGCAACCACAACACCTAACAGGGCTGTCTCCAGAGTGAGAACAGAGATTGGAAGCATTATAGCGTGTTAAAGCACCCACCACACAACAAACCACCCGGATTGGGACCCTAGGGTGACACCTCAGCACCACACTGAACACTGTGAGGTTTTTTTTTAACTGTGACTGGAGTGCCAATCCAGCCAGAAACCCCCAAGATTTCCCTGTAAGTTGGAGGACCTGCTTGCAGGGCTGGATGTATGTTAGCATCATATGCAGGCAGAGCAATTGCAGGTTAAGGGCCTTGCTCAAGGGCCCAACAGAGTAGAGTCATGGATCTAATATCCCCAGAATGCCCCATGGTCTGGAAAATGGGAGCAGCTACACATGGACTCTGCTCTCTAGCATGTCAGGGAAGTACCGTATATACTCCCCGGGATATGTCGGGGCTTGATTTTACCGTATTATTTCTGGTATTTTATAATGTCAGTCGTATAAGTCGAATGTGGAAAACTCACGCTATTGGTCCAAGAGATGAATAATTCTTTGCATTTATATAGCGCTTTTCTCACTACTCAAAGCGCTCAGCAATTGCAGGTTAAGGGCCTTGCTCAAGAGCCCAACAGAGCAGAGTCCCTATTGGCATTTATGGGATTCGAACCAGCAACCTTCCCATTACCAGTGCAGATCCATAGCCTCAGAGCCACCACTCCGCCAAACATATTAAGATATGCTAACGCCCACCTTAGAGAGTAGATTCATACCCGGTGGCATGGATCGTGGACTATCTTACAGACAGACCTCAGTATGTGCGTCTCGGGAACTGCAGGTCTGACATTGTGGTCAGCAGCACAGGAGCGCAGCAGGGGACTGTACTTTCTCCGGTCCTGTTCAGCCTATATACATCGGACTTCCTATACAACTCGTAGTCCTGCCATGTGCAAAAGTTCGCTGACGACACTGCTATCATGGGCTGCATCAGGAGTGGGCAGGAAGAGCAGTATACGAACTTAAGCAAGGACTTTGTTAAATGGTGCGACTCAAACCACCTACAACTGAACACAAGCAAAACCAAGGAGCTGGTGGTGGATTTTAGGAGGACCAGGCCCCTCATGGACCCCATGATTATCAGAGGAGACTGTGTGCAGAGGGTGCAGACCTATAAATACCTGGGAGTGCAGCTTTATGATAAATTGGACTGGACTGCCAATACTGATGTTCTGTGCAAGAGAGGACAGAGCCGACTATACTTCCTAAGAAGACTGGCGTCCTTCAACATCTGCAATAAAATGCTACAGATGTTCTACCAGACGGTTGTGGCGAGCGCCCTCTTCTACGCTGTGGTGTGCTGGGGAGGCAGCATAAAGAAGAGGGACACCTCACGCTTGGACAAACTGGTGAGGAAGGCAGGCTCTATTGTAGGCATGGAGCTGGACAGTTTGACATCTGTGGCAGAGCGACGGGTGCTCAGCAGGCTCCTGTCAATCATAGAGAATCCACTGCATCCACTAAACAGTATCATCTCCAGACAGAAGAGCAGCTTCAGCGACAGACTGCTGTCAATGTCCTGCTCCACTGAAAGACTGAGGAGATCGTTCCTCCCCCACACTATGCGACTCTTCAATTCCACCCAGGGGTTAAACGTTAAAATTATACAAAGTTATTGTCTGTCTGTATACCTGCATTGTTATCGGCATTGTTATCACTCTTTAATTTAATATATATAATATGTTTTTTGGTATCAGTATGCTGCTGCTGGAGTATGTGAATTTCCCCTTGGGATTAATAAAGTATCTATCTATCTATCTATCTATCTATCTATCTATCTATCTATCTATCTATCTATCTATCTATCTATCTATCTATCTATCTATCTATCTATCTATCTATCTATCTATCTATCTATCTATCTATCTATCTATCTATCTATCTATCTATCTATCTATCTATCTATCTATCTATCTAACCACGGAGCACACTACCTTTTGTTTCTGTGTATTGTGCCTATGCGACCACACGGTAATACCTGAACTATTCTGCAGCGACGTTTGCACCGATTTGTGTTTTTTGTATCTCACACCCTCATACACCTTTATCGTAAGAGCGACCCTTATCTACAATGGAGCATTCGATCAGAAGAAAATATGAAGCTTGGTTTTAAATCAACCCTTAAACTGCCACATACTTTGGGGTTAATGCACCCCTGGACGCCAAATACTTTTTTGCTGCACTTTTTAAGTAAACGTCACAATTCACAAAGAAAATGTGAATTTTAATGGAACACATTTTTTTCATGCAAAGAGCATCACAATTACTGCAGCACTGATCATTTTAGACACTGCCAATGCATTGTAAAAACTATTAAAAAAACTACCGCAACAATCAATTATTTTACAGTATGTACGAGGTGCAACTGACGCCATTGATGAAATTCAGTAAATCACCGAGCCAACTGCACTTGAACTGGCTGCACACAAGCACATAGAGGTAAGCATTGATGCTGGCAGGCTAGTCTAGTGCAGCGGCTGAATCCCAGGGACAGAGAGGCTGCTGTGCTGCCAGGTTTGGCAGTGGTCATGAGCTGGCTGCTCAACGAATGTACGCCACTGACTGATCATCTCCGGTGTGCTGGTAAATTGCTCTGTGAAGCGACTATAGCCTGTTGCGGTGTTCATTGAATGTATGTCACTGAATATAATCGGCCCCTGCGTGCTGGCAAATTGCACTGGAAAACAACTTTAGTTGGTTACGGAGTTCAATGATTGTACGTCACCGAATGTATGTTTCCAAATATACTCGGCTCCAGTGTGCTTCCAAATTGCATTGGAAACCGACTTTAGCCAGTTGCAGCGTTCAACGAATGTACTTTGCCGAATATACTCGTACTCGGCTCCGGCGTGCTAGCAAATTGCATTGGGAACCAACTATAGCCAGTTCCGGCGGTTTAAGGTTTAAAAGTCATCGAAGTGGCGAAAGAAATTGGTAACTGCGCTGCTGCAACAAAATGCGATGTGTCTGAGAAACTGGTGTGAGATTGGAGGAGGCAAGAAGATGTAAAAAAAAAATTTTTGAGTGTTGTATTTTTGAACGGGTGTATAAGTTGGGGTCCAATTTTATGATCCATTTTTTGGGGTTTCAAGACCTGATTTATATGCGAGTATATATGGTATATACGCCAAACTCCCCCAATCCTTCTGTCTTTCTAGCCTCCCTTCCTGGCAAAGGATCACTTTTCTTTCTGGATGGGATCTTGGACAGTCCCATATGGCAGTTGCAAATGATTCTTTAGCAAGACAGAATCTTCTAGTGAAAGGGAACAAAGGAGCTGATTGTGGACTTTGGGATTAAACAGCAGTGTCGCTGCCACCCCTCCATATTAACAGAGCTCAGGTGGAGAGGGCAGGCAGTTTTAGATACCTCAGCATCCACATCACAGAGGACCTAAACTGGTCCAAACACACCGACACCTTGGTAAAGAAGGCACAAGAACGTCTCTACTACCTCAGGCACCTCATGGTTTTCAGGCTGTCCTCCCAGCTACTAAGGAACTTCTATAAATCCACAATCAAAAGTATCCTGATAGGAAGTATTACTGTCTGGTTTGGGAACAACATGCAACAAAACCGCACAGCTCTGCAGAGAATGGTACAGTCAGCTGAACACCCCATTGAGTGAGCACCCCCCATAATTCAAAGACATCTACACTAAAGTGATGGGCAAATAAAACAATCATCTCAAGAGCGGGCTCTTCTCTCATCTCAAATGCTATGGCTGCCTAAAGTCACTTCAGAGCGACTGAGGTGGAGCTTCTGTCCACAGTCTAGAAATACTGGACATGATGCCCCATTGTTTACTCTCTTACATTATTTATTTATTTATTAATCATTTTTTATCAATTTTGTATGCTTTTTGATATTTATAATGCCATGTATTATACTGTAGTTATTGTTCTTTTATGTTGTTCTTAAAAGCACAGTAATTGGAGTTGTGCAGCTAAGCACTTTACTACACCGTATAGCTTAAGTATAATTTGAATGTAACAAATGAAATTTGATTTGATTTAATAGTGCATGGCTTCTGTGGACCAGAGTGCATCCAGTAGAGGCAAGTCCAAAGTGAACTCTAACATCTGGTTGTGTCTTTTCTTATCATATTCAGGCCAGAAGCATCCTGGAAGTGAGGCCATTCGTCTGGTGTGGGATCATCCTCCTCACTGGGGTGGAAGAAGGAAGAGAAGATAGTGGCTTTGTCTGATTTAAAGCTGTCCCCCCATTTTACCACTTGTGCAGAGCGCCCAGCATATGTGAGTGACAATATACAATATGTATTTGTGTTATATACATTTAACAATGGGCAGCATGGTCGCACAGTGGGTAGCGCTGCTGCTTCGCTGTTAGGTGACCCGGGTTCGCTTCCCTGGTCCTCCCTGCATGGAGTTTGCATGTTCTCCCCGTGTCTGCGTGGGTTTCCTCCAGGTACTCTGGTTTCCTCCCACAGTCCAAAGACATGCAGGTTAGGTGCATTGGTGATTCTAAATTGTCCCGTGTGTGCTTGGTGTGTGTGTGTGTGTGTGTGTGTGCCCTGCGGTGGGCTGGCGCCCTGCCTGGGGTTTGTTCCTGCCTTGCGCCCCATGTTAGCTGGGATTGGCTCCAGCAGACCCCTGTGACCCTGTGTTAGGATATTGGATAATGACTGACTGACTGAAAATTTAGTAGCAAAACATTGAACTGTATGTCTAAAACGTCTTTACACTAGCACTCCAATCCAGGGGTTCTACTTTAAAAGGTGATTGGAAAACACAAGTTGGGGATGGAGACAAGAAAATATCCAAATGTTAAGAAATGGAAAAAGTATGTCAGAGCTGTAAATCTGCTAGAGCAGGCTGTCCACAAAAAACGGAGTGATCATTCAGGAAGAAAATGAGTGCAGGAAGTCACCAAGAAACCTGTGGCGAATCTGAAGGAGTTACAAGCAACAGTGGCTAAGGCTGGAGAGTCTGTGTAGACAACAATTTCCAGACTGCTTCACTTGTCACATATTTATGGGAGAGTGGCATAGAGAAGAATCACACAGGGCGTTTTGACACGAGAAACTCTGAAGTCAACAGGATGAAGGTCCTATGGTCTGATGATACCAAAATTGAGCTTACTGATATTCCATTTCGAATGTATTGGGGTTGACTTTGTAGGACCCCTGAATCTCTCAGCCAGAGGACACAAATATATTCTAGTCCTATCACATTAAGTGCTGTATTTAAACACTGAACATTATCAAAAACACACCATCTCCACCGTGAAGCATGGTGGTGGCACCATCAGGCTCTGCAGATGCTTCTGTGCAGCAGGCCCTGGAAGGCATATGAGATGTAACAAAACACACAAGAACAAATTCAAGGTGTTTGGGACCACCACCATTTAGTTAAAGTTGAGTTAAAGGTTTGGTCTTTACAGACTTGAGTCCAGGACAGAACTGATCAATGTAAAAATGGCAGACATATGTATAATGGAACAACAGGAAGTGATGTAACAAGCAGGTGGCATTCTGGGATCATCATCTAGACGTGGGACTTTGAGGGGTGGAAGCAGAAGTGATATCATAAGCCAGAAGTGATTATTATTGTGGGGATTCTTCATATTGTTCTGCAGGGAAAAGAGGAGAAAGAGTAAGAGTACAGCACCAACCCTGGACTGGTAAACAAATACAATTATTTAAGCCCGTAAACTTTCTCCTATTCGCATGTGTGTGACAGAGAGAAAAATGAATGCAGTTAAATACAGAGAAGTGATGGAGGAAAACCTGATGAAGTTTGCATGAAACCTACACCTTGGGAGACAATTTGTTTTCCAGCAAGACAACAACCCCAAGCATAAATCGAAAGCTACAAAGGAATAGCTTCAAAACACCGATATGAATGTCCCAAAATGTAAGAGTCCAGATTTCAGTTCAACGGAGAATCTGAGGCTGGACTTGACAAAGGCTGTTCACTTGTGATGTCCATGCAGGCTGATAGAGCTGAGGCAGTTGTGCAAAGAAGAATGGGGGAAAATGGCCGAGCTGATCAAGAGAGACATCTGTGAACACAGACCTGGGACTATCATGGATACAAAAGTGTATCGACTAAGTACTGACTGGAAGTGGCCGAAAACTTAGGAGATCTATTATTTAGTCTTTTATACTTTGTAAAGAAAACACAAGATACCACGTTTAAGGGTTGAGGATTCCGTCCCTGTATTCTGTAGAGCACAGATAAGCACACGTTACGGTCAGATTATGAGTTATATGAGTGACAACCAGATGAGAAAACACGGACATTTTATGAGGTGGGAATGGAAGTAGGTAAGGTGGCTAACAGATGACACAAAGGATTTTGGGAAGGTGGTGACGTCATCAGCAAGGGACTGGAAGTGACTAAGGAATCAGGAAGCAGCCCAGACGTCTGTATAGGGCTTTGGAGATGAATTCAAGGTGCGGTCTTTTGTTGCTGGTCTTTCCTGTTGAAATAAAGAGAGAGCGGTTAGCACACTGTCGTAGTCCCAGGTCTTGCGATTTTGCGCGGCTTGTCGAGTCCTTTAGCTGCTCCCTAAACGCTTATGTGTGGTAACTTGTAGTTAATTTAGATCACTGTGCAGAGATCTGTGTTGACTTTGACAATAAAGAATTGTCGTCTGTTGATCAGTGTCAAAAAAGACAAATTCAATCCACTAGGACTCAATGTCATTAAACTGTGAAAGGTGAGAAGGGACTGAATACTTTGAACACAACATAAAATGATCATTTACAAGACAGTGTCAGCTCCCTCACACCAAGCAGCAGCTCTTGACGGTTTCATCTGGAGGATGCAGTTTGCCACCATGTTTGGCCACATGAGGTGTAATCAGTTTAGTTTATCCCCACGTCCCAGCTTCTCATTATCGGGAGTAATTGAATCAAGTCAGCCATCATAAGAACCAGAAACCCTGATGAGCAGATCCTATTAGGAGAAGCTGAAAGGGCATTTTGGTTTTGAAAGCTTAATTATTTAATTTGAGTGTTTAATGAAGTGCACATATGTTAGTGTTGGATTAGCCCACAGCTGTTATTCTAATGGCGTTTGTACTTTTATATTCCCATTTAATGCCATTGCATGTGTAGGTTCTACCCAGAAGGCAGTGTGGCACAGTGGTGAAGGCTTTGGATGCTGTGTGGCCAGGAGCAAGTCACTTCACCTGCTTGTGCTCCAATTAGGAAAACAAAAATCAAAACAAATGTATCTCAACACTTGTAAGTCACTTTGGATATGGTAAGTACTGTATATACTCGCGTTTAAGTTCTCCCGCGGATAAGTTGGGGCTTGATTTTACCATATAATTTCTGGTATTTTATAATGTCAGTCGTATAAGTCGAATGCGGAAAACTCACGCTGTTGGTACAAGAGATTATGATATGCTGACACCGACCTGAGAGAGTAACCACAGAGCACACAGCCTTTTTTTTCTATGTGTTGTGCCAACGTGACCACACGGTACTACCCAAACTATTCTGAAGCAACGTTTGCACTGTTTTGTGTTTTTTGTATCTGACACCCTCATACACCTTTATCATAAGAGCATCCCTTATCTATAATGGAGCGTTCGATCAGTAGAAAATATGAAGCTGGTTTTAAATTAAAAGTCACTAATGTGGCTGCGCTACTGCAACAAAATTCGATGTGTCTGAGAAACTGGTGCAAGATTGGAGGAAACAAGAAAATGTAAAAAAACAAAATTAAGTATCGTATTTTTGAACAGCAACAACAACATTTATTTCTATAGCACATTTTCATACAAATAATGCAGCTCAAAGTGCTTTACATGATGAAGAGCGAGAAAGAAGACAAAAAAAAAATCAGAATTAAAATAAGGGAACACTAATTAACAGAGAATAACAGTAAGGTCCGATGGCCAGGGAGGACAGAAAAAAACAAAAAAAAACTCCAGATTGCTGGGGAAAAAAAATAAAATCTGCAGGGGTTCTGAGGCCACGAGACCACCCAGTCCCGTCTAGGCATTCTACCTAACTTAAATTATCAGTCCTCATTGTATTCAGGGTTCTCATGGAAGAACTTGATGATGACGGTCATGTGGACTTCTGGCCTTTAATCCATCAATGTAGGGACATCACGGTGCTTTGATCAGGTGGTGGTAGCACAGATCGCCACCCCAGAAAACGAACAGAAGAGAATGTAGGGGTTAGTACGGATTTTGAATATGAACACCATAAATTATAATGATAATTAATTGAATATGTAGAGCAACAGGATTAAACTAAGATGAAGCCATGAGAAAGACATGTTAAAGTAATGTGTTTTCAGCAGTGTTTTAAAGTGCTCCACTGTATTAGCCTGGTGAATTCCTACTGGCAAGCTATTCCAGATTTTAGGTGCATAACAGCAGAAGGCCGCCTCACCACTTCTTTTAAGTTTAGCTCTTGGAATTCTAAGCAGACACTCATTTGAAGATCTAAGGTTACGATTTGGAATGTAAGGTGTTAGATATTCTGAAATATAAGATGGACCAAGATTATTGAAGGCTTTGTAAACTATAAGCAGGATTTTAAAGTCAATTCTAAATGACACAGGTAACCAATGAAGTGACATCAGAACTGGAGAGATGTACTCAGATTTTCTTTTCCTAGTTAAGATTCTAGCAGCTGCATTCTGCACTAGTTGCAATCAATTTATGTCTTTTTTGGATAGTCCTGAGAGGAGAGCATTACAATAATCTAGTCGACTGAAAACAAAAGCGTGGATTAATTTCTCAGCATCTTGCAGTGTTATAAGTGGTCTAACTTTTGCTATATTTCTTAAGTGGAAAAATGCTGCCCTAGTAATCTGATTAATATGTGATTTAAAAGTCAGGTCAGAGTCAATAGTTACCCCTAAATTCTTCACCTCCGTCTTGACTTTTAATCATAATGCATCTAGTTTATTTCTAATAACCTCATTATATCCATTATTGCCAATCACTAAAATTTCTGTTTTCTCTTTATTTAGTTTGAGAAAATGACTACTCATCCATTCAAAAACACAAGTAAGACTCTGTCAGTGAATCAAGAGAGTCAGGGTCATCAGGCACTATTGATAAATGCAGTTGTGTGTCATCAGAATAGCTGTGGTAGCTCACGTTATGCCCCGAGATAATCTGAACTAACGGAAGCATGTAAATCGAAAAGAGCTGCGGACCCAGGATAGATCCTTGTGGAACACTGTACAGATATCATGTGTCATCGCAGTATAATTACCACAACTAACAACAAATTTTCTACTTGCCAGGTAAGACTCAAACCAATTTAAGACACTGCCAGAGAGGCCCACCCATAACGGGCATATAAATTGGGGTCGGATTTTATGATCGATTTTTCGGGTTTCAAGACCCGACTTATACGTAAGTATATACGGTATATAAATAATAGTACTTAGGACTCACCTGTCATTTCCCTTGACTTTTTTTTTTTAATTATTGTATGTTGTCTGTGTAAAAGACTTTACAATAGTACTATTAGTGAAGGACACTGCATAGAACATGGGAAGCAGGCAATTATTTTATAATCCACAGGGTTATCATGTATTGCAATTCTATTTGCTTTATAGAAAGCCTCTTATCTGTACTCTTAGTAAAAGGCACTATATAAAACACAGAAGGCAGTATTATTGCATGTTAGGCATGTTATAATCCTATTTCCTTTGTAAAGAGCCTGTTGGTGCTCTTAGTGAGAAGCAAAATATAAACCATACAAAAGCAAGTAATTATTAAATAGCTGTATTAACATATAGTGTAATGCATTTGAGTCAGAGTATCCCCTTCTGGGCTTACCTAAGGGTGGCAATACCCCTCCAGGGTGAGAGGGGGAGCTGTCTCTAACGGTATTGTCTCTTCCCCACAGCACTGAGAAGACACCTATTAAGGACAACTGACTTTGCCCCTTCTAGCTGGAAGCCAATAAGAGCCCTACATTGTCGAATGGGGGCGTCTCAGTTGGACCTGGACTTGCTAGACCCGAAGACTTTTCAAACTGAGGGGTGCGACTTTAACTTCTGTTTAAGTGTTTGTGCTTTGTCCTGTCGTGCATGTGTTTTGTTTAACCTGCCAATAAAATTAAAAACAGAAACCCAGCTGGCACCCCAATACTGGGATCACTCTGCAATTCTTCTACCCGTCCTCAACATTATGGGTTCAGAAGAGTGAGGTCTTGTTTACTAACATGCTGGAATTCTATGAGGAAGCAACAAAAGGAAATGATCAGAGTGGAGCTTATGATATTATTAATCTGGACTTTAAGAAAGCATGTGATAATGTGCCAAATGAGAGGTTGGGCATCAAATTAAAAGAAGTGAGAGTTCAGGGTGATGTTTTTAGATGGGTGCAGAATTGGTTCACACACAGGAATCAGAGGGTGATGGTGTGAGGAACCTCATCAGAACTGGCTGATGGCAAGCGGGTCAGTGCTAGGGCCGCTGCTATTTTTAATATATATAAATGATTTAGATAGGAATATAATGTGATAAGCAGCCCGGACACAGACAGACGGACACCATGTTAAAGTCCACCACACGTTTATTATACATAATCACAGTCCAATAAAGTGCACAACCCAGTGCCTCAAGCACCAAACTCCCCCAAAGTCCAGGCCTCTCTCAGTCTCTGCCTGCTCTTCAGGCCGCCTCCACTCTCCTGCACACAAACCTTGTCCACTCCTCACCCAACTCCAGTCCTCCTTTGCAGGGAGGCAGCCCCTTTTATAAGTACCCGGATGGGCTCCAGGTGATCCCCGACACTCCCTAGACACTCCTCTGTGTGGCGGAAGTGCCGGCTCTGTTCCCGGAAGCCCTCAGGGTGTTCCCAGTCTTCTTCCCCCCAGCACTTCCTGGTGTGGCGGAAGTGTTGGGGTTCCGGGTCCTTCAGGCATGGGGGTGCCCCCTGGCGGAGACCACGGGCCCCTACAGGGTTGGGCTTCCAAGCCCTGCACCCGTGGCCCCCAAAGGAACCAGGGCGATCGCCCCCTCATGGTCTGGAGGAGGCATGCGCCCTCCTCCTGTCTTCTTGGGCATCCCGGCTGGGTACCACCCCCAACCGCGTGCCACAATAAGTAAAAGCTGGTTAGGTTTGCAGATGATACAAAGAGAGGTGGACTGGCAGATAATTTGGAATCCGTTAAATCATTGCAGAAGGACTTGGATAGCATACAGGCTTGGACAGATTTGTGGCAGATGAAATTTAATATCAGCAAATGTAAAGTTTTACGTATTGGAAGTAAAAATGTGAGGTTTGAATACACAATGGGATGTCTAAAAATTGAGAGTCACCTTATGAGAAGGATTTAGGAGTCCTAGTGGACTCTACGCTATCAACGGCCAGACAGTGTTCAGAAACCATTAAGAAGGCAAACAGAATGTTAGGTTATATAGCACCTTGATGTGTGAGGTACAAGTCACAGGAGGTTCTGCTCAACCTTTATAACACACTGGTGAGGCCTCATCTGGAGTCCTGTGTGCAGTTTTGGTCTCTGGGCTACAAAAAGGACAAAGCAGCACTAGAAAAGGTCCAGAGAAGAGCGACTAGGCTCACTACAGGGGATGAATTATGAGGAAAGATTTAAAGAGCTGAGCCTTTACAGTTTAAGGAAAAGGAGATTAAGAGGAGACATGATTTAAGTGTTTAAATTTATGAAGGGAATTAGTCCAGTGAATTGAGACTGTGACTTTAAAATGAGTTTATCAAGAACACAGGGACACAGTTGGAAACTTGTTAATGGTAAATTTTACACAAACATTAGGAAGGTTTCTTTACAAAGTGAACCATAGACACTTGGAATAAGCTACCAAGTAGCATGGTAGACAGTAGGAGCTTAGGAACCTTCAAAACCGGACTTGATGATTTTTTTTAGAAGAATTAAGTGGATAGGACTGGCGAGCTTTGTTGGGCTGTGTTTTGTCTTGCTAGAGTTCTTTATTACTGTAGTTTCCATGTTTGTATTCTTTATTGTGTAGCCTTTGTCAGAATGACTCAGATCCCATAGACTTACCACTGTTTATAAGGTATTATACTTTATAAAGTCTCCCCACCTTCCCTTCTATATCTATAACCTCAGACAATTACAGAGAGTGAAAGACAAGCAGGAGTTAAGTCACAACTTAATGTATTATAGATAATATTCATAAATAACAACAATAAGCAAAGTACAAGTGAATACTGGCAACCATACAACCTGATACATGCTGATGTGTATTTTGAGGCGGCAAACAGACTTGTCGTTACTTTAAATGTCTCTAGTTAAGGCATCATTTTTGGTCAGCTTTCTTCAGAACAGGCCACATGCCTGTCTCAGTATGGCTGTTGAATTGTGCTTCTTAGTGTGGTCTTCTTTTCAGTCCATGGTGTGTGAGATGCTCCTTCATCATGATGGTATGAGAGAGAGTGGAGGGATAAAGCAACCGAATTTATACATTCTTTGTCCAAATCCTTACACCAATAGGGTGTCATGCTACAGAATGGCCTCTAATTCAAACCACTCCCAAACAGCCATACTTCAGACCGATGTGGGGACACAATACCTTTCACACCTGCCCTCAAAACCATTGCTTGCCAGTTTGGTAGTCTGGCTTTCCTGTGGGGGTTGATTGAGATAGTCCTGCCGAGAAACACTTGCCAGACTGGTTTTAGGCAGTTCCCCCGACCCTATCATAAAATTCTTCAGGATGGTTAGTTAAACCATTGCTGTTTTTATCAGTGATATAACACTAATATTACATTGCCTTGTCTAAGTTACAAATACAGACATACAAAATATCTATCAACTTGTAAACAAAATTTCACACCACAACGTGCTGAATCGCCTGTTCTGTTAGATTGTTCTAATATTCTAATATTCTTTTTTTTTTTTGCTTTTTTTATGATTTTTTTTGGTATTCTCAGGAAAGTTCTACCTGTTTATCATCTGTTTCATTTCTAATTTGTGAAAGGCATTGAACAAGAAAAAAACACGCAGTATGACCACTTGAAAGTGCCACTTGATTCTTCACTTGTGGCTCCCTTTGTTATCCTGCCATGTTCCCAGTGTTCTCCGGTGCCCAGCAAATGAGCTTTAAGGTGCCATCCAGGAGGCATATCATTACTGATTTAATGAGCAGTACCAAGACATATGCATATTACCTTCAAGAAGTGTCTTGTGGAAACAAACTGGGTATTAGTGAGGGTCTCGTAAGAACTGACATCAGTTGGACTGACAGGTGTGGCACTGAGTGATTCACGTAACCTGTCATCCCTCACTGTGTGACAAAACTATTGACCTCCAGTAGACACTAACTGTGACAAAGACCAAAAACGCAGCAGTGAGAAGACAAGAGTCAGACAGTACATAGCAGAGACCCCACAAGTCATGTGCTTGTTCTTATAGGGGCTCTCAAGTTCAAGATCACAATCTTAATAATTAAACTTAGCAGCCTGGCAGGTCACATTGGTAACCTTTAACTTCTCAGACCTGCAATTCAGATTTGGGTATCTTTAAAGTCCAGCTCACATGCTTGATCCTAAGCTACTTTCTTCAAGTACATTTGATATTAATTGAACAAATGTATCTACACAAAATCATAAGTGGCGATGAAAGGTCACATTCTGTGGACTAACATCTTACCAGGCTGTATAAAGGCTTAGCAAACAGATTAATGAAACTTTAGTTCACCACATTTCCACCAAGGTCCTCCATCACACTCTGTTCAAGGCCACTTGTTTAAAGGAATCACCTCTCCTTTGCCATTGGAGAGGCTGCCACATCCAGCCTTTGAATTTGAGCAGCTTCTAGGGGATCTATTTGACTTTAGTTAAAATGTTTTGTTTTTTAGACACCCAAGTTGCTGAGGCTCAGTCAGTCAGAATTTTCAAATTGAGCAGATAGATAGATAGATAGATAGATAGATAGATAGATAGATAGATAGATAGATAGATAGATAGATAGATAGATAGATAGATAGATAGATAGATAGATAGATAGATAGATAGATAGATAGATAGATAGATAGATACTTTATTAATCCCAAGGGGAAATTCACATACTGCAGCAGCAGCATACTGATAAAAAAAAAACAATATTAAATTAAAGGGTAATAAAAATGTATGTAAAAACAGACAATAAGTTTGAATAATGTTAACGTTTACCCCCCCCCCCCCCGAGCAGCAGGTTCTGCTTCTATCCAGCCCAGCATTTTACGTCACCAACTGTCATAAATTATGGATTATACTGTTACTATCTATCTCTTATTATTTTCATTCAATACATTGCATTTGTTGACTCCCCGTACAATTATGACATTTTCCTTTTGATTTATCTGCAATTTTGAATCATTTTGTAATTTGTCTTGCTACCTACCAGTAAAGTAGTATCTATCTATCTATCTATCTATCTATCTATCTATCTATCTATCTATCTATCTATCTATCTATCTATCTATCTATCTATCTATCTATCTATCTATCTATCTATCTATCTATCTATCTGAGATGTCAAAAATCCATCTAAGTGTTGGTCCTGACCATTGCCCAGACTGGATGCCAAAGGGTCATCCAGAGAATGGAGAAGGCCATCAGATCAGGGCTTAGTCCTCCAAGCCTTTTGGGAGTAGCAGGATGCTCCCGCTGTACTCTGGACATATTTATGGGCACCTGGGCCTTTAAGAGCTCCCAAGGGCTTTGCTTTAACCCAGGATTATATCCAGGCTGGCTGATTACTGCCCTGGAGGTGTTTCAGGGACCCTCTTTTAAAGGAGATCAAGTTCCTAAGCCAGGTAAGCTTGGAGTTGGGAGAGAACAACAGATAATGGGTTACCTGGCAAGAAGGAAGAAGGACTGACAGGAGGTCTGGTGTGAGGCCAAGAGGTAGGGAGGTGATTTTGTGTTATTTAGGTCTAAGAGGGGCTTACTTTTGTTATTTCTGTTTATATATTACCTTATAAAATTTCCTTCTGTTATATCTTCCCTGGAACACTCTGGTTCTGTCAGTTAAATCCTATTTTGTTTGAACATTGCTGTGTCTGGGTTTCATCTGAGTTGGTGTAATTACTACGTGAGATGACAGAAGCTTTTAGAGGAACAGCAGTTGTTACTAAGTCAAAAATGTCAAGCCAAGTGTCTGAACCATGAAGACTAATAAAAAATGGAACACATAACTAGAGCCAAGATTCAAAACCAACAAATCATCAATGCAAAGGTCTTTTTGGTTGAATCCAATCAAAGACATCAAGGAAGGGCACAATGTGAACTTTATACTCCTTACCCGGAAATGTCATGTGCCGCACACTTTTGGTTAACCTTGCCTAGCACCCACAAAACAAACATCCACAAATACTTCTCAAAATAGTGGAACCAATGAAAAGAACAATATAGCAGAACATTAGAACTGCACTTATTTTCAAAATTGTTAAAAATGTATCAAGGACAAAAATAAATGTGACCTCAAGAGCCCTTAACCCCTAAAGCCCCTCAAACAAAGTCAAAATAATTTTCAGTGGACATGAAGAATTTATAAAAAAATCAACCAAAAAACCTGATTGTGGCTGTTGGGAATTACTCAGTCTGTAGATCACATTATCTATCTATCTATCTATCTATCTATCTATCTATCTATCTATCTATCTATCTATCTATCTATCTATCTATCTATCTATCTATCTATCTATCTATCTATCTATCTATCTATCTATCTATTTATCTGTTGTAATAGACACCAAGTAAGGGTGAGCATCCATGCCAGGATGGGCCCTAAGTCATTCCCTGGCTGGAAGGCCAGCCTATTGAATCTGCAAAAACGTTGGCAAGACATGTCCTAGCTTGGCCAGGAGGTTGGTAGGAGATGCCCATGTGGAAGTTGGTACACTGACATCCTGGAAGGGATATACCACACAACCTTATGCAAGCCAATGCAATGGAAGTACTGGATGACACAGTTGGGCAAGACTCCATTTTCTCCCAACATGCTAGGTATCAGCATCCCTGGGCTTCAGTGCCTGTTGGGACACCCGCTCGGTTTGTTTGGAACTGCAGTCCCATGGGGGCAGCACTGTTGGGTGCTGCCAGGGGGTGCTACAGAGGTTCATAACCCCTACTTTCCAGGACCTCCAAATGACCCAGAAGTGCTTCCTGTGTGAAATGCCCAGGCACCTGAAGTACTCCTGGGTTTTAAATAAAAGGAGCCGCATTGCCTTGCAGAAATGATGAGCTGCTACACATGAAAACCTCTACAAATTCACACTGATGGCTGACCAAATATAAATCTGCAACATCTTTACACATTTTTAAACACAAAGTTGTAACACCAAACAGAATTTTCTGAAATCTACAGTGGATTTAGAAAGTATTCAGACCCAATCACTTTGTGCACACTTTATTTATACATTTGCCATTTTTGCCCATCATCTTATACTTAAGAACCCATACTTTAGACGTGTTTTCAGAAAAAAATGTGAAAAAGTGAAGGCGTCTCAATACCCCTTCACTTTCTGAATCCACTCTGTGTAATGCGGCCCTCTTAAAACAGAAATGTGGTAGAAAAATATGCAGAAAGGGAATGAAAAGAAATAGGTATGATGTCCGACAAAACACTTTAGTAACAAATGTGGACACATGGGGGCGTACAGCTCTCCAAACACCCGACACAACAGACAGAGGCACAAGTCTAGCACAATGGAGGCTTTATTTCAGTGGGGTAGCGCCTTTCCCTCGCTCCCCACCTTATACAGCACAGTACCAAGCACAATTCAACACAGTCTTTCTTTCTTTCTTTCTTTCTTTCTTTCTTTCTTTCTTTCTTTCTTTCTTTCTTTCTTTCTTTCTTTCTTTCTTTCTTCTGGCAAGCTTTGTCCTCTTCCACCCACCTCTGGCTCCTGGAGTAATGGCGTCAGACTCCTTTTACCCAGAAGTGCTCCAGTTGTCCGGTCATCTTCTTCCAGCAGCACTTCCAGGTGTGGCTGAAGCCCAGTGTAGTAGGGCTGTGTAGGCTCTGCAGCACCCCCTGCCGGCACCCAAGGAACCCAACCGGGCTGTAACAAACTCCAGCTCCCAGCATACCCTGCGGGAATCCATGGTGCTGCAGCAACCCAGGGGGGCTGCTCTCTATCCTCCCAGGGGAGAAAAAGCCCTGAAGACACACTCTCCCCTGGTCCATGCATTATACATTCGTCCTGGCCATCTGCCACACTAAATTATTAAACTAATTAAAGTTATAATCAAAACAAACTAGAAAGTATAGTAAAGTCCGATGAAAGTTTCTAGCAGCCTATTATTCATTGACTTACTATAATAATAATAAACAGCATAACTTCATAGCAAGCTTTCCAAGAGCCAAACATACAAACCAAAATGAAACACAAGTAATAAATGGCCATACCCAAGTGATGGGTAATTACTGTACATTCCATTTGGCCGATAATAAGGTCCATGTGTGGTGATAAAATAATAAGGGTCTTTAAAATAATAAGGGTCTTCACCGCAGCAGGTAAACAGAAGATCCATTTATTTAACATTAGAAATGCTTCATCTGCCAAAGCATTTCAAACAGAGGTCTTCTTCAGGGCCAAAAGACTTTACATAGAGATGAATCAATGCAGCCCACAAAGCTAATATAAACAGTTAGCCAGTCATTTTCTAACCTACTTAGTCCTGAACAGTGTCCCAGGGGTCTGCTGGGGCCTATCCCAGCCAGCATAGGGCACAAGGCAGGAACAAACCCTGGACGGGATGCCAGTCCATTCCAGGGCAAACACAAACATACACCAGTCCCACACCAGTTCACCTAACCTGTATGTCATTGGACTGTGGGAGGGAACCTGGGCACCTCGAGGAAATCCACGCAGACATGAGGATAACATGCAAACTCCACACAAGGAGGACATGAACCCTGGTCTCCTTACTACAAGGCAGCAGCGCTAACATTGCACCTCCATTCCACCCCCAATATATAAAGTCATATGCAAAAAGGGAAACTTACATACATCTGTCAAAAGACATATTCAAACCAGCAAATTCTGGAACAGTGGTATGTCTATGTTTTGTCAAATAAAAAAAAACAACGGAAAATTGAGATATATTGTAATAGGACAAAACACCATACATTGCGTGGCCTGCCTGGGGGTCACTAGCTCTCCAAAGCCGACACAGACAGACACAAGGCACAAGTCCAGCAACACACTGGCTTTTATTTCTATGGGAAACGCTTCCCGAATCATTTCACCTTCACAGAACAGTCCAAGTAAAGCACACAGCACTTTCTTTTCTTCTTCTGTCTGTCTCTGCTTCTGTTCGCCTCCACTCCTCCTCCTCCAGCAAGCTTTGTCCCTCTTCCTCCCGACTCTGGCTCCTCGAGCAGTGGAGCCTTACTCCTTTTATGCTGAACCAAAGAATACTTCCGGTGGCCCGTTGGCATGGTCTGGAAGCACTTCTGAGTGAGGTAGAAGCCCAATGAGATGGAGCTCTGCAGCACCCCCTGGCAACACCCATGGAACCCAACAGGGCTGTATTGAACTCCAGCTCCCAAGAAGCTACGTCGGCTGCCATCTTGCATTCTGTGGAATACTCTCCCCATGGTCCTCCATTATGAGGTAAGGACCCTGGCCATCTACCACAGTTGAAATGACAGAATATGGAATTTGGCAGATTAAAACAACTAAATGGTGTTGCCTTATTCAAATGGCAGTATTCTCTCTACAATCCTTGCGTTTGCTTTTTTATTTCTTACGAAACCAATTACAAGATTTGGCTAGGTTGCCACCCTAACTCTTTATCACTGTCGTCCGTTTTCCCTACGATAGATAGAAAAATGTGGATGTATTTATAGTCTTAGAAGGCGTTCTGAAGATCAGCAGCAATGTCAAAAGAGGATGTTGTCCCGGGGGACTTTTAAATTCAGCAGTCAGTCATCTTTGACATGGTCTCTGGATGATAGGATGACGGACAGAAAGAGTGAAAGGCCAAGCCTCTCAAATTTAAGCCAGTCCTGTGGTTTCCTATCACACCTCATGGACCAATGGGGTGTTATGATGCAAGGTGACTCCCCTGAGTCAGTCACTAATCCTGCTTAGCCATAACTGGTCCACCACACGAGCCTCCATCTAGAAACAGTCTGTGTTTGTTCCTGCATGTCTCCAATTTCAAGAAAAGAAGAGATGTAGGTAGATAAACAAGAAAGGGAGGATACCTAGGTGTACTTACAGTTAGGTCCATAAGTATTTGGACAGTGATCTAATTTTCATCATTTTAACTCTGTGTGCCACCACAATGGATTTGAAATAAAGCAATCAAGATGTGAATGAAGTGCAGTTTTCATGTAAGGCATTTAACAAAAACATTGAATGAGCCATTTAGAAAAGACGCTCATTTTTATACGTGGTCCTCAAAAGTATTTGAACAAACTGCCATAATCATATTACAGCAATCATTGTTGAAACTTGGTTGTAAATCCTTTACAGTCAATGACTGCCTGAAGTCTGAACCCATGGCCTTCTCCAAGTGCTGGATCTCCACCCTACCGATGCTTTTCCAGGCCTTTACTACAGCTGTCTTCAAGTGCTGCCTGTTCGTTGGACTTTCTGCCATCAGTTTTTGTCTTCAGCAAGTGAAATGAATGTCCAGTTGAGTTGAGGTCAGTTGTTTGACTTGATCATTGAAGAATATTCCATTTTATTGCCTTGAAAAGCACTTAGTTTTGGCTCATTGTCCATCTGTACTGTGAAGTGTCATCACATCAGTTGTGCAGCATTAGTTTGAATCTGAGCAGACAGTATAGCCCTGTACACTTCAGAAATCATTCTGAAACTTCTGTCAGTAGTCCTATCATCAATAAACACCAGTGACCCACTTCCATTGACAGTCGGTAATGCCCATGCCATTACACAGCCTCCACCATGTTTCACAGATGATATGGTGTGCTACAGATCATGAGCCATTCCTTCTCTACTCCATACTCTTCTCTATTCATCATACGGTACATATTGATCTTCATTTCATTTGTCCAAAGAAATGTGTTCCAAAACTGGACTGTTTATTTTTTAATATTTTCTGGCAAAGTCCAATGTATTCATTCTGTGCTTGAGGAGTACCAATATGAGGTCCAAATGCAAGTAAAAACAGGCCATCATTAGGCTGAGAAAACAAAACAAACCCTTTACAGCTGTTGCACCTTGTTGTAAACCCTCTGTCTTTACTTTCTTGAAGTCTTCTCTTGATTGTAGATTTTGACAATGACAGACCTACCTTTCAGAAAGTGTTCTTGGTTTGGCTAAATGCCATGAATTTCTTTTTTGTTCATCAAAGAAAGATTCCATGATCATCCAGCACAGTTGTCTTCCATGGTTGTCCAGACCTTCTGGTGTTGCTGAGTTCACCAGTGTATTCCTTCTCTTTATGAATGTACCAAATGGTTGATTTAACCACTCCTGGTTTTTCTGCTTTCTCTCTGATGGGTTTCTTTTGTTTTCTCGGCCTAATGATGGCTTGTTTTTACCTACCATGACAGCTCTTTGGACCTCACATTGGGAGTTCACAGCGAGAGCTTCCAAATGGAAATTCCACACATGGAATCAATTCCAGACCTTCTACCTGCTTAACAGTTAATGAAATAATGAGGGTCCTGCTCACACCTGGCTATGGAACAGCTTGTCAGTCAATTGTTCAAATATGTTTGGAGCCCCTGAAAATGGGGGGACCAGGTACAAAAGTGGCTGTCATTCCTAAATGGCTCATACAATATTTCTGTGAAACCCTTTGAATTAAACTGAAAGCCTGCTCTTCAATCATGTAATTATTTATTTATTTCAAATCCATTGTGGTGGCGTATAAAGCCCAAATTATGAAAACTGTGTCACTGTCCAAATACTTATGGACCTGACTGTAGGTCATAAATTGCTAGTAAAGACAGGGATTCACAGAGATATAGTCATAAATCACCTTCAAGATGCCCAGTTCATCCCAGTTTGTATGAGAAATATTAAAAACTTATAATAGAGTCATATTAGAGCTTGTTTTTTTTTAATATTGTGCCCACTATATTTATCCAGTCAGCCATCCCAATTGGAAATTATTACTATCTCTGCAGTTCAGTGGAGTCCATGAGCCTTACGCTTGACTCTGTAGGTTTACCTGGACTGATCTCTTTAGGAATTTTCTTTCATGGTGGCACAATGCGTTTGTTCAGTCCTTGTGATGGCAGCTTGAATAAGTGAGCTTGATATTCAGCAGGGCCATCCGCAATTAAGCCTGGCTGCGTTCAGTCAGCTGATTCTAATTATCCCTTTAATTGGGTTGGTGCTACAAGGGGGCAACTACTTTTTCACACAGAGTCAAGTTGCTGTTGGGTACCTTTGTAAGTTATGTAGGATTTAAAAAATTGTTTCAGTTCACTCTGGTGACCTTAATCTATTTTTTGGTGAAGATGATAATATTTGGAGGAAATCAGGGAGGGGCAATTACTTTTTCACAGCACTGCAAATACACATACAGTAGATTCAGAAAGCATTCAGACCCTTTAATTTTCTGTACGCTTTATTGTGTTGCAGATTTCATTTTAAATGGATACATTTGTATCCATTGATCTACACTGAATATCCCATAATGACAAAGTGAAAGCATGTTTTCGCAAAGGTTTGCAAATTTACTAAAAATCAAAAATGGAAATCTCTCATTCATAAATGTATTTAGACCTTTAATTCACTGCTTTGCAGAAGTCTCTTTGGCAGCAATTTCAGCTTTGCATCTTCTTGGATAAGTCTCTACAAACTTTACCCAACTGGGCAGTTTAAACCATTCTTCCTGGCACATCCTCTCAAGTTTGGTTAGATTGGATGACAAGCATCTGTAAAGTTCCATCTTCAGGCCCATCCAAAGATGTTCCTTTGCATTTGGCTGGGCCACCCAAGGACACAGACTTGTCCTGAAACCCCTCCAGTGTTGTCTTGGCTGTATGCTTCAGGTCATTGTAATGCTGAAAGATGAAATGCTGCGCAAGTCTGAGGCGACGTGTGCACTGGAGCAGGTTTTCTTCAAGGACCTCTCTGCATTGGATGCATTAATCCTTCTCTCAATTCTGACCAGCCTCCTTATCCCTGCCACTGAGGAGCACTCCCATAGTGGGATGCTGCCACCACCATGCTTCACCTTAGGAATGCTGTTAGGCAGGTGATGAACAGTGTGTGGTCTTCGTCAGGCATAGTGCTTGAAGTTCTGCCTATCGAGATCAATTCTTGAGTCATCAGACCAGAGAATCTTTCTCCTCATGCTCTCAGAGTCCTTTAAATTCCATCATTTGAGTTGCATGATATAACATGGTTGTCCTTCCAATGGGTTCTACCATCTCAGTAGATCATTTATGAAGCTCTATTAGAGTGACCATTGGATTCTTTGTCACCTTCCCTGACCAAGGCCTTACTTATTTAGTTACTCAGTTTGGCTGAACAGCCAACTCTAGGAAGAGTCCTGGTGGTTCTAAATGTCTGTCCTTTCACAATGACTGATGCCAGTGTGCTCCTGGGAATGCTGAAAGCTTTAGAAATGGTTTTATCTCCTTGCCCTAGTCTATACCTCACCACAATTTGATTGCAGAGGTCTACAGAGAATTCTTGGGACTTAAAGACTTGGTTTTGTCCCTACACAGAGTGTGACTTGTGGGACCTTCTATACACAGGTGTGGGCCTTTCTAGATGATGTCCAATTAATGAAGTTTGTGAACAGGTGGTCAAGTTCTTGACACATCCCATGGAGAACTAAACCAAAGCAGGCTGCACCTAAGCACAATTTGGAGTGCCTCATTAAAAAGTACAAATAAATAGAGAAATGAAAGAGATTTCAGTTTTTGATTTTGAACAAATTTACAAACCCTTCTGAAAACATGGATTCACTTACTCATTATGAGTTATCGAGTGTAGATTGATGAGCAATAATGGCAAATGTTTTCATCCCAAATGAATTTCTACAAAACAATAAAATGTGTAGAAAGCAAAGGGCTCTGAACCCTTTTGAAAGCACTCTTCATTAACTGTCAAACCTGCTTACTCCAGTTTAGAGTTGCAGTTTAGGGGGCTGGAGCCTATATAACATTTTATAAGCTGTGGCCACCAGAGGGTACTCCAGCTCCCCAAACTCCCAACACAAAACAGGCTTGCATACAAGTCTCAACAAACCAGAGGATCTTATTGGTGTGAAACACTTCCCATAAGCATTTCCCACAGCACCAATAAACAGTTACAATAAGCACAGTAGCACTCTCTGCTTCTCTGTCATCTCTCCGTTTGTCTTCTCTCTTTCTCTCTCTGTCCCCTCAGCTGCTCCAGCAAGCTTTGTCCACCTCCTCCCAACTCTGGCTCCTGGAGTTGTGGCAGGCTGCTACCTTTTAAGTAATACCCGGAAGTACTTCTGGTATCCAAAAAGTTTCCGGGTAAAGTGGGAGCCTCACAAAATAAGGATTGCTAGTCCCCGCAGCACTCCCTGGCAGTACCTACAGAACCCAATAGGGCTGAGCCAAAGAATTCCAGTTTCCAAGCTGCCCTGTGGGAATCCATGGTGCTGCTGCAAGCCATGTGAGTTTCTATCTAGTATTCTAAAGATGCAATGCCTTTTGCATACTCTCTCCTTCCATTCTGAGGGTATATACCAGGCAGATAAGTTCCCCAGCCATCCCTCACAAGGCAAAATAGATGTCTTAATGTCATTTTATTGGTTTCCTATCTGATTATGCATTGGTGTACTGTCTCTTTGGGCATCTGTGGGTATGTTCCATGTTTTTTGTGAGTAGAAACCCAATAGGTGGAGCTTCCTGTCCATCTCAATTTAGGAACCACCAGCTCTGGAAAGGCTGTGGAGACAGGCAGCTCAGTGGGAATCATTGCTAAGTCTTTTGGATTTTGTGTATTATTGTTTATGGTTAGATTTTCCTCTTTTTTTTTTGTATAATTTTGCTCTCTCTTTGGATTCTGATTACTGGATTTTTTTGGAGTACTTGTTCAACTCTTTTAATGTTTTAGTGCTTCTGTTTGCTCTGTGGCACCTTTGTTAAATTTCTTGTAATTTTTAAACAAACATTCTTTCTTTAACCTGTCTTTGCACAAGCCAAAGTTTTCAGTTTCCCTCCTCTAGTTGGACGTTTTATGATATTCAAAGACAAAGACTGGCAATTTGAGTGAAAAGTAAGCCCACCGAGGTGAGGTATTTTCCAGGCAGGCAAAACAGGCCTGGCCTGGCCAGTGAAGCGTTTGTGTGGCATTATTGAGGTCTCACACCCTTTTGCTTTCATGGAGGCTCCAATTCATGACAAATAAAGACGTGGGTGGATTTATCAGTACCGCTCCAAGAAAAGAGAAAAATCCACAATTGTCTCTGAAATAACTTGAAACTGACCAATGTAATTGGCACCTTTATTGTTTATTGTAAATTTAACAAAAATCACACTTTGCTTTAGTGTTTTGATTCAACAGAATATTTAAAAAAATAACACAAATGAAAATTGGATGGAGAAAAATAATGAGTCCCTATCATAACCATTAGAAGCAATCACTGGAAACAAGCAGTTCCTGGAGCTCTCAATGAGACTTCTGCCCCTGTCCACAAGTAGTTTGGCCCACTCTTACTGAGCAAATAATAATAATAATAATTTTATTTATATAGTGCATTTCCAATGCTCAAGCTACTGCAGCTGTGTCAGGTCTGAAGGGGGCCTTCTCTAGACTGCATGTTTCAGTTTAATCCATAGAAGTTTGTAGGATTCAAATCAGGGCTCAGAGAAGGCCATTTCGGAACAGTCCAATGTTTTGTTCTTAGCAATTCTTGGGCTCTTTTAGCTTTGTGTTTTGGCTCATTATACTGTTGGGAAATTCATGACCTGTGACTGAAGCAGAGCTTTCTAATGCTTCTCTCCAGAATGTCTTGTTGGTCATCAGATTCTATCGGTCCCTGCACAGACACAAGGCACCCTGTCAACCACACAGCAAAGCAGTCCCAAAACATAACTGAGCCTCCTTCATATTTCACAGTTGGTATGGTGTTCTTTTCTTTGAATGGTTCATTTTTGAATCTGTGGACATAACAGCTGATGTGACTTGACATAAAGTTCCAGCTTTGTTTCATCTGTCCAAAGGACATTCTCCCAGAAGCACTTTTATCAAGTGTATTTATTTTGCTTAAAATTGTCCAAAATGTTTCCAGGGCAAGAGTCAACCTGTGAACATTGCAATCGAGCCCCAAATTAACAAAATTTAGGACAAAAATCTTTGTATGCCTTGTAGATGCCACATGGGTGGGACGGGCATCCCAGCCAGAAGAGGGGATGATTCCTTGCTCAGACAGGAGACTCCTAGTGGACAGATAAGCATTCTAGTCAGGGAGTAGAAGGGGATCCTTCACCTTAATAAAAAGGACCATACTCCCTCATCCAAAGGAGTCGGAGCTGGGAGGGTGTGGATCAACACTCAGGTGGTGGAGAGCAGTGTGGTGGTGGTGGTGAGAAGTATTGAGGAGAGAGAGATGGGAATCTTTTGCTTGTGTTAACTTAGTGCTATACTTTGTTAACTTTCTGGAGGAGTAAATAAACGCACTGTTGTTTGAACCTGGGACTGTGATCGTGTTTGGGGCTCGCTGATGCCCCTGGTTCTTTCACTATCAGACAGCCTTGGTGTCACAATCAGTCCTAACAGTTGTGTTTAGTGTACTCCTAGATGGCCTTAAAGTGGAGAAGGACAAACAAACTGTAACTTTCTCTACCACACTACTAACACATACATTTATCTTGCTCAACTGGAAGAATCCTAACTCATCTCTTTTAAGTCAGTGGGTAACCAATGTTCAATGCTACTTGAAATTGGAAAAAAATCAAATTCTCACTTAGAGGATATATATATATATATATATATATATATATATATATATATATATATATATATATATATATATATATATATATATATATATATATATATATACTAATAAAAGGCAAAGCCCTCACTGACTGACTGACTGACTGACTGACTGACTGACTGACTCACTCACTCACTCACTCACTCACTCACTCACTCACTCACTCACTCACTCACTCACTCACTCACTCACTCACTCACTCACTCACTCATCACTAATTCTCCAACTTCCCGTGTAGGTGGAAGGCTGAAATTTGGCAGGCTCATTCCTTACAGCTTACTTACAAAAGTTAGGCAGGTTTCATTTCGAAATTCGGAGGCGGAGTCACGTATCGCGTCATCACGTATTACGCCTCCTACGTAATCACGTGAACTGAAAACAAGGAAGAGATTTACAGCACGAGTCAAACGCGGGAACGAAGGTAAATGACGTTAATTTTTGAGTGTCTTTTAATACTGTGTAAGCATACATATTAACACATTTGCAATTAAACGTGTGCATTTACGGGGTGATTTCTCAGGCTTAAAAGCTCGCCTTTTATTAAAAAGGTAATGGGATGGTGTTTTTCGACTTGCGCCTTGATTTAAACAATTGCATGTCTTGGTGGGTTTGCGTAGCTTATTGTCAATATCTTTACACCTCTTTTTAAGACTTAATTTATAAAGGTTTTCTTTTCTTCTTAATTAAAATTTAAAAGCAATACTTCACCGCTGCAAAGCCCCTCTAGCGCTGGCATCCGAGGTTCGATTACCGTAAGCGAGTGCAGTGAGTGTGTACACCTGATGAGCCAAGAATAAGGGGGAAAGACGTGTCGCGTATTCTTTGCATTATTTGACAGTAAACTATTTTCAACCATTCTATGATCTGCTTCTCACAACTGAAGGCACCATGGCTGATGTTACCTGAATTGCTGGCCAACCATAAGCGTTACCTGGTAGGTCACCACCCACTCACTTCACTCCCTTACGGGAATCGAACCTCGGACGTCAGCGCTAGAGGCGAAGCCCCTAAAATTGCGCCACGGCGTGTGGTTCGTTTATTTGACAGCATGTAGATCGGGGTAATTACATTCACGGCATTCGTAGTCTGATCCACAATCTGATTGTATGTGTGGTTACCTACCAGGTAACGCTTATGGTTAGCCAGCAAGTCAGCTCGAAGTGATCACTCGAGTGAAGGCAGCTTCACAAAAAAACAGATCCTTAACAAACTGTTATTGGTATATGTTCCCTCAATTTAAAAAGGTTTTCTTTTCTTCTTAATAAAAATTTAAAAGCAGTACTTCGCCGGTGCGAAGCGCGGGGATTTGAGCGACTGACGCATACAGACATATTCATGAGTGCAGGTACTTCGGAAAGAAACCACCGTGTAAACCTAAAGTTTAAATTAAGTTCATAGACCTACAAAAGGTTGCCATTGATTTCAGGCAAGATTGCTTTTCTCCTGTACAACTATATGTTGCATTCTCAAGAGTGTGCTTGCACGGCTTGGTCATATTACAACTGGAGTGCTGAACTGACAACGTGGTATACAAACAGAACTATAACAATCGTAATAAACGAACAAAAAAACAGCAGACAACCCGTGGATTAAATAAAAAGGCTGCTTCCGTTGGCAACGAAAAAGGAAGACCTTCTAGGGCGTTCGTTTATAAAACAGTGGAGAGGCTGTGTGAAGTCAGCTACACAAAAAACCAGATCCTTAACAAATTGTTATTGGGATATTTTCCCTCAATATAAAAAAGTTTTCTTTTCTTCTTAAAAAAAATTTAAAAGCAGTACTTCGCGGGGATTTAGATATAGATATATATATATATATATATATATATATTATATATATATATATACACTAGATATATATATACACTAGATATATATATATATATATATATATATATATATATATATATATATAGATATAAAGACATATATATATAGACATACATATATATATATATATCTATATCTATTCCATGTCTTGGTGGGTTTGCTTAGCTTATTGTCAATATCTTTACACCTGTTTTTAAGACTTCTTGACTGAAATGGGCTTTCACGAAAAAAAGTTAGGGCTTTGCTACAGGATACACCCTCCACAAGTTAAGGAAGTTAAAAATAAAAGTATATATTTCTGTTTTATTTAAACCTTTTAAGTTCGTATGCATAGCCCCATTTGGCTGTTTTAGTTTTTTTTTTTTTTTCTTTCTTCAGTAATATTTATTCTCCTTAAAGAAAAAGAACATATGCATTTTACTTTTTTGCATCTCTTTAGTAATATTTTAGTGTAAAAGGATAACCAGTATTTAAACCTTTTATGTTACTTTATAAAGTTATTTTACACAATGTTGAAAAATTAATAAGAAAGCTACATATTTTGGCAGCTGCTGCTTTAATTTTCAATGAAATGAAAAAAGCTCTCCAAGAGAAAACTTCAATGAAGAAGAAACAGTTTGCACTATCTAAAAAGGAGAAACCCTCATTTATAAAGGTTTGCTGCAGATGACTTAACTGAAAATAAATGAATAGTTCCTATGTGTATAATACATATTTATCTATTTTACTTATGCCTTTATTCCAGCAACTTGCAACATCTGAGGTACAATTTGTTACATTACTTTTGTTTCTTGCAGAACAGGCAGGTGAAGTGACTTCCTCAGGGTCACACAGTGGTGTCAGTACCAGGATTTGAACTGACAAGCTCCGGGTTTGCTGAAATATTACTGAAGAAAGAAAAAAGACGAAAACGGGCAAATGGGGCTATGCATACAAATGTCCATCCATCCATTATCCAACCCACTATATCCTAAATACAGGAGCCAAACCCTGCCAACACAGGGCACAAGGCAGGAAACAAACCCCGGGTAAGGTGCCAGCCCACCGCAGGGCGCACACACCCACACACACCCACACACCAGGGACAATTTAGAATCGCCAATGCACCTAACCTGCATGTCTTTGGACTGTGGGAGGAAACCGGAGTACCCGGAGGAAACCCAGACAGACACAGGGAGAACATTCAAACTCCACGCAGGGAAGCGAACCCGGGTCTCCTAACTGGCACCTTTCACTGCGCCACCATGCCGCCCGCATACAAACTTAAAAGGTTTAAATAAAACAGAAATATATACCTTTATTTTTACTTCCTTAACTTGTGGAGGGTGTATCTTGTAGCAAAGCCCTAAGTTTTTTCATTAAAGCCCCTTTCAGTCAATAAGCCTTAAAAACAGGTGTAAAGCTAAACTTGCAGCACCGCTATTCAATGACACTTGCCTAATGCCTCTCCTAAGGGGAGATACTGTGGGATCTGGGCATCAGTCAAATCACCAATCACAGGCCCGATTAGAAAGCGGGAAGCTGTGATTTGTCGTCTCCCTCCCATGTAACAATCACAGCCCGTGTTACAACGCACTATGTATGTATGTATATATGTATATATGTATGTGTGTGTGTGTATGTATGTGTGTATATGTATGTGTATATATATATGTTCATATGTGTATATATATATATATATGTATATATATGTGGATATGTATATGTATATATATATGTATATGTAGATATGTGTATATGTAGATATGTATATATATGTATATGTATATATATGTTTACATAACCTCTTTAACACACTACTTCTCCGCTGCGAAGCGCGGGTATTTTGCTAGTATATATATAAATTATATATATATATTATATATATATTGTGGCGGACAGCCAGAGCCCTTACCCAGCCGGGATGACTCTACATTAGAAGGACCATGGGAATGAGCGTTTCCGGAGCATTGCCTCTCCCAAAGCACTAGAGGCAGCTTCTCTAATGTGCAGTGGTACCATGGATTTGGAGCATGGAAGCTCAACCCTGTTGGGGCTCATGGCCACCGCCAATGGTACCTGGAGAGCTGCTGAGTCCTTAGTTTCAGCACTTCCACCACACCCGGAAGTGCTGCCAGAACTGGGTCAAAGAGCACCTGAACCACTTACAGGTGCCTTTTGAAAGGAGCCAGCAGCAGCTACTCTGAGAGCCAGAGTCGGGTGGGAGTAGATGAAGCTTTTCAGGAGGACTGGAGGCAGTAAAGAAGAGAAGACAAGAGGAAAGGAAAGGAAAAGAAAAGAAAAGGACTGTGCTGTGCTGTGCTGTATGTACTGTGTTGTTGGGGCAGGCTAAAGCATTGCCCATCTGTAAATAAGCGTGTATGCCGTTTGACAACTTGTGTCCACCTGTCTGTGTTGGGTAGGGTGGCTGGTATGCCCCCTGGTGGCCCACAATGGCATCCCAAATGGGACGTCTGGCCATTAGTAGGCAGGAGACTCATTTATAAAAGAATTTTGTGGCCAGATTTGGGAGGAAGAGAACAAAGCCTGAGGAGGAGTGGAGGTGAGCGAACTGGCGGCAGGAGGGACTGTGTTGTGTTGGGCTCGGTGCCTTGTGTGATGATTTGTGCACTGTGCTGAACAGAAAATAAATTGTGGGCTGTGTGGCAATTGGTGTCCTGCCTGTTTGTGTTGGGGATAGGGCGGCTGTACATGCCCAAGGCTTCACTATATATATTTCCAAAACAGTACTGCGGTATTGAATCAAGATGGTGACTTTAAAGGCCAGTGTAGGAAGTGATCTCATCAGAGGCAGGACCGGGAGTGACATTATCAGAGCCGGGGATTGGAAATGACATCATCGAATGCGCTGGAAAAGTGGAAGTGATGTCATCCAACCCTGTGGGATTTCCCAAGAATGGTCTGCAAAGGATCGATAAAAAAAATTAGTGCACCCTGCCACCCCTTAGTCGGACGTGGAATTGCCATTATTCAGGCTCTTTAGTTGACTCCTACTCATATGTGTGTGACACCAGGGATTAAATACTAGAAGTTAAAAGCAGACAAAAACATAGAAGCTTAACAATTATTATCAATGTCCACACAGTTAACTTTGCATCAAATAACCAAAACTGATGTCTGTATAATGTAAAGGGCCCATTCTTCTTAATCAAGCTCAATTATTCTTTAAAGGTGTGTGCCGCCTTCATGGCACAGATTTTTCCCACTTCTCTGTTGGGGTGCATATTAGGTTGTGCTTTACTTTCATCCTCTGATCGCATGATGGTTTGGTCTGACTTCAGAACTGCCTGTGCTTCTAATTTTATAATAAGCACAGCATTTCACTTTTCTCATATTAAAAGCGCTATGCCGTTTACCTTTCTCCAAAGCTGTACAGCGATTGTGTTGTGCCAATACATGTGAATTCTTTTACCGTATATCATGGCTTGATTGTTATTTTCGGTAAGTGACATCAGCCAAAAAACTGAGAATTTCCCATGGTCTTTACACCTGTCAACCTGAATTATGAGACACAAGTTAAAACCACTCTTTCACATTTTACAAGCATATACACACTGGTTAGTTTTTGCAAGTTTAAAGACATACTGTACATTCTAATAAACAGTAACACCTATTTTCAACATTTGCTTTACATTTTCATATCCTTCCCAGAATTCAACACTCTGTTTAACCACATTGTTATTCCCATCAGTGTGTTTAGCTGATGGTTCAAAAGAAAGACAGCTCTAACAGTCTCCTTTTCTAAAGTGGTCTCAGACATGGCCCACAATATTGTCTAAAACATTTATCTCTAAACCTTTATAAGCCCATCCTTTTAGTCTCATGCAGGGTGTCTGTCTGTGCAGCTTTTAACCCAATCTACTCACAGTATGTTGCCTTCAGTCATTAGTGCTGCGCCTGAATTTTGTTGCTCCTATCCTTCTGCTAAACTTCTGCTAAAATCTTTAAACTCAGTTTCTATTTTTCAATTTTCTGCTACTTTGGTATAACTGGCTACAGCTTTATCACCCTTCACTCAATATTCATGTTCTGCCTCTTAAAATAAAAGTCAGACATTTTCTTTCAGAATTTTCACACCTGGATTATGTCGTATACACATGTTGCAGCAGAATAAATTGTAAAACTCAGTAATGTTTTGCCAAAAAAGCACTTTGAATATCAATAATAATAATAATTAGATTTATGTAGCACTTTTCTTGCGACTCAAAGCTCTTACATAGTGAGTAGAGAGCCATTTCAACCACCACTAATGTGTAGCATCCTTTTTCTTCTTCTTCTTCTTCTTCTTCGGTCCCTAGCAAACAGCTGGATGAGGGTGACCTCAGAGCCAGTATGCTGCCTTGGGTGCCACTGGGTCCCAGATTTCTTTCATGCTGAGATTTTTTTCAGATTTCTTTCATCCTGTTGGTCGACTGCAATGTTCTTAGCTTCCCTCAAGTTGATTTGGCAATTTCTGAGGTTATCTTTAATTTATTTGATCCAGGTCTTTTCTGGTACTGCCTTCTGCACCTTTCATTGTGATGGTCGTTGCCACAGTAGCAATCTGTGTGGAGGCCTTCTGTCAGCTATCCTGCATACATGTCCGAAATATCACAGTCTGCATCTCTGAGGTTTTTCTTCAATTCTGGGCTGCTGCTTGCATCGAATTCAGATAGTGTCCTTTCAGATGTGGTTATGGACTGAGGCACCAAGAATCTCATGTAGGCACCGCATTTGGAAAACTTCAAGTTTATTGATATCAGATTGAGACATCATCCAAGTCGCTGATCCATAGTGCAAAATAGGCAGGATCAACGTACTGAAGAGACGAGCTTTGGTCTTGATGGATATGTTTTTCTTTCACCATAAGCACAATTTGAGGGATGCAAAAGCCACAGTACTTGGCCAGTCTGGCTGGTGATTTCAGTGTGCATGCCACTTTCACTTCTGTATCAGTCATCCAAGGTACTTCAATTCTTGGACCTGTTCAACTTGAATGCAATTGAGATGAACACCAGCCATAGAGTCCATCAAATGACAAGACTTTGGTCTTTTCCACATTGAACTTTATGCCATAGAACTGAGCAACATGGGCGATATTGTAAAGGATGTCAGCGGCCTCAGCATCCACCTGGATGATGTGACAGCCGCCATTTTTGTGCCAGTATGCTCATCACACATTAACTATTATGTGGCGATGGGGTGAGAGGCAAAATGAAATTAGAGATAGGGGATGACTAGAGGGCCAGAATTACTAGGCCATGGAGGGGCAATATTATTTTTATTTCCATAGGTGTGTGAATAACCTTTGAAACACTATAAAAAATATCAGAAAATGTCTCAGGGACACCAGAAATAAATATGAACTAAATACAAGTAGAATGTCTAGTGTTACTGTTTTGAAGCAGTGCAAAAAATAATTATTTTTTCCACGTTCACTGTTTTAAAAAAATAATTCATAGTATACATGTCCATTAATGAAGACCCCTGGCCTACATATCATTTTAAAGGGCAGATCTTGTTCTGTTAGAACATGTATAGTTGGTAAAGAAATGATACTGTGTATCCAAATTACAATATGATAGCTACAAGATTCAAAAACATCTTTACAAAAACAAAAAATAACTGTAACTGAACTGTAGAAAGTGGAACACATAGAACGTGTCCTTTGAAAGTTGAAACATCTTTCGTAGATAATAGTCTGTCCATCATAGTGTACACAATTGAACTGGGACAATCGTGAAAGCCATGTTTGTTGGGGCCTGGTGTTACAGGGATACAGCAGTTCAGCCATCTTTGATGGAAGAAAGAAAAACGTTGTAATGTGGTATTGTTGTATGTAATGCATCATTTTTACAGCAAAATTATATACTTAATGATTTCATGCAATTTTTTAAAGTTTTTGCTTTATTGTTCGTTCAGTACACAAGGGTTAAATACACACAATTAAAAGTAATGGTATTTTTTTCCCTCATGATCTCTATGATATAGTTATAGTCTTGGTTCCATAGTTTATTCACTCAAGTTATATCTTATCTAAATTATCCAAAAATAAAAACAAGATAAATATTTCGAGTCGTATTTAATAATTTGAACAAACTTAATTTTTCCCCCCATTACAGCATGTAAATGTATTTTATGGCTGGCTCTACACTGGTCCAGTCTGTATGGATGTTGTAGGAGTGTGGGTGTGTACATAATGGGCTGGCACCCAGTGTCAAAGTGCCCTGTGATGAACTTAAATGCCATCCAGGGTTGGTACTGGCCTACTGTTCAAATGCTGCCAGGATAGAGCCGAGCTTCTGGTACGGAATTAGCATATGAGGAAAGTGGAGGCCATTTCTAAAGACACTTGGGCCAGATTTGGGAGCTGAAGCTGAAGAGACAGGCATTCATCACCTACCCTCCAGGACACAACAACTTATTTATGGGCGCTTGTAGCTTTTTATCTTTTTCTGGACTAAAAGACTCGAGTCATTTCTTTGTATCTGTATGCCATACACAGCCGCACTGAACGCTTTCCCCACTAATCAAATCCAAATGTTTTCTAACTGCCGGCCATTCTATTGATTCAGCCGACAGTGATGTTGGGTTCATTCCAAGTCTGAGCTCTGCACTTTCAGAATGATGAATAAACGCACTTGCGATGTCAAGTAAGCTTAACGCGGCCTCAGAATGCATTCTTTACACGTTTTGTGTCAAACACCTTGTCTGCTCCTTTTTATTCCTTCTCATTACTCCATCCATCACTTGAATCTTTATGCAAACAACCTTAATCTGGGTTCTTTACCTCAATGGTGTGCAGGTGTCACCGTCACTGACTACTTGAACAGCCAGAATAGCTACAAAGTGTTGCTGGCCCATCTTCGGCAATGAATCCCAATGGATTTGTACATGGAAGAGAAACAGACAAGTGTGCAATCTGGACAAAATACCAAAAGGGTTTACCACTGGAGATAGCAGGCATCATAGTGTGGGGCACTCATGTCACTGGAGCTTCATTGCTGCCAAATTAATTCTGCTATTGGTGATCTTTTATCTCTGTCATACTGATGCTGAATCAGTTGCGTCATCAGTTAACTCCAGTGTGTACTCAGGTCCATTTGCTCTAGATTCTGGTTTGATGCCATGTCATTTGTAGGCTCTACCCACTGCCCTAGAGTAAATCTTGAAATGCGGTCTGTTCCTCTTGTGACAAGAATACACAGGAGACATCAAAGGTTTGAGGTAGCCACCCGTGTAATATGCCCTGGTGGCAAATGGGTACATTTTTCAAGAACAGAACAGATTCAGAGATGCGAAGATGGCAGCTTTAAAGCCCAGGATCGGAAGTGACATCATCATATTTGCCAGAACTGGAATTCTAAACAAATTCCAGTTCATATTATGTGATATGATCTACTGTTAAATTCTGCTCCATACTTGTAAAATTTTTATTTTTATACTTGTCACAGGAGGCTGGGGGTCAGACCCAGCCGGGACGTCTGGAAGGACCAGGAAGTGATCTATACATCCCCTGGGCCACAAAGGTGCAACCGCCCTGGATATTGAGGGGACCACGGGGAAGGAGCAAGGAGGTTCAAACCCACTGGGGCCTGTGGCCACCGCCAGGGGGCGCCCCGAGCGTCGTGGAGCCCGGGAGATCGACACTTCCACCACACCTGGGAAGGTGGAGGAAGGACCTTTCAGGAATGCCTGGAGTGCTTCCGGGTGCAAGAGAAGAGCATCATCAGGCACCTGGAGCACATCCGGGTGGAAATAAAAGGGGCCACCTCACTCCAATCAGGGAGCTAGAGTTGGGAGCGGGAGCAGGACAACGCTCCCGTGAGGAGGGTGATTGGTGCTGGGAGCACTGTGTGCTGTGTGGGACTTATTTATAATAATAAACATGTGTTTTGTGTAAAGTGCTGGTGTTAGTCTGATGGTGTTCGGACCCGGGCTCACATAATGTATTGAGGATTTGTTCTGTTCTGTGTATTGTACTGTATTATATTGACCCCCTTCTTTTTGACACCCACTGCACGCCCAACTTACCTGGAAAGGCGTCTCTCTTTGAACTGACTTTCCTGAGGTTTCTTCCAGTTTTTCCTTGTCTTCTTAGAGAGTCAAGGCTGGGTGGCTGTCAAAAGGCATGGCCTGTTAAAGCTCATTGCGGCACTTCTTATGTGATTTATACAAAAATAAATTGTAATGTATTGTAATTGTATATGCACCAGAACTGGAAAGTGACATCATCATAGGCACAGGAAACGGAAGTAACATCATCTTGGGCGTCGGGACCCCGTGGGATTTCCTGTGAATGGTCTGCAGTGGATTGCGAGAGAAAGTCAGTGCACCCCCAATAACCCCCCCCCCACCCCCCCTCAGCCAGCTGGTCTTGCATGGATTTATCACTATTCAGGCACGTGTGTGACACTCTGTTCCCCTGTGCCTTATTGTCTTGCTATCTGTCATGAAAATGGAGTAATAACAGTAGGATAAAAATGTGTACTTATAAAAAATAATAATACTTTATAAACCAATGGTTGGACTTACTACTTAAGTCAGAACTAATGTAGATAAAATCTTAAAAAGACCAGTACAACATTCTGGCCAGAGGGCTGAGGTTGGGAGCATGCACTGATACCGCATGTTGCCTCACCCACCGGATGACGAACCATCTCAGGATCCCAGTTTAGGACCTGAGAGCAGCCGTGCAATGGGTGACACCACAGCAGCACACTAGCTCAAATGGAATAGTGTGGGTTTTTTTTTTTACAGTGGCTGGAGTGCCAATCCTGCCACCAACTCCCAAGTTCTCCCTGAAAGTTGGAGGACCTCCTTGCAAGTTAACATCCTATCCAGAATGTATCAATTTCAGGTTAAGGGCCCATAAGGAGTGGAATCACTTCTGTCATTTATGGGATTCAAACTGGCAACCTTCCAATTGCTGGTGCAGATCCCTAGCTTTAGGACCACCAGGTGGCTGAGATAAATGAAATATCTGGTTGGGGATGGAATGGGGCTGAATTGTGCTGAAACAGGAATGGAATGAAGCAGGGAGTTGCCTCACATGCTATGATATCCCATTAGTCTGAGAGGTACATCAAGTTAAGCTGGACTAACCTAAAGATGGGGTAACAAAGAAAATCTCTGTCTCTCATCTCTGCCATTTTACATCATAAAGAGAGGCCATTTCTGCTGACCTGTGCAGACAGCATGCTGGGTCAGTGGCATTACCAAACCATGCTGGACCATACCAAGACAGAGAGCCACCTGGTAGTATAAGCAAATTGAACTGATTATTACCCAGGTTGCATTAATATTAATTTGCCACCACTAACACTTGTACTCTAGTTATATTTTGGACACATTATCTATAATGCATGAATAACCTCCTGGACATATTATTCAACCTAGAAGTAACTGTGTAGTGGTGTTTAAAGATGCTTCATAAACCGTAGTGTTGTTAAGAGCTCAGATGACAGGAAGCAGATGTTATGGTTGTCATGAATGTGTGCCAGAGGATCTCCTTACAGGTTCTGTCTCGGTATGTAACAACACTCCAGGAAAAGAGGGGACGCTATCACTGGCATTATCATGTCCTTCTCTCTCCACAGTGATGAAAAACCGCCCAGTGAGGGCAATTGACTCTGCCCCTTCCAGTTCACTTTCCATAAAAGATCGGACCTCCCGGAAGGAGGCATAATTTTTGGTAAGAGCTGCTTTTGGAGCTCTGAGATCTTAACCGAACATCAGTGCCTAACCAGCTGATATACAGTATTTAGCCTATTTTTGCCCAGATATTTGAAGGGCTAGTATGCCCATGGGTGTTTACTTTTCTTGATCTTGTAAATATTAAACGGGATGACTTGGTTGGCATCTCAAATTTTCCCTGCCATTACCCAGCCACAGGTTCATCCAGGGATATTGCCCTGGCTTAAAGTTGATTTTTGACATAGTTAATGTTTGTTCTTGTTCTTGTAGACCGATTCGAACAGAGGCTGGTGCGTGAGTGAGGAGGGCCCCCGCCCTGCTCCCCACTCCTGACGTCACGCTTCCCCCTCCCTTTGACCCACAGCCTCTGTCTCGGATTCACACAAGTGAACTATGAACTTAGCGCAATGAGAAGAGTCGCAAAATCAACCAGAATCCATCCATCCATCCATTTTCCAACCCGCTGAATCCAAACACAGGGTCACGGGGGTCTGCTGGAGCCAATCCCAGCCAACACAGGGCACAAGGCAGGGAACCAATCCTGGGCAGGGTGCCAACCCACCGCAGGACACACACAAACACACCCACACACCAAGCACACACTAGGGCCAATTTAGAATCGCCAATCCACCTATCCTGCATGTCTTTGGACTGTGGGAGGAAACCGGAGCGCCCGGAGGAAACCCACGCAGACACGGGGAGAACATGCAAACTCCACGCAGGGCGGACCCGGGAAGCGAACCCAGGTCCCCAGATCTCCTAACTGCGAGGCAGCAGCACTACCCACTGCGCCACCGTGCCGCCCATCAACCAGAATGTTCAAACAAATTATAGAAAAAAATCCAATCTAAATCCATTAAGTAGTTCTCTCATGAAAAGTGGACAGACAGACAGACAGACAGACAGACAGACAGACAGACGTTGGATTGTATACTGTATATATAGAGATGGTATATTTCTTTGGCTTTGCTTTCTTCCTTAATTTAATTTATAAATGTAATGTTTCTAAGTGTTATGTATTGCTCTTCTACATCCCTCGTGTTTTGTGGTGGGTACCCCAAGAGGCTTGACATCACCACTCCTGAGTCTCCCCTCCGGAAGTTTGAGCCAAGGAAAAAGAGGGCTCAGGAGTGGAGCATTGTAGTTGTAAAGGAGTTTTGTATTTGCTTCTGTCTGAAAGTACTGTTTTCTTTTTTGTTTCATTTTTTTCTCATGGGGGAGTCCTAGTGTGACCCTATTCCCCTTCATATTCTTTATTATGTAGACCTTAAAAGAATGTCTCCAATCCTATCCTCATCGCCAATTGTATTGCTGTGGACTCACACCACTAAGCATCTCAATTTAAAGGTTTGCGGCGTGGATGGGTGGAGTACAGCGGTGATGCTGTGCTGGAAAACATTGGGGTCTGACACAAAGAAAGATCAGCCAAGACCACCAGGAGGTGCTCCACTCAAAGCATTCAGAAATGATCTCTACGTGCCCTACAGGTGGAGCTCTAAATTTAGCTCACTCTGCAAGACACTCGCTTCCAGTGCAAATCTTCAAAACTGAAATGTGTTGTGGTGCACAGCAATATTAAAATGAGCAAACATCATAAACAGGAAAACTAAGGCCTCTTGGAAAGGACGTCTTGAATTCCTGACAAGACTCTTGACTTCTGCAGAACTTCAAGAGTAAGCATTAGTCATTAGGGATTTCATGTTTATGTTTTAATTCCTTCTCCTTTTTATGTTTCTTTTATCTTTGGTTCCTTTATTTCTAATTTTGGTTGTTTGCCTCCACTGTCTCCCTGTGTCTTACAGAATGGAATACAAAATTCTATTATTAATCCTACCAAGCTTTAAATGGCCTTGCACCTTACTACCTCAGTGACCTTCTCCATTGCTATCCTCCTGTTCACCCACTAAGGTCTTCTGATTCTGGCAATCTTGTTGTGCCCCACGCTAACCTGCACTCTATGGGTGACAGGACCTACAGCTGCCTAGTGTCCAGACTTTGGAATGACCTCCCAAAATTAATGAGATCAGCTGACTCCATTCATTCTTTTAAAAACAACTTAAAACTCATCTGTTCAGGAAGGCTTTAACTTAACCTGATGTTCTGCCCCTTCTATCTGTTTTAGTGTTCTGTTCGGGAAACATTTGTATGTAATGTCACATATACCTGCTGTTCCTTTCTGAAATTCTGTGAAGCACCTTGAGCATGGGAAAGGCACTATATAAATAAAATGTATTATTATTATTATTATTATTAACCAGTAACTGTGCACTGCACGATAATGAAATTTGGAGTTTGTGCAACAGCATGTGGTGGTTTCTCTGGTCAGATAAGAAAAACTCTCTGGCTATCATGGGAAACACTGTGTGTGGCACAAACCCAACACTTGCCATCACCACAAGAACACCATTCCTACAGTGAAGTATGGTTGTGGCAGCATCATGCTGTGGGGATATTTTTCATGGCCAGGGATAGTAAATCTGGTCAGGATTGAAGGAAAGATGGACGGCACTAAATACAGGGAAATTCTTGAGGAAAACCTGTTTCAGTCTGCCCAGGATGTGAGCCTGGGATGAAGGTTCATTTTCCAGCAGGACAATAACCCTAAACATGTTGCTAAAGCTACACTGGAGTGGTTTAAAGGGAAACATTTAAGTGTCTTGGAATGGCCAAGCCCAGACCACAATCCAAATGAGAATCTGTGGCATGACTTGAAGAAGGCTGTACATCAACACAACCCATCAAACCTGAAGGAGCAGGAGCAGTTGTGCCTCGAGGATTGGGCGACAATCCCAGTGGCGAGATGTGCTCAGCTAACAGAGACATTCAACAAGAGACTTGCAGCTCCGTTTACAGCAAAAGGGGGGCTCAACAAGTTATTGACTTTTTGACAAAGTATTGATCGTTGATATTAGGTAGAATGCCTACTAGGAGCTTGGTGGTCTCGTGGCCTCGGAACCCCTGCACATTTTGATTTTATTTGTTCTCCAGCCATCTGGAGTTTTTTTTTTTTCTGTCCTCCCTGGCCATAGGACCTTACTTTATTCTTTGTTAATTACTATTGACTAATTTTATTTTCATATTTTTTCCTTTTCATCTTGTAAAGCACTTTGAGCTACATCATTTGTATGAAAATGTGCTATAGAAATAAATGTTGTTGTTGTTGTTTGGGGGGTGAATACCTCTGCACGTTCAAGATTTCTGTGTTTCTGTCTTAATTATTGCTTTCGACACAATAATATACATTTTGTACTTTCAATGGGGTAAGCATGTTGTGTAAGACAAATGGTGCTAAGCCCCCAATACTCCATTTTAATTTCAGGTTGTAACACAAAAAAAAAAAAAACAGGACAAATGCCTAGTGGCATTGTATATGGCTAAGATCTTTAGAGATTTTAACACAACACTTTGTCTTGCAGTTTTGCTCCACACTATTGGCCAGCATGAGCAAATACAAATGCAAAACATTAAAAAAGATATAGAAAAAAGAAAACAAAAACGACATAAATTCAATGGAAGTAGACAGATATGTTAACAAAATATCCATCCATCCATCCATCCATTATCCAACCCGCTATATCCTAACTACAGGGTCATGGGGGTCTGCTGGAGCCAATCCCAGCCAACACAGGGCGCAAGGCAGGAAACAAACCCCGGGCAGGGCGCCAGCCCATTGCAGGTTAACAAAATATGATAAAATTAAATCTATAGCTTTCTGTCAGTAATAACAGTGTGTTTGTATTGTGTTAGCCATTATGAATGTAGCGAGAATTTAAGCAAAATGATAACGTTTATTGGCTAACTAGAAAGATTACAATATGCAAGCTTTGGAGGCAACTCAGGCACCTTCTTCAGGCAAAGCTTGCATATTGTAATCTTTTTAGTTAGCCAATAAAAGGTGTCAATTTGCTTGACTTGTCAGTAATAAAGTATATTAAAGGTTTTAATGTTGTTTCCAGCTAAAGTTTTTTTTTTATTATTTTAGTACAGCAGTACTCACTGGATGTCTGTCTTAATTGTTAGTTCAGTTAGAATGAAAACCTTCGCGCACTGGTGCCGTCAGGAGCTTATTTGCAAACATATGGCTAAAGCCTCGCAAAATAACGATCGTCGTCATTTTGTGATATTACCTACTAATTTACTTACCTGACATAACATTCGCAGAGCCTGTCAGCTTGATTAACTATCCCATCGCAACAGTAGTTTAAGCGTTTTTAGCTGAAGAGAAAAGGCCGGAATGAAGCCCGTTAATTTTCTAATTCACATCTACACCTGCTCAAACCCAGCCCTGCCCCCTATGATCTGATTGGTTACTTTCTAAAGAATTAGAGCTGCCGAGTTTTCTGCTTAAATTCCAATTGGCTGCAAGTTTTTGAGTTCCGCCCACTCTTGTCTATTTTCAATAGCGATAACTAAACATCAAAGGAAAACGTGTTAAAAAAAGAGAGAGCTTAGACACCCCGTAATCTAACAGACGTCGGATCAAGCGGGAGGTTTTTTTTTCCCCCCTTTCTTCTTAAATTCTTCCGCAAGAATAATGGCTTAATCTGCTCCTTCAAGAGCACAAAAAAAGGACTCATTAGTTTAAACCGTTTAGAGAGGAAGCAGTCCGTGCAAGAAAAGAACGATTAAAAAAGTTTTGCATAAAGTTAACTAATCTTTTGATCACCGCAACTGGATATACATAATCGTTTAATACTAATGAAGTGGCTTAGTTGCGGCTTGTGATTTTTTAAAAATTATTTTTATTTATTAATTTCTACACTAAGTCGACTTTTAACTGTAGGCTGCATGTAAACGCAGTCTGTTTTTATTTTTTCGGCAACAGAAGGACAGACGCGGCGATGCTGAGTAGAGAGCAGCGGCTTCTCCCACGGCGCGCCTGCCTCCTCGTGCTGTTCGGCTGCGCTCTCTCTCTCGGGCTTCAGCTTAAGAACTTGACCCGCGAGGCAAAGAAGTGGAGACCAGGGCTACCGGCAGCTGTGCCGTCTCTGAAGAACAATCGTTCCTCTGCAAAACTGCAGATCGGCGTGGGCAGGATCGCGGTGCAAGACAAAGAATCCGCAGGGAACGCGACCGGCGAGTTTGGCCAGCTGACAGGGTAAGTGTAACACGGGGCCAGCCGTATCGGGAACAATTCACACAACCATAGAAAGTGGGAAACCAGTAAAATCAATATACGAACATTCAAATGGACGTTGGTTGATATGTGCATGCCGGCTTGTCGTTATTTTTCCGCACCGAGAGACAGTGTGGCTATTCATTAACGACTCATTGATTTGCGCAAAGTAACTAAAACAGAAGTTACACCTGATTCTTAACGGGAGACTAGAGAATGCCGATGCTTCTTACGTCAATTTTCTCATCAGATATGGGGAAAATTGGCGCCTTGTCATGGACGGGACGCCAGCAACTGAGCAACGGAGCAATTCTGAGTCGTAAAATCAGCTAAACGATGGGAATAAAATAAATGCCAAAATACACTAAGAGGCCACCAGAAACAGAAATCGCGCAGGACGCAAAGAACCGCGAAGCCCCGCATTATCGGCAGCTCCACGGCGCAGCGAAAGACAAACAGCTGCAGCTCCTTAAAAGTGAATTCTGACTCGAGCCATTTTCTCAAAAGATAAAACACTGGGCTTCAAAGCATGGATTAGAATAATAACCTGTTCTTGTAAAGTATAAAATGTAAATACAAACAACCGCCAGTCTTTTGTGAGCTTAATTAAACGCTTAAGGTACAGTAAACATTAGAATGATAATCATTTCAAGTGTAGTGTGATATTGTTGGCATGAGAAGAATACATCTGATTTAATGCAATAAAACAGCACCATGCAATCTAAAATGAATCTCAGAAAGTACAATATAACATTAAAATGCACAGATTAAGAATAATAAGCTGAGACCGACTCGCCTTCAGTCACCTGAGACTCCGAATTGAATTAAGCCAGTCTGACAACAGATGAATATGAATGGACAATCATAACTAGTCCTCACAGGGTAATTCTAGCATCAGCTCAAACACACTTTTACTTAGAGGTGAACAATTTAAAGCTCACACCACTTCTTTGGAAGCAACCAGTACAAACGGTGGTGTCTATGAACCCCAAAGGTTAACTGATAAAGACCTCAGCACTGTCCGAGACCACCCTACATATTCAGTCTTTCTGGTTAAAAAGATGAAACAGCAGAAATGCTAATAGATAAATGTGTACACTTCTGTTTTAAAATATAACACCTCACCTTTCCATGCCTGTATAATATCCACCTTACTAAAAGGACAAGTGTCTGTGTATTTGTGTATCTCTTTAGTTATCTGTCTCTTTGATAAGCCATTTGGTATGGGATTCATAAAATCCGTGCCAGTGTTTGTAATGTGCCATCTATTGGAATGAAAAATGCAATGCATTTTGTTTCTACATGCAGTAGAAAATACATTTCAATACATTTTAGTGCCTACATTTTGTGTCTTTCTAATTAACAAGATGAAACAGCTGAAATGCTAATATAGAAAAGACCACACATCTTATTTAAAATGAGAGTACCTCACCTTGCACGTGTAATATCCACCTTAATAAAAGGATAACCGTGTGTGTGTGTATTTGTGTGTCTGTTAGGTTGATTTGACACTGTGTTATGCTATTTGGTATGTGATCTGCAAAAGCATGCTAATATTTGCGAAGCACCATCTGTTGGAATGAAAAGTGCAATGCAATTTATTACTACACCAGTAATGGTGTACTGCACAATAACATGCAGTGAATACACTTGACTTGAGCATTCATAGTATTCATCCTCTTTCTCTGTACGTTTAGCATTCATTTGCTTGTTTGTGAGGTTGATGTGCTTACTGCTTCCTGAGCAGCTCTCTACCAGCCTGCTTCTTCTCTTCTTAAAACTGATTAAGTCAGTGTTTGTGTTGCAATTACTTAGTACATTTTCTTAAATTTTTCACTTAAGCTGGCACTTAAATCTTCAATCTGCCTCAAGAATGATTTAAGATATGAAGAGATAGGTGAAGTGACAGTGAAGGTGGTAGGGATGAGAATGGTGCTTGTAGGCAATGCGCCGTACGGCCGCCTTGCTGGTCGCTGCCAAGAGTTGATTCTACAATAAAATAAAATAAAAACAGTAATAAATATCACTGAGAAAGCGGACAGTAGACTTCACGTAGTATATGTGTTCCAAATTTCAGGTCAATAGGTCAAACAGTTTGTGAACTACAGGTGATTTAAAATCCTGGACAGACAAACGAACAGCCACAGTAGTATATTATATATGAAGATGTATTGTAAAATAAATTTCAGTACATTCTTTTGCCAATATTTTGTGTTTTTCTGATTAAAAAGATGAACCAGTAGAAATACTAATATATAAAGACCACACCTTTTATTTACAATGATAATACCTCACTTTTCCAGGCAAGTGTAATATCCACTTTACCAAAAGCACAAGTGTTTGTTTATCGTATCTGTGTGTCTCTTTGATATGGCATTTGCTATGGGATTTGTAAAAGCAGTGCTAATGTTTGTGATGTGCCATCTATTGGAATGAAAAATGTAATGTATTGTATTATGCTTTACAAAATACATTTCCATACATTTTTTGGGCTACATTTTGTGATTTAAAAGATGAAACTGTTGAATTACTTGTACATAAAAAAGACCACATTTATTATTATCATAATTTTAAATAAAAATAAAATATATTAGTAAAATGATCTTTTCATGCAAGTATAACAGTGTTAGTATTCTTAGGTTGATCAGTCTCTTTAATATACCATTTAGTATGGAATTTGTAAAAGCAGTACTAATGTTTGTGATGTGCCACCTGTTGGAATGAAAAATGCAATGCAATTTATTACTACATGTATTGTAAAGTATATTTCAGATCATTCTTATTCAGTACATTTATTGTTAAGGAAATGAGTGGCTGAACCAGGCCAAAGGGACGTCCACGTAACATCTGGCTGCGGCAATTCCAGAGGGTGGGACTGGGCTACATGTTTGCCTGGGGGTGTTACAAATCAGGAGCCCGAGCTGTTTCGTCATGTGGTGGGTGCAGCAACATGCTGTACCAGTGCATGCTTCCCAACCTGACCTGACCTGACATTCTTGTGCCTACATTTTGTGTCTTTCTGTTTAAAAATGATGAAATGACAGAAATGCTAATATATAAAAAACACACTTCTTATTTAAAATGATAATACCTTTCTATTCAAATCTAATATCCACCTTACTGAAAAGAACAAGTGTTTGCATATGTGTACGTTCATTCGGTCGGTTTGTCTGCGTGTTATTCATAAAAGCAGTGCTAATGTTTCTGATGTGCCACCTGTTGGAATGAAAAATGCAGTGCATTTCTTTTAATGTGTGCATTGCAAAGTACATTCTAACACATGGTGCACTGCGTAGCTTTTGTAGCTTCCTTAGAAAGCATGGTGCTGTTATGGAGGTTTCTGGTACTAACACTAAGGGTTCACCACAAGGTTAAGTAGGACTACGTCCACATTACCAGGCTGACTCAAATCAATTTCTTTTTTTTTTTTTGCCATAATGAGACACACATCTGATTTTAGGGCTGTCATTTTCAGATATGTTTCTGATTTGTGGCCTTGCAACATGAATTAAAAAGGTAAGATTGGAATGCTTGTGTTTTATTTTTGTTTGTTTAAATGCATGGGCTGAACGCTGTCGTCTATGCTGACAGCAGAGCAAAACATCAATTGAGGAGAGCTACAGCTGTGACAACAGTCCCATTCCCACCATTGCTGACTCTTTTCTTGTACCCACACATCTCTTGGTGCAGCTGTGCCAGCAATATGCCTGAGAAAACAGCAAAAGCTAAAAGTCTGGCTTTTTTTCGCCTACCCAACCTAATCCTGTATAGCTGGTGTTTGCCATCCTCTAGAAGAAAATGCAATGCATAGACTAGCAACTAGCACAGCTATTGTGTCGGTTTCAGTGCCACGAGTCATCTGATGAATACAGTGTGCCGTTTTGGAGGACAGATGCGTTCACATTAGTTTGGTACAGTAGGTCACTTGTACTGAGGAACGTTGTGACCTGCAGAGGGCACTCCTGCCACGCAGAGCCGACACAGACAAGTTTTTATTTTTTTACTTTTTCCTCGTGGGAAACACTTTCACCCGTTTCCCACCTGTACAGCACAGTTAGAACACAGGCACAATACACACTTTTCTTCTTTCTTTTTCTTCCATCTCTTTCTCTCTGTCTCTCTATCCACCTCCACTCTTCCTGGCAGGCTTTGTCCTCCACCTCTCGACTCTGGTGTGCAGAGTAGTGGCAGCTGGCACCTTTTATAGGGCACCCAGAAGTGCTCCAGGTGTCCGGTGACCTTCTTCCAGCAGCACTTCCAGGTGTGGCAGAAATGCTGCAACGAAAGGGGCTCAGCAGTACCTGCAACACCCACGAAAACCCAACAGCCCTGTGAGGCATGGCAGTAACCCAGAGGAGCTGCCATGTAGAGCTCAGTGGGAGGTAATGCCCTGCATAAGCTTTCTCCCCCCGTCCTACCACTCTAGAGGCATCCCAGACTTTGTAAGGGCCTCAGCCGTCTGCCACAATGTAAACCGACAAGATTGGCAAATCTGATTAGAACCAAAAATCGGAACTGAGCAACAAGGCTTGTAATGTGAATGTAGCGTAAGAAAACTGAGCACCAGCTGTTGGGCTTGGAAAAAAACTTGTCAGCCATTTTGTCTGAGTGTATCTCTTATCTCCAAGAGGATGTTCAAGGGGGTCTGAACTGAACATAATCAGTTCAAATAAAAGCTTTAGGACTCTCTCGTGGAGGACTGTAGAATGAAGTGTTGAACCAGGCCCCTTCGCTACAACAAGAATAATACGGTTTGCATCCAAGGCCACCTATGTGCTGATGCTGTGATATCGCTCGCGATTCACATATGCATGCAATGAATGATCTTTATGTGTGTGCCATTAATCACACCAGGGATTTGCATGACTGCAGCTTGCTTTTATGGTGGTGAAATGCGTAAATCTGTGTAATACCTCAAGACTTGTGAGGGTGTTGAAAGTGTTGCAGAATGTTCAAGAAATGGTTCATTTTGACACACCAAAATCATCGCTATTACAAAGTTGCATTTGACACTTGGCCTAAAAAAACATAACATGACAAACATTTTTATTTTGTATACCAGTGCATGGCTCCTTCATGTGGATGGTGACGTACAAGGCTTGTGAAGAATATTATTCTTTATCGTTTTACAACTTCAATGTTTTCCACAGTTTCCAGAACATTCTACCTTACCCAGGATGTGCATGGCAGTCTCTGCCTGAATGACATTTTCTTGTAGCTCCTAGCGAGTTAGGACAGCTTGTAATCCTGGTGAATTAAGAACAATTTCTTAATTTAGGAAAACTGATCAAATGCTTTTACTCCTGATGCAGTTAGGATCGTTTTCGTACTTTGAGATGCTTGACAAATGCAACAGCAACAACATTTCTTTCTCTAGCACATTTTCATACAAATAATGTAGCTCAAAGTTCTTTACATGATGAAGAAAGAGAAAAAAGACAAATAAGAATTAAAATAAGGGAACACTAATTAACATAAAATAAAAGTAAGGTCCGATGGCCAGGGAGGACAGAAAAAAAAAAAAAAAAACTCCAGACGGCTGGAGAAAAAAATAAAATCTGCAGGGGTTCCAAGGCCACGAGACCACCCAGCCCCCTCTAGGCATTCTACCTAACATCAACGACCTCAGTCAGTTCTCATGATATTCAGGGTTCACATGGAAGAATTTGATGATGACGGTCATGTGGACTTCTGGCCTTTAATCCATCAATGGAGGGACATCACAGTGCTTTGATCAGGTGGTGGTGGCGCAGGTCGCCTCCACAAAAAAACGGAAAAAGAACAGAAGAGAGAGTAGGGATTTGTATGGATTGCGGAGCCACCATAAATGATAATGATAATTAATTGAATATACAGAGTATCAGGATTAAACTAAGATGTAGGTATGAGAAAGCCATGCTTAAACTAATGAGTTTTTAGCAGTTTTTTTAAAGAGCTCCACAGTATTAGCCTGGCAAATTTCTATCGGTCAGCTATTACAGATGTTAGGTGCATAACAGCAGAAGGCCGCCTCACCATTTTTAAGTTTAGCTCTTGGAATAATAAGCAGACACTCATTTGAAGATCTAAGGTTATGATCTGGGGTGTAAGGTGAATGACAGTACAAAATATAAGAAGGCTTTATAAACCATAAGCAGTATTTTAAAGTCAATTCTAAATGACACAGGTAACCAATGTAGTGACGTCAGGACTAGCGTGATGTGCTCGGATTTTCTTTTCCTAATTAAGATTCAAGCAGCTCCATTCTACACTCATTGCAATTGATTGATGTCTTTTTTGGATGGTCCTGAGAGGAGTGCGTTACAGTAATCCAGCTGACTGAAAACAAAAGCGTGAACTAATTTCTCAGTATCTTGCAATGTTATAAGAGGTCTAACTTTTGATATATTTAAGTGAAAAAATGCTGTCCTAGTAATCTGATTCTGGGACATTCACAACATTCTTTTGAAGCCATTCCTGTCTGCTTAGGGCCGTTGGCTTTCTGGAAAACAAATCTCCTCCCAAGGTGTAGGTTTCTTGCGGACCTTCTTCCATGTACCTTCTGGCAGATTCTAGCCAAGATGTTGTGTGTGCTTGTGTATTTATTTATTCTTTTATCAGTGACTTTCTGTTTGCTGCACTCCTTTTAAGCTGCAAGTGCTGAATAGTGATGTGCAATGAACGAACAAACTAATTCTTTTGTACTCATCTTGGTCTCTGAATGAACGTACTGGTGCAATGACATTATAGAACGAGTACTCCTCATTATTTCTCTTAATTATATCCAAATCAATTTATAACTTTTATGTAATGTGCTTTTTCTGGATCTCTCTCTCCATTAAAACGTAACTACCATAAAATTAGAGACTGTTCATTTCTTGGTAAGTAAGCAAACTTACAAATTCAGCAAGGGATCAAATCATTATTTCCCCCACTGTAAAATAAAAATTAGTTTTTGTGAAAATTGCATTGTTTCTGAAAAGTTGCATTAGATAGATAGATAGATAGATAGATAGATAGATACTTTATTAATCCCAAGGGGAAATTCACATACTCTAGCAGCAGCATACTGATAAAGAAAATATTAAATTAAAGATTGATAACAATTTAGGTATACAGACAGACAATAACTTTGTATAATATTAACGTTTAAACCCCCCCGGGTGGAATTGAAGAGTCGCATAGTGTGGGGGAGGAACGATCTCCTCAGTCTGTCAGTGGAGCAGGACGGTGACAGCAGTCTGTGGCTGAAGCTGCTCCTCTGTCTGGAGATGATCCTGTTCAGTGGATGCAGTGGATTCTCCATGATTGACAGGAGTCTGCTCAGCGCCCGTCGCTCTGCCACAGATGTCAAACTGTCCAGTTCTGTGCCTACAATAGAGCCTGCCTTCCTCACCAGTTTGTCCAGGCGTGAGGCATCCCTCTAGTCGGCTCTGTCCTCTCTTGCACAGAAAATCAGTGTTGGCAGTCCAGTCCACTTTATCATCCAGCTGTACTCCCAGGTATTTATAGGTCTGCACCATCTGCACACAGTCACCTCTGATGGTCACAGGGTCCATGAGGGGCCTGGTCCTCCTAAAATCCACCACCAGCTCTTTGGTTTTGCTGGTGTTCAGGTGTAAGTGGTTTGAGTCGCACCATTTAACAAAGTCCTTGATTAGGTTCCAATATTCCTCATCCTGCACACTCCTGATGCAGCCCACGATACCAGTGTCGTCAGCGAACTTTTGCACGTGGCAGGACTCCGAGTTGTATTGGAAGTCCGATGTCTATAGGCTGAACAGGACCGGAGAAAGTACAGTCCCCTGCGGTGCTCCTGTGTTGCTGACCACAATGTCAGACCTGCAGTTACCGAGACGAACATACTGAGGTCTGTCTGTAAGATAGTCCACAATTCATGCCACCAGGTATGAATCTACTCCCATCTCTGTCAGCTTGTCCTAAGGAGCAGAGGTTGGATGGTGTTGAAGGCACTAGAGAAGTCCAGAAACATAATTTTTACAGTACCACTGCCTCTGTCCAAGTGGGAGAGGAATCGGTGTAGCATGTAGATGATGACATCCTCCATTCCCACCTTCTCCTGGTATGCGAACTGCAGAGGGTCGAGGGCGTGGCGGACCTGTGGCCTCAGGTGGTGAAGCAGCAGCCGCTCCATGGTCTTCATCATATGTGACGTCAGAGTGACAGGCTGGAAGTCATTCAGCTCACCAGGACGTGATACCTTTGGGACTTGAGTGATACAAGATGTTTTCCAAAGCCTCGGGACTCTCCCCTGTTCCAGGCTCAGGTTGAAGATGCGCTGTAGAGGACTCCCCAGCTCCAACGCACAGGCCTGGTGATACTCCATCTGGACCCACTGCTTTGCTGGCACGAAATCTCCTCGGCTCTCTGCTTACCTGGGCTGCTGTAATTGTGGGTGGAGGGAAACTCTCTCCTATGCTGGTATCAGCAGAAGGATGGGTGGAGGGTGCAGTATTCCGAGGTGAGAGTGGGTTAGGGTGGTTTTGGAACTTTTAAAATTAGATTATGGTTTGAAAAAAGTCAAATCTTTTCTGAATGATGAAATGGGGTGTCGGAGTAGCTAGCACTGTGGTTTCATCTTCCAGGGCGCTGAGTTCAATGCAGTGGTCTCCTTGTGGTCTTTTTTTCTAGGAACGCTTGCTTTCCTTACATCAGCTCAAAGATGTGAGAATTAAGTTACTTTAAATGGAGACTCTCAACCAGCCCAGTGTTGGTAAGTGCATGCGTGATGAGTCCAGGGTGGACTTGTCACTGTTTCATCTGGAGTAGGCCCTGCCATCCTGCAGCCTTGTAAGGAGAGCACTGGATTGGGGAACTAGATTGATGAATTTTAATAAAAAGGAATGCCCTCCAAGGCGGCACGGTGGGTAGCGCTGCTGCCTCGCAGTTAGGAGACCCGGGTTCATTTCCCAACCCACTGAATCCGAACACAGGGTCACGGGGGTCTGCTGGAGCCAATCACAGCCAACACAGGGTACAAGGCAGGAACCAATCCTGGGCAGGGTGCCAACCCACCGCAGGGGACACACAAACACACCCACACACCAAGCACACACTAGGGCCAATTTAGAATCGCCAATCCACCTAACCTGCATGTCTTTGGACTGTGGGAGGAAACCGGAGCGCCAGGAGGAAACCCACGCAGACACGGGGAGAACATGCAAACTCCACGCAGGGAGGACCCACGTCCCCAGGTCTCCCAACTGTGAGGCAGCAGCGCTACCCACTGCGCCACCGTGCCGGTCATTTGTTATTGAAATTCTTAATAAATAGTTGTAAAAAAAAGTGCGGAAACTTTTTGAACATCCCTTGTGTATACTGTGGTCCCGCATAACTTCCTGGAAGCAATTGAGCACTTGAAGTACTTCTGGGTCGGGAGTTAAACAATAGCCTCTCACTTGACCCAAATAGTTGGAGTCTGGAGAAAAGATGGACAACACTCGCTTAGGTGGAATGGAGGAGGAGGACGAAGGAATAGGAGAAGCATGTGAGGAATTGCTGTCCTGTATTATCAAGCTTTGGAGCTTCTCTGGCACTAGGGAAAGGACTCTTGTAAAATGTACACGTTGTTGTAATTAAAAGCACCAGATTTGAACCCGGGACTGCACCTGTGGTAGTTGTGTCTGGGATTTGGGGCTCAAAGACATCTCCTTCAGGCCGCAACACATTTGACATTTTTGCCCATCTTTCTACACTCAATAACTCATAGTGACAATGCGAAAATTGTTTCCGAAAGGTTTTCAAATCTCTCAATATAAAATCCAACGTCTGTCTGTCTGTCTGCTTTTCACGAGAGAACTACTTAACGGATTTAGATCGTTTTTTTTCTATAATTTGCCTGAACATTCCAGTTGATTTTGTGACTTCTGTCATTGCGTTAAGTATCATAGTTTGTTTGCAGTACCGATTTATTAGTGACTCATCGGGCTGGTGGGCCCTCCTCACTTGCATGCCAGCCACGGGGCATAGCTTACCTTTGCTCAGCCAGCGAATTTTCTATAATTTGCTTGAACATTCCGGTTGATTTTGTGACTTCTCTCACCATGCTAAGAATCATAGTTCACTTGCAGGAGCGATATAGTCACGCTAATCCAAGACAGAGGCTGTGGGCCGAGGGGAGGGGGAAGTGTGACATCAGGAGTGGGGAGCCGGGCAGGGCCCTCCTCACTGTCCTGTTTTATTACTACATGGTCGGAGCCATGTGGGACAGCTAGTTTATTATAAATCAAAAACGAAAATCTCTCATTTATGTGGGCGTTAAGACACTTGCATCATTACTTTGTAGATGACGATTTGGCAGCAATTAGAGCTTCACGTCTTCTTGGGAAAGTCTCTCCAAGCTTTACACATTTCGTATGAGCTGTTTATCCTGTTCTTCTCAAATGCTCTCAAGCTCCGTTAAATTGGATGGGAAACGTCTGTAAACTGCCATCTTTAGATCTCTCCACAGATCTTCTGTGGGGCTTAAGTCTGAGCTTTGGTTGCCTTCACGAAGCACTACTGGCTCACGTGGAGCCTAAGTAGGTTGAATGCCTCCTTCTGGAAGATCCCATGGGTATACGCAAAGACCCATCGCTACTCATTAGGACCACAATTCCCATGAAGCATTGTGGGTGTGTAAATTGGAGTCCCACCAAGGGGATGCCGTCAGCAGGAGAACACCTGACCAATGGTGCCAGGTCCACGTTTCTTCACCCAATTCTGCTATTTTTTTTGATTGGCGCCGTCCACTGAAAAAAATGAGTTGGGTGTTGTGTTTTTTTTTTTTTTTTTTGGGCTACTTTTTAAAAAACATTGTGGTATTTTGGGCTATTTTTCACATTCCCTCCTCCGCCATTTTTTTCTTTTCATGTTTTAGGGACCCTCCCCTTGTTCCTCACACCTGTATATGAATGTTAGCATTCTAAAATCTCCACCCTGGCCCCCCATTCTTTGATGGTGTGTACATAATCCACAGCTCTTGATGAAACAATGTGTTTTCTGGTATGTCACTTCAATAATGTTGGGTTTTGGGCTAATACACAGATTTTGAGCTGTACATCATTTTTTAAGGACCTTACAGCTCTGCACCTGATCCCCAGAAGGCAGTCTACTCCAGTTGGCCCATTATGTTGGCTTCTCATTTGGGTAAAGGGATAGCAATGCCCACCTATCTACTCAAATCATCCTTCATAAGGGTCACCCGGCTGACTAAGGAATTAGCCACTCCATCCCAGATGCCAGCCAGTCCATGTCCTCTTTTACAATATAAGGACACACGCAGACACTTCTGATGTATTTTTAAGTTTAGGCTCTGGAGCTCCCAGGCCAGCTGCATTCTGTGATCTCCAGGCAGACATTGAAAAAAATCAGTTAAATAGAAAACATATGAAAACAGGTCCGTAATTTGTGAAGGCAGGGTAAGAAGAAAAAGTAAATGGTAAATATCTAGTAATTGTCAATTGAAAAAAGTGCCTACGATAAATTAAAAAGCCACGTATTAAAGTAATATAAAGAGTCTCGGCAGCAGCTCTAACAAGAGAATGTTATGCTGAACTGATGCAGCTTTGAATTAAATAACCCTCTTTAATAATGGTTGATAAATTAGTAAAGGGTTAGGGCTTCCATATAACTGCTTTCCTATCTGATTTTTAATCACATAACATAAGCACAGTTTTTTAAGCAGTTTTGTAAGCAGTTGCTTTCAGTGTTGGGTTTTGTTTTTTTCTGTGATGGGTTAAGGCATTTCGCAAGATCCTGGTTGTGTGGTGTCTGATATGCATGATATTCTATTCACTGCTTTGATCATCATTTTTGAAGAGATCAAATGCCCAGATTTGGGGGCAAACTGATTGTGCTTTCAATTCATTGAACATTTAGGAATTTATAACTATAATAGTGATCGAAAGATATGGGAAAAGCTCTTGGACATAAGCACACTGACACTTTATTGCTAATCCTTTTAGAATTTGCTGCTTTGCTTGCGTTGCTCGTGATCTAATCTGAATTTGTAATCTGATAAATAATAATGATCTTGTCATCAAGTGCCAGTAAATGTAATCTGTCCGTTATTCTTTTGTGTGATTTCTTGGTACTTATTTGCCTGTGATTTTATCAGGAATTGAAATGATATTGAATTGCATTGCTTTATCTGTTTGCGTGTAGCTGTAGTCTTGTGTGCTTTGTAGTATGAAGTGTGGGAGGACACAGAGGCAGAAAGAGAGAGAGAAGGGGTGTGGGGGGGATTTATGTCAGAGAAAAATGGCAATGTTTTAAGCACTCTAAAATAAGAGTCACAGGTCAGCTGCTGAATTAAACTCATATGAACTCCAAGATTTATTTGATTCTGTTTCTGTGAAAAGCCAACTTTCCATATTTGGACAAATTAAAGTATCTGTCTGTCTGTCATACAGTGTCTCTCTGTCTTGCTCTCTTCTATCATATAGTGCCTTTTATCTATCTATCTATCTATCTATCTATCTATCTATCTATCTATCTATCTATCTATCTATCTATCTATCTATCTATCTATCTATCTATCTATCTATCTATCTATCTATCTATCTATCTATCTATCTATCTATCTATCGCAGGCAAAGGACACAAGTTCAAAGCACACATGATTTTATTTTTCTTTCTTTTGCTTCTGGGCAACATCTTCCCCGTTCCCCACAAGCCATAACACGGTCCCCAAGCACGCCTCAACATAATACTCTTCTTCTTTTCTTTATACTCTTTTCCTATCTCTTTCTCCTCCACTCCTCCTCGGCAAGCTTTGTCTCCCTCCTCCCGACTCTGACTCTCCGGAGTAGCAGTTGTACGCTCCTTTTATAATGCACCCAGAAGTGCTCCACGCGCTCATTGACCTAATTCTGGCAGCACCCCCTGGTGGAGCCCACAGATTCCCACAGGGCTGCACCAAACTTAAACTCTCATGAAGCCCTATGGAGTCCTAGGCACTGCTGCAACCCAGTAGGGGCTGCCATCTAGCACTCCAGGGAAGGTCATGCTTGCTCCCCTGGTCCTTCCAGCATGGAGGCGACCTGGCCGGGCAAGGGTCCCAGCCACCCGCCACACTATCTGTCTGTCTGTCTATTATATAGTACCTTTCATATCTATCTATCTGTCTGTCTGTAACCAGATGTCCAAAGCTAGTGTGGTGCAGTGTTGTGTAATAGCAAAGTAGACATACTTGAGTATGTTTTGAGAATATTTGTACTTGACTTGAGTAAAACTTTTTCCCTCTACTTTTGCTTCACTACTAGGGATAAGGAAATACAACAGGGTTCTCAATTAATAAGTGTTGTAGATGCGTCTTTTCAAATAGGAATCTTGCTCAAACCGCCTAACTTGGGGGTTCTTCGGGTTGTGGTTGTTTTTAGCAGGAAGAGGCTGGTCCAGGCAGATGGACGCCAGAGTTGGTGCTGTTGTGGAAAAAACTTTCCTCTGTCTTCAAAGAAGGCAGTCATGGAGCTCAGATGAGAATGCAGAACATTTCTTTATTTGCACAAAGGTATACACAAATGTCTCAGTCCATGGAGTGAGTAATCAATTAATCATCTTTTATACTATTTTATTACCATAACCTCATCTAATACATCACGTCATCTGACTCTTAATATGATAATTTTATCACCTTATCCAATCAAAAAAAAACCACAATTAATTTCAGACTCCTGTCGACCCTCCCATTATTCTGAACTCCGCTTTCTAAGCTGGGGTGTTTGTGGATCGTTCAGTTGCTCTTATCGCCACTTCATAGGAGGGGGGTTTGGGCTTTCCCATTAGTTTCTCTTCATTTTCTAGAGGGGTGTTTGTTACTCCTTTACCTCATTCTAACGTTGGAAAATCAATTTGGTGGTTTCTATAGGATGAGGCTGACATCACATGCGTAAGCATGTTACCTTCAGTCCTTTTCTTTATGTTTAATATGTTATTCTGTTATAGCTTCATATTAAGTATATACAATACTTATATTAGATTGTCTTCAAAGATTATTATATATTATGAATTCTGTATATTTCCCACATTTGAGACTTTTTAAACTCCCACACATCTTGCCTGAAGAAGGACCCTGAGTTGCCTCGAAAGCTTGCATATTGCAGTCTTTTTAGTTAGCCAATAAAAGGTGTCATTTTGCTTGACTTCTCATTACATCAATAATGGCTAACACGGTACAACACTCCCGCACTATAAACTCCCACTGTAACTTGAGGTTGACCAGGTTTTTCTACTTTAACTCTCTCTCTGATTGTATCAATCATGTCTGTGATATTGATATTAACTACATTTTTCCTCCATAAATCTCAGAATTGTGTCCCATACCTTCTAAGTATGATGATAAAACATTGTCAACAACTATTTGATCAATGTTGTCGTTTTCCTGTATTTAAAGTAACAATTTGATTCCTTTCTTATCCAATGAACCTCAGCTATGTTAATTCACAATAATGTACCTAGTCCTATATTTTCATCTGTGATTTTAACATTTGCTAGAAACCGTTGGTGACAACACAGGCAACACAAGTATTTATTCAGAAGCTTCAGAAGTTACTAGTTTGTTGCCAAGGACGCATACGCAACAATGACCAGAGATGGAGTACTTGTACAAACAAACAGGCTTGCATTCACAAAGCCACCCTGATTTATATCCAGTTGTTTTATGTACCAGGCTAGCACCTTTGATTTCTACTAACGACGGGCAGAATACACGCTGACAGTAGGTGTCAATCCTCCCATCAGATGACGTCATCACTACTTTCGCTAATGCGAGTCGCTGGCCCTTTTCAGGAATACATTTTAATTATGCAGGTTGTACCAAAACTTCTTATTGATGTTAAAAAATTGTCTGCCACCAGCTAGGATCTTTGGCTTGTATCTGGGCTGTCCAATTTTCTCACCCAGTCTTTGCATAAGACACTTTTTCTCTGTTGTGCCCAATTTTTATTTTGTTTGACTATTTTCTATATTACCTAGGCCCAGGAAGCCATAGTGTTAATTATTTATCCTGTATTGCTGCCAACACATTCTAGTTTAAACTATATCTCAGTCTATACTAATGGATTTAGACATTTTGACCTGATTGTTCCTATTTCCAAAACACTTGCAATATAATATCACTTAAGTTTGCTCTCAAGTTTGTCCCGCGTCGTTGAGCCGATCAGCTGCTCCCCAAGCATGCGTGTGTGACAATGCAGAACGAGAGAAAAAAAGTTTAGAACATAATGGAGCCTAATGACGTCCCATCCTGCACAACGGTAAACAATGGAAAAAAAAGTAAAAAAAAATTCTTGTTACACGTTGCATTAGCCGTCTCATATATAATCGAATGCTAAAATGTACAAAATGCATGCATATTTTGCTAAATTTTATTAACAGTTACGAGAAATAGCAGAGTATATTGTACTTTGGAAAACACATTCCCCTAATCTTTTACTTTTGAATCTGAAGGCCCGCCCCTACTCCTCATTCATTGGTCAAGATCCTTCAATTCAAAAGCACAGAATTATGGGAATGTGTTTTCCTGTTTACAGTGTGGTCTGCTTTTTCTGGAAGTAACTGTTAATAATATTTTAGGAGAACATATGTTGAGCATACAAAAAGGTAATGGAACACAAGCATCATGGGAGTTTTTTTCCCTCCTTTCCATGGACATTTTTTTCACGTCGTTTGCCATTCTGTGACTCAAGTTGCCTTTCACTTCTGTTATATCATGAAATTTTTTTCTTTCACTCTGCATGAAAACGTGAGATTAAAGATTTTTCTCGGTCATCACTACAAACCACATGGGGTGAGTAACATGTATGAAAATCTCATTTTTGGTGGAATACTCCTTTAAGAAAAAATAAAATCTAAATGCAGAAACATGACGTCTGTAGTATAAAAGGATACTTCAATAGGTTTACAATCTTGTCATACACAGGAAATTGTTTTAAAAAGTCAAGCATTTTTAGGAATTAAAAAAAAAGGAATACTGTGCCTATACTTGCGGTTTAAAATGGGTTCTACGATGCATTGATGTAAACATAAAAAGAAAAACCTTCAAACAATTAGAGTACGTCCACTTTAGAGCAGTAAAATGTCCAATTACCTTCTGCATTTCTGGGTTATATTTACTGAAATAAAACAAAAATGGAAGTAATAAATTTTATCACAGAGTCTTGACGCTATTTTCCAGGGTTAATGGTATAGATTTAGCCGAGCACTTGACTTGAACGCCTTTACTTCCTAAAGTGTTATGTCTACCAGACTGTGCTAACTAAACTTTAGATTGTTTGTTTAATTCCCAAAGTCTTCCAGGCATTGGATTTCTTTATTTTTTCTCCCATTTGCTCTTTGGCACTCTTTACTTGATACATTGTTTGCTAATGAAACTAAAATATTAAGATCAAAATGGGACTGAATGGGTTTTAAAATAACTTTGTGGTCAATGAAGGCATCCCACAAATAAACTACCTCATGTCCCGCTGCCTGTTTGGCAGAGAGATGCTCGGAAGGTGAGCAGGGGGCCATGCGAGGGCCTGCGAGAAGCCGTATTTAAGAGACCCTCCAAACGGGCAAAAGTTAACAAAAGAAAGTTCCTGGCACTTGGGAAATTATCAGAAAGAACTCAATCAATATGCACCTCGCTGCTCGCCGCAGTCACAGCAGCAGCAATGCTTGTCCCTGAAACTGCTTGCTCTAGCAGGATAACTACATGTTTGGTGCAAACTGATTACAAATTATATAAAGAGAACTCTGTTATTTATAATGAAACTGTGTAAAAAAAGAAAAGTCCAGTGTTAGTTAGTGACTTGAAAGAGTTCAGACATCTTATAATGGGCAAAATTAGATATTAGCAGGGCAATTCAACGATAACACGACAAAAAATGTCAACTGGATTGGAGTTGAACTGAACTTCTATCACAATGAGTTTGCAATTTAAGAGTGACCTGGTACAGGAAAGGGATATGTCAAAAATAAAACTACCCTAAAACCTAAAATGGGGGACGTGACAACCACTTGTTTTATTCACCCCAATGTACACGCTTGAATAAAGCCTGTTTGATATACATTTACATCTATGGTGAAGGTAATGTTACTCCGGGACTATGTTACTAAATCATAAACTACAAAGCTACCTATATAAGTCTTAACTCACTCTTTGAGTGCGAGTGAATGATTTAACTTTTTGATTGGGAGCAAGATCCTGCCTCAAGTGGAGGAGTTCAAGTATCTCGGGGTCTTGTTCACGAGTGAGGGAAGAATGGAGCGTGAGATCGACAGGCGGATCGGTGCGGCGTCCGCAGTGATGCGGGCTCTGCATCGGTCTGTCGTGGTGAAAAAGGAGCTTAGCAGTAAGACAAAGCTCTCAATTTAAAGAACGAAAGAACGACATCACAAATACAAGCGGCTGAAATGAGTTTCCTCCGCAGGGTGTCTGGGCTTTCCCTTAAAGAAAGGGTGAGAAGCTCAGCCATCCAGGAGGAGCTCACAGTAGAGCCGCTGCTCCTCCGCATCGAGAGGAGTCAGATGAGGTGGCTCGGGCATCTGATCAGGATGCCTCCTGGACGCATCCCTGGTGAGATGGTCCGGGCACGTCCAACCAGGAGGAGGCCCCGGGGAAGACCCAGGACACGCTGGAGGGACTATGTCTCCCGGCTAGCCTGGGAACGCCTCGGGATTCTCCCGGAAGAGCTAGAAGAAGTGGCCGGGGTAGAGGGAAGTCTGGGTATCCCTGCTCAAGCTGCTGCCCCCGTGACCTGACCTCGGATAAGTGGAAGGGGATGGATGGATGGATGGATATTTATACACTCAGAGTCCTGAGAAGCCATAGCCTACCCTGGTGGCACCGTACATTAATAGATACAGTGCCATCAAAAAGTACTCTGACCCCTTCACTTTTTGCTACGTTGCAGCCTTGTGCTAAAATTATTTCAATCCATTTTTCTCTTATCAAGTATCGCTCCATGCCCCAGAATGACAAAACAAAAAACAAGATTTTAGACATTTTTGCACATTTATGAAAAATGAAAAGCTGAGATGTTACATTGACACAAGTATTCAATCCTTTTACTCAGTGCTTAGTTGAAGCCCCTAGAGGCAGTGATTACAGCTGAGAGTGCTCCTCACTCTGAGTTGACGAGCTACACACACCTGAATTCCGGGGATTTTCTGCTATTCTTCCCTGCAGATTTCTCCCCCAAAGCTCTCTCTGGTTGGATGGAGACTGTTGGTGGGCAGCTAATATCTGGTTTTTCCAGAGATGTTAAACTGGGGACAAGTCTGGAATCTGGATGGGCCACTCAGGAACATTCCCAGAGCTGTCCCTAAGCCACTCCTGTGTTGTTTTTGTTTTGTTTCTTGGGGTCATTGACCTATTGCCCAGTCTGAGGTCTGAGTGCTCTAATCTGGATTTCATTAAGGGTATCTCTGTTCTTTGCTCTGTTCAGTTTTCCCTTGACCCTGATTAGCATCCCAGTCCCTGCCACTACCATGCTTCACTTTTGGAATGGCGTTTGCAAAAGTGATGAACAGTGCCCGGTGTCCTCCAGATGTGACACTTGGTTTAATGATTAGAAAATCTTGTTTCTCATTGTCTGAGGGTTATCTCGCTGACTTTTTGCAAACCCCATGTAGGCTATCATTGCCGTCTGGCCACTCTGCCATAAAGCTAAGATTAGCGGAGTGTTGCAGTGGTGGTTACCATTCTGGAAGTTTCTCTCATTTCCATACAGGTTCTTTGGAGCTCAGCCAGAGAGGCCAGAGCGTTCTTTGTCATTTCTCTTACTCAGGCTGTTCTCCTTTGATTGTTCATTTTGGCCGGGCAACTGACTCTAGTTAGAGTTGCGGTTGTTCCAACATTATTCCAGTTAAAAATTATGGAGGCCGCTGTGCTCTTGGGAGCCTTCAACCCTCCAGAAATGTTTTTGTCTTCCTCCTCAGATTTATGCCTGCACACAATCCTGTCACTAAGGTTTGCAGTCAATTTGCTTGACCTCATGGCTTGGTGTTTGCTCACCTGTGGGGCCTTCTGTGGACAGGTGGGTGCCTTTCCTAATCATGTGAATGCTATTGAATTGACTACAGGTGGACTCCAAACAAGGTGTACAAACTGTAGATGAAAAATAAGGCACATTCGTCAGTTAACAAATAGGAGGTCTTTATTACAGCATGTCCTGTCAAAAATAAGATCTGAATAACCTGGGCTTTGAGTTATAGGAAGTTAGGACCTTCAAATATGATACCTCATTTTACTGACAAGTTAGTTCTATAAAAACAACAACAAAAAAACAGGAGACTTATGGTCCAGTAATTTTTAGGTTTGTTAATTAGAGAACTGATGAATTAGTTATTTTCGGACATTCGATGATCATGTGTAATTCTATGTAATACAGCAGCTTATTTTGAACTATATTCTTGTGACCGATAAATGACCCACAGGTAACAGCTTCATATCCCAGAGGTAAAAATTGGACATTGCCTGCCTCCTAAGGAAATACATTTGTCTTATGTGTGTATCCTAAGCATGGTGGCACAGTGGTAGCGCTGCTGCCTTGCAGTAAGGAGACCAGGGTCCGCCTCACAGGTTCTCCCAGCATGGAGTGTCTGACACACATGTGCTGAATAATTCTTAGTCTGAAAGTCCTGTGTGTTGTTGTGTCACAGAGAGGTTGTGCAACTTTGTTCATAATGGCACTCAGTTTGGTTTTCATATGATCTCCAGGAGCCTCATGTGTAAACAGTGCGTACGCACAAAAATGTTGTGTACTCCCGTTTCCATGCTCAAATCGTGATGTATAAAACCTAAACCTGACGTAAAGCCACACACATTTTTACAGTAGTGCAAACCCTGGCGTACTCAAGTTCTCCGCTTGGTTTTGCAAACTAACGGCACCCAGCGTCAAGCAGTGCTTTTGCTCCAGTGTGGTTTCCCTTTCTTTTTAAATCCTCATCCCTGATGCTGCTTTATAAATACACTGAAATTAACCGCATATTGTTCCTTTGTTTAAGGCATCTGGTTGTAATTAACATTGTAACAATACAATTCACAGAATGGCCAAACTATTCCAAATACAATAGCTTTAGCGTTGTTACTCTCACTGCAACTTCTTCTTCTTCTTTAAGCTGCTCCCGTTAGGGGTTGCCACAGCGGATCATCTTTTTCCATATTACTCTCACTGCACCACTCGGAGAAGCTGAATGGAAAGAGAATTACCAGTATACAGAATCAAGCACATGCTGCCTCAGCCATTCGCTATTTGAACTGCTCTCATCCGACAAACGCTTCAGAGCCTTTCCTGTTCATCCCAAGAACTTTAAATGCACTCAATCAGTCCATCGAGTGCTCCTTGTAGAACTGTTTGTACTTACTGCATAAGTACAATTACCAAACTGTAAACTTGCGATAGTTATAATATTGCACAACCTGCGCCACTTTATAAAGCGCGTATTTACATATGATGACAATATTATTTTTAGATGATATGCAGCAAAATATGTTTATTACATTATACAGATAAAATGTTAATGTCATTTAAATAGTCTATGTTGTTAATAATTAAACATGTGAGGACACAGTGATGCAGTGCTGGCTAGTTCAGGGACTGTTCCTGCCTTGCGCTGTATTCTTGCTGTGGCTGGCGCGACACTGGAAAGATAGATGCATATAATAATTAAACATGTACTACAAAGTTATTTCAATGTTCCTTTGAAAGTTTTGAAGAATCAGCATTCTAAGCTTACCGATGGCTTCACGTCTATTACAGAGTTGATTGTGTGGCGATTGGGTATTTGGAGAAAGAAAAGGAAGGACAGGAATTGGGGGTTAGTACATTTGAAAGAGACAGTACCGCTGCAATAAATTACTTCATAGAAGGCTGTGCACAGCGCAGCAAGCATCTTGCAGGAGGCAGGAACAGTCTGTGGGCGAGGCGCCTGGTCGTCGCGATCACTGCGCCACCATGTGCCCATGTTTAATAACATGCTTTAACTCTTATCATCATGAAAATGGTATCAAGTATACAGCTCAGTATTTTAATTATTCAGAGAGCTGTAATATCACGAATGTAATTTATTCTGTGTCCTGTTCGGAGAAAGAGAAAGCCCGTTTAAGAAGCACGTAGTTATTCACACACACAGAGCACATAAAATATCAAATACAAAACAAAGCATTTAACATGCTACTTTAGTTACAATGGTATTTGAGAAACTAGTAAATTAAACAATTTAAAGATGAAGTTTATGATGTTCTATTTTAATGACAAAATAAACTGCGTGATTGAAGTGGAAAAATAAAATGGTCAGTCAGTCATTACCCAACCCACTATATCCTAACACAGGGTCACGGGGGACTGCTGGAGCCAATCCCAGCCAACACAGGGCACAGGCCAGGAACAAATCCCCAGGCAGGGCGCCAGCCCACCGCAGTGCACACACACACTAGGGACAATTTAGGACCACCAATGCACCTAACCTCCCTGTGTCTGTGTGGGTTTCCTCCCACAGTCCAAAGACATGCAGAACATGCAAACTCCACGCAGGGAGGACCCGGGAAGCAAACCCAGGTCTCCTTACTGCGAGGCAGCAGCACTACCACTGCACCACCATGCTGCTCAAAAATAAAATGGCAAAAACCAAAAGCGGAATTTGTGAAAAAATAAAATGGATTCCATAGGATCCTATAAGTGGATGTGTGTTTTGTTTTAGTGGTGCTGCAGGTGGAGTTGCTGTGATGTAATAAAAAAATGAGACTTGTCTGACAATAAACTATTATTATAATCATTACCAAGTGCAGAATCATCTGAGAGTTTCTACAAGTGACATGGCCTGCTGTTGTATTACTAGCATGAGGTGAAGAGAAAAATGAGACAGAACTGTTCATGGTGCGGCTCACACAGTCCTTGAGTGTCACGACTTGCGGTCTGCCTGACAGATAGTCTATTATCCAGGACACCAGAGAGTCATCCACCTGCGTATCTCTGAGAGATGGCTGAATGGTATTGGAGGTACTGAAGAAATAAAAAGAAAAATCTAATCCTCACAGCACTGCTGTTCAGGTGGGAATAAGCTGAGATGATTGATGTAGTCCAGGACAAGCATCTCAAAGGTCTGAGATCGTGTGTAACCCTATGTAATACAGTGTTGAACCAAGGGTGGGAGGTAGAGGGTGTGGCAGACAGCCAGCAGCTCATCCCGGCCAGGACGACCCTGTGATGGAAGTAAGGGGGAAGGCAGTTTCTCCTGGTCACTGCCTCCCCCAAAATGCTAAATGGCAGCTTCCCTGGGGTCTGGCGGTGTCCCAGATTCCCGCAGGGCATCCTGGATCTTGGAGTTCGGCAGTTACAGCCCTGCTGGGTACCGTGGGTGCCGCCAGGAGACCCTACAGGGAGACTGAGGAGTCCCTATTATTTATATAGCCCGGAAGTACTACAAAGTCATGGGGACGGAAGCACAAACGTATTTCCGGGCTGAAGAAAAATATAATTACCTATCTGACCCAGAAGTGCCGACGAGTCACATGGACGGAAGGAAAGAAGCACTTCCAGGTCGAGGACTATATAAAGGACTGATGGAGACCCAGCAAGAGTGTGACGGAGTTTGATGGGAGGTGGAGGAGAGTATTGTGTTTAATGTGGCTGGAGTGCTTTGGAGGCACTGTGTGAAAAGAACAAGAAATTAAATCACTTCTAACTTTCTAACTTGTCTGTTGAGGAGAAGGTGGATAATAGTTCCACCAAGCATCCATGCTGTTACAGGGGACACTGGTCTGTAGTTATTAGGTGAAGGGGCACCGGACTTCCAATGCAGGGTGTTTTCCACAGTAGCCGCACTTTCTGGAACCTTAGTGACTGACTGATCGGGTCACACAGGGGACACCACGAAGTTGGTCAGCATTGGCCTTAAGAACGTGAGGACTGACTCCATGTGATTCTGTGCCTTTTCTGGTGTGTTATGTAGCTTCATATAGTTTTATAATTTCTTATGGGTTATAAGTCCCTTTATAATGTAATATCTTCCTATTTTTTACTTTTGTTATCTCTTACTCTAGTGATTAAAGGCTCTTCACTGACCATACCTTATAGGATTAACGTGTGTTTTTATAATTTGATTAATATGTTTTTGTAATTTAATAGTTTCTACTGGTCCCCTGTCCGTTTTTGTATGCAGGACCTCAAAGTAAAACTGCTAGTTCTCCAAACTGAAAGAAGCCAACTGTGGAGCTGTTCACTGGGTATTATACAATGGGGGGTGTACCAGGCATAGTTCCCCCTTAGAGAAGACCCAGATGCAGATCAAGGACATGTTGGACACATTTTATCACTTGGGTGACCAGTAAGCTTTTGGGAATTCCCAAGAAATACCAGCAGACTTTATGCTATGGCGAAGATGTGCCTGGTCCGTCCAACTCTGTAGGGGATTTCCACCATAAAACTCCCATGGGAAAGCTGATGGAGGAGGAAGTAAAGTGAAACCAAAGACTGCTCAGCTGCTCTGTTGGACATTTTATGATAGGCAGCAACTGTGGGACACATCATGCTGTTCTGTGGATTTTACGTTTTTTGCTTTTTTGTTTCTCTGGAGTTCATTACCAACAAACATGTGGGAGGTGCCATAAGTGTACTACATGTGTTGTTTGTGTGTTTAATGCTCATATTGCTTTGCAGTTTTATGTCTTGTGGTCTGTTTGTTATTCTGAACCTTTCATCCATCCTCTACATAACTGGAGTTACATGTGTCTTAGACTGGGAAAGCAGACTGGCTGTAAAAGGTTGGGGTACCAGCCTAGTATCCCCTTTTAATATAACAAAAGAAAAGTTGTGATTAGCCGTGAGGCAATAAAAGGTCAGGAGCTCTGCCTGTCTCGGGTGTCGCTTTGAAATCTGAGGCTACCTCCAGGGAGTGGGCCCAATTTACAGGGCTTGTACCGCAAGTGGGAGGTCAGGGTGATGTTTTTAGATGGGTGCAGAATTGGCTCAGACACAGGAAGCAGAGGGTGATGGTGCGAGGAACCTCTTCAGAATTAGCTGATGTTAAGAGTGGTGTCCATCAGGGGTCAGTGCTAGGGCCGCTGCTATTTTTAATATATAGAAATGATTTAGATAGAAATATAAATAATAAGCTGGTTAAGGTTGCAGATGATACCAAGATAGGTGGACTAGCAGATCATTTTGGAATCCGTTCTATCATTACAGAAGGACTTGGATAGCATACATGCTTGGGCAGATTTGTGGCAGAAATTTAATATCAGTAAATGTAAAATATTACACGTAGGAAGTAAAAATGTTAGGTTTGAATACACAATGGGCGGTCTGACACTTGAGAGTCCACCTTATGAGAAGGATTTAGGAGACATAGTGGACTCTTCACTACCAATAGCCAGACAGTGTTCAGAAGCCATTAAGAAGACAAACAGAATATTTGGTTATATAGCACTTTGATGTGTGGAGTACAAGACACAGGAGGATCTGCTGAAGCTTTATAACACACTGGTGAGGCTTCATCTGGAGCCCTGTGTGCAGTTTTGGTCTCTGGGCTACAAAAAGGACATTTTTGCTGCTGGAGTATGTGAATTTCCCCCTGGGATTAATAAAGTATCTATCGATCTATCGATCTATCGATCTATCGATCGATCGTGAATTTCCCATTGGGATTAATAAAGTCTGTCTGTCTAATCCTGCCTTACATTTGTATCTACATATAAATATTGTATATAATGCCTTTCATATATGTTTATCTTATATAGTTCCTTTCAAGTCTGTCTGTCTGTAACAGCACTAGAAAAGGTCCAGAGAAAAGCGACTAGGCTGATTCTAGGACTACAGGGGATAAATTATGAGGAAAGATTGAAAGAGCTGAGCTTTTTGAGTTTAAGCAAAAGAAGATTAAGAGGAGACATGATTGTAGTGTTTAAAATTATGAAGGGAATTAGTCCACTGGATCGAGACGGTCACTTTAAAACGAGCTCATCAAGAAAACGGGGATAAGGTTGTAAACTTGTGAAGGGTAAATTTTGTACAAACATTAGGAAGTTTATCTTTACACAGAGAACCACAGACACTTGGAATAAGCAACCAGGAAGCTAGGTAGATGGTAAGACTTTAGGGACTTTCAAAACTCAACTTGATTGTTGTTTTTTAGAAGAATTAAATGGATAGGAGCTGGCGAGTTTTGTTGGGCTGAATATCCTGTTCTTGTTGAGTTGGGTTAGGATTAGGCGTTTTCTTTAGGTGTCTGTTTTTCCTCGCTGTGGAGGTGGAAGGAGAAGATTTTCTTAGTGTCAGCTCCCTCTTTCATTCCAAGGTGGAATTGCTTGCCTGACCAGAACCGGAATGATAGTTAGTCCCTAGACATACATAATCAGATTATAAGGGTTGAGGAGCATAACTTGACTGTATTTGTTGCAAGGCAGGGCCCAAACCCTGGATAGTACAGCTAGGTGCCAATCCACCAGGCAGATGCTGGCATGGCAGTGAACTTCATATAGACCCAGCTTCCTGAAACTTTGAGGTAGCCGCACTAAATGCTGTGCCACTGTGCTTCTCTCTCAAGCAGGTTGCCTGAGCTGTTACTTTAACTGATTGATGTATTCAGTGATTAAAATTGTAGTCAGTGGACAGTAGACCGCATGGATGACCAGACATAGAAAACAAAGCCTGAAGTACAGTAGTAGGCCGCATTCTGTTTGGCAGTCCTCTCTTTTGGTGTCTGCACTTCACATCCATTTTCTTTTAAATTCCTAAATCTGCTTAGATTTCTACATGGTTCAGGAACACTCTGATTTGCATACTATGTCTGGCACTCACATGACTTACCTATGCTATAATTCTCCTATTTGTTTTAAGTTCACTTTTCTATAAGAAGTAGCGGACGTTCCTTTGACTCTTTTTTTTTATATAACAGACCGTCTCATATTTAATTCAGATTTATGGATTTTTTTGGGGAGAGGCATCATAAGCTGTTTCACACAATTCAGAAGAAGCACACCATTTTAGCATACAGATGTGTGTCTGGATGGCACGCAGTCCTTTTGGTGTTACCCACCACCTTTTTAGTACGACTTCCTCAGCACAGCAAAAAAGAATACGCTGCCTAAGATTAAGACAAATAGGGAGTAGGAAAAGAAAAGAAGGGAAAATTCAAGTCCCAGCCAGTTTTATGACTTTAGACAAATGGATTAAGGCAACTGTATAAACAATATGTTTTACTTTTCAGGGAAACTGGGGCTTTTGTCTCGCCTGGAAATAAATGGACATTAGGTTAAGCCCCATCTTTGTTGGCCTTCGTGTCACCTTACTTTTATGAAAGATAAATGAGTACTTGTAAACCTATCTAAAAATACCTCAAGACTTAAACTTCATATAAAACATGCCTAAACTAAGCAGGCAGCTTTCTTTTGAATACCCATTTTAAAGTACTGTACAGTGCATTCAGAAAGTATTTGGAGCCCTTCACTTTCTGAACACTTTATTGTGCTCTAGATTTAATAATAATAATAATAACAATAATAATAATACATTTCATGTATATTGCGCCTTTCCCATGCTCAAGGCACTTCACAGAGTTTAAGATAGTGGCAGGGTATATAGCACTAGCCATGTGCGCCCAACTACGTTGCGCGTGTTAAAGTTGTCTGTGAAGGGCTCCCTGTTTAAACGCGGCTGCCAGTCGTGAACTGGGCCCTTCGTCACACAGCATTATGATTTTTTATAAGGGAAACAAAATTACAAAACAAAACCCTTGGACATTGATTCGATAGGAACGGCCTACTCAGAATCACTGTCCAAATAATAATTATGTGGTGAAGGAGGAGCATTTCTGCTTCTCTCCGTTCACAGTCCGTCTCGTTTTCACGACGCTGTCGTTTCCTCTCACGATCTCTTCTCAACCTTTCTCCAATCTCGCAGGTTGCTTTGTGGCAATCCAAAGAGTAAGGCAATATACACGGAGCAATGGTTATAAAAAGGGGACACATAGGTATCCAGGCTCTTTAAAGCATAAATAGGGATCACTTCACTGACATGTGAGCAAGCCACAGTACAACTGTGAGACGTGCAGCACTCGCCGACTACAACGTAACAATAATAATTTCCGGAACGTGCTGTTACGTTGTCATTCATTTTACCCACTGTCTTTCTTTCATTCATATGTTACGTAGGCACGTACCTTTTATCTTCGGCAATCTCATTCTCTAACCAGGCCTCAGGAGCTAACCAGTGTAACACTGTCCACCACCCCTTTCGTTATTCCGACACATTGTTGACATCCGTGGGTAACAACAACGTACTAAACTGGAAGGTGGTTTACGCATGCGTGGAATTCGCGGACAAACAAAGATCAAGATCCAAATGAAAGTTATATATAAAGATTAGTTCATTTAAAGCACAACAATTTATTTAGTTTGAATGTCTGTGTTTTGAGGTGTGACTGGAGTACTACAGTCTTCAGTAGTATAAGCCTGGAGGAGATTCTTAATGTAATGCATGTTTTAGCTGTCTCTCTACTGCCATCTAGTGCTTCTTCTTCTAATTCATTCGCGGACAAACAAAGATCAAGATCCAAATGAAGATTATATATAGAGATTGTACAAACCAGATAAATAAATAAAGATTACGACAGTGAATTCAGAGAAAAAAAGCCTAACAGACAACATAATTGATGGTCTAGCACACACACATACAGGTTACATGAGCATCTTGACAGAGAAGTAAACAGAGAGAAGGGTAATAAAGTCAAGTAGAGCTAAAAGCCTTCCTGAACAGATGAGTTTTGAGTTGTTTTTTAAAAGAATTCATGGAGTCAGCTGATCTAATTAATTTTGGTAGGTCATTCCAGATTCTGGGCGCTATACAGCTGGAGGCCCTGCTGTCACCCATGGAGTGTAGATTAGTGTGGGGCACAACAAGATTTCCAGAATCAGAGGACCTTAGTGGGGGGACAGGCACATAGCGATGGAGAAGGTCACTGATGTAGTTTGGCGCAAGGTTATTTGAGGATTTGTAGGTGATTAGTAGGATTTTATATTCGATTCTGTAGGACACAGGGAGCCAGTGAAGATGGAGCAGGATGGGTGTGATGTGCTCGCTGCTGCTGGTTCGAGTAAGGACTCTTGCTGCTGAGTTTTGAATAAGCTGGAGCTGTGATATAAGATTAGAAGGGGCATCTGCCAGTAGGGAATTACAATAATCGATGAGGGATGTGATAAAAGCATGGACAAGTTTCTCAGCGTTAGAGAAGGAGAGGAAGGAGCGAACATGGGATATGTTACAGAGGTGAAAGTAAGAAAGTTTCTTAATGTGATTTATGTGGGCAGAATAAGAGAGGGAGGAATCAAAAATGACACCAAGATTCTTTACAGTAGAGGCAGGTCTGATGAGATCACCGCCAAGATGGACTGGGAAGGAGCTCATTTTATTAAGTTGCACTTTATTCCCAATTTGCAGGAGTTCAGTTTTGTTGCAATTTAATTTTAGAGTTCTGCTCCATCCAGGTTTTAATTTCACTTAGGCAGGTTGTGAGCTGAGAAAGCTCTGATGAAGTTCCACTTTTAACATTGAAGTAGAGTTGAGTATCATCTGCATAAAAACGATAACCCAGTCCAAAGCTACGAATAAAATGGCCAAGGGGAAGCATATAAATACAGAAGAGAAGAGGGCCAAGGACAAAGTCCTGAGGGACTCCTTGTGTGACTGGCGCTGAGCTGGATCTGCTGTTGCCAAGACTAACAAACTTGCCAATCAGTCAGATAGGACTTGAAAAACTGGAGGGCAGTGCCAGAGATACCCAGCATGTTCTCCATTCTGGACAGTAGAATGTCATGTCTGACCGGAGTGTCAAATGCTGCACTGAGGTCTAACAGAATTAATATGCTGGTTTGTCCAGACTCTGCTGCTATAAGCATTTCATCTTGAATGGATAAATTTGCCTTTTCGCCCATCAATCTACACTCAATAACCCATAGTGACAACATGTATACAGAAAGGTTTGGAAATTTATTAAAAATCAAAAACTGAAATCTCATTCCTAGAAGTATTCATACCCTTCATTCAGTCCTTTGTAGAAGCCCCTTAAGAAGCAATCCCAGCTCTGAGTTTTCTTGTTAATCACTACAAGCTTTGCACACCTGGATTTGGGCAGTTTATCCCATTCTTCCTGGCAGATCCTGTCAAGCTCAGTTAGACTGGATTGGAAGCGCCGGTAAACTGCCATCTTCAGGTCTCCCCACAGATTTGGTTCAAATCTGGGCTGTGGCTGGGCCACTCCTGGACAATCAAAAACTTGTCCCAAAGCCACTCCAGCATTGTCTTGACTGTATATTTCAGGGTCATTGTCATGCTGAAAGGTGAACCATTGCCCCAGTCTGAAGTCACATTTACTCTTTAAGGAGTTTTCAAATTTTTTTTTTTTTCTCCAGCCTAACTTGAGTTTAATTCTGTTTTCCCGGCCATCCGACTTTACTTTTTTCTTTACATACTTATATACGATGTAATATTATTGCCTAATCTTCTTTGTTTTATATTCCTTTATATTTCATTTCATAAGGCACTTTGAACTACAGGCGGCACAGTGGCGCAGTGGGTAGAGCTGCTGCCTCGCAGTTGGGAGACCTGGGGGCCTGCATTCGCTTCCTGGGTCCTCCCTGCGTGGAGTTTGCATGTTCTCCCCGTGTCTGCGTGGGTTTCCTCCGGGAGCTCCAGTTTCCTCCCACAGTCTAAAGACATGCAGGTTAGGTGGATTGGCGATTCTAAATTGGCCCTAGCGTGTGCTTGGTGTGTGTTTGTGTGTGTCTTGCGGTGGGTTGGCACCCTGCCCGGGATTGGTTCCTGCCTTGTGCCCTGTGTTGGCTCGGATTGGCTCCAGCAGACCCCCGTGACCCTGTGTTTGGATTCCGTGGGTTGGAAAATGGATGGATGGATGGATGGACTTTGAACTACATTGCTTGTATGAAAAGGTGCTATATAAATAAATGTTGTTGTTATCTCTGTATTTGTCTGCATTCATCCTTCCCTCAATTCTGAACAGTCCAACAGTCCCTGCTGCTGAGAAGCACCTCATAAAGCAGGGGTCCCCAACTCTGGTCCTGGAGGGCCGCAGTGGCTGCAGGTTTTCATTATAGCCCTTAATTAGTGACCTGTTTTGGCTGCTAATTAACTTGTTTTGAATTCATTTGAATTGACTTGTTTTTTTAAAGATTTGCTCCCCTGAAATTCTTCATCGTTCCTCTGAATTGCTTCATTTCTTTCTTTAAATGGCACCCAAACAGAAATGAAACATGAAGTGAGTGAGCCAACAGAAGGCCAACTAAGTCAGGGCTTGAAACTCCAACCAATTTCACTCCAACTAATTGCTCAATTAGACATTGAGTCTTGTTGATAATTAAACCCGTTCTTTAATTCCATGAAGACTCCGACTCCCTTAATTGTTTCTTTTTCCTTAATTAGCAGCCAAACAATAATGAGAGATAAAATGAGCTAAAACAGGACCAGCAAACTGTGTCCATCATACAACATCTGAAAATAAAGAAAGATGAAGGTCTCAGGAATGCTGATCTGCTCAGATTCCCCAAACATTTTAACTGCACTCTTAGAAAAGAGAACATCAACAATGAGAGCTGCAACAAGCCATGGAATTAAAGAACAGGTTTAATTAACAACAAGAACCTCATTAAGCAACTGGTTGGAGTTTGAGGTTGGTCTTCTGTTGGCTCACTCATTTCACATTTCATTTCTATTTGGGTGCTATTTAAGGAAAGAAATGAAGCAATTCAGAGGAACGATGAAGAAGGCCAGGGTAACAAATCTTTAAAAAGCAATTCAATTAAAGTGAATTCAAAAGAAGTTAACTAGCAGCAAAAACTGGTCACTAATTAAGGAAAAGGTTAGCATAAAAACCTGGGGACCTCCTGGACCAGAGATGGGGACCCCTGCCATAAAGTGATGCTTCACTGTAGGGATGGTATTAGGCAGGTGAAGAACACTGCCAGGCCTGTGCCATGTATTATGCTTGGTTTTCTGCCCAAATAGGTAATTTTTTCCATTATCAGACCAGAGGACCTTTCCCCTCGTGCTCTTGGAGTCCTTTAAGTGCCATTTGGGCAAGAGTGGCTTGTGTCAAGCCACTGTACCATAATTGCCCGATTGATGGAGTGCTACTGAGATGATCGTCCTATTGACAGGTTCTCTTATTTCAGCAATGGGCTTCTGGTGGTCTGTTAGATTGACCACTGAGTTCTTCCTCACCTCCTTGACCAAGGTTCTTCTTGCCCGGTTACTCTGATATGGCTGGATGACCAACACTAGGAAGAGTCCTAGTGGGTCTGAAGTTCTTCCTTTTCACATTTATTGAGGCTAGTGTGCTCCAATTGAAGCTTTAACAATGGATTTATCCTCTTGCACTGATCTATGCCTCACCACAATTTGATCACGGAGGTCTACAAAAAGTTCCTAGGATTTCATGGCTTGGTTTTTGTCCTGATTTTCAGTGTGAATTATGCAGGGGTATGTGGTTGTTGTCGATGTCTAAGAAGTTCAGTTTGCCTCAAGTGGACTCCAGTCCAGTTCTAGACAAATCTCAAGGAGAATTAAAGCAAGCAGGAGGCACCTGAGCATAATCTGAAGTGCCACAGCAAAAGGGTCTGAATCCTTACAGAAATGAGAGATTTCAGTTTTGGATTTTTAATAAACTAGGGGACTCTGCCCCCTGCTCGCTTCGCTCGCCCACCCCTGGGTTTGGTTAACCGGATATACAATTTTAAGAGACTGTTATTTTCATGGGAATTGTTACATATGCATTATTTTCACTTTTACTTTAGAATTTTAGTGAAAACAATATTTGGAATTAACTTTTCTTCAAGATTGCATTGAATTTTGATTCTTTGTTTGGACTTACATCGTGACAACACAACATGTAACAGCATGTGAGTGAATATTGTTTCTTTTTCTCTAGTAAATAAAATGACTGTTTCGAATGTTTTTCCACGCACTTTCTTCTTCGCTTAGACATTGATGTGTCATCTAGAACGTATAAAATTATTGTCCTGATAAAATTGATAAGAGCTGAGAGCACAGGAAGTGTGTCTGACAAAAGCATTCACACGACTGAGGTTAGATGACCGTGGTCTTGTTTTAAAATAGTTGTAAATAGAGCGTCACTTGAAAGAATCTCATGCTAAAAGTCTCCGTCTCAGGGAACTTAATACTGCGCTAACATTTTTGGAATCTTTTAATTCTCGCTGGCAATAGGAATTAGACGATCTACAAGTCTCCAACTTAAAGTTTAAATCCTAACAATATATTCAATCTTTCGCTGTTCAGTTAATTTATCGAGTAATAATTTCCGTTTGTCTGCACTAATGCGATCTTTCCTTTTTTTGAGACTTTCGAATTTTCGTACCTCCATTATCTCTAACCTACTCTGTATGTGTATCTTGCCAACATTTTTGAATTCTTTACAACATTCTACTTTGTCATCTACTCTTTGTCCTTTATTTCCGGCCTCGGGTGTGGACTCATCTTGTCTCACGGGACGTATAAGTGTCTCTCCGAGAGAAAATCACGTCTTGTCTCCTTCCAAGATTTGTTTTTATAATAGAGAGATTTGCAGTCCTTTCTGAAAACATACTTTGTCATTATGGGTTATCGAGTGTAAATTGATTGTCAAAAATGGTAAATTTATCCATTTAAATTAAATTTACAACACAATAAAATTTGTAGAAATTAAAGGGCATGAATACTTCCTGAGATTTCTGTAGGTTTATTGGTTGAGCAACGTAACCCTATAACAGGAGGAGCTGCTGATTGGTGGATAAACATATTTTTTAAGTCAACTCAAGCGGTAGACCCATGAGGAGTAATGCAGATAACACCCTGACCTTTGCACCAGTGGATCAACTCTTTATCTCGGAGGTGCTGTGGGAATTGACCAGTCCTGGCTGCATGCGCTTTGTAGACATGAAGAAGACATAAGGACAATGAACTGAATAAGATCTTGTGGCATGTGCTGTGAGGGTCTGAGGCCTAATGACAGCTGTTGTGCGCCATTTGGTCCTTGGCCGAGTTGTGTTTGTACAGTCGTGGCCAAACATTTTGAAAATGACACAAGTATTGGTTTTCACAAAGTTTGCTGCTTCAGTCTTTTTAGATTTTTTTTATCAGATGTTTCTAGGGTACACTGAAGTAGAATTACAAGCATTTCATAAGTTTCAAAGGCTTTTATTGACAATTACATTAAGTTTATGTAACGAGTCAATATCTGACCTCTGCAATTCACCCTGGCATGCTGTCAATCAACTTCTGGGCCAAATCCTGACTGATAGCAGCCCATTCTTGGATAATCAATACTCTGAGTTTGTCAGAATTGGTGGGTTTTTGTTTGTCCACCCATATCTTTAGGATTTGCCACAAGTTCTCAATGGGGAGTTTCCTGGCCATGGACCCCAAATTTCAATGTTTTGTTCCCTGAGCAACTTAGTTATCACTTTTGCCTTATGGCCCGGTTCTCCATCATGCTGGATTGTTTATTGTTGGCCACCAAACTGTTCTTGGATGGTTGGGAGAAGTTGCTCTCTGAGGATGTTTTGGTTTATTTTCTCAAAACTTGCCTTACTAAAGTTAGCTTAACAGTTTCAAAGCACTGTGCATTGTATTATATTATGGTCTCTATTAGGGAATCCATTCCCGGGCTCCCAATTACCGAGAATGAAACTGCTGGAATTCCCGGGTAAACGGGAATGGCCAAGCTTGCATATATATAGCGTGTAAAAGTGTAAAAATCGATCAAGAAATAATTTATACTTGAAAATAATTAAGGTGGCGCCATTGCTGCAGCTCACACTTCATCGGACAACAGCTTTGAACAGCAACTTGAAATTGTAATGTGTCAGTCTGTTGCATCCGCATTACCTGTGCCAAGAAACTTGCCATCACAGAATGATGACAAGAAACTGGATGCATCAGTAAAAGCTGAAATGGCGGTGTTTCAGAGCAACAGCAATTGCGGGCGTTGTTTAGAACAAGTGTATCAGTATCTGATGACTGTGCTGCCTACTTCAGTGGAGGCAGAGCGTGCTTTCTCAGTGGCTGGCGTACTTCTGCACGAAGGTGCACTCTCGCCTGGACGACCGCACGCTGGACACATTGTGCTTTCTACGCTCTTATTACCGCAACTAACTAGATACATGTACTTATATGACAGCATGAACTGCTTGTAGATAAGGTTAGTCTTTTATTGGTGTCAACATATTGCAGTAGTTTTATTAAAAATAAGGGTTGGTTGTTCTAAGACCGTTCACTTGTGAGATGCCCGTGCACTGTGTCATCCCCAGGAGCCTGTGAATGACATGCGGGATTCCCAAATTCCCGGGAATGGATAAACCCATCCGGGAATGGATTCCCTAGTTTCTATAGCCTAATAGTTCAATCACCTCTGCCCCCTGAATTCTATTCTTGTTATTCCAAAATACTAAATGTAAATGAGCTTCCCCTCTCATTGGTGTTTTAACATACTGTGTTAAAAAGCACGTATTTAAGGCAGGCCCAGTTATGGTTTTGGATATCTTGGGCATCTCCTCATACTACCAGCCAAACTTTCTCCAGCTACAATCCTACTGACTTAAGCTACCCTGGTATCAGATGCAGAGGTGGCTTTAAAATGTTTCCTTCCATCACAACCCTGGTATCACTTCTTTCAACAAAGATAGTTCTATTTTTACTCAGTGACACTTGTCTAGAGGTCTCTCCGAGGGCCTTTATGTACTACTGAGCTGTTAGAAGACTTGAAATGGCCATACCTTCAATTTGTTATCAAGTAATTGTGCACAGTGCACTAGAAGTCCCAAATTGTACTTCCAAAAATGCCCATCAGTGGTGGTTGGCATCATGGGACACAGGCCCGGTCTTAGGTATTATGGGGCCCTAGGCGAAAGAGGGGTCCAGGGGCAAGGAGTCAATCCGGGGCCCCCCCGGACGCCGGGGGCCCTAGGCGGTCGCCTACTTCGCCTATGCCTAAGGCCGGGCCTGACTGGGACAAATAATGCTGTAGTATATTTAAGTATATATGACAATTGCTCACTCGGACAATTTGTTTTGGGGGCCCCCAAGAAGGCGGGGGCCCTAAGCTATAGCTTGTGTAGCTTATACGTAAATCCTGCACTAATGGGACACCATCAAAACCTCCAGCTAGCCACAAAAAAAGACCTTGTAGAATCTTTATAGAATAAAAAGGTTCTTAATTAGAATTATCTCACATAACATGAAGCTCCACTGAGCACAAAGACTAAGTGGAGTTGTCTACACGATAAGGCAATCCAAAGTGAAAAAAGTCCCAAAACGGAGCGCAAGTTCTAAAATATCCAAAAAAATGGTAAACCCAGATGATCACAGAAACTCCCCAGACACTCCTTAACGCATTCAAAATGAACCACCAGGAACTGTGGGAAACCCTACGAAATCTGTAAGGCGAAAAGCTGTTCCTGGCAGTGATTAGCACCCCAAAATACCCATGGGTCATTGCACAGACATAGTGAACCAAACACAGACTATATTAAATTAACGTAACACAATTCTAATAACAATTATAATTACCCTAGGGGGTAAGCCCTATCCCCCCAGTTGTGGCCAGTCTGCCGCTCGTGTTGTGAAGAGGGGTGCGGAATGCACCCCAAGCAGATGCGGTCGCTCCTCCGAAACCCCCTCTTAAATGGTGATGCAATGGGAAACAAATGGAGCTTTTGTTTTTTTTAACCTCCTCTTTGCTCGATCAGCTACTGGCTTGTTGCTGCTGCCATGCTGTGTGATCTGCATATCGTGTGGCACTTTGAACATTTAAAAGTTTGTACAGCTGCTGTCCTACTCTTTGTCTTTCTATTTCCAGCCCTGAGCGTGTTTTAATTTTGCAGGACGTGAGTTCTTGATATTTTTTAGTTTATAATTTAAAAGCAGAATAAGAATCTGAAAATCTAACAACATCACATTGAAGTTCAATAAATTCTGAAAAGAATGAATATCAAACATATATATGTAGGTTTTTAAATAAACCCGATTTTAAAGTGTGACAAAAAGACGTCACATAAAATCAATGCACAAAATCTTTGCACTTTTATTTATATATAGAGTACAGTAATCCCTCCTCCATCGCGGGGGTTGCGTTCCAGAGCCACCCGCGAAATAAGAAAATCCACGAAGTAGAAACCATATGTTTATATGGTTATTTTTATATTGTCATGCCTGGGTCACAGATTTGCGCAGAAACACAGGAGGTTGTAGAGAGACATGAACTTTATTCAAACACTGCAAACAAACATTTGTCTCTTTTTCAAAAGTTTAAACTGTGCTCCATGACAAGACAGAGATTACAGTTCTGTCTCACAATTAAAAGAATGCGAACATATCTTCCTCTTCAAAGGAGTGCTTGTCAGGAGCAGTGGCTGTCACAGAGATAGAGAGAAAAGCAAACAGATCAATAGGGCTGTTTTGCTTTTAAGTATGCGAAGCACCGCGGCACAAAGCTGTTGAAGGCGAGAGAGAGAGAGAGAGAGAGACGTGCCTTTCGAGCTTTTAAGTATGCGAAGCACTGTGCAGCATGTCGTTTCAGGAAGCAGCTGCACAAAAGATAGCAACGTGAAGATAATCTTTCAGCATTTTTACACGAGCGTCCGTATCGTCTAGGTGTGCGAACAGCCCCCCTGCTCAATCCCCCTACGTCAGGATCAGAGAAAGTCAGCGCAAGAGGAAGAGAAAAGTAAGCTGGGTAGCTTCTCAGCCATCTGCCAATAGCGTCCCTTGTATGAAATCAACTGGGCAAACCAACTGAGGAAGCATGTACAAGAAATTAAAAGACCCATTGTCCGCAGAAACCCGCGAAGCAGCGAAAAATCCGCAATATATATTTAAATATGCTTACATATAAAATCCGCGATGGAGTGAAGCCGCGAAAGGTGAAGCGCGATATAGCGAGGGATTACTGTAGATAGTCAATTATAATTTATGTTGCTAATTATAATTATACTAGTCATTAAGCCCGTTACAATGACGGGTGCTAGAACAGTAGTCCATAAACATTAGTAGGAACAGTCTATATTAAATGGAAAGGGACCTTTTACCTCATTAAATTTTTTCCGTAAAATGCCTGTAATTTTCTCTGACAGTAATACTGGCTTTTCTGTCCGTAATATGCGTTTAATTTTCTGTGACAACAGTGGGCAATCAGCAGATTCTCCCCAGCAACTGATGTAATGTGCGCGAAAATAAATCCACTTTTACTTTACACTTTACCGGGCCAAGCTTCTTAATCGCAAATCTGACATCCTCAGAGTGAACACTTGCACAACAATGGGGAAGCTGGTCTCCGCGTCTCAGTACCCGATTGGATTTTTCATGTTTTCTGTTTTAGGTCTTACCTCATTTACCGAAACCCGATTGGATCTGCCGCGCGATATTGTATAAGTCCCGCCCTCTCTGTCTTGTGTGACGTGTCGGGCGGCTTGAAGCGTCGCTCCGTGCCCTGTGCATGCGCACTTCACCAGAAGACACGGCCACATGGACGCACACAGGGATTTTATTAAAGAGGATAGTCAATTATAGTAGCATTTATAATAAATTAACAGAAAACAATGACCCAACAGTGAACAAAAAATGCATTAAACAAGGATATGAACTCTGAGCAGGAGAGGAGCTCTGGCCTACATAGAACACGCGTTATTTTACACTGTAGTTCCCTAGTGGAACAGAGAACAGGACCCATTTGCTTTCTTTCCTGTGATGGTGCTGATGGCCCTGCTCAGTCACAATGCCTTTACCGGCTGTCTCTATGTTAGGACACTGGCATGTCACCCTTTTGTTGCCACTACCAACATGTTCATTGCTAGCATTTCTCTCTCTGTCCTTAAAATGTCTACTACAGTGGTTCCCAACCTTTTTTTGACCATGCCCCACCTAGGCCTGTCTAAAATCATGATGTCCCCCACTGTAACATACACCTTATTCTTATTACCTATTCAAAAAGTGAACTCCTACTCATAATGTCATTGATTTGGTCTAAACAAGCTTACAAAGAACATGGCAGCAAAAGAGGGAAAGGATAGTTGAAATACTGAGAAAGAAATCACAAAGAAATTGTAAAAAAAAAAAATATATAATATGAAGTAATATGAAAATACAGCAAATACAGTTTTGAAAACATATAATAAGAGATGTCATATTCATAAATATAAAATAACTTTAATGACCGCTTTTTCTATAATATTTTGATAATTTTATATTTTTGTTATATTGCAAAATTTTATAATCATTGTTACAATTCATATTATTTTAATGGTAAAAACGATTTCTAAGCAGAAGAACCCAAGCCGGTTGAAAAATCATAAATTAAAGGGTTCTTCACCATTCCTTCTATGTTTATATAAATGTCTCTGTAAAAAAATAAAAATAATTATTTGTTTATTTTTTTCTATCATTTTTAAAAGTGAATTTCTGTTTTTTCATTTTATAAATTGTTTGCCTAAATTCTCGAATTACCCCCCAGTAGGGCGTGTGCCCGACGTTGGGAATCACCGGTCTACTATTTAAACCCTGAACAGGGATCTCATCTGTAAAAGTGTGCATGGATTTGAGCAAGTATATATATGAGATAAAATAAGAAAATGCATACGCCATAAAAAAAAAATCTGATTTATAAAATCTGGCGTACAAACATTTGTATGCAATTTTCCCTTTTTTATTCATAATCATCTTGTAAATATGGGTGTGTGTGTGTGAACACGCCTCCAACCCCATGTGTTGCCACCCTGAAACAACTATATATGGATTATGCAAATCAACCTCATACATATGCAGTGACTATGTTGGTGGAGAAGCCTGCCACCTGACACTTCCAGATGCTGCCATCTGCATTTGAGGAGTTCTATGGTGTGCTCGGACCATTAGCACACAAGCGTGTGAGGAATTGTAACGCCTCTCTTCTGGGAGTCAGAGAGAGGCGAAGGTGTTGTCCTATGAGCTGGTAGCCACTTTCACCTGGCACATGTAATGACATGACTTCTGTTACAATGAATAGCACAGGTCATAGGAAAAACTGAGGGTTACCTCATCAATACGCCAGCCACCATGTGCAGGACTGACAGCAAGCAGTTTGTCAGCGCTGCTTTGCTCTTAAAATAAATGGATCATGGGTTGACCCAGTACACTGTGTCACGCTATTTTTCACTCTCATCTTACTTTATAGATGACTTGTGCATTAATGAAATGTTACTTCTTATGGTTAATAAAAGCAGTTTTATTCTTGCTAGGCACTCTTATTACATTATGAGCACAGTAACGTGTACCGATTAACGGACAGTGTTGCACATTACCTTTTTATCCTGACCTCAGTACCCACACCATATTGACACTTAATACAGTGCCTCGTCTGTCGGTTCATAGCTTTCCAGCAAAGCAGGCAAGACAGCGCTGAAGTTTGGATGAAATATTCCTGACCTGTTGGCCATTCCCCTCTGGTGGGTTGCCAGAAAGCCGACCGTTCTTAAAACCTGGATGTGAACAGGTAGTCAGGTAGTCCGTCTTCCTAATGCTAAGCCCAATTCAGTATATAGAATAAGAAAATGGCTTAATGCCCCTTATAATAACGTATCGATGACATGAATTGTTATACACATGAGCCATTATTTCTGATTTAGCTGCATTTCCAGACTTGATCAAGGGGGGTCGTCATTTTGCACTTTGTCTAAAAAGTTGCCAGAGGTGCCCAACTTGCAGTAAATATTTTCATGTTCTCCCATCAAGTTTTCTTTTGCTTGGATAGTTGCATACACACATTTTGGGACTCTTGTTTGTACACTTGTTCATTTTATAAACCTGACCCCATTTTCCTTTTTTCTGTATTACATGTGTTACTCATCGAAGACAACTTGAAATCTGAGTAATCAACGTAGACCTCATGTGTTCTTTTGATACATAGGGTGTGCATTTGCTCTGGTAGAATAATTAACACTTGATCTCCTTCCATCGTGGTGGCCTTTTCCATCAATTTTTGATTCTTCCTTTCAGTGTCTCGTGTTGAACAGACCACTCCTGTAGTCAAAGCATTTTGCTGGAGAAATGCAGCAGCGGTTGTAAATGCATTTACTGGTTTAGCGACCCCAACCTAGTCACATTGGGGCTTTGGTTTCCCGATGTGCATGTCAATTTATCCATTTCCCATCACGTGAAGTTCTCAGTCATTAGCATTATGTACAGCTACAGTATAAACCTTGTTGACGTATTCTGAGCAGCTGAAAAGGCCAATATTTTTTATCATTTTTGATTTTGTTTGACACTTCTTTTACATGTTTGGCTGACACACATATAGATAGATAGATTGATACTTTATTAATCCCAAGGGGAAATTCACATACTCCAGCAGCAGCATACTGATAATGAACAATATTAAATTAAAGAGTGATAACAATGCAGGTATACAGACAGACAATAACTTTGTATAATGTTAACGTTTACACCTCCGGGTGGAATTGAAGAGTTGCATAGTTTGGGGGAGGAACGATCTCCTCAGTCTGTCAGTGCAGCAGGACGGTGACAGCAGTCTGTCGCTGAAGCTGCTCCTCTGTCTGGAGATGACACTGTTTAGTGGATGCAGTGGATTCTCCATAATTGATAGGAGTCTGCTCAGCGCCCGTCGCTCTGCCACGGATGTCAAACTGTCCAGCTCCGTGCCTACAATAGAGCCTGCCTTCCTCACCAGTTTGTCCAGGTGTGAGGCGTCCCTCTTCTTAATGCTGCCTCCCCAGCACACCACCGCGTAGAAGAGGGCGCTCGCCACAACCGTCTGATAGAACATCTGCAGCATCTTATTGCAGATGTTGAAGGACGCCAGCCTTCTAGGGAAGTATAGTTGGCTCTGTCCTCTCTTACACAGAGCATCAGTATTGGCAGTCCAGTCCAATTTATCATCCAGCTGCACTCCCAGGTATTTATAGGTCTGCACCCTCTGCACACACGATGATCACTGGGTCTATGAGGGGCCTGGCCCTCCTAAAATCCAGCACCAGCTCCTTGGTTTTGCTGGTGTTCAGTTGTAGGTGGTTTGAGTCACACCATTTAACAAAGTCCTTGATGAGGTTCCTATACTCCTCCTCCTGCCCACTCCTGATGCAGCCCACGATAGCAGTGTCGTCAGCGAACTTTTGCACGTGGCAGGACTCTGAGTTGTATTGGAAGTCCAATGTCTATAGGCTGAACAGGACCGGAGAAAGTACAGTCCCCTGTGGCGCTCCTGTGTTGCTGACCACAATGTCAGACCTGCAGTTCCCGAGACGCACATACTGAGGTCTATCTGTAAGATAGTCCACGATCCATGCCACCAGGTATCACACAGATACACAGTGTGGACAGTAGGGGTGCTCCAGACACAAGTTTAAAACACAAAATGCCTTTTATTATGAGAAACTTTTCTCCTAAGAGTTTCTCACCTACAGCCACAAGTATGCAGAAGCACAATAGCACACAACGATCCTCCTTTCTTCTCTCAGTCACTCTGCTCCTCCCAGCAAGCTTCGTCCACCTTCTACCCAAGTCTGGCTCGCCTCTGTGAGGCTGGCAAGTCCTCTTCTGTTGGCCAACCCAGAAGTGCTTCTGCTCTTCCGCCCACGTGGTCTTCCAGAAATCCCATGCCATACGGCCTGTCAGTCTCTGTAGTGCCCCATAGGGGCACCCACAGTACCCAACAGGGCTAAGGTAAAGAATTCCAAGTCCCATGATGCCCTTTGGGAATCCATGACACCGCGGTAAGCCAGGGGAGTTGCCATCTAGCGTTCTAAAGGAGGCAGTGCCCTAAAGAAGCTGCCTTTCCCCATCCTAATGGTTCTTGGGTGTTTTGGCTGAGTTGGGTTGCCGGCCGTCCCTCACAACAGACACAGACACTTGTCCTTTTACTGATTTAGGCCTATCCTGCTGTTACTCCCTCTTGGATGTATTCACTGTTAATGTGTGCAGGGCACCATCTGCTGGAATGAATTTTGTAATGCGGATTGTGACCCACTTTTGGGTTGTGGATTTCCAATGGTGGGTCACGAGTGACCATTTTATGTAGAGGTCATTCTCTTCAGCTTTCTGTCTGTGGATAACCAGTGAAGCTGTAAAGGTCGAACTGGGTCATGAGACAATAAATGTTAAGAAACGCTGTCGTAATGCACGTACTAATAATATTCACTGCATCTTTAATTTCAACAGATGGTGTATCACAAACATTAGCATTGCTTTTACAAATCCCACATCAAAAAGCATATAACAGAGACATAGCAACAGGACAGACATATTGAGACACACACACACACACACACACACACACACACACACACACGCACTTGTCTTTTTGTTATGGTGGATATTCTTTTTGAGGGGTAAACTGAGATGTTTGTTCGTGGAAACCCCCCCCCACTGATGGTGTCTGTCTCCCTTTTTAAGCTGGTTAATGCCACCTGTATGTGTTGTTTTCTTTGTTTGATAATAACAGTGCTGTGTGAAACGGACATACATTGACAATGTAGTGTGACAAGTGGGGAAGCGGCCCACCATGAAATGTTTGACTGACATTTGTGGCCTTCTTGCTATACTTCCAGATGAAGCAGTCCGCGTAAGTCAAGAGAGTGAGCCATGTTTGAAATTGTTTACCTGGCGCAGCGCATGGTGGGACCTTTTGGTGGTAGAGATCAATGTATTGGAACAACTCCTGACTAGCCATGATTGCATGTATGGAAGGCACTGTAAATGTTTCCTTTACTTATATCAAATGTTCTCCTTTCTGATAGTAGTAGTGCTTTTAACATCAGTCCTGCCAGAACTCTCTGAATAAACTCCGAGACAAGAAAAATTGAAGAACCTCGGCCAAAGTTAATGGTGAAAAGATTTTATGTTGTTTATTTAAGCACTCGGTGAAATACAATAAATGAAAGGGAGAACGCAGCTGCAAAAACCCATTGGTAAGGCCAGCTTGTGTGTCTGGGCCCAGCAAAATACAATAAATTAATAAATGAAGCTTGGATTCATGCTTAATGGATATGTAAAATACAATGAACTTAGGTCTTTTGTGTCTAATATTTATATTGTATAACATACTATAGCTAAATTATAATTAATAAAGAAAATCCTGTAGTACTTTTACAGAAATTGTGCCCATCTTTTATGTTTTCAAAGTAGGGGTTTGTCTTATTCAGTGCTCTGATCTTTTTATGATGTAATTCTGGGCAAATGTGGCACTTCTTGTTTCTTAGCCTTAAAAAGGACATTGTGCTCACTGCTTTGTGATGACACATCAGTCAGTGTCAGTACTTTCTTTTTTCCCATTCTTAGTCCTTCCTTTTCATCATTTCCCACTTCTATGTAGGATCGATGTGCTCGATCACCTTATTCATACAGTTCAGTCCGGCACCTCCTCCCCAGTCAGACCTTTTCCTTTAGTTCTTCTTTTACTTTCTCCATTCACCTCTGCTTTGGACTCCCTCACTTTATCTTCCCCCATTCTTCAACTCCCATCACTCTTTTGCCCACATCTTCATTGTCTCTCCTCATCACATGTTCATACCACTTCAGTCTACTTTCCTGTACTTTCTTAGATATCTCTTCCACTTTTCTTGCACCTCTGATTGTCTTATTTCTTATCCATCTCAACATTCTCATTTGTGCCACATTCATCTTTGTCTCCTGCACTTCCTTCACTATCTGTCAGTTCCATACATCATTGCTGGTCTTAAAAGCCTTACCTTTTAAACTTCGCCTTAGTGCTTTGATCACACAACACTCCAGATACCTTCTTCTAATCCAAATCCCAGAATGGGGAAAAATATGATCTCTGTGATTTCAATTGTTGGTGCCAAACAGGCTGATTTGGACATTTCTGTAACTGCTGATCTGCATAGATTTTTCACACATAACAGTCTGTATGGTTTACTCAGAGTGGTGAGAAAAACAAAAAGAAAATAGTGAATGGCAATTCTGTGGATGGAAAGATGCTGTTGACAATGAAGGTCAGAGGAGAATGGCCAGACTGGTTCCAGCTAACAGAAAGGCTACAGCAACTCGGATAACCAACTGTGGTGAGTACAAAAGCATCTCAGAATGAGTAACACGTCAGACCTTGTGGTGGATGGAATGCAACAACAGAAGTCCATGTCATGTTCCACACTCCTGTCAGTCAAGAATAGATAGCTAAAGGTACAGTGGGTACCGCTGCACCAAAACTGGACAGTTGATGACTGGACAAAGTAGCCTGGTCTGATAAATCTCAGTTTCTGCTGAGGCACACAGATAGTAGAGTCAGAGTTTGGCACCAATGGCATGAATCAATGGTGTCAATAGTCCAGCTCTACTAGTGGTGGTGTGATGGTATGGAGAATGTTTTATATTTGAGCCTATTTGAGTATTGTTACTGACCATGTGCATCCCTTCATGGCCATGGTTTATGCCTCTTCTTTTGGCTACTTCCAGCATGACGATGCGCCATGTCACAAACTGGTTTCATGAGTTCAGTGTCATGGGGAAGAGTGGGAGATTCACAACTTGAATTTGCAGCTGACACATCTGCAGAAATTGTGTGATATAATCTTGTCAACATGGACCAGAATCTGAAAATCTTTTGGAATCAACACCACAAAGAATTGAGGCTGTTTTAAGAGCAAACAAAGGCCCTACCAAGTGCTAGTATAGTTCTCCTGAGATTTTGCTCAGTGAGTGTAAGTAGTTAAACATTTCTTGACAGAACAAAGCAGGGAGACCGGCCATGAAATGTCTGAAGTAAGGAGGTTGCCTCAACTGTAGCCCACAGGAGGCAGAACTTTACCTTGGAGTTTGCAGACCAGCTGTCACAACTTGTAATTTTAACTGACCTTTTAAAATTTTGTATGTTATCTTGTTCATTAGAATTGGCACTCCAGCCACCATAAAAAAACCTCACACTGGTTCCATTCCATCTGAACTAGTGTGGTGCTGAGGTGTCACCCATTGCATTGCTGCATTCGGGTCTTAATCTGGGATCCTGAGTTGATTTGTCATGTGGTGGGTGCAGCAATGCGCTGTATCAACGTGTGCTCCTAACCTTGTCCATTTCTGACCCAGACTGGCCTTTGTGAATGGGCCTAAGTGCTTGTTATTAAGGTATGTTTGCATATAATGCTTGGAGCACCTATTGCGAAAGCCCATGTCTGTCTGTCCGTCCGTATGAAACAACTCACAGTGGACCAGTTTTGTTGAGATGTGCCACACTTATTCTTTAAAGGGATTTGTGTTCATATACCTTCAACAGATCATCCTGTATGAAGTTTTTGAATTTAAAATTTTCCCATTTAAAAACACTGGCAAATTTGCAAACCCATCCATCTTAAAATGGAAACATGTTCGGCAGAACTTCAATTAGAAATGGGTTTACTGTTTCAGTTTCACCTTGACAGCGGTTGCCTGAACATTATATTTTTATTACATTTTATTTGTCTGAGAGCTGCTCAGATGCCCAATGCAAGTGAGTGACGGCTGGCAGAGTGCGGGCACAAACAGCAACACAACAGCGCCTTCTCCTCCCACTTTAGCTGAGTTAACTAACCGAGCACAAAAAAGGTCACTTCTCTGGAAATAAATGGGAGTGTATTAATAAGAAAGGGAAAAGCATTTATGGCATGTATTAAGACTGGATTGATTGAACAATATTATCTCAGATTATTATAATAAAGAACTGACGTTATCAACCTGCAGCTAAACGGTGTTTGAACTAATTAATAACACGGGAAAGGCACAGCTGCCCTGACTGATATAAATACAGGACAGGTTTAGAAATGGACAGTGGTGTCGGGAGGTGGGGGGCTTCAGTGGCTTAATCCCCTGATCACTGGCACACAGCCTCTGCTCTCTCAGTCCCAGATATACAGGAACAATGGCAGCAAGCCTCTAAACTTCTTGCCCATAATGTGCCATTTGTATTCCTATCGCACAATTAATCAGTTCCTTTCCAAGTTCTTACTTATGTATATAATTTTAACAACTTATTGTGTTTTAACTAATATTAATAGCTACATGGGGAAATTATTTCAGTTCCTTTTCTCCTTTCATAGGGTCATATTGATACTGATCAACTCAACTGATCTCAACTTGATTGTCATTCATCCACATATTGTGCATAGTGTAGTATATGGCTGAACGAAATTTTGTTCTTTACAGTCCCAGGTGCAGAGACAAAACAACATACATTTAACACACACCATAACATTTCCAAAACCTGTATGACAATACATCCATCCATCCATTTTCCAACCCGCTGAATCCGAACACAAGGTCACGGGGGTCTGCTGGAGCCAATCCCAGCCAACACAGGGCACAAGGCAGGAACCAATCCCGGGCAGGGTGCCAACCCACCGCAGGACACACACAAACACACCCACACACCAAGCACACACTAGGGCCAGTTTAGAATCGCCAATCCACCTAACCTGCATGCCTTTGGACTGTGGGAGGAAACCGGAGCGCCCGGAGGAAACCCACGCAGACACGGGGAGAACATGCAAACTCCACGCAGGGAGGACCCAGGAAGCGAACCCGGGTCTCCTAACTGCGAGGCAGCAGTGCTACCACTGCGCCACCGTGCCGCCCATGACAATACAATGTAACAAAAAAAAAAAAATGCAGAGCCGTCTTTATTTACGGGCATTGGCTGGGGATCCCAGAGGCATTGGGGCCCACAATATTTCTGATGCCTATGTAGGTTTCTGTTTTGCTGTCAAAACAGGGGCTCCAGCGCATTGTTTTGCCTGGGGTTCAGTGATGCTGTTAAGATGGATCTGCTATAACGTTCAAATAATGCTCAATGTCTATAGTAAAATGCAGAGTGTAAATGTTATGGGGAGCTGGTGCTAGGTGATATGTAACAGTTTAGAAGTCTGACAGCCCAGCAAAAGAAACTGTTAAGGAACCTGGCTGTGCTGGTTCTAATACTGCAGAATCTTCTGCCTGATGGCGGGAGATCAAACAATGCGTGTGACGGGTGAGAGACGCCTTCAAAAATGGAGGAGGCTCTACACAGACAACATGTCTGAAAGATGTCCTAGATTGAGGAGAGGGAGACCCCTATGACCCTCTGAGCAGTCCTCGCTATACGCTGCAGAGTCTTGCGCTCATGGGCTTTGCTGTTCCCAAACCAAACAGTGATGCAGTTTGTCAGAACACACTCCACAGTTCCTCTGTAAAAGGTGGTAAGAATGGGTTGTGGGAAGCCAATTCGCTTCAATCTCTGCAGAAAGTAAAGGTGGTGTTGTGCCTTCTTGACAACCGAGTTGGTGTTGATTATCCAGGAGAGGTCATCAGAGATATGTACACCAAGAACTTGTTGCTACTGACTCTTTCTACACAACAGAGCCATTGATGAGCAGCAGTGAATAGTCAGCCTGAAATCGACCAGCATCTCTTTTGTCTTATGGAAATTTGGAGAGAGATTATTTTCACCACGCCAACACACCAGATGTTCAACTTCCTCTCTGTAGGATGTGCCATCATCGTTGCTGATGAGGCCAACTATGGTTGATTTTATACTAGTATTGGTCATTTTGTATTAATAGATATTTTTCAATTCCTAATTATTGGAAACTACTCTGTTGGTGTTGGGTGTTTAAGGGCATGTTTATACATCACGCTAAAAACGTTTTACGTGCACACATCATTGCTGTCACCCACTCCCAACGTTCTTTTGACGTTTCCTCTGAGTACTTCATCAGAAATTAACGTGACGTGTGTATGAGTTGCAATACCAGTAAAAATATGGGTGGCGTGTGTGTGTTCAAGTTTTGGTACGTGACGTCAGCAGCGTTGTTTACTATCAACATGTGACGGCAGGCTTGCAGCTCCAACAGGATCAATCTGCGTGCTTCAATGTTTGATGAATGATTCGATGTGTTGAAGCAAATCCTCAAACTTAAAAGCTGACATGTGAATGTCTTCATGGTGTTTTTATTTTTTACTTCTTGCATAGGCAACACAAGCGTTGCATATTCCCCATCGTTATAAACACTTAAAGTGTTTAAGTGGTCCTTAAGAGACCTTAAAGGTCTCGCCTACCATCTTCTGTGTTTTTTTTTTTCGTACCTTTGCAACAGCATCAGATGCAAAGTATTTTTATTTTAAACATCTTTCTTCTGTCAACTCACAACACAGTGAAACCAGACATTGTTTTCTCACTGTGATGATTTCTCGCACTGCCACCTTGGGGAATACTCCAGAGTTATATAAAGTATGCAAACAAGTGTAGTCAGTGCACTGCTTGCGTAGCAGCAGCATCCTCAGACTCATGTGTCGCGTAGTGTTAAGTGTATCACTGGCCTAAGATTACACAACATGTAGTCACAGACTCTCCACCACTAACACACATCAGTCCATGCCATTTTCATGTCACTTGAATTGCAGTGTATGAAAGTTGTTGAGCCACCACAAGTCTGTTTTTAATTCCATCATAAAGTGCTGTTAAAAAAAGCATACATCTAACACATGGAATTACATTCCGCTATTGCTAGTGCTTTTGAATCGGACTCGACTCATTGGTACTAAACTATTAATAAACAAGAATGTAATAAGTGCCTCGCCCATATCAACCAATCAGGACTCCTATTTTTCCTTTAAAAGCTGTTCATTTAGGTTTGATTTGGACAGGTTTATAAGTGTGAGAATCAATGGGGTAAGGATGCATGTGTGCTGGCTCAGGTTGGCTGCAGCTGTCATCATCTCTTTGAGGATGAGCCAGGCAATGAGGACACAACACCACAAGAGGCAGGTTTGACAAAGTGCTCTGTGCTTTTTATTCATAATAAACAGTGATCCAAAGTGCTGCGTAATCTTCTTTTAAATAAAAAATAATCCATGCTAAAAAGTGTTTCAGTACAGTTTAAAATCAATAAATAAGACAATAAATAATCCTTTAAAAGCAGATGTTAAAACACAGTCAGGATCAGTTCACTCAAACCTCAATTCAGTGACAACAGTGTTAAAAGCGTTAGTCCTGAGTGTCACTTGGGCAACAGTATGGACACGTCTTGTGTAAACCTGAGGATTACTCAGGCTGTAAAAGTGGTAACAGCGTTAGTGCCAAGCATTCCCAAGGCAATGGTATAAGCATGTCTTACAAGGTCAACGGTGCAGACACGTCTTTTCCTAGCCTCATAATGGCGTCTCTTAAGAAACATTTTTCAGCAGCTTAGGTGTTGCACGCTCTTCACAGTGATACGAACAATGGTGTTGAAGAGCCTCTCATCAGCAGTGATGACGAAGTGACTCTGTCTTCAGGCAGTGGAATTGAAACGGACAGTGAAACAGAAAGTAATTCAGGTGGATCTGAAAGCGACACTCGCGTCACTCGCACTTGGGCAGTGTGCTGTTCATATTATTATTATTATTACCACGATAATGTGCAGTGAATACACTTGACTTGAGCATTGCTAGTTTTCATCCTCTTTCTCTGTACATTTAGCATTCATTTGCTCAGAGGTTGATGTGCCTGCTGCTTCCTGAACAGCTCGTCTTTTCTCCACCCTAGTGGCCCGCTTCTTCTTTTTTTCTGTCTGCATCTTTTCACACTAAAACTGATGAAGTCAGTGTTTGTGTTGCAATTACTTAGTACGTTTTCTTTAATTTTTCACTGAAGCTGGCACTTAAGTCTTCAATCTGCCTCAAGAATGATTTAAGATATGAAGAGGTAGGAGAAGTGAAGGTAAAGGTGGTAGGGAATGAGAACGGCGCCCGTACACATGCACCGCACGGCCGCCCTACTGGCCTCTGTCGAGAGTTGATTCTACAATAAAATAAAATAAAAATAAAAAGAGGAATAACCTTGGAGGTCAATCATCACCCCAAAAGCGGATAGTAGACATCACGTAGTATATGTGTACCAAATTTCAGGTTAACAGTTCAGTCAAACGGTTTGCGAGCTACAGGTGATTTAAAATCCTGGACAGACAAACGAACAGCCACTGTAGCATATTATATGCAAAGATTATTATTATTATTATTATTATTATGCTTTCTTGTACTTTTAGTGTTTTGCACGTTTTACAGTAGAAAGATGAGATATAATAAAAATGTAATTTTTCAAATCAAAAAATGCAACACTTTTTACACTTTTTTGAGAAAAAAATATAATACTAAGGAGGTTACAAAGCGTAGGGATTAGACGCATTACTCCTCTGAACTGGGTTTGTTCTCTTGTTCAAGAAATAAAAGACAGTTAAGAAGTGTCATAGACTTTGATTTTTCTTCACATTTTCTTTTCCGGTTCTTCTCTGGTGGTGATCTGCGCCACCACCACCTGATCAAGGTGCTATGATGCCCCCTGCATTTATGGATTGAAAGGTGGGTGTCCCTGAAGTCCTCATGACCATCATTATCAAAGTCTTCCACTTGAAGCCCGAGGACTGATTTAGAACATGTCTGTTAGGTAGAATGCCCAGTAGGAGCTGGGTGGTCTCTTGGCCTTGGAACCCCTGCAGATTTTGTTTTGTTCTTCAGCCTAACTGGAGTTTTTTTTTTTTTTTTCTGTCCTCCTGGCCATCCGACCTTACCTTTCCTTTGTTACATACTGTATAATACTATTGTCTAATCTTGTTTATGTATGTTTTATATATTAACTTCCTTTTCATTTCATCTTGTAAAGCACTTTAGGCTACATTGTTTGTATGAAAATGAGCTATATAAATGAATGTTGTTGTTAGTAAGGTGATATTCTGTCCACAGTAATATGTTTTCATTTATAAATTAAAGAAGCAATTTCTGCAAAGAACCAGTCCCAGAATGAAGTGGTTTTCTTTCAAGCAATGGCTCTGCAAGGAACCCCACATCCCCACCAATAAAAAGCCATTTAAAAACCTGAGAGTTTACAAATGTGCCACAAATCTGCCTGAGTCCCTGCTTGTTTTGGAGGAGCATAGATGCTTCTGTAGAAGAAATTTAATAAGGCAGACTTGCCTTTCCACTCTTGTCTTTCAATAATGTGTAACTTATTGTTTTTTGTTTTTTTTTTCACTCAAACTGAAAAGGCTTTGCCAAAAGCACCATGGGTACAAGGACAACGTACCCATAACCCCTCCATTCTTCTTCAGCCCTCTCTCATTTCACACCATCTTTCAATGTCCTCAACGGGATGAATCAATAGCACTGATTTCTTGGCAGCAACCACAGTTATTAATCATGCAGCACCCCCTGCCATCCCATTTTATGAAAATCTTTTGTCAAATGTGCCTTTCCACATCTTACATCTCGGTAAAAATAAAGCTTATTGAGATTGGGCTGGACGAGTTGAATGTGGGCTGCATTTTTTTGCACACCCATTTTCGTTGTTTATTGTTACTATGGTCTCCCTCACAGTTTTTTGAAGGACAAATGGCATGTCTGCTGGAACCTGCATTTTAGCTCAAAATGTCATTGAATGTCATTAACATGACTGAACATTCTCCAACGCTCTTTATTCTATTGCAGGATGTGGTACCCCAGCAGTATTCGGTGCAAGGCCGGAACCAGCCACAGATGGGTCGCCAGTCCAAAATGGAGCCCATCCCTGCACACACCCAAACTTACACAGAGGTAGTTTACAGATGCCCATCCACCTGACTGTGGTGGAGTAATTCTAGAATATAAACTAAGAAATATTTTCTGTGTTTTTATTTGTAAACTATCCATCCATCCAACAAACCCCGGGCAGGGTGCCAGGCCACTGCAGGGCACGCATACACACACACACACTCACACATCAAGCACACACTAGGGACAATTTGGAATCTCCAATCCACCTAACCTGCATGTCTTTGGACTGTGGGAGGAAACCCACACAGACACGGGGAGAACATGCAAACTCCACGCAGGGAGGACCCGAGAAGCGAGCCCGGGTCTCCTAACTGTGAGGCAGCAGCGCTACCCACTGCGCCACCATGCTGCCCTATTTGTAAACTAGACAAAGCAAATGTAATATCAGATAGTGTTTAAGGAGGCACGTTTTGCCTCCTTAAGTATTTAGGATTGACTCAGGGTGACAAATTTATGGTGAGGGGGATGGAGCGTCAGACCAGTTTGGCAAGGACTATGGTGTCTGGACGTACATGAGCCTGTAAGCCATCTACAGCAGGAAGGCCTTAAACTGCCTAAACAAAGCAACTGGCAGATGAGTTGTACCTGAGCGTTGTCATTGGTGACTGGGCATGAAGGGACTGGAGAGTTAATTCTTTTGGTCTAAAGTATGGCTGTTTATGATTGGTTTTGAGTCAGAAGCCATTCTGTACTATGACACCCCATTGGTTTCTGTTTTGTGGTATGAATGGTATAAAGTTGGTCACCTTGTCTTTACCCCCCTCTCTCTATCTCTTACCATCTGGCCATGAAGAGAAGAGCAACTCTGTCCTGGCAGCCATACTGAGACAGGCATGTGGCCTGTTTCTATACTCCATTCAAAGGTCATGTGGTAGCAAAGCAAGCTGGACTGAAGATAACAACAACAACAACATTTCTTTCTCTAGCACATTTTCATACAAATAATGCAGCTCAAAGTGCTTTACATGATGAAGAAGAAAGAGAAAAAAGACAAAAATAAATAAGAACTAAAATTAAGCCGAGAGCCGACGATGGAGGCATGATGCACTGCTACTTAGTCTGTAAGGGTATGGTGTGCCAATACTCGCATTCTGTTTACTTAATATTGTGGGCATTTTAATCAATAATACATAATTAAATATGTCACTTAACTCCTGCCCGTTTCTTTACTCTGTCCAAATGCTTGAAGTTACAGATATAGAAGTTCTAAAGTACCCGATTACAGAATTGGAAGTGTATGGAATTTTAGACATTTTATTAAGGTATATACAATAAAGTATAAAACAGGAAAAAGGGGCACCATAAGACCCTACACGACAAAACACTGACAAGCACACTTTTGGGGATGTGGAAGGAAAACCGGAGTATCCAAAAGAATTTTTACACAGGTACAGTGTGAATGTGCAAACTGTACACAGAAAGTTGTGACAGGGCTCAAAGTTTAAAACAAGGCCATTGTATCCTTGAGGCAGCAGTGCCACCCAATTTAATGTACAGTAAGTATGGGTGGACATTGTTTTGTAATTATTTAAAGGAATTTGACTTTTCAACCACTTAACATCATGAAGAATTTCAATGATGACGATACAATCCATGTCAAATCAACCGATTTTAGAAAATGTTCCCATCTAATTATCTCCAATCATATCAGTTGTTATGAAAATAATGTCATTGTGCCTATTAACTAGTGTGCAAAGTTTTAGGCTTGTATTGTAGCCGGGAGAAGACACAGACTGGCTCTCGTTCCTACTACCTCACACCCCTGGAGCACACCTCAAGAATATTCAGCAGGGGCAACCCACCCCTGGAGCTCTGTTCCTCTCGTTTAATTGTGGGGCCTCCGACCACTCTGCCTTCCTTCCACCGTGCTGGCTGTTACACCTGAATCTCTCTCTTTCTCTCTCTCTCTGTTTCTCGAACCTTCATCCCGATCTGAAATCCTCAGGCTCTTTTTAAGCTACTGCGGGTGATGTTGCCTTGATTACACCTTGTGGAGTGTCAGTGAGAAAACTTGCCATCCCAGTTGCATCTGCATGTGAATGGGAATTATTATTAGCCATCCATCTATTATCCAACCTGCTATATCCTAACTACAGGGTCATGGGGGCCTGCTGGAGCCAATCCCAGCCAGCACAGGGCACCAGGCAGGAAAAAAACCCCAGGCAGGGCGCCACACACCCACACACACACACCAAGCACACACTAGGGACAATTTAGGATCGCCAATGCACCAAACCTGCATGTCTTTTGCAGTGCTGGTAACTGAAAGAGATGGACGTTAACGGCTGATATTACGTAGATGGAAATATGCAGACCAGGTGATATTATTATGTGCCTCAAATTTTAAGCTCTTAACCTGGGAGGAAGAAGAGATTAGAGAATTATCAATAGTCAAAGAAATATTATCACATTTGGCCAAAACAGGTTTAGTTCCTACCAGAAGAACCTCTGATTTATCACTATTTCATTTGAAACTGATCAGACAACCATGAATTAACTTCCTGCAGGCAGTCAAAAAGGAAAGAAGGTGGAACAGTGGAATTGGGCTTAGTAGACAGACAGAGCTGGGAGTCATCAGCATAACGGAAAGAATTAATATCAAAATTCCTAAAGATATGACCAAGGCAGAGTCCTGGGAAACATCATTAACAACTAGGCAAAATCGTGATCTGAAGTTTATTAATTGTACAAACAGTGTACGATCCAAGCAATAAGATTTAAACCAGGTATATGGAGTTCTACTAATACCAATCAATTTTAATCTCTCAAGGAGAATATCATGAGAGATTGGATTGAAGGCAGAGCTCGGATCAAGACCAAAACATGGCGCACGCACAAAAAATCCAGATGCACAAAACCGTGCGTAAGCCAACTTCCATGCACTTCTGCTCCATAAATCCCGGTCCGTGTGAAACCTAACGTACGTGCACGTGCCTGCCGTCCCAGCCCGACTCCTCCCAGAATCTTGCATATTTCAATATGTAAATCAATATAAATTGTCCCCTCCATTCTTAAGTATTTACTTAAAAGACAATGAAAAAAAGAAGAATTTCAGTGAATGCAAAGTGGAGGCAAGGATAAACATACTATTGTTGGCTTATGCAGTGGTATAAGCAACAAAAGCGTGCTTGAGACACTCGAAAGTTCAAGTTGCACAGTGTCTGAAATAAAAAAAGAAGTGGACAGATTATCAAAGTTGATGTCTGTTTACTCTGTTTCAGACAATATTACAAAAGCTGACCCCCATGCTGATCCAGTCTTAGAGTGGAAATGCATTCTATTGGCATAAGCAAATTCATTCTCTGAAGGCGCTTTTATAGTAGCATTGGCTTTGAGTGACGCAACGGATTGATTCTCTTCTCTTTACATGGCTATTTGATGTGATTCGCTATCTTTAGAAGAACTACTTGCCTTTTGCCACACTAGTTGGAAAAAGCACCTGTGACTGTACAGAGCTGCTGTTTTTGTCAGTTCTCCAGCTCTTTATGATGTAATGCCAGCTGATTTTTCTGGTGATTTATCCCTGGCTGATATAACTTGTCCAGCGCTGTTGCAATAGCTTACATGTTGACCACTCCAATGACATTTGGGAAAACTGGACGTTGCTGCAAATTGTGCTTTGATGTTTTGCAGTTCAGCCACAATGTAGGGAAATCTTATCTATCTGGATGACAAGCGGATAATTCCATCCTATACAGCTGGCATCGATGATTGTGAAATACCTGATCAGTCAGCAAGTTCATGTTGAAAAGCTCCTGTGGTTAAAAACCTGAGAGTGGACAGAACATGGAAAGGAGCAGGTAGAGCACAATTCCTCAAAGTCAGCCTTTGTAAAGCCAGTGCCAGTTCAGCATACAACTCCAAAAGGATAGCTCTTGGAAATCAAAATCATCTGTAAATATGTGCTCTCTTCTCATTCTTCCATTTGTGATGTCTTCTAACAAAGCTAAAGTAGCTATGGTAGTTAGAATAGTTTGGCCATTCCATTTGCCATTATATTGTTACAGAATGATTATAATGAAGTGAATTAAATTTGTAAACGCTTTACAATTAGTTTCAGTGTATTTGATAAATCCCGCATCATTGATGCGAATATGAAAAAGAAAAGTAAACGACACAGAAACAGTAGCACTGCTTTGACGCTGGGTGCTGCCAGTTTGCAAAACTGAACGGAAACTTGCGTACGCATGGTATAAGGCTGACATGAAAGTGTGTGTAGCTTTACAGCAAGTTTAGTTTTTCTATGTCTCAAAGTGTGTGAGGAAACGGGCGTACGCAACATTTTTGTGCGTATGCACCATTTATACACGAGGCCCCAGGTCATTAGTGATTTTGACCAGGGCTGTCTATTGTGAAATGAATGTGAGCCAGACTGAAATTGTTCAAACAAATGATTGTCAGTAAGGTAAGAGTGAACCTCCACAGCAACAATTTTTTTCAATTGTTTTGGAAAGGAACGGTAAATTTGAGATTGGATGAAAATTATGTAGGTTGTAGGGATCCGCACCAGATATTTTGAGAATTTCTTGATTTCCCCTTTAAACACCTCAGGGGATGCACAGCTATGCTACCACACACCCCTAAGACTGAGAGCACTGTTCTTCATTTTAAAAATGCAGCATGTCGAGCACCACTATGCGCTTGATCACAGAGAGTTGGATGGAAAATTCTTGTTGGTGAACATGTGGGCTTTCAGGTCTTTTTTTCTCTCTCACGTGTGCCTCTTTTGTAAGCAGGTTCAGGGTGTGTGTCCATCTTCATTAGTAATTTTATTAGTTTCTGGAATATGGAGGATATTTGTGATATTTTTTTTTGTTAGTAAGCAGCTATATTTGATTATGTCTTACTTTATTTCTGTATTTATTGTTGGATTTGAAAAGAGGGTGTAGCCCTAATTTTATTGAAAAAGCGACTGCTAATAAAAAAAAAATCACAATGTTATGACTTTAAAATTGTTATTGCCAGGTACACGAAAGTTTCAGGGATTCTTCTTTAGTACTAGGTGTTGTTAACATCTAAAATAGTTGGCCCACAGTTGCATATTTGCCAGTTTGATGCCACTGCCCTTTGTAAAGCCTCCATATCTCAGACACTAATGAAGATACAGGTCTACAATTTAGGACCCTAGTTATTACGGACGGTGACATAATTTGTATAAAGTATGAGGCAAATTGGAGATGCTTAGTCAGGAGGCCTCTGTTGATTACACATGGATTGACCCTGAACTGAATGTTTCCTGCAGACTGTATGTTGCGCATCACTGATGAAGTGACAGTGTAGTTTTGGACTGCAAAGTCAGTGACTCGTAACACCCTGAGTGAGTGGATTAGGCCGCCATCTTTCAGAACAATGGAACAATTTGCAGGGCCATCTTAACGTATGGGCACAATGGGCACTGGCTGGGGGTCTCAGGAGTATAGGTTCATGATGTTTCTGATGGCTATGTATGTTTCTGTTTTGCTATCAAAACAGAGACCAGTGCACTAATTTGCCTAGGAGACTATGATGCTGTTAAGTCAGTCCTGACAATTTGCCACCATGGAGTTTGTTCAGATGGTTAAATCTTTGGTTATTAAACGAAAACATTTGCAGCTCAAACTTGGTTTCTGACTCAAAGCAAGCCACCTAATCAGCTTGGAGTGCAATTGTAAGGAAGATTCATGTGAACAGGTTTCTAAAGTGTTGGTATTACAATCACTTTGAAGGGGTGTTGACTATAGAAAGTCATTTTTATAAAATGTTATTTGGATGCTCAAGTAAATGGTAAACCTATTTTGTTAAAAATGCGATCCAATAAGTAATTGGACAGTGACATAGTTTTCATTCTTTTTGGCTCTGTATGCCACCTCAATGGATTTGAAACGAAGCAATGAAGATGTGATTGAAGTGGAGACTTTCAGCTTTTATTCAAGGGGTTTAACAAAATTATTGTATGGGCCATTTAGAAATGACACACATTTTTATACATGGTCCTCCCTGTTTTCAGGGGTCCAACAGTATTTGGACATTTGACTGACAAACTTTTCCATAGCCAGCTGTGAGCAGGACCCTCATTATTTCATTAACTATTAAGCAGTTAGAAGGTCTGGAATTGATTCCAAGTGTGGAATTTGCATTTGGATGCTATTGCTGTGAACTCTCAATATGAGGTCCAAAGAGCTGTCCATGTAAGTAAAAACAGGCAATCATTAGGCAGAGAAAACAAAATAAAAAACTTGGAAGGACTGTCTCTGAGGGCTCTTTATTCACCCAGTATACTAGGTGGCAGCCACCCTTAAGGAGCTCCCATTCATACTCCTGTGGGACACCTTGGGTCATGGAGTCTTGGAGAACAACCCAGTTGGGGTGTGTTGGTGCCATCAGAAGGAGCTAGAAGAAAGGTGCACACCTCGAAGGAGGATCTGCTTGAACAAGAAGTGCTGCCAGGCTGTAGTCATTTGACACCAGAAGTACTCCTGGGTCATCAAATTAAAGGAGCTACCCGGCCTAAACCATGTGAGCCAAGTCAAGAGGAGATGGATGAAGCTTGCCTGAAGGAGAGATGGAGGATGATTGTGGAGAGAAATCTGTCCATGGACGATTAAAACCTGTGTAAGGTATTGGGTTTAATAAGCCACTTCTATTGAGGCCTTTCGACTGTGTGACTGCACTTGTGTTCTGCGTTGCTGTGTGCAGTGTGTGCAGCCAAAAATGCCTGGAAGGTGGAAGGACCAGAAGAGGACCAATACCTCCCCTGAGACACGAGAGGGCAACCACCCTGGTTCACATGTGGGCCACACGTTCGGAGCTGGCCCGTTTGGGGCACGAGGCCACCACCAGGGTCTGCCCAGACGTTCCAGGAGACGTGGACTGCAGCACTTCCGTCACAACAGGGAGTACTGCTAAGCCAGGAGGAAAATACATTCGGTGTGCTTCTGGGTGCTCAGGCAGCACTTCCGCCACACCCAGAAGTGCCACAGGAAGATCGTCAAGAATCACCTGGAGCACATCTGGGTACTGTATAAAAAGGGCCGCCTCACTCCATTCCGGTAGCCATAGTTGGGAGGAAGCATGACAGAGCTTGACGAGAGAGGAGTGGTGGCAGCCAGAAAAGACTAAGAAAAGGAAGAACCATGAGTGACTAGTGCACTGTTCTTGTTAAAGATAATAAAAATGTGTGTGTTTTGGATAAAAGCTGTTGTGGTGTCTGTCCGTGTCGAGGCTGGTTGCCACAACAGCTACCCTCTGTCGGTTCAAGGACGGGATTGCTATGGGCAATTTGAAAGCGTATGGCTTCAAACCGTATGACCAATGACGACTGCTGTTAGAACTTGGAAGGAGAGCTGTCATTGGGACTAATGATTTTAAACCAAATGTGTTCTTTGTGTGAAGAAAAACTTTCTAACATTTGTGTGAAATCTGCCCCTGACACAGGTTTCCAAACGTATCCCATGTTGTTGTTGAATGGTATTTTTATTTTTTTATCGTCGTTGTGTTATGTTCTGACTCCTCTTGATCCAGGCAATAATTAGTATGTTTTAAAAGGCAATGAATACTTTAAAATAGGTGTACTCTTTTTCCACCAATCTTCATGAAGCTGGTGTGGCCTATGGGGTGGGCTGCTTCGATCCAGGCAACTTGTTCAGTTGTCGCTCCTCACTTAGCCAGCCAACTGTTGAAATATGTCAATCTTTGGAGTTATTTCTTCTGCAGCTTTGGGTGAGACGTTAAATAGCTGACAGATTTCTCCATCCTAGCATAGTAGAATGTGGATGTGTGCCGTTTTTTAGACCAGGCCTCTGGGGTTTCAACAACTGCAAAATAACAATGTCTAGTTTAACGTCCTTTTGAAATAAAAAACAATGGCTGGCCCTCAACTTCACAAAGTCATCTGTTGTGAATTCCTGCCATCTGCATTGCTGGGAGTGTGAAAGTAAACTTTAAAGTGCAAAAAAAACAAGCCAAGTTATTTTGTCCTCTTAGATTCTGGGAGGTCCTGTGCAGCTGTCCCCAGGAGGTCATCAGTAACTGGCCGGGACGACTTGTCGTCAGACTCTCCTGGATTGATGTTGTGTCCAGAGAGCTGCAGCAGAACTGCATATCGATGTTAGGACTTTACACTGATTCTAAGCTAACGTAACCTTTTGATACGCTGCTCTTTTCTTCCCTTTGTGTCGGGTAACAAATCACAATATATCAGTAGCCTTGAATCTCTGAAGCTTTGTTTCGTTAGCGTCTGGGAGAGTAAAAAGACATATAATTCAGCTAAGGCCCCTGCATGCTTTCTGGGGCGTGTTAGTTTCCTATCCTCAGGCCAAGGCTTCTTGGATAGACACTCATCCACATGAAACTAAAATGTAATAAGGGGGCTTCATGATGGATGGATAGATCGATGGATAGGCAGACAATTGTATCCCCTCTATTGTATTGAATTCTATAATCTGTCGCAGTTGTTTTTAAAGTGGGGAATGTGTTTATGTTGAAAACTAACATCTGGTAAAACTTCAGTCACAAATGTTTTTAATCTTAATCCCTGTAAATAAAAGAGAAGAACATAGAAAAGGTTTTGGGGTAGCCACCCCGTATATGTGAAGATTTGTCCGCAAAAAGAGAGCAAAAATCATCAATCGATCTTTACAGAGCTGAGTCCTAAAACAGAAATGATTCATGGCTAACAAAATGGCATTTTTAAAGTCTGCTGGAGGAAGTAACGTCATCGTGGCCAGAACCAGAAGTGGTGTCACTGGAACTGGAAGTATGGTTGGCGGGCCCAGAGGTGGAAGTGACATCATCGGGCCTGGAATTGGAAGTGAGGTCGACAGGCTCAGGTGGAATTTCCCTCGGGTGGTCTGCAGGAGAAAGAGAGACACTGCCAGCCACCTGGTCCGGCGTGGGATTACCATCATTTTGAGCCCTTTTGCTGCCTCCCATGCACATGTATGTGACCCCCAAAAACCTGTAAGACAGCCAGCTGTATAAATGTCCTCATTTATAATAACCTCATCTAGAAGTCAAAGTCAAAGCGACCTTTATTGTCATCTCAACCATATACAGTATAAGTATACAGATAGACGAAATTGCGAAGCTCAGGGTCCACAGTGTAACAACATGAAGTGAAAATAATAAATTAGAAATAAATTAAAAATAGAATTAAAATTAAAATAAAAATTTAAAATTTAATACGCAAACAAGATACGACTAAGAAGAAGCAGCAATATTAACGTGTAGTTAGCAATATGAACATTGATGCAATGTATGGTATTTGCAATCTAGATAGATAGATAGATACTTTATTAATTCCAATGGGAAATTCACATTCTTCAGCAGCAGCATACTGATACAAAAAATTATATTAAATTAAAGAATGATAATAATGCAGGTGAAAAAACAGACAATAACTATGTATAATGTTAAATATCAACGTTTACCCCCCCCGGGTGGAATTAAAGAGTCGCATAGTTTGGGGGAGGAACGATCTCCTCAATCTGTCAGTGGAGCAGGACAGTGACAGCAGTCTGTCGCTGAAGCTGCTCTTCTGTCTGGAGATGATACTATTAAGTGGATGCAGTGGATTCTCCATAATTGATAGGAGCCTGCTGAGCGCCCATCTCTCTGCCACAGATGTTAAACTGTCCAGCTCCATGCCAACAATAGAGCCTGCCTTCCTCACCAGTTTGTCCAGGCGTGAGGCGTCTTTCCTCTTAATGCTGCCTCCCCAGTACACCACTGCGTAGAAGAGGGCGCTCGCCACAACTGTCTGATAGAACATCTGCAGCATCTTATTGCAGATGTTGAAGGAAGCCAGCCTTCTAAGGAAGTATAACCGGCTCTGTCCTTTCTTGCACAGCGCATCAGTATTGGCAGTCCAGTCTAATTTATCATCCAGCTGCACTCCCAGATATTTATAGGTCTGCACCATCTGCACACAGTCACCTTTGATGATCACTGGGTCTATGAGGGGTCTGGGCCTCCTAAAATCCACCACCAGCTCCTTGGTTTTGCTGGTGTTCAGGTGTAGGTGGTTTGAGTCGCACCATTTAACAAAGTCATTGATTAGGTCCCTATACTCCTCCTCCTGCCCACTCCTGATGCATCCCACGATAGCAGTGTCATCAGCGAACTTTTGCACATGGCAGGACTCCGAGTTGTATTGGAAGTCCGATGTATATAGGCTGAACAGGACCGGAGAAAGTACAGTCCCTTGTGGCGCTCCTGTGTTGCTGACCACAATGTCAGACGTGCCGTTCCCAAGACGCACATACTGAGGTCTGTCTTTAAGATAGTCCACGATCCATGCCACTAGGTATGAATCTAATCCCATCTCTGTCAGCTTGTCCCTAAGGAGCAGAGGTTGTCATAAATATAGTCAATAGATATTGTGATATTTGCCCGGACACCATCAGACCGAAACCACATCTTTATCAAAGATATGCTTTTATTTTCTTCTCTACACAACACAAACTCAGTCCCGCACAACTCACAATGTGCTTCTAGCCCCAGTCTCCCTTTCCCTGGGCTTCTCTCTCCTTGTCCCTGGGCCACCTGTCTCCTCTCTCCAGGAGCTTCGTCCTGCTCCTGCTCCCGACTCCAGCTCCTTGATTGGAGGGAGGCGGCCCCTCTTTTCCTCACCCGGATGAGCTCCAGCTGCTCTACCTGACGTCACGTCCTGGTGTGGCGGAAGCATCAGGAGAGCACCCGGAAGCACTCCGGGTGACCCTGGAAGGATCGTCCTCCATATGTGTGGCAGAAGTAAATAAGTCCCGGGCTCCATGAGGCTCGGGGTGCCCCCTGGCGGTGACCAGAGGCCCCAACAGTCTTGAGCCTCCCTGCTCTCCTTCCATGGGCCTCTACTACTCCAGGGCGGTTGCCCCCTCGTGGCCGGGAGGACAAATATGCCACAACTCCGTCCTTCCAGGCGTCCCGGCCGGGTCTGACCCCCAGCCATGTACGACAATATGTAATTTAATAAATAAAATAAATAAACAACTAATAGACATAGATAATACAGAGATTATCAGTGTATGCTAATAGTTGTTTAAGACGTGTAAACAATGACAGGTCAGAATGTTTCACAGCAGAAGGATATCAAGAGTGTCAAAATACTTAAAGGTCAGTATGAGATTTTCAGTTCTTTTCTACCTGCACACTCGTCTCTGCAGTACAGTGGCTCGCATGTATAAAAGTTCTGTTTTTAGAGGTGGTTGAGGCCGTGTGGAAGATACCAGGGGGCAGCCTGGTGTTAAGGAGTCTAACAGCTTGGGGGTAAAAACTCTCCTGCAGTCTGGCAGATCTGGCTCTGATGCTGCAGTATCTTCTCTTGGATGGCAGAAGTGTGAAAAGTCCATGTGAGGGGTGTAAGGGGTCCTGCACAATGCTGCAGGCCTTGCGGACAATGCTTTTGTAAAATATGTCCTGTAGTGAAGGGAGAGGCACCCCAATAATGTTCTCTGCTGTCCTCACTATCCTTTGCAGGCACTTGCGGTCGGATATGCTGAAGTTACCATACCAGACAGTAATGCAGTTGGTCAGAACACTCTCAGTGGTGCCTCTGTAGAACAGACTTGCTTGCTTCAGACGCCTCAGGAAGTGTAGTTTCTGCTGGGTTTCTTACATGTGTGTCCATGTAAGTTCTTCAGTTATGTGCACACCGAGGAACTTGGTACTCCTAACAGTCTCCACATCTAAACCGTTGATGCTAAGGGATGTGGGCAGGATGTGATTTTCTGAAGTCCACGATTATCTCTTTTGTCTTGTCGACATTGAGAGAGAGATTGTTGCCTTCACACCATGCAGACAGCCGTTCCACCTCATCTCTGTATTCTGTTTCATCATCCCTGCTGATCAGTCCCAGCTCCGTCGTATCATCCGCAAATGGTTGGTGTTGTGCGTGGCTGTGCAGTCGTGAGTCAACAGGGTGAAGAGCAGTGGACTAAGCACGCAGCCCTGCGGTGCTCCAGTGCTCAGTGTGATGAATGCTGGAAGTGTTGCAGCCCATCCGAACTGACTGGGGCCTCTCTGTCAAGAAGTCCAGGATGAAATTGCAGAGGGTGGTGTTCAGGCCACTCCACAACAAATACTTGAAATGAACCTTATCTTCAATAGAAATAACCCAAGTCTTAATATCGACCTGGCTGATTTAGAAAGAGAAAAAAGAACAACTTCTAGAAATAACACAACTGCTATCAAAGGTGACCAGGAGGTCCCCAGAGTTTGCTGTTGCCATGTTTTTTGGCAGCTCCTACAGGACTAACACAAACTAAACTGGACTGCGACGCAGAAATGACAGGAATGCGACTTTGCATCCCAGATCTGTTTTCATTAAATATTTGGCTAAGACTCCACATGCGCTCGATGCCCTTTCCTTTGCCTCCAAAATATTGATGTCCTGATCTCTCGTACTGCCCATTATGTAACCGGCTAACAGACGGCCCCATGGAGTTTAATCCTTATGAATTCACTCTTCAGCACCCCCTGACATAACAAAAAGTCATCTTGAGTCAACATTTTCAAAATGAACCTTTTAAAGAGACCAAGACAGCATTATGTAACAGTGTGGTTGAAAACCAAAGCGAGAAATGAAATCTGAACTGATTTCTGCTTCTTCTAGACACCCGGCCCCATCACACTCTTTGAAAAGCAGACAGAACCATGGCACTAATGACACTGTCCAGAATGAGGGGGTCCTCGGCACACAGTGCCTGTCAAAAGTCTTCACCACCTTGGACGTTTTCACATTTTAGTGTGATACAATATTGAATAACTGGATTGAATTTTTTGCTATTTATTTAACAGAAAAAAGACTGTAATGTCAAAGTGAAACCAGATCTCTGCAAAGTGGTCTGAATTAATTACAAATATAAAACATAAAATACTGTAACAGTGAACATAAGGTGAGGCACAGTCGTCCATGGCCACTGAAACTGCGTTTGGTAAGCAACACCACAGGAATACGC